>NC_085936.1:17500000-18125000 GCF_963556715.1 Cydia fagiglandana | reverse complement strand
AGCAATATTTAATGGCTGTCGGAGTTTGAGAAAACAGAAAAGTTATTTGTCGGAAAGCCCCAATTAAGGCCCAAGCTTTCTGGACGTAATCCAATAAACCTACTCATTTAGTGAGAGGAATGAAAGGTAAATAATTTTAGGGAACGCCGCCGATAGATTGGGACAGAGTTCTGAGAGCCTACCGCGAACCACGTTCGACGTGTTGCCACCCTGTCACACTTACGTACGAAGTTACAAGTGCAACAGAGAGGCAATACGTCGAACGTGGTTCGCGGTAGGCCCTCTGAGCTGTGATTGCGGTCGCTTCGCGAATACTTGCTCTTGCGAATAAGGTTCATGTTTCACCATGCCAATTAACATTTGACTGATATTTCACCTTACATTGCTGGTCGAACAAGTAAACATTGACTATGATGAATAACTAATTGGGTTGATATTTTAAAACATCAAACAGGCTAGCAGAAGCTAAATTTGAACATACCTTATCTTGATTTGTTAGTTGAAAGAAATTATCCGCCGCGAATCACACTCGTTCTTATAAGTAGGTTCAAGTAAAATGCAATGTAAACAAACAATTTATTAAAGTTCCACGTAGCCACTTTTTTGTATGTTGAGGGTTCTGATCCGTCTGAAACGAGTGCTCGGTAACCGATAGAACTAATAACTGTGTTTTGAAACCGAAGTTACTTACAACTTACAATACAACGGTACGGCGGGGCTTATCTCGAATCAAAACGAATTGAGATTCTTCCGTGATGAACGTATGGGGTGTTTTTGATCAGTTTCTATAACGTTTACCCTTTTGTTGTTTTTGAGAAGTTATAGGTAGCGTGTATTTTCAATCATAATGAAATCAAAGTACCTAATTAAAGATGGCGTGCTGAATTATTTTACAAGGTAAAATATAATCGTAAAATTTTAGTAAAACGATGATTTTATACAAAACAATTTTACCACAATTTTACAACTTTTATACCTACGCAATACAATGATATTAACTTTTCAATTTTATGGGAGAGTACGGATAGCCTTTTTCGTTTCATATTTGTCAGTAGATTAAAGTGAACACTTAGTAAAAAATACATCTATAAAATTGGTTTCGTTAAAATACAGGACTATTCAGAAATTTATTTTGTGAAATATAAAATATTCTTTTGATAGGCAATCTTTTACACTAGGCTGGAGGTTCATCGTTCGTTCGTTTTTGTATTTCGAGTCAGTAAATTGTGTAGGAAAAACTTTGTAGACAATGTAACATATGTTTATATATGTATATTTAAAATTAACTTTAGTTTTCAAAATATGAAGTTTTGCGCTTTTCCCTGTTCTCCGACATATTACCTCTTACCACCATAGGAATTTAATTTGATAGCTAGTCGTAATCAGGAAATCTTAAGGAAAATTTATATTTTCAAACATGAGATAAGTTTTTGTCCCGATTAACGAGTATTAAGAGGTTTGGCACTTTTTACCATTCAAACACAGTGCCTGTAAGTGAAAAAGTATAGGTAATTCAATTTCACACTGCTGAATGGTCCACGTTTCGAGCATTCAAGGGTCTAATACGGAAAGCTTTTAGTTGGTTCCAAAACTACTTACGGCCTGCGCTGTTCACCAAATGAATTTTATTACATTACTTCCTAAAAGCTTTACCATTTAATAATTTGCACTAAACACATTAACTGCGAATAGAAATAACGGCGACATAAGGCCCATACACTGGTCAGAAAAGGTAAAAATAGGAACTCCAAAAGAGGTTTTATTTGGTTACTTATTTTAGAAGGTTTTCTTTGAACAATTGCGTATGGAGCAACTACTTCTGCAAAACTTAGGCGTGTAGTGTTTACCCATTACGTAACGAAGTTTTACCGCAGACTTACAACTTAAATTGTAAAATACGAGTACGTCATATTAAAATGACATGGACTGATCCTATGCACTTGATTGACTATGGGTACGTACCAAATATCAAAGTTATTTTTTGGGGAAAACACGTAGGTGATTTTGAAGACGGTTTCGAATGTCACAATACTTTCTGACTAGAAAAAAGAGACCTGAGATTAAATCGGTATCCACACCCAGCCGCAACATTGTATGGCCATTTTATTAATGGATTGATAATGCAGCTCGCTGCACAATCCACTAGTTAATCATGTGTCAAAACGGAAATTGTGTATATTAAATAACTTGCCTATAAAATATTATAAAGTCAAATCCTAGTATATTCCGCAAATTCACATTTTAAAATGTTCAATTCAATTCAAATTTAACGTATACATACGTACGTGGCTCGCGCAGCACGCGTTCGTTAGTGAAATGCATAATGCAACGGCCGCGCCAAGTGGCGCCAAAAGTGAAATTTAAGAAAATGAAATGAATATGCAGGTGCGGAAATGTAAAATGAAATAGGATAGAAGTCTACATGTTGAATTGATTATTTAATTTCATTTCAATGTGATTCGGCAAAGTACATCAAAAATAAATGAAAATACCTATCGATTAGAAATAAAAATAAACCTATTGAACTTAGTTAAAAATAGAACACCTCGAGGTTTGAAAATAATTACCTTTTGTTTTAAAATAAATCTTAAGGACAAGTTTGTAGGTATAAAAGTAGGTAGCTTAGGTAAATGGGTGTCATTCCAGTCTTTGTCCGAGCTCGGGGGAGTTTTAGGCAAGGAAACCAGCCGCAGCTTTGACCTCCTTCTACTTCAACTATACTGGATGTAACTGGGGACCGTAGGAGTGTGTACTGTCTCTTCCGAAAATAGTTTTTTCAATCGTTGAACAATATAGCGGAAGCAGTTATAAAGTTGACCCAAAATTTTTTTATTAAGCTATGAGCTTCATCACATACGTTCCTTGAGTAATTCTAAGCATTTCAAGCCTGGGAGGCAATAAGAAATGTGTGTCTACTCGGATTTGTAATGGATTCAAACTTTCAACCCCTTTTTAACCCTGTTAGGGGATGAATTTTACAAAACGCTGAAATTACTTTTCCTGTCTTTTAATAATATCCCCAAATACAAAGATTCAAGTCCCGCGTTCGAAAATTTTTTTGATATCCATACAAACTTTCAACTCCTTTTTCACCACCTTAGGGGATGAATTTTCAAAAACGCTGAAATTAGTTTTCTTGTATTTTAATAATATATCGTTTTACGAAGTTTCAAATTCCTAGCTTAAAATAAAACTTGAACCCCATACAAACTTTCATCCCCTTTTTAACCCCCTTAGGGGTTGAATTTCTCAAAATCGCTTCTTATCTCTTGTACACTTTATAAATGTAATCTAGTGTGCAAATTTCAACTTTCTATCTTTTGTAGTATCGGCTCCGCGTAGCAAAAATCTCCAACCAAATTTTTCACCTTTTTACGTTTTTCTTGTAAAATTACTATGAAATTGAAAAAACAAATATCAGCAATGAATTCTACGTCTTTGGTTTATACGAAAATGATACCAAACTTGCCCTAGTACCCACCAGGATCAGAGTAGATTTTTTTTAAAGATGACGGATGGCGGCCGTCTTTGTACCCCACCCTCCCCCCCACTTCAGGCTAGAAATGCTTAGAATTACTCAAATATCAGATGTGATGAAGCTCATAGCTTAATAAAAATTTTTTGGGTCATGTACATATGGCAGCGTTACATAACTGACTCCAGTAATACAGGATTGTGTTTAAAAATATATGATGAGAGAGAATTAAAAAAACAACAAAAAACTTATAAATTTTAAACAACTAGAAAAACAAAACATCAATCTAAAATTAACACACACACATAAAACTAAATCAATACTTTAGACTACACAAAATCGACTGCTGCCAGCATCTACGGCACCTTGCCCAGACGTTGTAAAAATGTAGGACTCTCATTTCTAACTTTTTGTTTTTCTTCAATTTCTTCATACGTCGGTAGTTAAGTAGATACTATACTTAACAATATTTGGAGCCGAAATATCGCTCTTTAAATAGGCATATATTTTTTTTAGGTTACTAGTGAAAGTGAACCAAATATTCGTATCTTAATACCTAAAGGGTGAGTACTATTAAATTGTCGCTAACATATTCCGTTTTTTTTCTAGACTCTCAACCTTTTTGGTAAAACTTATTATATATATCAAAATTAGAATGTATTGGCATCTTTTATTCTTAAAAAAAAACATTCACTTGTATTTGTCTTTCAAGATGTCGTCAAAAGAAAAAAGCGTGCGCGATTTAATTTTGCAAAAATTTACTATGAATCCCTATATATCTACTTTGGAACTTGCAAAATCGTGCAATACAACTCGGAGAACAGTGCAAAGGACCATAAAAAAGCTAAAACGAGGTAAAACTACTGAAAGAAAGCAGCGAGAGGGTCATCCGACAAGAAAACGGAACAAAAAGTTGGAATCAAAGGTGTGTAAGCTGTTTGATCAGAATCCGGCTATTTCGTCCCGAGATGTGTCCAAAAAAGTTGGAACAAGCCAAAGCAATGTACAAAAAATAAAAAAAAACTGCGGTATTGTTACATACAAAAAACAAAAAGCTCCGAAAAGAACGGTTGATCAGTATAATCGAGCAGTTCGACGTTCTAGATTATTGTACGCCTTGTTTGTTCAAAATACAGCAGGTTGCTTAATCATTGATGACGAAACGTATGTAAAGGCTGATTTCAATTCAATACCAGGCAATCAATACTTTTCTTCCCGCAACGTCTCGGGTCTGCCTGAATCAGAAAAAGTGATTCCAGTCGAGAAATTCGCCAAAAAGTTCCTCGTGTGGCAAGCGATATGCCAGTGCGGTATGAGAAGTTCGCCTTTTGTAACCACTGGCACAATTAACACAGATATTTATATATCCGAATGTCTAAAGAAAAGGTTGTTGCCACTTATTAAAAAGCACAATTGTTCGACATTATTTTGGCCGGATTTGGCAAGTTGCCATTATTCATCTAGAGCTATGGATTGGTATAATTTAAATTCTGTCGATGTTGTACCAAAGGGATTAAATCCGCCAAATTGCCCAGAATTACGGCCGATAGAAAAATACTGGGCAAATATAAAAACAAAATTGCGGAAAACATGCCAACCGGCCACATCATTGCCCGATTTCAAAAGGAAGTGGATTAAATGTACTAAACTTATCACAAATGATTCCGTGCAAAATTCTATGAGTCGGGTCAAGAGTAAAGTCCGAGAATTCTCACGTCGTGCTCTAGACAAACAATAAAACGGTTTTAGCTCGCCTATTTTATCTTAAACTTACCAATAATAAACATTTTTGAATTTTATTGTATATTATTTTATTGTATAAAATGTTATTCAAATTGCGACAATTTAATAGTACTCACCCTTTAGTAAAACGCTATTTATGGGACAGAATGGCGATTAGCTAGCCAACTTGTAAATTGTTACAAATCTCGGTGTCAAATTACACTTTTCGATCGAGAGCCCTATACTGCAAATCGTAATTAGATTCCAAAAAATGTTGCCACTGCAATAATTTATTTGTAAAATAGTAAATTCCTATTTATAAATAAACACGCTAAGATAATTTAGTTATTGGTAATTTTACTCCTACGATTTAAAAAAGTACTTTTACTTACTTATTTTTACATAAATACATACAAGACGCGCTAGTAAAAAGTGGCAACATTGTCCCACTTTTTTTGGAATCTAATTATGATTTTCAGTTTAGAGGGAGTCCGGGAGACTTGCCCAGGTCGGAGACTTGTACCATTTTACATAGGTATCGTTTAGTCATAATGGAGTGCTAATAAAATAAATAGGTACTTAATACCTCTTTCGATTTTTTATAACATGGTTCACGTCTTGGGCAAGTCTCCCGGACTCACCCTACTCACCGTCGCTCGTGAGCAATGGGAATAAACGGTCATGTTAGCAACTTTAGGCGTACGCGTACGTTGCGCAAACATAAGCGTCGCGAGTTCCAAACTCAATTACGGATGCTATAACGATCAACAGACGGTAAACCGGAGCAAGGCACTGGAATTAGTTCGGGACCCGAATGGGTGTTATTGTAATAACTAATACAATAACAAGTTTTGTAATGTCAACATTGCGTTTTGTATTAGGGCTCAGAAATTATTTTGAGCCTTCATTTCATTGATATTGATTTCAGGCATTCAGGCTCGTATAAATATATTTCTTGCAATGTATTTGACTTATGTACTTTTTTTGCGTTTTTTTTTCTATTTTGGAAACGTAATAACACTGGTGACACTGGTGCTAACAAAAAATAATTGTACGTATCGTTCGTATTGGACAGTAATTATTGGGCTCTAGTATTCGAACCTTTTGGGTGTAAAAAAGGCAATTAATATTCTCCGTCTGTGTGTGACCCATTTGTTTTAATTAGATATTTATTGGCGCCCCTAGATGTAATTGTAAAATTATCCCTTAAAAAATATCAAATATCACTTTTTGGGTAAGAAAAATTAATCATTGATCTAATACCAATATAGCCTTAGACTGTCTAGATTGGAAAGTCTAATATCAGTGAAATCGCTTTCGTTATAAGCAACAAAATATAGGTAGGTACAGGCACCTGCAATAATATGTTACACAACGAAGGCCGCAAAAATATCTGACACGATCTTATTTGTTGAGCCATAAGAGCGTGTCACATTTTTTGCGGCCTTCGAAGAGTAACATATTATTGCAGGTGACTGTACATAAAACTTGAGTGACTTCATTCGCATTAATTAACTCGAAATCTTAAAAGACGCTAGTGAAATTATATATGACGGAACTTGTAATTGATTTCAGACCTTATCTTACCCTAGTTATTTTGCTACTGGTCTGTTCAATTAATACTCCTCGTAATAGGTATTTGCCATATTCACTTTTGTCACAACATTCTAAATTCACGTGTTTCGTTTGTTCTTGCTCTGCGACAGGAAATATTACACAGCATACAGTAGGTAGTATACAGTGTGTAGTATGTGTGTGTATGTATATTGTATACAGTAGGATATGCAATAAGTCCTAAAATAGGATCGTGTCCGAGCATTTCATCAACTTTATCCCCCTCCTCTAACTAGTTGTTATTGTTCTGTTGACGAACGCCGCCAACATGGTTCATTCGCTAGCTTCGTTGCTTAAGGCGAATAGTGTTTTGTTTAATTTTATGATGAATAAATATACTTCATGATACGTAGTAGGTAATTACTTCTCAGAAATGTATGTTTATATTCAATATTTTATAAAAAGCTGTCTTTAATTACTGATTTAAAACAAGTCTGCAAATCGGGAATATCTTGATATTACTTTGACTATATTTAATCAGTCCCAATTGGTACTTGTGTTATTAAGTAACTCGGAACTAGCGCAACTAAGTAGACACCGTTACAACATACTCGTACATTTACAGCGTCATGCTGCATTCATATTAGGTTATTTGTAATATTTTTTACATTCTATTTAATATTTGTTATCATACCATCAAGTATCAATTCATCCAAAAATATATTTAAAAAATAACCTTAGTTCACCTAACTTAACTTATTGTCATTTAGAAAAAAGTGCATTCTCTCAAACATGTAATTGTCACTGAAAAGTTAATTTGCATTAATTATGCTGCTATACAAATCCTAAAAAGTTTTCTTTCAAGCCGAGCCTAATTATATAAATAATTTAACTGGAGTTACCTATTTGACATTTTAGAATCCTCATATTTCAGTCCTTAAAACTTTAAATGAGACACGTGTATGATATTATTAATTTATTACTACAGCAGTTAAAAAAGGATTAAAATGCGTTAATGAGACCGACCTTAATACTCAGCCTGATTCGGGGCCTTAAAGTGGTTAGTTGAAATAGAAACATGAACTGTTAACTATGAAGTAGGTACCTTTAATGGTCATTTTGTTCTATTCATTAACCTTAATTTAGGATACGTTGAGTAACTCGAGGAAGTCATCAATAGCTTATGCGTATCCACATAAACACTTATTGACTACGAAAGCTCCTAGTCGTACTAATTTTGCTATTCAAACAAAACTTCTCTTCCGTATGTAATAAGGTTCACATTCTAATGATATGCAATATGCAGATGCGAACTTGAAACAGCAACCCATGGATTCGCAACTGGTGATCAGTTTACTGAGCTGCTTGTAAATTTAGTTTTAGCAAAAGTTGTGTATACGCAAACTCTTGGCCGACCAATCTCCGCTTTGGTGGTGTGGTGTCGCATGCTGAAGGAATACGGAAATAATTTAACTGGAAACTCTGTTTCTTGCCTAATCCTTTGAGAAATGTGGGCAAGATGAATATGATTCTAAATAATAAACAAATAAAAAAAAACTGCTGTTTGAGCGAGTTGAAACATTTCTTAATTTTTGAGTGCTTGACTAAATTATTCTATTAAACGTTTTGTTAATTTTGACAATTACAATATTTCTTTTGGATAAAAATTATAGATGAGTTGCACCACAACAACACCTTCTTGTTTCGTTGGATAATATCACATAGTGTTTGTGGTGAAAATAAGTATTTTTACAGCAATGGCATTACTTATGGTAAAACAATAAGCAAAGCATCTTATATCACTACAAGTTAATTAATTACAAAACAGAGTTAAAATATGCGTTAATAAAACAATGTTACCTCAAAACGGCAAGAAACCAAAAGTAGGCTATTGTGAAATGAGAATATATGAGTGCATGTGGGAGAAGCCTGCCTGCGCTAGTCACCTGCGGCCTAAGGCGGTGTGACAAACAGCCGCGGTCACCGTCTAGCAAACAACATGTTAATGCCCAGCCCTTTTACCAGCGCCCCTTTGTCCCGCAAAATGACTCAAATGACCCCGCTACTTAACATGCTACAATGCTCTAAGCGCGAATTTATGTTTGTAATAAATATAAATTTATTCAAGCCCACGATGTTAATTCACGGGGGTAGTAAACCTGCCCGAGCACGACCTCTCGCGGACCTGAAGTAAGTCTGAGATTTCTGGCGGAGACGCGCATAATATTAACATGTTTCATCGTAACACTGTTTATGCAGAACGAAATTCCTGTGCATTTTATTTAGCTCGTATTTTCTTAACATGACAAAGTAACGTATCAAATAAAGATTTGAAAACGCAAATTTTGCAGACGGGATTTACACAGAAATCATTACCCGAAATGTAGCGCTTACACAAATACCCAGCAGTATTTTAGTGAAGCGAACACGACCTTTTCATCGAATTGCAAAAAAAGGTTCGAAAGTTATACAGTTCATCAAGCAAAACATTAAAACAAATGGACTGGTACTCGCCCATCCGTATGTTTGAATAATTCATGTACGTACACAATCTATAAAGCAGACAGCAGAGAGCATTTTACAAGATAAACAAATTTTATTGATCTCGCAGGCGTTGTTTGTGCCTCCACAATAAAATATTTACATTTACTTTGCAACACCTGCCCTAGGAATACATATATATCTATACATTTGCTGTAGACATAGCGCCCACCGCAGCATTAGAATAATGAAACATTCCCCGCCTCACTATTGCATAAAACATCACTTGTATTTTCCAAATGGGAAGATTAGATGCATCTGCATTTTTAACTCTTGAATTTCAAAGAGCCTCGAATTTTGATTAAGTAATTATTTCAAATACTTCCCACCGAAAATGTTTATTGAGGGTGAGAAACTAAATTATTCATTCCCCTTCATTTTAATGATAAAGTTAACAGCTTTTTAGAACAATTTTAATTGTGACCAATTGTAATTGTACCTAATTATAGGGATTATGAGAGATAGATTAGGATTTAACTTTATGCATTCAAACAGAGTGTAATAAGTGTCCCTCCTACTATTACCTACTTATTAGACTCTGTTAGTATATAGGTAAGTTACAAGTAGAGAAGTAACTACAGGTAATAATAATATAAGAATTAAGATTACCGAGAGGTTTCTCTTACCAAATCCAGCCATGCTTCGCATAGTAACTTTTTGACTGACACCTTATAATTTGTTACATGGAATGCGGATTTTTTTATGGAACAGCAAATTCTTTTCGAATTCGGGATTTTTTAAATCTCAGACAGTCATGCAATATGGCTTGTGTTCAGATCTATTCGTACACTTACTTACCTACAAGATATTATAAAAATCTCGTGTATTTGATTTTAATATCATACAGATTTTTATAAAGCGAGTCTGAGTACGTTTTTAAGCAGATTTGGCCTAAAATTAATATATCGAAAGCTTCAAAGGTTTTATGGCTGGCCACCGGTCCAAAGTAAATAGTCCAATTAATGGATTAGTGCGCTTTTAGTAGTGTGTCATGGAGGGCCAGCCATGCAAAATTGATGTTGTGGCTCACTTAAATCAAACAATTGTTAGACTTAAGTATATAAATAAACCGCCTAGTGTCTGATCTGTATGAAGTGTGAAATATTGCATAGTTTCCTATAGAAGTTTTAATAGGTCTGGGTACTTTATGAGTGTGTGCTTTACTTAAAGCACAGAATAAATAATAGTACTAGGTACAGAAGACTCACTCTCTAACAAAACGCGTCTGTCACGATCAGCACAGATATGGCCGCTAGGTGACGACAGCACCACGCGCGGCTTATGGCAAACCCCAAAATTCGGGTCGAACGGATGGACTTTTAGCTACCTGTAGCAAAGCGACGAAATCGCGGAGTGAGACACGCCTGCCTAAAGTATACTAGTATACAGGGTGGCTAAAATATAACTGCATGACCGTTGCCAGGGAGGTTCTGGGATTATACTGATCAACTTTCACCGTGGGACCAACCCCGAAATCGCAAAGAAAAAATTACACTCCCATAGAAAATGGACCAGTCAAAATGTATGAAACAGCCGAATTTTTATTCGCGATTTCGGGCTTGGTCTTATAGTAAAAGTCCCTGGCAACGGGAATGCAGTTATTTTTCAAATCCTATATATTTTAACTTATTCATATTCAATTTTACACCGAAAATTGTGGCTAAAATTATTTTTTATTGTCATGCTGGCTGTGCTAGCGGCTCTGCCCTCATGGGATTAGTCTCTGTCACTCCTTCTCCCTCCCTAATGGGATCAAATTTAAAATGAAGTAACTTGTCCATGTCCAATTTATTAAGGGAAGTAGCTAAGTTGAAACAAAATCATAGGAAGGTACTTTCGCATTTGTACTTACTTGTAAAATGTGATGGAAACTTTATCAAATAACGCACCTTGTTAGTAACAGGATTAATAATGCATAAACAAAATTATACAGACTTATTCCTTGTCAACAATCGTCATCAACAATGGACATAAACCATTCAGCTGACAGGCCTAACTTTCTACAGAGGTCGCGGCATAAACTTAACTAACTGTAGTAACTGGAATATTAAACAGTTAACTTTGAATCCCATTTCGTGTACAAATAAGCCTAACAGATTTCGATCCATTCAATGTTTCCACAATATTTATTCAGAACTTGTAGTGATTGACACGATTTCTCCTTTTGTTTTGCGGTGAAAAGTTTTCACTCGATTTTACCGGTTAACGAATTCGCGAAAAGTTCGCAGAGTTTTACGTGCATGTTTTAACAACACGGGTTTTTGGTGGCTTTTTCTAAAGTTTTCGGTGGGTTGTGAAATCCAGTTGACACACTTTTATGCTTGCTGGGATGCTTCACGGCACCGTTCTGAAAAAAGTATCATGGTTCGGGCAGAATATGAACAGCGGGCGACCGGCAATGAATGGTGCTTACTAACTGTCAGTGCATTGATAGTTCTTTGTTTTCTTTTTGGAAGCAGTCGGATACTGTGTACGCTATTCAGTGTAGCTATATTAGTGCAGAAGCAGGCTGTGTAACACTAAATCAACCGTATGTATCGAATTTGTTTGGATGACTCGCCACTAGCGACTATAAATTCGTCATCCTTCGTCAAATCAACGGTAGTAGGTATTTTCCTTTGTTCTTTGTGTACAAACTACAATAAAATAGCAAAAAATAGTCTGGTTTACCGAATTATTCCCCCTGTAAATCGTATCTAGAGGTAGATAGGTACATTAAAGGAATACTTAATGTACCTACTACCTCCACATATATGAAAGTATATATGTATTTTGTAAGAGATCTTAAATACATTCAACGCAGCTGCAAATAACTCGGCATCAATGTTAATATTTCACTTCGACTTGTATCGAAAACCGCCGAAAATTGTACATAAAATGTGTCGTATATATCCATTTTAGTGCGTTATTAAGGTGCCAGAGAGAGTATCGAGGAGCAATAAATTCGTTTCCAGCTCCGTACAACTAAGAGCTCAGATTATTTCGCGCCATTTACTCCTTTCATCCACCATCTTCATAATACGGGTTCTGCAAAAGGGATTTTTCGCAGCAAGATTGAAGTTTTCGACTGTGCCCACACCCACGGCTTTAAATGAATTCAACAGAAAGTTCTCCCTAGCCCGAATTACATTTACACATTTCCCATGTTCTTTAACTTAGTTGTTGGGTTATGGATTAGTGGGAGGGAGGCGTTTTTTGTTTTATTTCTTTTAACTTGAATATATTTGTCATACAGCTGGACTGTAAAATAAATAATTGTTATTACCATTCTCAGGTAGCTTAAACGTGTTATAAATTATAATACATTGATTTCAATAGGTACATACATATTATTTATAATACTATAGAAGTGCCTACTTTGGTTCCACTGGGTTATTGTGCTGCAACAGTTTACATATACATATAAAAACAATATTATTGAAGTCTTACAACATGATAGTAAAGTGTCATTCTATGAAACCTGCTATGTAAACAAACCACTTTATTGATATTGTCAAAGAATGACGAATTTACTACTGACTTTTGTTTACATAGTTAGCAAGTTCCATAAAATGACACTTTAGTGGTGGTCTACTTTAATTTGCATAAATAATTAAACCTATCATAAAATGATAAAAATAACTAGTTACCTAAGTATGTAATGTATCCATACATTTTGCTTCTGATACCGTAGTGTGGGCATTCACGGTCCAATCAAGCCAGCGAGTATGCGGCTGACAGCAAATCGGGAGTCATGCCGAAACAGACTTCGAGCTTTGTTTTGTTACCACTTATTTTGAAAATGTATTCCGTTAACAATAAGTTACATACTGGTGGTTACAGTTAACTTGCAGACACAATGTAAACTCTATATACACACACTCAAAGTAACGGATGTTTTTGACGCTTTAGAGAGTTTTCGTTATATGGCGAAAAATTAATATGTAAGTAAAGGAATTAGGATTGTTCATTTTTTTTCAAATGTTCTATTTCGAAAACCATTTCGAGATATAAGGTTTTTAAACAGTTTCCGACATTTGCTGCGATATAATAATTGAGGATTGAAGATATTTCAACAAATATCCTTATGACCTTAGTTTGACCTTCTCCTGGGCTGAATGTAAAGTCATTGCATAATAAAAGTTATCGAACCATAGTAAATAAATCCGTCACTCACGTATTGTCAAAGTTATCATTGTCATCGATTGTCATAACAAAATTTTTCAGATAAACCGCTGCGCTTGTTTGTTACAATTTAATTTATAATTAATACCTAAACAGTAGATTTCATTGCTTAAAAATATATCAAAAACCTTGTTCCTATGTGTGGGAATGATTCACAAAAATAATAGTTCCAATCCACGAAGACCTACGACGTGAAAGATGGTGCCGTGAATTAAACTTGGAATACCTACCTACTTCACGTGTTACACACAGTATTGCTGTGCGAATCACGTCGATGTAAGTATAAAATTAATATTAATTTACTACAATTAAGTATTTAAAAGCTCACTTTATTGGTAGGGTCGTGGTATCTATTTATTTTCTGTGGTAATGTAGCCAGAGTATCTAAAGGCAAACCGTTAAACAGAGGTGGTGCCTACTAGAAAGAAGGAATATACAAGAATACATAGCCATACTCAAAATTCAGCCTAAAACTGCTTTAAAAAGATATAATTTCTAATTTCCAGGTACATGTTGCAGTTCAAGCTGCTGATATCATGGTGGACAAGACTTAATAAAGAGTTGTGAATAATAAAACATGTTTTTGTTTACCTACTTTTTTATTAATTTGGGAAATATGTTATATGTTTCCAAAAAAAATAGTAACTTTACATTAAATGTATGTTTATCATGTTCTGCATGAGCATCTGACAATGATGGCTTCTTGTTGACCATCCAGAAGAGAAGTGTATGGTTTGTTATTTACTCTGTTCCCAGGCATTATTTACGGTCGTAAAGTATTACGACGATTAATAATTAATATGACGTTCGTTTCAATACAAAATGCTCAACTTTGTTCTGGGCCCAAGTGCAGTTACATATCTCACAGCTGTATCTAAATAGGAATCACGATGATCTGAAATAATAGGATATAATTAGCAAAATTGGCATGTTCCTAATATAGTAATATAAGTATGTAGTACAATATCCAAACAAAATGGTGACAAGCCGGTAGAAAGCACCCACTGGGTGCTAAGCTACCTTTAGCAATGGACGCTTGTAACGATTTTATGAATCCAATCTTCTTACAAATCGAATCAGTTAAAATATATATGATGTAGGTAACTTACATTTGTATTTTTGCTCCCTTGATTTCAGCCAAGTTATGGTTGGAGTTGGATGCTATATGGATACATACTCCAATAAAACTAAGTTATATTATATAACTTAGGCAGATTTCTGGAATCAGCTTTCTCAAATTTATAGCGTAGGTATTTTGAAATTAATGATTCAAAATAAACGAGTTTTCCATTCCAGACGATTGTTATTTATAGAAACACGTGACACTGACATTGTCGACAGGTGACATTACAATCAATTGACAATGACAACTATTTTTTTATACGGCCCCGACACTATCATTAGCAATGACATAAAATTTCATCACGCTCCAGCGTTTGGTCCAGTCAGGTCATGACATTCCTAAATCTCCCCACACACTTATCAGTATTTCTATCAGTATTTTCATCATTACCTTTCACGGGGAATTTTAAGTTATTATTTTCCTAACCGTTCTTAGTTATGTCGTAGTGTACGTTTTGAAGAACACAAAACCAAGACATTATTCAATCATCGATTCAAATATTTCTAACCTGTCGTAATTATACTATGTACTGTGGCAACTCTATGCCCGATGAGCCAGAAAAATGCAGAAAAAGAAATAGTTAATTAAAAAGAATATTTATTTGATTCAACCTTTTCAAAGATTGGTAGTTAAAAAATGTATCCAAATATTTTTTTTATTCTTACCACGAACCGGGAATCAAACTATTCTTAAAGTACAATCAGCATCATATAGTAGGTAGCATCCAAAGTACCTATTCAAATAGTTCGGTACGCCATACATACCTATTATATGGTGTACCGAACTATTTGAATACTTTGGATGCTACCTACTATACGACGCTGACTGTACCTACTGGATTCTTCTGTTATGTAAGAATGTATACGTATTTGGTTAAGAAAAAAGGTACGGTAAAGGTAGGGTAAAGGTAGGGATTGCAATCCGGTCCGGCGGATCCGGTAATCCGGCCGGATCCGGCACATTTTTCAAGATACCGGATCCGGCAAAATTCACCGGATCCGGTCTAGGATCCGGTAAAGTGAATCAAAGCGCTAAAATATAAAATAACAGCTTAAAACACTGCTAAAATTTAAAAGTTCTCGCCAATATTCGAATTTTCTCGCTCGCAAACAGCAACACAACAACTTGTTTGTTAGTTGACGCCAGTCTTCTAGCCGACGAAATATGTGTACCTAGTCGTAGCGTTGAGATTTCCGTGCACCGTAAGTACTGGATTGGTTTATATTCAATTTATTGTGTTGTTTCATTGTAATTTAATGTACATGTTCTTTCGTTTTATTTTGTACAAACCATTATAGCCCACTTTAAGACACAGGTTTTTGGGGTATCCGAAATACTAATACTTGTACATAATTATATTAATTATTAAAAAAGTGGTTAGGATTTTGCTGATTAAAACTAGTTGGGGTTTCTGCGGTTGACCTGACGTTTAGTAAAAACAATATCTGTGGAGGTTCGAAGTAAAGAGGTATAAAAAAAGAGTCCGTCATAAAGCAAGTTGGAACGGGATAGTCTTATATGGAACATTCAACCATAAACACTAACTATTCATTCTCAATTAGTCATAAAACTTTTTAAGCTTTACAGGCCTGATTTAGTTAATATGTTTTATCCTTCTTACAAATACATAAGTCAAAATGAAAGATAAAGACCAAAACGAGAAGATCAAAACTATTCATAGCTAATTCAGGCCAGTAACGCGTTTATAAATAATGCTATAAACCAGAGAGTTTACTTATGGGATAGATGCATACTTACAACATGTTATTATATAGTAACAGCACCAGTCATGGGACATTTAAGAGGAAATTTGGAGTATTTATGATATTTCCCTTATACATGTAAATGGTCTACCGCTTAGCGTGTTAAAAGATGAAAGTC
Organism: Cydia fagiglandana; assembly: GCF_963556715.1. Taxonomy (NCBI): domain Eukaryota; kingdom Metazoa; phylum Arthropoda; class Insecta; order Lepidoptera; family Tortricidae; genus Cydia; species Cydia fagiglandana. The sequence goes on along the minus strand of NC_085936.1, from coordinate 18,108,540 downwards.
CTATCCGTCTTTCATGTTTTAGGCGTGTTGTATCAAAGATACTGCAATTAGTTTCCACATATTTAACAAATTAAAACTATGCTTTTTTTCTCCAGTCATGGACACCAAAGTTCCAGTAATGGGCCCCCGGTAATGGACGTGGATCCAGTAATGTCCATTAGGACATTGCTCTATCAGTATAAAATATTGAAATGGGGAATAAATTACGGCAAAATAAAACAATTTTTGGTATAAGCTTTTATCGCTGAATGTATTTTTCTTTCCACAGCCAATTATTATTCCATCGAGACAATTCTAATAGGGTATATTAGAACACAATTAGTTAGGGTTTAATGCGACAAAGTTCCCATAGCCACCTCCTGTCTCCATCATCAGATCAGGTCCATGTTATCATAATATTGCATTATCATCCGATTTGCATACTTAATTACGTACTTACACAAAATTTAAACTGAATCGGAAATCGAAAAGTGGCTCAAATTCAGCTACCAAGATTGGACCCACACTAACTAACAGGGCAAGTTAAATAAGTTTGGAAAAACGATAATAATTTATCCGAAGTCCGAGAATACCTCCTGATTGACATATTTCTTAACTACATTTTATTTCTGTATTGTTTAAACATGAAATTATGGCATAGCAAGCATCATTCTGTCATTTGGCCCATCATAGGAGGTACGCAGTTTTACAGCTCCTATAATGGGATTGGGCCAAATACCACAATTTTTTTACATCTGTGGAGTCACAACATAGTGTGTTGTATACCTTATCTCATGATAAATGCAATTAACAAAACACATTCTAGTTTTCATGAAGTATTAATTAATTTAAATTTAATAAATTAACTCACCTCTCTTCGTAGTGGTATTTTTTTTCAGTGACACGACAACTTTTAGGTTGACGCCAATTTCTTAAAAAACAACCAAATTTAATAAAACTTCAAACTGAAACAGCTCTAGGACTCTTATTTATGATAATATACAGCCAGTGTTTATAAACTACTTTTAGTTACTTATTTTAGAGGAATTATGTTTTTTTGTCCCATTACTGGTTCCACGTCCATTATAGGGTCCACTACTATATAAGGCCATATACAGAATATACAAAATAGGGATGTTGACCATAATTATTTTAAAAAATATATTGAACTCCATGCACGAAATAAAACGCAAAAGGGAATATTACGCAAAAGTCGGCGTAGGGTCCACTAGCAAATTCAGAGGGTCTACTTCGAAATGCGAAAATCGAAATTTCGTTATCAGTCTCTAACGCTCGAATACGCAAGAGTGTTAAAGAGGCAAAAAACGAAATTACGCGGTAAGCCCTCAGTATGTGCTAGAGGCGCCCCCTACGCAGAGTATTGCGTAATATTATTCTATTTCCCTGAATAGGGAATATTACTCGAAACTCTGCGTAGGGGGCGCCACTACCACAATCCATCACAATCTGGGGGTCTACCGCGAAACACGAAATTTTGTTTTCTAACCTCTCTATCACTTTTCATCATCATCATCCTCACTTTTGCATATTCGAACGATAAAGAGGCAGATAACTAAATTTAGATTTTCGGGTTTCCCGGTAAAAATATAATTAAATTGTTGTAAACAACATAAAATAAAAGGTTTTTAATTTTTATTTCATGTATGGAAACTTTTAGAAAGGGACAGAGATTTTCTTTGTGCATCGTATTCTGCATGTTTTCCTTTTTTCTTAAGAGTCAAATGAAAATAAACTTTAGAGCAATGATAATAGAGTAGGTATACTTCACTTATTGATTTAACTGCCAGTAATGACTCTTGTTAGTATAAAACCTTCTTCTAAAGTACTTTAAATGACGGAATGAGGGATTAGAGTGATGCGCTCCACTCACTATCAGTATAATGTCATTATTTTGACATTTCTTCAAAAATATTAAAAATGTTTAATAACTTCATTATCGTCCATCATTCTTTCTGTCATTTCTCATTCCATCATTCTAACCAATTCACTGTCAGTATAATGTCATTTCTAGTATCATTACTTTGACATAACTCCAATACTGACGGAAATTATTAAAATAAACTTCATTACTTGCCGTCATTCCTTCATGACACTCCCTACACTATCACTAAAAACGTCATTCCGTCAAAGTAATGTCAGTATCCATGATAGTGTCGGGGCCATATTAATGCTTGTTGTTGCTTGTGCATTATCCTAATCAGCCTACGACATGTAATTTACGAGAAGTCGTATCTCATATTTTCAATAAATTATAAATATTCAACCGAGCCACGAATTACTAAATCATTCAAATTGGTATCTTAAATTAACCTATATTTTCAGAAAATAAAATAAAAATGGGGGTCTAAAAAAAATGAACAATCCTAATTATGGCCAACAAATGTCGACGTTATAGGGAGTGAATCGTTATATGGAATTTACACTGTATATACAGTGAAACCTGGATAAGTGAGATCTCAAGGGACGAGCAAATTTGTCTCACTTAAAGAGGTTTTCCACTTACACAGGCTCCCAGTTAGCCAGGTACAAATAATTTTCTGTCTCATTTACAGAGGGTTCCATTAATAGAGGTGAGAATAGAGTATATTTCAGTTATAGAGGTGGTTAATAAGGTATTTAGTAATTATCTTTAAAAATTAATAAGGTAAAATAATCCTTGTCCCTAATTTTTTTTTAAGTCTGTTGAAATATTTATTTGAATTTATTTTGAATGATTCTCCAAAGGATAGATCAGATACATAGTTCAAAATTAAATTAAATTTGATAAGTACGGACTTCATTGCGTATTAGAAATTTAGTAAATAATATGTGAATTTTTTTTTCGTGTTACTTATCAAAATTTCAGCTTTCGTTTCGATAGTTTTAACTACTTACATAAATTAACTAACTAAATCAAACTTGAAGTTGTTTAGACACAATTAGGCAAATGCGGAATTTATGGATAGACTAAGAGTTAGTAAGAATACGGAAATTGTTCAATGAAGTCCAAGTTAGAGAGGTCATAGATTGACGTTATCTCAGATACAGAAGTCAATTCCCTATAAAATTCTAAAAAACGATTAGGAAAATGTAATCTTATAAATATAGTCTCAGTAAAAGAGGTAAAATACACTGTCTGTCTCAATTATAGAGGTAAATGTGACTATAAAATCATAACAACGAATCCCAGTTATAGAGGTTCGTTTTTTCTCAGTAACAGAGGTAATTCAGTGCTAAAGTGTCGGGACCGCACCATGAGTCCCAGCTATAGAGGTTTCTCACTTATCCAGGTCCCACTTAACCAGGTTTCACTGTATTTAATCGTCGCTACTATTCTAATAAACTATTTATTTGTAAGTAAAATAAGTTACGCTTTATCAAAACAATTGTCTATTATGGAGTTTTAGAGGAATAGTAAAACAGTGGCGTTGACAGTTTGCTACGATTCAGCGGTCCCCTTTGTTTTTTTAGGGTTCCGTACCCAAAGGGTAAAACGGGACCCTATTACTAAGACTTCGCTGTCCGTCTGTCACCAGGCTGTATCTCACGAACCGTGATAGCTAGACAGTTGAAATTTTCACAGATGATGTATTTCTGTTGCCGCTATAACAACAAATACTTAAAACAGAATAAAATAAAGATTTAAATGGGGCTCCCATACAACAAACGTGATTTTTGACCAAAGTTAAGCAACGTCGGGAGGGGTCAGTACTTGGATGGGTGACCGTTTTCTTTTTGCTTTTTTTTGTTTTTTTTTGCATTATGGTACGGAACCCTTCGTGCGCGAGTCCGACTCGCACTTGCCCGGATTTTAGTTTGTAGTTTTTGCTTGTTTTTTTCCGAGTTTCGTCCTTTATTTTACAAAGCTGACTTACTTCAGACAAAAACAAGTATCTGACGTTCCTAGTCTAATGTTGAAAGATATGTAGTTTTAAGAATACATAAGAATATACGAGGCACAGGCTTGAACCTAGTTCGGCAGGCAGAGACTCAACCTCACTACCAAATTGTGTTACAAATCTGATACACCTATTTCATAATATTGTTAATAAATTTTATAATGTGAAATAAAGAAAGGTTTAAGGCAGTGAAGATTTTTTAATCTACAAACATTTTGGCGTAAACAAATTAACACAGGGACTATAAACGATTTTTTTTACTGAAAATGTGTTTCATAAAGTCCAAACGTTCCCATTTATAGCTGGGAGTTTTGCCGAGTTCGGATGAGTCGTTTCGGCCATTGCATTTTATTTATTACGCTTGCCTATCGGAAAGTGGTGCGGCCAGCGCATACACCCCTTTACACTCTAGCCAATGTTAATCCACCCTTCATTGCTCTGGACTATTTGGTGACATTTTTTTTTATTTCTCTTTGTTTGCGTCATTTAAATCTGTGAAATGGGCATTGTAAACTGTACGTTTGCGCTTTTGTTTATTACGTGCGGTTTACTGTTTTCATTATAACTCTTCTCTCTATTCTAACAATGGAACGTACATTTTCACGCTTACTAATAACGAACGTATCATTACTGTGATAGAAAATATTGATTTTAAATATCAAGAATTCAGTGCACCGGTGGCAAAAGCATTCAATTTGTTACACGCGGAAATCGTTACGAGTATTACAATTTCATGTCATCGTGCATAGCTTTAGCTGCATCATTTAGACTAAAGTTTTGCAAACGGGCTAATCTAAGTTAATTATTGGTAAAACGTATTTCACCGGAATTCATGCTGGTCCGGATTTCATTATAATTAAATGAAATGTCGCAGGAGCAGTCCTTAATTGGAAAAATTAATAAATGCTCCGTGAGTACATCCTAAATAGTAATATGAAGGAATATTTTATGATATCAGTATCTGTTACACACCCTCGTCGTAATTCACTTATTTCATGTTTATCTTACTTATGTTGTAAAGGTATTTCACAGTTTCTGGCGACACGATCCCGTCGCCGCCCGCTCGCGGTTGTCGCGCGGTCACCTAAATCTGTCGTGTGGAATAATTCGGTAACTTTGTCGTGTCGTTGCGGTCGCTTTATGCACCCATTTGTCGTAATGAGTGCGTGCTCTCGACAATCCGCCTGCATGTCCTTATTAACATAACATTCGTGTATTTACACCGCATGAGGTGTTAGGTCAACGTCTTGGATATTAAATTGTATGTGGGTCAAAAATGTTTTGGACTACAGCTACGTTAGTTTCCTGTAGATTGTGCATATAACTACATATTAATTTACTAATCCGAACCGAGAAGATCCAGCGACGGGCCAAAGTATATTGGTCGGTGGATTACTACTCTGAAATGGGCCTGGGCCGGGCACTTATATATCGCAGAGATGATAGGAGGTGGAGCAAGCTTGTCCTAGCGTGGAAGTCTCGTTCAAAAAGACCAGATCACAGACCTAGATGGGAGGATGGTATGATAAAGATTGCAGGCCCACTTTGGAGGAGAGAAGCAGCAAATTGGGCTGCTTGAAGGAGATTTGGAGAGGCGTATGTCCACCAGTGGGCGCGCGTTGAGGAAGAAGAAAAGAAGATACATTTTACTAAGGCTTTCACCATACAAATTTTAAACAGTATAGCACCCTTAGATCTAAATAGTTAGAAAAAAAATTAGACTTTAAAGTCCATTAATCTTACCACAACAGTACCCACAGGAAAAAAAAAACAACTAGAAAATAAATTATGGTAATTTATAGTAAATACAATTTTGAGTAACCTAGTTATTCTTAATTAATTACTTAATTTATATTAAATTTGTTTTATCAAAACTATTAGGATGATGTTGAAAAACTAAAATAAAACATTTTATTTTAAAAATACCTCATTATGAAGAGAATATTACCAAAAATTTTGTCTGTATTTCCATATTATTTTTAAATTCATAATAAATCTTTCTCTTTCAGTAAATATTTTCGAAAACTGAGCTATTCAAATTTAAAAACGTGATTTAAATATTTATATAGCGTGAAGCGACACCACTGAGTAATATCTGGCTCTGGATCGCCTTGATTATTTAAAATTCTCATTACTGTCGCAAGTTCTGGGATAAAGAGAAACTGAGTAATATTAAATATTGAATATATACATTTAACACCAGTTTATCTGTATTAATGAACATTATTTACAGTAACACCCGTTTCATAATAAATAGGCTAGTTGACAAAATGTATTAATGGTATCAGTCGATCAGGAGGCCTGTTATGGATGGCTTTATCCACGTGACAAAATATCCGTCACTTTTTAACAGAGCGCAATTGAAAGTGACGGATACCGTTTGTCACGCTGTCACGTAGACATGAACGACCATCGTAATAATATATACAGGTTTGTTTTGAGGTTCAAATCCAAGATACGTAGGTACATAAAGTGACAGTCCTGTAGGCCAAATTTTTACCTAAGTCGGCGCGATTAGGGAAATGAATTAGAGATTCACTAAATATGAAATAGTAAAGATATGTGTTAGTAAAGTGTCCCTGGTATAGTGCAATAATTCATAGATAATTAGTTTTTCAAAGATTTTTGGCATACCTTATAAAATATAGGTAGGTATTCGTATGCCAATTATAATGGTAGATTCATTTTAAACCGTAATCTATGCAAAAGAAAGGTATTAGCTTCTCTAGGCACTGAATGGGAAGATGTCACGTCTCTGGCACTCGTTCTTAAGTTCGCCACTTACTAGTAGACACCAGAGCTTCCGGGGCGTTCAACTTTTCACATAAAACGGATAACTTCACATATTATTACTTTATAACATAATGGATAGCTAATTCCTAGCTAGCATATTGAAAATCCCCAACTTTAGCGCTGCACAAGTTTCGGGATTCTCGCTTCATATATTCGGTTATTCGTACTTATATAAATAATGAAACAAACTAAAATATTTGATATACTTTCTAGTCCAACATAACATGTTGTTATTGTCTACTTATTTATAAAAGAAAAAGTTGTGCAGACTTTTTGATTTTCTATCTTATGTTTAGACCAGCGGTGGAACAAAAATGGGTTTTGATAACATTAAAGTTTTTTCTTTTTTGATATGTTATTGTAAGCATGTTAAATAACATTCATGTAAAAAGTTAGAAAATTTTAGGTGGAGCGTTCGGCCATATTTAAATTTTCAATTTTTGCTAAATAACTATGTAAATATAAAATTAAAGTTACAAAAAACTTTAACATATTCAATAACACTTTAATTTATTCACAATATTCGGTTTTTAGAAATCTGGAACAGCTGCTTTCTGGTGAACGTAAAAACAGGAATTATTATGTAAATACAGAATTAGAGTAGCTGATATTGCAAAATTACGATATTATCTATCAACTTAGTATACATGTAAAAAGTTAGAAATGTAGACAATGTGCTTGTCTAGATATTGATTTCTCGTTAAGCAGTATAGCCAATATTGAATTAAAGTTTGTAGAGTTAATATTACACGGTCATAATAAAGATCTTACTTCTCACACAAAAGATTAGAAATATAAAATCACGGCGACACTAAATACTGATACGTAAGTATGCATTCCGAGCTTATATTAAGTTACATTTCAAACGCGCGGCGTTTGCGCGCGCCGCGCTGTGCGCCGTGGCAGGAGGCAGCGATCGACGGTCGCGGGCTAGCGGTTAGCGCGGTGCCCTTAAAAATACGCAAAGCGTTTATCAAATTATTATCAATGGTAAATAGTTATTTTACACAGTACACTAATGGAAACTTACCTTCCCTTATTTATTTCTATATGTACTAGGGATTGCCCGCGGTTTCGTTTACGTAGAATTCGTTATCGTGTTAAGTATAAAAATAATAGATACATTTGAAAATTATTTTAGGTGCATTGTCATACAGATAACTACCCTTGTTAAAGTATTCTTCAAATTCAATACACAGGTGTCATTTCAATATAATTTTGCGTAATTTGGCGCTTTTAGGTTATAAATGACTAGACTAGCGACATAGATTTTTTATGAGCGATCATCTCCGATAATATTTACTTTATCATAAAATCAATTTCAAACTAACGTTATTCAATATTTATCATTTTAAAGTCAATATTACCAACCAACTGATCCAATTTACCTACGGTAACAACTCAAAATTTGCATCAAATTAAATGCCACTTTTCTTATCCGTTTCGAACAATCAAGAGGGCCTTTACGAGCTGATGTGGTGAAAATTTTATTTAACCTTCGTCCCTTGAAACCTTCACTACGCTCAAGGTTCAACTTTACGAACCACTCGCTACGCTCGTGGTTCAATTATAGAATGTTTGAATTTGTGAATGTGCTTCCTGCCTCGCACAGCCGAACTGTGGAATGAACTGTCCTTCAAACCTTCTTAATACGACCTTCAAACCTTCAAAGACCCCCATCTTAAAGGTCGGCAACGCGCTTGCAACCCTTCTGGTGTTGCGGGTGTCCATGGGCGGCGGTAATCGCTAACCACCAGGTGATCCGTCTGCTCGTTTGCCTCCTATTTAATAAAAAAAAATGTTTCGCTTGTTTGGGTATCAATATTAGCACGAGCGGTTAATCAACAACTTTTCCCCTTGTAAAACAAATAAATAAGGTAGGTGAGGTGCAGGCATATGAGGCCCGGCGGGTAACAAGGCCCAGCATTCAAAAATAGCAGTTGCTCCCTATTATTCCCAATTATTCTGAATTTGTACTTGTTGCTAAGAAGGCCCACTGTCAGTGCAGGTAAAAAGGTCTAGTCCCGGGCCTTATTGAACGTATGAGATGAAATATTAGATTAAAATATTTTAAGATAATTTTCAATATTTTTAATCTCTTATTAATAAGGTCGATTTGAAGAAACTTCTATGAAATTATGACTTATAAATAACACTTGCACTGCGTGAGCTGTCAAAATTGCTGCAGACTTTTCTTGGTCTAACTCTAATAATTTTTCACTTGCTTTATTGACCTAAAGACGTTTTAAAGAATCAAAAAGTCTAATAACATTGAGGCACTTATACTTTTTAAAGGCAGTAACTAATTACAAGTGACTTTTTTTTGTTAATACATAGGTAGGTATTTACGATCATCATCATATATTTAAGAGTATGACTCTTGTCGGTGGAGCAATTTCCATGTTTGGCGGTCCTCCGCCTTCTCTTTGACAGCCCGATACGACACGACGTTGATCTTTTCCTTTATTTGATCCATGTACGCTCTCCTTGGTCTTCCCCTCTTCCTGTTTGCTTCAACTTTCCCTTCTATGATATTTTTGATAAATTCGTCGTGTCGTATCAGGTGCCCAAGCATCCTTCCTCTTCTATTGTCTATAGTTCTTAACAAACTCCTCCTCTCTCCTACTACATATATGCGTAAAACCTCTTCGTCAGTTTTCTTTTCTTTTACGATAGAATTGCGAAAAATAGATATTTTGCAACGAGTGACGAATTTTAAAACACGGTCAAAGGGAGTGTTTTAACGTGCTTATTATAGCACCGGTGTCGTAATGTAGCACCAGGCCCCTGTTTCACCAACGTGATAGGTGCGACGAATTGTAAAATCACTGTTGCTGACGTCACAGGCATCTATGGGCTACAGTTACCGCTTACCATCGGGCGAGCCGTATTCCTGTTTGCCACCATCATTGTATTATTAAAAAAAAACTTTATGATATCGGAAAAAAACAGATATTTCTCTTGCTAAGTTTATGACAATTGTCACAAAAAACACTACAATTGTCGCGAAATTCCGACATTATAACTCATTACCTGTCAAGAATTACCTACAATTCTTCTAAATCTTTGACAATTGTCAGAAACTTCGCAGGAGAAATATCTGTTTTTTTCCGATATAATATTTTTTTTTAAATAATACAATGATGGTGGCAAACAGGAATACGGCCCGCCCGATGGTAAGTGGTAATCGTAGCCCATGGATGCCTGTGACGTCAGCAACAGTGATTTTACAATTCGTCGCACCTGTCACCGATGTGAAATTGGGGCCAGATGTACTGTAAAAATTATGTTAAAAGATAATACTTACTGTTACGAATAAATATTTATACTGTAAAAAAATATCCCACCAAACACATTTTCATGTAAATTTTGTTGCTAAGACGAAACCATAAGACTCGCACTGTCAAAAAGTTGTCAGATCTCTTGTCGAGCCAAGCTTCAAACTCTACAAGCCCTAACTTCACTAACTCTACACCTTAGTCAAAATATGTGGCTTGGCTGTTTCGCTACCGCCACATGGGCATAAGGTGAAAAATTTATTAAATTCATTATTTTTAGGGTTCCGTACCTCAAAAGGAAAAATACTGAACCCTTATAGGATCACTCGTGTGTCTGGCTGTCCGTCTGTCACAGCCTATTTGCTCCGCAACTACTGCACCAATAAGTTGAAATTTGGTATACACATGTAAGTCTATAGCCCAAGGACATACATGTAAAGTAAATAATAGAAATTCAAATAAAGGGGTCACTTTTGAGATGAATGATAAATAGAAGAAAAAAAAAACTATATCTTGTTATAATTAATATAAGAGAATTAGAATAAGAATTAATATAAGAGAAATTTGTTAGAATTTTAATTAGTATAAGATAGATATGTATATTGTCATGTTATTTTCTCGAACTCCCCATCGGCATACAAACCTCCTCAAGGTTTTGCCCACGATGGGTCTTGTAATAATATATATATATATATCAAATGAAGGGGCTCATTGTAAGAATCTCAAATATATTTTTTCATAATTTTAAAATAAATAGTTTAGAAACTAAGAAAATACGCAAAAAATTACCATCCCCCCCCCTTATCTCCGAAACTACTGGGTCTAAAATTATGAAAAAAATACACATATTAGCTCTTTTCCTATAGATGACAGGAAAACCTATTAGAAATGTGCAGTCAAGCGTGAGTCGGACTTAAGTACCTAGTTTTCCGATCCCTACGGGTTTTTTAAAGACATTTTACTCACTTTTCTCTAAAAAAATATATTGTTAAAAATTGTGTAATGTACAGAACCCTTGGAACGCGAGTGCGACTCGCATTTGGGCGGTTTTTGTATTATAATTACATACAATAGTTCTTGTAGAAACGAAACGGCCAAGCCACACACTTTTGGTGTAGAGCTAGTAAAGTTAGAGGGCTTGTAGAGTTAGAAGCTTGGCAAGAGATCTGATAACTTTTTGACAGTGCGAGCCTTATGGTTTCGTTTGGGCAACATTTTACATCAAAATGTTTTTGATGGGATTTCACTTCTTTTTGTAAGTTGTTTATGACAATCTTCCATCCCCTAATTTAAAGGGTTGGGGGTGATTTACTATTAAAAATCCTGAAATAAGTATCTGGGGGCATCTGTTACACAATGTACTTCTTACTGATTCCCCATATAAACCCTTCACCCCGTAAGGGTAAACTTTGGGGTTGAAATCTGCCTTCACCCCGTAAGGGTAAACTTTGAGGTTGAAATCTATTCTATGCCCCTATAACAATACCTATCTACATACCAAATTTCAACTAAATCGGTGCAGCGATTGTTGATTTCCCATACAAAATTAAACCCCATCTTCATCCCCTTAGGGATAATTTTTTTTTGAATTTATTTGTTGTTTGTGTACTAAAACTATCTTACATACCAAATTTCAGCTTCTTAGAGGACTTCAGGAAGTACCCGGTATTGATGATCATCAAGTGAGTGAGTCAGTGACGAAATCGAAGTTTTTAGATATGAATAAAATCTAAAGTATAAGAGCTATGCAATTGATATGCTTAATAAGTCCGAGAACTTTGTTTATCTGGTATAATCCAACCCCAAGTTATGAGGGTTCCAAAAAACGACGAAGCGCTTCGAGAAAAGGTAGATAGTGCTCTTGCGCTTTTCTCGTCTTGGCGAGGGCACTGCCGTGCCCCCAGATGTTAAAAGATGAGACTACTGTAACTAATAAAGATTTATGTTTAGTTACCTACTATTTTCGCGTAAACTAGAAAATTTTTATATCTTTAGTTATTAAGACCCAAAATAATTATTTTCACTTATTATAAATAAATCCTCCTGTTATGAAGTATCAAATATTGTTATTTGTATATGTATAACTCTTAAGTTAAAAACAATAATATCTGTTATTACCTCCTGTCAAAATGATTATTTTTTGCGGGATTAAGTAATACACTGGTAGTGTTCAATAAAGCCCATAATAGGACTTTTATAAAAGGTATATTTTCCAAGAGTATCGTAATATTTTTATAACTATTTTGGTATAATGAAGAAACTTAAATAAATGAGAAACCTATTTGAGTGAGTTTTTCATACTTCATATCCTGTTTATTAAAAAAAAACCATTTTAATTTAAGGTGGGCTGTATATAGGCATATACGGCCCACACGGAATATACAATAAGGTAAGTGAGGCCACTTACCTTATTGTATATTCAGGATGTATACCGTGTAATATTGAGCAGTTGGTTTATAATATACATATTATGATATTGACGTTGAATAGGACAGGACATGACAATAGGAACCAGAAATAGGTATAGTTGGTCAAACCAATTTGTCAGTAAATAAAAACAAAAAACTATATTCATCCTTTTCTTTTGGGTGCTAGTACTAGTGTAAGTCAAAGATAGTATGATGATTCTCCCTGTCTATGTTTGAAATGAGACAGTCCTTCGACAAACTATGTATAGTAAAAAATAGTTGTGAATATCTTGTACATTTTTATTACAATATTAGTCAAGATAATGAAATATAGCTGGTCAAGCAAATCTTGTCACTAAAAAAAGGCGCGAAATTCAAATTTTCTATGGAACGATATCCCTTCGCGCCTACATTTTTCAAATTTGCCGCCTCTTTCTACTGACAAGATCTGATTGACCAGCTGTAGGTATTTTTACTTAATAAGATATTTTAATTTCACGTACCTAATGTCCGCATCTAATTTATATATGTGCACGGTAAACAAACAAATTAATGATAAGAAAAGACAGACAGTGTTACTGAGCGGGAGGTGGGGCGAGGGGCGAGGTATAGGTAGGCTATGATAGGCTCTCGAGCGCCGCGCCGGCGACTGACGGACCAGCGCGGCGTATGTATGAATTTCGCGCCTTTTTAACTAGATTTTACTATTACAATGCAAGCTACACACAGAAATTTCTTACTTTCCATAATATGGCTGCGTATATTATTTTATAATAATAGACTTATTTTTACAGACTCTAATTCAATATTAGATCTTATAGGACAAAAAACGCATATTAATTCTAAAGCATATATTTTATTCTTCTAGCTTTTTAGCTTGCCTATTAACTTATAAATTTAGATATGTTGTTGTGGATTTATTAAACTTTAATTCAATATCGACAAAATAATAAGCTAATTGTAGTTTGACAAAGAAGCACGTTAAAAAAAATTCTAATAATTTTACATTATAAAGCGTCATACATATTATAAACAATGGAACTTAAACATTGCACTTTAATTCAATATTAAAAAATCATTACTAAAAATATATAAATACCTAATTTATATCTAACGCTCGTTCTAACTTTTCATCATATATAGCATATATGCTTAAAAATATGTCCTATATCAGATAAGTATCACTTTTTCAACTTTAGAATTATCAAAACTTTTTGTGCAAAAATCCGGTCCCACTATTGAGCTAGTTGTTTAGATTTGAGTTTTATGCGAGTTAAGTCGTGGAAAAAGTCTGTAATATTAATAATTTGTTGTCTTTTATTATTAAACACAATACTCAACAGGTCTAATAACTAATTCACGACAGATAAACAATAACAATTACATTATGTACATTACATTATTTTAGTACACTAACTCTTTAAAGGAGGAGGAAATCAAGGAGGCGGCCCCTGGATAGAGTCAAATGGAGAGAGCCACACCGACAAGAGTCTAACTCTTAAATTTACGACGACGAACTCCTTAAAATATTTTTATCAGAATCTAATTTTAGACTCTAAAACAAAAGAGTAAGCCAAAACAACGGCGTTTTATTTCAGGAAGGGCGCCCAAATTGCCTTACAATATTCGCTTCTTCGACAGTCTAATCACGTTCACTATAGCCTGACCCTATTATTATTTCCGCCATAACACGGCACGTCAACACAGTTGTTCTAACTCGCAGAGTTCAGATATGCTAATTAAAACCTCAAATTGGGTACACGCCTAACCGAGGAGAGCTGCGGCTTTGTTAACGGCTGCTGTGTTCGCTTGTGGTGTATTTACAACGCTGATTTGTCGCATATATCTAGTTTAGTTATAGTTAGAAATTGAAGAGCGGACGGCACGCTCGTCAACTTTTTTCTGCCACACTGAAAAGTATGCGCGAGTCAACGAACGAAAAAGCAAACATGGAAATATGGGAACTACAGTCACGCCACGTAGTCGCGTTGTCACAGGTGTTTTTGTGCCAGTTGTTTATTTTCCACGCCGCGTGCACTAAGTTTTTGCAGCCGCTGACAAGGCAATACATTATGCTGCTTTAGTAACGACTGCTGCGTTCGATTGCTGTGTAATTTGTAACAGCTGCACCTGCTTGTTTTACCTGTGACTTAATAAGTTCGCCAAGTTTAATGTATTGACCATGTATTATCATTAATTTATTTTTCTTCTTAAGTTAGGTTTTTTATAACATGAATATAAAAATAAAATACGAAAGCACATAAAAACAATAAAAAATACATATAAACACATAATAAAAAACCTAACCTAGGGTGCCGCCGGCAGCGGGGCAGGGCCTAAGCTGCCGGTGGTCAGGGCCGCAGAGTGAGGAATCGACGTACTATACGCGCCGTGTCCAAAATTACCGCCTTAAAAGTATTGACCATTATTATTATGTCACTGCGCTACTGCGTTCTTTCGTAAACTGAATCACAAAAAGGATAACTGCTGATCGCACCTATTTAAGCTCTAAATAATGTTTTAAAAAAATAAATTGAAACGGACTTGCTATAAGTATGCCTGTCCGTTAACTATGCCTATAGGTTTGGAGATAGTCCAAATCGTTTTAGATGGTTTTTTATCCACTCCTAATTTCCTCATTGATTAAAAGATCGGAAAAATATATTCAAGACGCGTATGGTAAACCAAAATTTAATTATATACAATACTTTCTATAAAATTTTAATCCAGAATGGAAAATAAGACTACGTTTGTACGGAGGAATTGCAAATACTTTCCTTTTAAGTGCCTTGTTACAGTGTAAGTTAAAGTAAAATACCTAGCATGCTTCAGACACGTAAATAACGAACCCCGTTTTAAGCCCATTTGGAAGCTACCAGTGTAGGTACTTAGGTAGCTAGCTATTTTATTGTCTCAGTCTAAGTGAACCCATATTTTGAACTAAATAACTTAACTTGAATTAATTCATTTAATAAACCTAGGGTCGGACATAACAAAAATTAATATAGGTAGGTACATACGTGTACAGATGCTTACGTAGATGGAAAATATCCTGCCACTGACAGCCTCAAATGAGGACGGAGGTTAACATGTTATATTTAACTTAAGTTCTATTTGAAAATTGTGTAAGGAAATAAGTACAAGATATTTCGTCAATAATTAAGAAATTAGATAAAATTTATAAATCTTTCAACCATGCAATGTTGTAAGCACAAAACTATTTATTCACAGCATTCAAGATTCATAGTTTAAATTCTATCACTGCCTGTCTATGTTCGCAAACAGAACTTCCACACTAAGCGAGTATTGGCATGAGGAGAATATTCTTGCTGAGCACCGTACGTTCCCAAAATAGCGATGTTTGGTTGAACAGGAAAGCGTTTATGGTTCGAGACGGTGCGTAAAAGATAGCCACATCTACCTTTAATGAATAGTGTATATTTAGAATGTTATTATTGTAGCTGCAGCCGCACTGAGTTTTGTTAATATTTTTTATAGTTAGCTTATAGCGATAACATTATTTTGAACGTTGAAATACTGATATTAGATTTTATGGGATCACACTGTGAAAGCGTCAATTATGAGTAATGTAAATCTAAAGCTGTTTTATGGTTATTGACGTTTACTGCGGCTGTAACTACCAGTCATAATATAGTCTCTTGTGAGCAAACCTTTGGTAAAGTGGGAATGTACCTATACAATATGAGTGTAAGTAGTAAATATATGCCGTCTCTGCATGTGTATTTTTTATAGCCGTTTGTTCACGCTTGTACACATATCGACGATTTTTTCGTTGTCTAAAATTTTCAAGCTTATGTTGCTGATCGTAGGTACTGTTCCTTCAACTTCACATCTACTCATCAGGGGCCTTACCATGATGTCCTTATTGCGATTCAGTTTAGATCCTAAACAGAATCGCAATAAAGACATCATGATAAGGCTCCGGTACCTACTTTTATATCAAAACTGAGCCCAAATTGAACGATAGAAATTCACCCATACATACCTACTAGGAGGAGGAGGCATATGTTCAGCAGTGGACGTCTTATGGCTGAGATGATGATGATACCTACTAACACAGTAACTAAAAATAAACAACACACGGTTCTTTCTATAGTCTGAAATTGCGTATTCAATCTTTTTTTTAACGTTCTAAGTTTGCAAGTCTACTAGTGTTAGCACATTTCTAGCGTGTGAAGTTTCCGCAGGAACCATAAAATAAACGGACACTGTCTAAGACGGAACTAGACTGTAAAATATTCAAGCGAATCCAGCGTCCAGAGATTACTTTTGGACAGTTATCATAAAATACAAAGCTTCTCTCATCTTAGTGCTTTTTCCGGTGGTCCAGTCAGCCATTTATAGGATAACTCACGTTAGAACGGTCCGGGTCCGGGTCGAGGTGTCTGATACTGCGATTTTTATAACAGGTGATAAGTGATTACGTGATTGTGTAATAAAAACGATGTGTCGGACGCCTCGCACTGGACCTGAAGGCCCACCGCGGACCACGTTCGACGTGTTGTCTCCCTGTCACCCTTATGTACGAATTTACAAGTGCAACAGAGAGGCAACAAGTCGAACGTAGTTCGCGGTAGGCCCTCTGGACCATTCTAACATGAATCGTCATCATTTTATCTTAGTTTTAAAAATAGCCATCTGAATTTCTTATATTCAGGCGCGACTGCTTGGGGAAAAGTAAGTAAATATTTATTAATACACGAATATCACTAATAAAACAACTGAAAGTTATTATATTATTAGCAACTTAATTAGGTCTCTAAGATCCTAGTTGGTCGAAATGAAGAAATTTATTTATTTTGAAATGGACCGGTTTTCCTGCGTAATTTTCCTTCATCGAAAAGGTCACAATGTCCAAGCCGTAACTGAACTCTAAATTATGCAAGCAAATTCTCCGTTCAAATTAGACATCTCGCAATTTAGAGAATGGCAAATGGAACGAATGTTGAATGCATGAAATTACAGTCATACGGTAGTAATAAAGAGATAAGAATTGTAAATTAAAATCACCTTGCGTTGGGCTTTGTTTATTGTTGTGGTTGTGACAGGACTACTAGCGCATTCTTGGTTAGTTGGTAGATTACTTATAACCTAGCGCATTAGATTATAACCTAAAGGTCTAGGATAATTTCAGAAATTGGCATAAGTACAACCTTTCACGGAAATGATTATCAGCGGAACTTCAAAATGTATATAAGTGCACGAGGGAGGCACAATTGATAAATTGTGCGGTAATGTGTAGTAGGTACACAGGTTCACATGAAGCCGGTTTTCTCACGATATTTTCCTTCGCCGAAAAGCTGAATAGTCTAAGCCGTAACAGAACTGTACATTATGCAAGCAAATCCGTTGTCAATACGTACGCAACAATCGAGCAGTGTCATAAAATACACAACTTCATTCCTCGTCCGTATCTAAGCTTTTCTCGGTTACGCCAATCAATATCGCAAAGAATTGGAGAAAGCAGTCTATTTTAAGAAACTGCACGGTTTAAGAATTCTTAAAAGAAAGTGCTATGCCATTTCAGACCTTATAATACAATCCAGTGGGAAAGATAATGATTATCTTTTTACATCATGTGAAAAGTTTAAATAGAAATGCACGGTGCACGACACATGAATGTCTTTTTCACAGCGTAGCGATAAGTGACAATGACAAAAACCTAACTTTAAAACACAAAAATAAGTTTAGCTGAGACAAGGATTCAACCAGTTTCCTTACGATGTTCTCCTTAACCAAAAAGCTAAACAGTCTAAGCCGTAACTGTCTGTAAATTATGCAAGCAAATCCGCCGTCCAGAGATTACTTTCGGGCAGTGTCATAAAATACAAAGCTGTTGCCGATAAAATGGGCTGTCATAACTTTCTTCGCCGGCTCTAAATTATGTGGCTCTCCTTAAAAACCTTGCAACTCTGGCTGTTGAATTCATATAGGTTCAGCGAGCGAGGGCGATATGTTCTCAAACTAACTATGTACCGTAACCTTATGATCTGCAACAATATTTAAGGATAAACCCATTAATTTGCTGACTAGAGACTCGGCCCAATTAGAACAATTTTTATAAGATGTCACAGGAATACAACACCGTTCTGTCCGTGTCAAAAGTGACGTTTTTTGTTGAATGTATGTCACTTTTGACATTAACAGATCGGTATCGTATCACTGTGACAATTGTGACATCTTACAAGCATTGTTGGAATTGAGCCGATTGTGTAATCGTAGGGTGGGTAAGCAGGAGCAGTCACTGTAAATTTCCTTGAAAAATAAATGACGTTCGTAATCACTCATCAATCCGTCATTTTATCAAGGAATTTGACAGAGACAATTGTAGCTGCAGTTGCCATCCGAATGTCACCTTAACTCTGCATGCGACTAGAACAACCCATCTGTACTTGCTCCAAAATAATTTATGTTTTTGAATGGAAATTAATGAAGCGCTGTAATAAATGATGATAAGAGATTAGAATTTTGCCACTTATTGAAGGGCCGTTTGAATAATTACGAT
Organism: Cydia fagiglandana; assembly: GCF_963556715.1. Classification (NCBI taxonomy): domain Eukaryota; kingdom Metazoa; phylum Arthropoda; class Insecta; order Lepidoptera; family Tortricidae; genus Cydia; species Cydia fagiglandana. Next base: position 18,089,657 of record NC_085936.1, on the reverse strand, counting down.
TTAATGATTTTAATTTGTATACAAGGGTGAAATTAATCATTTTCGTCAGTTAGTAATAAATTCATAAATTTACAGTGTTTGTTAAAACAGGCAAATTACATAAGATTTATGGTCTTTTAGACGCTATTTTGAAAAATGACAATTACATCCCGGGATGTTTAATTTACCCATCGTCAATTTTGATAGCCGATACAGTAATTTTGATCTTTACATTTAGGTAGGTATGATATGTAAGTTATATGACGGTAAAATATCACTACACCTTATTAAACAAAGTCCCCCGCCGCGTCTGTCTGTTTGTGTGTTTGTATGTTCGCGATAAACTCAAAAACTACTTAACGGATTTTTATGCGGTGTTCATCTTTCAATAGATTGATTTTTGAGGAAGGTACTTGTATAATTTGTGTGCGTGCGGAGCCGCGGCGGGTGGCTAGTTTTTGAATAGGATCAATATTTACGAATTTCTCCAGTTGAATTTACATTGATAAATAACTTTATTCAACTCATATTTCTTTATCAATTCAACTACGTACTATTATTTACTGATTCCCCAGATTACCTCAAAGCTTTGAAAGAAACGGTCGCCATTTATTCAATTACAAGTTCACTCTCACAGCCTTTGAAACTTCGCTGAGCGTCCTTAATTAAGTAAACTTAGTTTTGTTTTTACTTATTGGGAACAAATAACCAAACGTGCACGAATAGATTTTATGTATTCTGCTCTGTCAGCGTAGATAGTAAAATACCATCACGGTGAGCCAGATATGTTCCGAGTTTTCCTTTGATATTTATCAAACACGAACACTGAAAAAAAATACTCCTCAACCAAGCTTCATTCAGTATCTTGATTAGCTCATAATGAAATCAAAGCTTATATCAACTTAGTTCATAGTTGACAAATGACAGGATTGGGTAGCAGTGGGCATATATGGACGGCCGTTGGAGCAGACAACTTCCTAAATGGTATCAAGAGATTCGGCATGGGGATAACATTGTATGGGAAGACACATTAGAACAAGCTCGTAAATTTTGTCGTCAGACGGAGACTGTGTCAAACTTGTCATTTGTTCAACCAGAAATGTTACCTTGACACTGATACACTGATAGATCTAATCCAATTTTTCACCAATTTGAACGAACACTGATATCAGAATGATTTTTGAATCACGTTATATAGTTACCGTGCATCTCGCCCGCGTCATGTGCGGACAAGTACCTACAGTGCGACATGAAATACACAGAAGACATTAAAAATGGAACTAAAGAATTTCCATAAGATGTGACAGTTACGTAGAAAGTAGCGCTCGCATTTAATTTCTATTTTATGCCGCACTGTACCTAAGAGCAAAGTGCGCGAAAACTGAATGACATCACTTAGTTATCATACTGATATCACTGTACGTTCGAATTGGTCTGTTTGTCTTCTGAATTGAGCACTCGCCTGTACTACATAGGTAACTTCGGAAACTTTCCTGCTGCCAGTGACAACGAGCACCTGTATAGGCAAATTTTCTCCGCTAGATTTAAATTTAGAAACTTTAAATGGAAACATAAATACTGAACCGACATTTTGGAATCCGCTTGTTATTTATGTGTAAATAACATAACAAATTTTCGTGTAACTAAAATAAGAGGAAACTTGCGCTTAATAGTGAAATGTTACAATTATATTATATCACTACACCTTATAAAACAAAGGCCCCCGCCGCGCTTGTCTGTTTGTGTGTTTGTATATGTTCGCGAAAAACTACTAAACGAAATTTTCATGAGGTTTTTACCTGTCAATAGAGTCATCTTTGTAACAACTGGCTGCCCGATTCGAACTTACGGTATGGATTAGATATGTCAGTGTCAATCGGCGCGATTCTGGAAATGAATTAGAGATTAACTAGATACGATATAGTAAAGATATGTGTCATCCCACGGGTAAAGGTACCTTATGGCGGTTCGCGCTTACGCTATTCTTAACGCCGCTCCAATATTATTGCGGCGCTATGCGACGTAGGCGCCGGCCACCATAAGGTACCTTTTTCCGTGGAACGTCATATATAAGTGACTCTCTAATTCATTTCCCGAATCGCGGCGCCAGCCGCTATAAGGTACCTTTAGCAGTGGAATGACACATATCTTTACTATTTCATATCTAGTGAGTGTCTAATTCATTTCCCGAATCGAGCCGAATGACGTTTCTTCAAACAAAACATCACTTTTGACACTAACACTATACATCTAATCCATATCGTAAATTCGAATCGGGCAGCCAGTACGAAAACACTAAATCGCCCGAGAACTCAACTATCCATACGTCCGTACATTGAAAACACGGCCAGCTACAATTGTGACAGACGCCGACGTCGATGATGACGAATTCCATCCGCAGAACAGATTCAGTGCGCTTAGTATTTGCTAATGGACGAAATGTCCCGCATACATCAATGTAATACAGCGATGTTGATTCTATTTTCCGTCTCTTTTCCTCCCAACACGAAGCAGATACAGGAGAGCAGACAAATCATACGTTCTCATGTTCGGCATCCCGTCAATGTGCAGTCACAGATTAAATAATGCAAGATGCGGCTATTAGTAAAACAAGAAAAAAAAATTGTATGCCGGAGCCACACTAACGGAAACGCCGTTATTATCGAGATATTCCCAATGTGGCCGTATGGAAAAATGTCAATCATCGCGAATCAAAGGCGTTTCCCGTTAGTGTGGCGGGTGGCCTTGGCGTTATAAATTTGAAATCGACTGATACTCTATGGGCGTCTGCTAGCTTGCGCGAGTGCATTGTACAAGTACATTGTATTCGTAGGTAAAATCCGCCGCACGCGTCCGCGTCATGCAGTTCGCGTTGCTCATAATATTCAACTCGCCACTCATGTTTCCATACCACCCTCTCTCGACTCCCCTCCCTCCCCTCTCTCTGGACGGCCAAGCCACTCTGGCTCGCTAAGGCAAGCCAGAGGCAGAGAAACCTGTAACACCCACCCACCTTCGGGTGATGGAACTCCCCAGAATCACTCGGATACAATGGGGTCGCTACTCCCCAACAGCTCGCCAGGGGCTGCCCTGCATTAATATTAATATCATTAAGGGTAGATCTACAGATTTAAAATATTTCAGAACCATGTTTTTCTAAAGTGGCGTATCTAATATTTCGAAAGCTGTGTTGCAGCTCTCGCCGTTATTGCGTGACATACCATTGCAAATATGTCACTTTGCGTGCATTGAGAAGATTAGCCAACGAGTATTTTCAATGCTGTCGCGGAAGCGGGGCAATCGAGTGCATTTACTGTCCAGCGTAACGTGATCTTTAGATTCTTACCAACTATAAATGATCGAAGGGTCTTCTTTTACTGGTTTTTTGATCGATCTCTCTATGCAAACGGTTGAAATGATTTCCATGGAATGTAGTAGCGTGCAATATCAGGAGCATGATATTTGTTATCAGGAAAATGTCATTGTCGACTGGTCTGGCCTAGTGGGTAGTGACCCTGCTTGCGAAGCCGATGGTCCTGGGTTCGAATCCCGGTAAGGCCATTTATTTGTGTGATGAACACAGATATTTGTTCCTGAGTCATGGTTGTTTTCTATGTATATAAGTATATATTTATCTATATAAGTATGTTTATATCGTCGCCTAGTACCCATAGTACAAGCTATGCTTAGTTTGGGGCTAGGTCGATCTGTGTAAGATGTCCCCAATATTTATTTATTTATTATTATACCTATCATAAACTTAAAAGCTTTTCCAAACGAAATTCTGACTGACCGTATAAACCTGGTTGATTGATTATTTCAAGAAGAAAAGTGAATAAGTAAAGTTAACAATGTCAGCCAAAATCTCATTTAAGATACCTATAGCGAGGTCATGCTGCCAGCGGCTACGGTGATTTTTATTAATTGTAGTTTAGGTTTAGTGATGTTTTATTTTTGTTAATTTAGGATAATTTTGATTTATAAGTTGTTATACCACATTTATATTTAGATACCTATTATGTAAAAAAATACAGTAATTGTTTAAGATATAATTATGATATGATACAGTGATTTTTTTATGATCATCATCATCATCATCATCTCAGCCATAAGACGTCCACTGCTGAACATAGGCTTCTTCCTTGGACCTCCTTACGTGCCGGTTGGAAGCGACCCGCATCCAGCGTGTTCCGGCGATATATATATATATATATATTTTTTTTTGATAAAAATGAATTGTCTTTTCTTTTGATTCTTTCTTTATGAGTTTTAGACTATAAGATATCAGAAATAATAAGGATATAATAGAAATAAAAGGCACGAAACTATGATTATATACTTAACTAAAATAACTAAACAAGAAAAAAGATATTACACGTTTACTGAAACGTAGCCTTTAAATTAAAGCCAATATCATTGTATTATTGCAGAATATAAAATTTACAAAACTATAGGTACTCGTAACTTAAAAAAGTAGTTTTTAGCACTAGTCACGATTCCTGAACTTAATAGCTGAATTGATATCTACATTTGGATTCAGTGAACATTAAATTCAAACGGTACACTGGCTCCAGTGCGAACACAAAGCTTACAAAGGAATAGTTCAGGTACAACAACTTTTGTTTGTTTTGGGCAATGTGCAGTGCATAGTGCTGTGCATGTGATGCACACTATTTCAATTAGCGGTGAATCGTATTAGGCTAATTAGGTAGGTATTCTTTTAGGTTGTTTGTTGGGTGCACTTTACAGTTTTGAACTAAAGGAAATATTTACAAGGGTAATTTATACCTAGAGAGTAGAGAGATTAGAGAATGTTAAAATGTTTTAGAAATAATTATGTAGTTTTTTCTGAGATATTTTTTAATAATCATTCAGGCCTTCAACATCTTGACAGATGATTTATGCAGCGTCTGTAAGCGAGGAACAACGTCTCTCGTGGCTGTATAAGCCAATGCGGGACCGGCATTTGCGACCGCATTTGTGGCAGCTGAAGCTGGGAGCCATGTCGGCATCATCAGGTGGATTGTGCCTCTTTGCGCGTTTTCGGGCAAGGTCTTGGAACCACGCGTTGTGGTGAATTTCGCGACCTTTCGCGATGGCACCCCTCCATCCATCGCGATCTGACGCGAGCTCCTCCCAAGTGTCCCTATCGATATCAAAAGCGACCATGTCGCGTTTCGCGCAGTCCTTAAAACGCAGCAAGGGACGTCCAATAACAAGATTTAATAATATTCGTATTCATAAAAGCTGACGGGATACCGCTCTGGACCGATCAAAGTGGCGTGCTCTTGTGTTGAAGGCCAAGACTCATTTTGGGTCACCGCGCCAACCAAGTAAGTAAGTAAGTAGGTATTCATAATAATTATTACTATCATAATGAACTGAAAACATAGAGTAGATAACATAGAGTAGGTACATCTGGAGTTACATTACGACACTGGTGCTATAATAACCGCATTACGCAACCAAGGGCCATATGTACTGTAAAACGTTGTACGATACACATGCGAATATGTAATTCGCAACTCGTGTCTATTTAAATTCGCTTCTTGTTGCGAATTTTCTTATTTTTCGCACTTGTAATAGGCCAGCCACCGCCCCTGCTGAACCTAAAAAAAAAAAAAAAACAATTAGCCCCCCATTTGAATTGATTGCGCTAGGTCTCAGCAGTGCCCGGCGCCTCCTTCAGGGACTTACGAAATACGCTAATTAAACAATACACCTTGTTCACCACGGTAACAATAGGCTTATCGACCCTTTTCTATTGTTCGCTCGACTCGGGCGCGCTATTGTGTTACCGAGCATACTACCTGCCTGGACCCTTTCCTTAAGGTGGTTCGCCTAGGTTACTCAAAACTTAACTCTCGCTAGATGGCACCACTTTTGCAAAATTTCAGATTTAATTTTTTTGTGAAATGGTCTTGGTATTTGTATACTTAAAAGTATGTTTCGCGCACTCTTTAGGTAAATATTGAACTATTAAAATAAACATTGAATACTTCATTGTGCAAAAACCACCTTTTTAATTCGACGGAGTGTTGCTGTCACGCTTTTTCCTACTATTACTCACACATGCAAACAGTGTTTCCGTGATCCTTGTAGTAGACAATTTCACACAACGTAAGTATGTTGCAATAGCGTAACGGTATGTTCGTGGAAATACGTGCAAGAGGATTGGGGTTCAAGACTGGTGCGAGTAGGTAATTTCTTTTTGTTTCTCCTTTGTGTTATCTTACCTTTAAACGAGCAATTATTAGATATATAATTATTTATTTATATATTTGGATGGTATCAGAAACGGCTCTAACGATTTCGATGAAATTTGCTATAAGGGGTTTGATCTCTTAGCTAGGTCTATGAGAAAACGCGCATTTTTGAGTTTTTATGTTTTGTAAGCTTTGGTCGGTCTCCCAGATATTCAATCTCCGCTTGGCAACTAATCCCAGAATTGGCATGCGCACTAGTTTTTACGAAAGCGACTGCCCTGACCTTCCAACCCAGAGAGTAAACTTATTTGGATTAGTCCGGTTTCCTCACAAATTGTTTTCTTTCACCGAAAAATAGGTATCGGTGTATAAATAGGTATCAAATGCTATTTCGTACAAAAGTTCGAAAAATCATTGGTACGAGCCGGGGTTAGAACCCGCGACCTCCGAATTGCTTTCCGCTAGGCCAGCAGCGCTTCCCCCACATACTCAGTGTTATCAGGTTTTTTAAAAATCAAAAACGATTACTTATGAAAGCAGAAGAATATAAATGATCGTATTAGATTTATAATTGTTACATATTTGCCGTAACTTATTTTTAAAATGTGTTTTTCAATTAAAAGACACGTCAAAATTGTTTACCTTATTTCTAATGCTAAAAAAACAAACTATAGTAATAATTGTGTTTTTCATTCATAGACAAAATCCATTATTTTTAACCACATGAAATTTTATACACTTCTTTTTAGGGTTCCGTACCCAAAGGGTAACGGGACCCTATTACTAAGACTTCGCTGTCCGTCCGTCCATCCGTCCGTCCGTCTGTCACCAGGCTGTATCTCACGAACACCTAAACATACAGCTAAACTTGACCATCGGAGGGCGGAGGTTTGTTTTGGACACCGTTAAAAACGTTGAAATAAGAAGAGGTATTTTTCTTTTAATTATCAATCGACCCAAAATATTTATATTAAATTTAGAAAAATGTGCTACGTTACAAACCGTAATAGCTAGACAGTTGAAATTTTCACAGATGATGTATTTCTGTTGCCGCTATAACAACAAATACTAAAAACAGAATAAAATAAAGATTTGAATGAGGCTCCCATACAACAAACGTGATTTTTGACCAAAGTTAAGCAACGTCGGGAGTGGTCAGTACTTGGATGGGTGACCGTTTTTTTTTTGCTTTTTTTTGTTTTTTTTTTGCATTATGGCACGGAACCCTTCTTGCGCGAGTCCGACTCGCACTTGCCCGCTTTTTATTGCAGTGAGGATGTCCTGATTGTAAAAATCAGAGAGATTAGGAAGAGTATAATTTCTAATTATCTTTGTAAAAATAAAAGAATACGTGTAGCCCATACTTAATAATCGATTTATGATAATAAGAAAAATTAAATAAAAATAAAAAAACAATACGAAATTTAGGTGTAACAAAAATACAAAAAGTTATGTTCCAGCATACAATGACTGGGGATCGAACCGGGAATCTTCCGTTTGCAAGCAAAAAAGTGACTGTTTGCATAACACGCCATGATAGTTCTTAGCTAAGCTGACGAACTTCTCGCTTAGGTCAATTAACTACCTGTCAAATATCAGTGTCAACAAAATTGCACTAAACATGACGGCACTCCAAATTCGAGCCGTGGTCGGCCCGGCAACGTCGGAAATGGTATGGCAACGTCGCAAATGTATCTGTACACGACATTTGTGACACACACATACGTAAAATTGATGAAAAGTTAACTATGATTTTTGCATGATTTCTGTATGAAACATTGTTTTCCTGTTAATTTCGCGCAAACGAATATTCGAAAGAAGATAAATGCGGAAATATTTGTGTACTAATAGTGTGTAGTTACTTAATGAGCTTTGATTGAATTTTGTATGAAAAGCGAACCACCTTAACCCACCGACGTCTCCATTCATGCCTTCTTTATGTGTGTATACTGTAGGTGTTTGTGATAGGTATTTTGCAATAGGTATTAGCGACAGCTATTTGCAATAGGTATTAGCGATAGGTACTTATTTGTGATGCATAGGTACTCTAACTATCAACTCTAATAACCCGCATTATCTTATTACCTCTTGGAGCTATTTCGATTTATAAGGAATACAGTTCTAACCTTCTTCTGACGTAGAATTTACACTAGTAATCCTTTGGCAGCCTAAACTAACCTTAACCTTTTACCAAACCTAACTTATTCTTCGAAAACCTAACCTAAACCTAACTTGACCAAACCTAACTAAAATCAACCTAACTCATTTCAAACTAACCTGCTTTCACCTAGTCTTCCGATATAAAGTAAACTCGTAGTTACTTGTTTCTTTCTATTATTTAAAAAAATAACGAGGCGTGTGAGGCATTTTTGTGCACTTGTGTTCATTGTTATAATAGCTTAATTGTTTTATTGATAGACGTCTATTATATTTTATACTGACAATGGATTTATTGTTTCCTATACCTATTCTTTTATAATTTGGGTTTGAGTAAAGAGAACGTCTGTTTAGATGAACTTGTTGATACATGTTACTTTGTGTGATTTAAAAAAAAGAACGAGACATGTCAACTGGTTTCAACATGATTTAGTCTAATACATCAACATTTCTTGTGCGTTGCTATTCATTGTTATAACAGCATAATTGCTTTATTAATAGACGTCTATTATATTTTATGCTGACAATGGATTTATTGTTTCCTATACCTATTGTTTTATAATTTGGGTTTGAGTAAAGAGAACGTCTGTTTAGATGAACTTGTTGAGACATGTTACTTTGTGTGATTAAAAAAAAGGAACGAGACGTGTCAACTGGTTTCAACATGATTTAGTCTAATACGTCAACATTTCTTGTGCGTTGCTATTCATTGTTATAACAGCATAATTGCTTTATTGGTAGACATCTATTATATTTTATACCGACAATGGATTTATTGTTTCCTATTATGCTTTTGAATTTGGGTTTTAGTAAAGAGAGCGTATGTATTAGATGAACTTGTTGAGACATGATTTTAACGGTACTGTACCCTGGTCATAGTGACACAGTATAAAAGCCGAAGAGAAATGAGTTTGAGTAAGTATTACCGTCGTGGCAGTCCACTGTATCAGAGCTCCTTGTATCTATTGCAGTATATAGAAATATAGTGTTAATTCAACAGTGAAGTGTTTAAGTGTTTATAGAAAGACCCAACAATGGATGTAAGTATGTCTTTTATTACCGTAACTTACTTTGTTTTGTTTTCACTTGTGTTCTTTGTGTTTTAATTATCAAGATTGTAGACAGTGTGTAAATTATTGTTTTATATTGTTTCAGTTCACTGAAAATACTTTCAAGAACTATTACTACCCGGATAATAATAAAGACGAATCAAGCGATGAAGAGGGTACGCTTGGTTTCAAAGTTAAACAAGCCATCGCAAAGAAACGTTCAGGAAACAATATCGATAGTTTCTTTGAACGACCTAAAAAGCAACCCAAAATTGTGAAACGGTCTTCGAATGTGAGCAAAAGTTCACCAGACGGTGTTGCAAACTTATCATCCGGACAAGACGACGGGGCGTATGCATCACATTTGATTAAAATCGAGATATATGATATGCAAACAATTAAAAACGTCCCACCCATGGAACACTGGAAGCATGCGGACTTCAGATTGAAATATTTTGCGTTGGAAGACGATTTGGAGCTACAAAATACGCGAAATATTATTTATAACATAACAAAGCAATTAGCTTCTAAGGACAGTAGTGTGAAATATTTTATAGATAATAAGAAACAGTGATAGTTATAATTATTAATGATAGTAGTAGCTTAATGATTGTGTTAACGTATTTCTCATTTTTTACCTCTCCTTAAGTACATTTTCCATGTAACAGATTATTTTTATTGTATAACATTACAACAAGTTTTAATTTAAACTTCTCACTTGTAAAGGTCACAGTCCCCACTCTTAGAAATCTTATACGTGTAGTCAACTATTTAAATGAAAGAAAGCACTGTATGATTTCTCATTTCATAATGGACTCTTTGAGCTGTGATGTCTACGATCTTGAACTTATCAGACTCTGTGAAGAAATAGAAGAAAATGAAGATCTATGCGAGGCTGCCCGTCTTGTGAGTCAACTTCATCGAGAGGCGTAAGTAAAAATATTCCTGTTCATACATGTTTATAACTCTTAACCGGTACCTGTTTAACAAAGGATGGGTCCGTAACTTGTTGTGACCTGAACTAATTGTTAGGATAAACGTGGGGTGGGAGAGGACTGGTTATATAAGCGGGGTATCTCGAGTTCATATCATTCAGTGTTTTGGTGCCGTGCTTGTATTGTGATATCCTTTCCCATAATGGTGTTTACTTATTATCATATTGGTCTCACCTTACCTCGTGATAAGATTGAGGAATTAAGTAAAGAATTTATTGTATCATATTTTCATAGAAATATTAGAATATGGTACATTTCAAACAAATTACCTCACACGTTACTGGAAGATTCTGATATTATACCGTATTATACACCATGTGATGGGCATATAAAAAATTCCAAGGGGAATACTGAGTCATCAGATGTGATTGATGGAGTTTTGATGATGCAGGCCTATTGTCAGCAATGTCGAAAAGACTTACGTTAGTATATACAACCAACCATTTTAGTAATTATTTTTATTTTATCTCACATTAAGATATTTATGTTTATTTTGTATTGTTATAGATCTTCTCAAATAGGACGGGGAGTAAAAAGGACAGCTGCAGTTTTGGAGACTGAAGAATTCTTGTTGAAGAAAAACCGTCCAGCAGCTGCTGAACCTGTCACATCAACATCACCCGAACCAGTTCCCGATGTCATTGTGAGTACAAATAATAATCATGAAATTGAATGTTCTGTGTGTAATAAGTTTGTCTCTAAAAGATATTTTAAAAATCATTTAAATAGTAATCTTCACAAAAATAATGTTTTAAGGGCTGACATTGAATGGGTTAATGTTCAGTTAATTGAAAATGCTTTTAAGAATAGGGTGGCCACTTACAGAATACTATTAAATGAAAATGTTCACCAACCATTTACTCCCGAATCTATTTTACTAGGAAATAAAGATAAAATCTTTGCATTATTGGATCGTTCCCTCACTGATCACCATGCTTTAAAAGTAAACTTTATTTTAAATGCGGATTTTACTCAAGAGAGCAAACAAGTAAATAATACATTTGATTTCCAATTATGTAACAATGTAGTTGATGTTAGCAGTGACAAAGATGAGATTTTCGAGTCAGTTGTTAAAGATATATTAACAAAATTATTTAACTTTGAGAGAAAAGATAGTGGATGGAGTTTAGTAAAATTTAACTATCTAGATGTCAATGTAAACAAATTTAATCCATTGCGTGGTTCTTCCTATATCGAATTACCACGTGATATTCAGAACAGAAAAGCAGTTATTAATGTAAAAAATAGTGATCATGAATGTTTTAGATGGGCTGTATTGTCAGGCTTGTATCCACCTACAAGTCATCGTTCAAACACTACGAAATCGTATATAGCGCATAAAAATAAATTAAATTTTGGAAATTTAACTTTCCCACTTAAAGTTGGAGATATTCAGAAATTTGAAAAAATGAATGATATAAGTATAAACGTTTTTGGTCTTGAATACAATTCGAAAAGTAAAATACATGACGTAGTAGGCCCATTACACTTAACAAAGTGCAAAAAAGCTACCCACTTGAACTTATTGTACATATCCAAAGACAGTAAGGGGCATTATTGCTATATCAAAAATTTATCTAGGTTAGTATCCAAACAATTATCAAATACACAGCATGCCGCACATATTTGTGATGGTTGTTTGTCGAACTTTACAACTCGTGACAATTTAATGAATCATCAAAGAAACGATTGTTTCCATGTTTGTACACATTTACCTTCAGAACAGGATAAAAAGAAAAACTGGTTCAATGAAAACGTTTCCTCCAATATACTTACTTTCGATAATTATGAACGTAAATTAAGGGTACCTTTTGTTATTTATGCTGATTTCGAGGCCTTTCTAAACCCGATTCAAACAGGTAAAATTAATCCTACTACATCCTCAACAACAAATATACAAAAACATGAGGTATATAGTTTTGGATACTATATTAAATGTTCTTATAATGATAAATTGTCAGTGTACAGAACATATAAAGGCAAAAATTGCACCCAGGAATTTATGAAGTATATGGAACAAGACTTAAAGGCCATTTGTAGGAGAAATACTTTTGTAAAAACTCCATTGCCTTTATCTAATGCAAATAATGTGCATATTTCTCAGAGTAGTACATGTTATATTTGTGATAAAAATTTAAACGAGGATTCAGTCATTTCCTATAATTACCATACTGGTCTTTATGAAGGAGTGGCACATAAATTTTGTTCTGAAAAATACAGGGCACCTAATTTTGTACCTGTATTTTTCCATAATTTGTGTAACTATGATAGTCATTTTATAGTGCATGGGCTTGGTTTGATGGAAGGCGACATTGAACTGATTCCAGAGAACAAAGAGAAATACATTTCATTTTCTAAGAACTTGCAAATAAATAATCGCACAGTTAAATTGAGATTTGTTGATTCACTTAAATTTATGTCCAGTAGTCTTGACAAATTGGCAAAAAACTTGTTGCCTGAACAATTTCATGAATTAAAATTGAATTTTTCATGCGAGGAGGATTTTAAACGCTTATTACGAAAGGGTGTATATCCCTATGAACACATGTCATCATACGATTCTTTAAACTTAACAGCTCTTCCCTCTAAAGATGATTTCTTTAGTTCCTTGTCTGATAGTCACATCTCAGAGGAGGATTATGATCACGCAAAAGATGTTTGGTCTCATTTTCAATGCAAAAATATGGGTGATTATTCCGATTTATATTTAAAAACTGATGTTTTATTACTAACTGATATATTTGAAAATTTTAGAAACCTTTGTCTTAAGACGTATGGATTAGACCCCGCTCATTATTATACTGCTCCGGGATTAAGTTGGGATGCAATGTTAAGAACTACAAAAATAAAACTAGAACTCCTAACTGATATCGATAAAATAGCTTTTATAGCGAAAAATATTCGAGGTGGCATATCACAATGTAGTAATAGATATGCGAAGGCTAATAATATTTTTTTGTCAGATTATAATCAAAATATTCCATCGTCATTTCTTATGTACTTTGATGCAAATAACCTTTACGGGTGGGCTATGTCTCAATGTCTTCCTACCGGTAAATTTGAATGGGTAAATACAGATACTGACTTTAATATATCTGATGACGCTGATCATGGTTTAATTTTAGAAGTTGATCTCGAATACCCTAACGAGTTGCATGACTCTCATTCAGATTTGCCATTCTGTCCTGAAAACGTTTGTTTGGGTAATTCCAAAGAAAAAAAATTAATTCCTAATTTAAATAAAAAAACGAATTATGTCATTCACTATAGAAATCTAAAACAGTGTTTAAAAAATGGTTTGAAATTGAGTAAAATCCATCGCATTCTTAAATTTCAGCAGTCTATGTATGTGGTTAAAAAGTTACATAGATTTGAACACCCACATGCGATCACAGGCATCATCCGATTTTGAAAAAGATTTCTTTAAACTAATGAATAATTCAGTGTTCGGTAAGACCATGGAAAATGTTGCAAAACGTGTAAATGTCAAATTATTAAATAACTGGGAAAATCGAGGAAAAACGCAGGGGGTTCAATCTTTGATAGCGAAACCCGAGTTCCATAGTTTATCCATATTCTCTGAGAATTTAGTGGCCGTTCAGTTGAATAAAACTAGAATATTTTATAATAAACCGATTTATTTGGGATTTTGCGTATTAGATATATCAAAAACTTTGATGTATGACTTTCACTACAGCTACATGAAAACCAAATATCCAGACAATCTTAAGCTTCTTTATACAGATACTGATAGCTTAGTATATCAAATTTTCACGGAAAATTATTACGCAGATATAAAATCAGACCTTAATTTATATTTTGATACATCTGACTATCCTCCTAACAATAAATATGATTTGCCGTTAATTAATAAAAAGCGATTAGGGTTTTTCAAAGATGAAAATAATGGTAGAATTTTAAAAGAATTCGTAGGTCTGAGATCTAAAATGTATACCTTAGATGTTGAAAAATATGACGAGAATGATGAGAAAACTGAAAAATACGGTGTTTTATCAAAAGCCAAAGGAGTCAATAAATGTGTTACAAAAAAATTTACTCTTGACAATTACAAAACGTGTTTATTTAATAAAAATTTGCAACGCGCTCAAATGCTAAGATTTAAGTCTATAAAACATATAATATTCACTCAAAAAATAAATAAAATATCATTATCGCATGAAGATACAAAACGATACTTATTAGAAAACTCTTCTGACACTCTTGCGTGGGGTCATTATAAAATACCGCAATAATTAAAAAGTTTCAAAGTTGTAATTTAATCACACAGAACATTCGAATTCCAAATTATTGTTTGTACATTGTATGTTTTTAAGATATTACTTGTAAACATGTAAAAAAAAAAATGTATGAATTTTATTTTATTGTATCTTTTAAGGAAGTTTTGTAAATAAGAAACAAAAAAATTAAAAGTGTGATCATATATAATAAATTTATTTTTTTACGTATTCCTTTTGTTTTTTTCTACTATATCTGAGTTGTTTAAATAGTAATCTTCTTTCTGAATATTACCATTTAAAGTCCATCCGTTAACATATCAACACTCACCCACACACACACACACACACATAGACATAGATTACGATATTTAATAATGATTCACTTTTATCATCCTTTCACCACCATTGTCGCAGGTCCTAGTGGCTGTGGTAAAACTCAATTTGTCACAAACTTTTTGAATAACTCCAAAGAGATATGTAATGTTGAATTTGATGAAATTATTTGGTGTTATGATGAAATGCAACCTCTCTACAATCTGGAAAATGTAAATTATAGTCAAGGAATACCAGATTTTTCAATTTTTGATGGGAAGAAACCTAAACTTCTTATTATAGATGATTTGATGAGAGAATCAGATGGACGAATCGTTGACATTTTTACGAAAGGTAGTCATCATAGAAACTTAAGTGTTTTTTATATTACACAAAACATATTTCATCAAGGTCGAGGTCAACGTGATATTTCATTGAATACAAGCTACATTGTATTTTTTAAAAATCCCAGGGATAAAACTCAAATACGCTACCTGTCACGACAAGTTTACCCAGAAAACTCAAAGTTTGTGGACGAAGCCTACAAAGATGCTACAAAGGAGGCTCATGGTTACCTCATGATTGACCTGAAACAAAATACAAATGACATATGCCGTTTCAAAACAAAAATATTTCCGTTCGATGGGCATTGCACAGTGTATGTACCTAAAAAGGGGTTTAAATATGATAAAAATCAGCATATTTTAGTCAGTTCTACATGATGCATGCAAGAGTAAACACATATAAACATTTACTTGAAGCATTGCAGTTGCTTAAACCCAAATATCGTAGTGCGTTACTTAAATCTTGTGACGATGAAGAGATCAACATTATTTGTGAGTGTATTTATAACGTCCTAAATGGGAAAATTCCATTAGAAAAAAAAGAAAAGACGAAACTAAAAAAATATAAAGATATTTTAAGAAAATTAGTTTCGAAAGGGAAACATAAAATAAGAAAAACTGTTATAGTTCAAAAAGGAGGTGCATTTCTACCTATTATTTTAGGTGCAGTTTTAAGTGCTTTAGTGAACTCTTTATCATAAACAAAATGGAAAACACAAAAAAAATGTTATTAGTAGAATCAGATTTTATTGAAAGACTGAAACGGAATGAGAGTCCACCCGAAAATTCCTCATCTCGGCTAGATGGAGAGATGCAAAAGATCCTTAAAAGTAAAATGAATGATCGCGAAAAGTGGACGTTATATTCTCAAGCATTACAAAGATTTCTACATTTTATTGAAACAGATCGAAAACCGTTTAGAATACCCATCGTGATGGAGGGGCTAGATCAAGTCATCAACGAAAGTAATGATATTATAAAAACAAAAGTGAACAAAAAGGAGGAGAATGAAAATAATGAGTCAGTTACAGATAATATAACTGAAGCAGCCACACCGTCATCGTTTAATACACCACCTGGTGAAATAAATCAAGAACTAATGCCAATTAGTCCATCAAAAATTATAAACATATTACCTAAATCTTATGAAAGAAAAGCTCGAACGTTGTTAGATTACATTGTTTCAAGTAAACCGAAAATTTGGTGGAAACAGACTGGTGAAGTTGTTATAAATAACCAAACCATTCAAAATAGTAATATTACTGATTTGGTAAGCGACACCGTTAGATGTCTTAAACGTCCTAAGCCAATTGGATGGGAACTGTTTGCTTTACTTTTAAAAGATATCGAAGTTCCTAGGTCATGCATAGGTAATCCTACAAATTTAGCATTTATTAAAGGTACTCCTTTGATTGAACCCTTTACCCCCTCCACATCTGTGAAGACGAGAGCCTCAACAGATAAAGATAATAATACTTCTACACCTCTTGCTACACGGGAGCAAAAGCGATCCGGAAAGAAAATAGAGTGGGAAAGATGGACTCCTTATTAGACATTAACAGAATCTACTATGATGTCTCTAATCCAGCTGGCTATAGCAGTTTAAATAATTTATCAAAGGAAATGAAAGGTCAAATGAACAAAGAGGAAGTGAAAAAATGGTTACAATCTCAAGATACGTACACGCTGCATAAACCTACTCATAGACGATTTACTAGAAATAAATACATTCTCTCGAACTTTAATGAACTTTGGCAAGCCGATTTAAGTGATATGAGTACTTATAGTCAATATAATGATGGGTACAAATATATTCTTTGTGTTATTGATGTATTCAGTAAATATGCTTTTGCAAGAGCCATGAAGAAGAAGGATTCAGTAACTGTTAAACAATGTTTTGAAAGCATATTTACTGAAGCCAACTCTGTTCCCCGTCACATCCAATCTGATAAAGGTACAGAATTTGTTTCAAGGGCGGTTAGAGATTACTTTAAGAGCAAAAATATTAATTATTATACCACTAATAACCCCGACATTAAAGCAAGTATAGTAGAAAGGTTTCAAAGAACACTTAAAATGAAAATGTGGCGTTACTTCACTCATAAGAATACATATAACTACACAAATATATTACAAGATCTTTTACATTCTTACAACCATAGCTATCATTCTAGCATTAAAATGCGCCCAGTTGATGTTAGCTCTAATAATATTATGACTGTTTGGTGTAATTTATATGATCGCAAAAAAGATAGGCAAATTTCATCAGAAACTAAAAAACTAAATGTAGGTGATCATGTTAGAATCACTAAATATAAGCATGTGTTTCAAAAAGGTTATGAAAGTAATTGGAGTGATGAAATATTTATTATTGATTCGATTATTAACAGATCGCCACGAGTTGTTTATACAATAAAGGATTTAGAAGGTGAACCCATCATTGGTACATTTTATTCTAAAGAATTACAAAAAGTAACTTACCTCCCCTCCAACGAGTATAAAATTGATAAAATAATACGCTCGCGTCGAGTTGCTGGCAGAAAGGAAATACTAGTTAAGTGGCAAGGTTATCCTAATAAATTTAATTCTTGGATACCTGAATCAAACTTAAAGAAAATATGAGTGAAAATAGTTTTTATCTAACTTTGTTAAGTAATAGTTCATCAGATTACTACACGGATAACACGACTGCACATTTCTTAACTAAATTACCAAAGACCATTAAATTGGATGGAGAATGGGTAGTAGGGTTGGTGGAATTTCAATACCCTTGTTCCATGTATAATGTTCAAGAGCACGAAAACATCATTTATTTAAAGAAAACGGTGTTATCACCCACCGATAAAACTACAAAAATAGTGGATATAAAAACTCATATACCAGCCACTACATATGATAATATAGATCATTTTCTTCAAGCGTTTAATGAAAACCCACAGTTAAAAAATAACGTAAAATTTCGATATGATGGATTAACAAAACTGGTTGGAATAGCAACAACAAATAAAGAAATAACATCTATCATAACAACTCCGATACTAAGTCTGCAATTGGGTTTTAAACCGAGAACAAATTTAAAACAAAATACATTAGGAAAAAACCCTGCAAATTTATATTTAGGTTTACCATCTCAAATATTTGTTTATACTGATATAATACATCCACAAGTAGTCGGAGATGTTATTACTTCATTACTCAGAATAATACCTTTAGATCCAACTAAGTTCATTTATGGAGCTTATAAAACTCATATCTTCTCACCCGCTCATTATGTACCAGTTTTACGAAGAGAGTTCGATACAATTGAAATAGATATAAGAACAACGACTGGTGTCAGAGTACCATTTCAATTTGGATCTTCTTGCGTGAAGCTACACTTTCAACGAGTAAAATGATTTACAACAGATCGTCAGTGTCTTGTCCTTACGAACATTATTATTCACACCAAGCCGGCTCTGGGATAGGTATTGTCTATAAGGGAGTTCCATACCAACGAGGACATGTGTAACAGACTGACATCTATATTCATGTATTTACTCTCTCGGAAATTACTGAATCTGTTAGAATTGAATTTTCCGCGTTATATTGGCACTGTTAATGCGACAGTGGAGTCGGAACGCCATCTGGCTTCTAATCAGGGAACTAATAGGTAGCTTAGTTTTGATTCATTATTTACTACCCTGCAAAATTATATAATTTAATATTTTTAAATGAAAATTATTAAAGCAATATTTATTGCTTAGTTATTTAAATACTACTACTTCATTGTGCTTTTTAATTTATTCATGTTATCCT
The DNA here is from genome assembly GCF_963556715.1 of Cydia fagiglandana. NCBI lineage: Eukaryota > Metazoa > Arthropoda > Insecta > Lepidoptera > Tortricidae > Cydia > Cydia fagiglandana. Next base: position 18,070,582 of record NC_085936.1, on the reverse strand, counting down.
TAGAGATGCCATCTGTTGTAAGGCAGATGAATCAAAATACGCGGGAATGAAGTAGGCCAATCATATGCAAGGGTGGCAAATGTTAACCAATCAAATCTTTGGATTTTGATTCGACCATTGAGGAACTTCCATTAACATGGCGGTTTAGGGGTTCTCATGAAAACCGCGAGCGAGGTTATTTAAGGAACCGAAAAGAGGATTCGAGGCTTTTTCCGTCGGCAGAGCATCGAGTCAAAAGGGAGTCCTGTGAGTGTTAGTTTGTAAGGAAAACCATGTGTTAAGCTTGTTCGCAGATATGAGTATTACCTGCCGTCTTCACGAATTCAAGATTTGGACAAGAGCCAGCAACCTCAATGGGCGAGACGCAACTTACAGCACCTGGTACCATGGTCGAGCCATGGGCGTGAAGACCGGGCGTGTGGTCACCGCGAGGCAACTACCAAAAACACTGCATCTCGTAATCATCGAGCGAAGCTTCACCTCTGGACCATGGGCGTGTATAATTACACGAATCCATCACGTGACCGCTGCCAATCAACTACTTATGACGTACGTTAATTCATTTACACTTTATTATTTGCATGTCATTTTATATCTTGAGGAAACCTACATACATATTGCGATCATCCATAGGCTGCAGTGATTGCCTACTATCCGTAGGTTTATAGACGTGTTGATGTCGACGAGCTAAAAATAGAATCATTATTTTTATATGCTTGTCGTATGAATAGCGGGTAGTTGCATCGATCGCTTTAGATTATACCCTTCATTGACAAACAAAAGTACACTTTTATTCATGGTTTATGTAAGTCCGATTCTCGTACGTTAGTGAATTTTAATACATATAACGGACTGGATCGCAGTGTAGTCTATTCAATTGAATTTGTACATTAAATACCTTAATTATGTATGTGCTGGTGTGATTATATTAATTCAACTTGAAGTTCGTGTAGTGAATGAGCGTTCTTATGATTATGGATTAACCAACTACGAAGGGAATAGGAACGTTAATGCGTTAATCATCATCCATGAGTGTGTATGTATGTATTTTTACCCGTTTTATTTAGATGGTAATGTAGGACGCGTCTTGATTTAGATATAAATGAAATAGGTAGATGTGTTTAATTAGATTTAGTTATTGTTGCATTCTTCGATTATATTTGTATCGGTTACTGTAAGTGGTTAATTATTTTAGGTATGAATATCGTTCAATAAACTTCCATAAATAGTATTGGACGTAACTTTAACGAACGTTTTAGATTAAGATACCACAAGTTTAAACATTATAATTATAAATATTTATTCTTGGTTTGACAGTAAGATACTCATATTTTGAAGCAATAGATTATAGGTTATTTTCACTATTAGAGATCCATAAATCTTTATTATTTTAATGATATAGAATATGTCGGCAATTCTAATTAAACTTACAATTTATAATTTTCATAATTGAAATGATGGTCCCTATAAATGCTTAGATGTCTTTGTCCATAAAAAACATTAGCGCTGTAGGGCGTAAATGTTTGGTTAGATTAAAAATTGGTACGTATTTAAACCAATTACTTAATAGTTTATTAAACACTATTTTATTTCTCAATTTCCGGTTCACGAGTGGGTGCGGCAGCGAGCCCTGTTCCATCGACGGCTTCGGAGTGTGTCTCGGAGCATCCTCGTCTGAACCTGATCAATCCCGCTGCTACGGGCGCCCCTACCTTCTACATCAAGAAGCGACCGGCAGCACTACGCTGCATCTGAACCTTCAAGCTACTCACTGGAACCGGTGCAGTATTCACCTACGTGGGATGAGCAAGCTTTGTCTTCTCCACGACGTGAGAGCTTCGAAGCCCCGCCAAGCAGATCCTAATACCTACCTAAACGGTGACGTAGATCATTACCAATTATGTTAGGTGTACTTAAACGGTTAAACAGGATTATTGATTTATTACGGTGTATTTATCTGTAGGTAGTATTATGTAGGACATTCGCTATATTTGTATGTTTATATTATTGCGGTTTTAATATGAGAATAGGTAGATTTATATTTTATTACGGATTCTGGTTTAAAATGTAGGTACGGATTTTATTTCTTAACGTTCAATTGATTATTGATTTAAAATCTAGTCTATGATTCTTATGACTATCTGATGATTTATTTGAAAGCAAATGACTCTGACGACTTCTAGAACATTCTGTAAAGCCATAATCTGTGTGATAATACTGGTAATTGATACCTATTTAATGATCGTGATTTCGTATTCATATTTTAATGCTAGTATTCTCTAGTTCATCCAAACATGACTTAGCTAATCATATTATATATATATCTCTCTCCTACAATCTGGTTCAGCTTAAGCTGGTTGCGAATCACCGTATCATTTGTAAAGCATTGTAGTTACATTGCTAATGCGTATCATTTTATCTGTTATTACTGATATTTGGTAAACAGATTGGTATATTTCTTATGGTCTTAACATATTATACTTGAGCTACGAGTCCTTGTGATTCGCAAACAGCTATATGCTATAGAGTTCAAGAGTCATGAAATGCTATTGTGGGTGTATATTTTGAATAATTGGTATATAGTTTGATCTATATTTAGCCAATATTTTTACTTGCCCCAAATTCATTTGTCATATTGAATTAAGTCATTTGACTAGAGTATGGTTAATATCTATTACTACTATTTCAGATTACGTCCAATTAAAAGTATATTATATTTATTTACTAACTACATAATTGTAGTTGTTGAAGCTAGTCACATATAAGTGGCTGTTTTAACAATGAGGTATTTAGATGTTACCCAAGTTCATTTATTTAAGATATCGCTAAGCAATGGTTTATGTATACCAGGTTGATGAAATACGTCCATGTGTTTTATTATAGGGCCTGTCCTTGTTTCTATGAAGGGTGTCCCGTCTTTGGCCTTCGGCACTGAGGGGATCTTTGAAAAGGGATCGCTTCAGTGGTTGTAGCACGTTCAGTGGAGCTAAGCTAAGTATATTGATTGCATTAATCGTACGATTCATGCAATACGTTTACCAACCTCCCCTCGCATAGAGGTTCGTGCAACCTGGAGCTGAAATAGGCTGCTGGTCGGAATCTGATTGGATCTGGATAAATCCCTTTAGATCTTTACAAGACGCCTTTCACCTCCCTGGCGAGAAATCTGTGTTCATCGTTTGCTGGTACAAGCCATTAAAGACTCCTTTATATACTTACTGGTAGGATTATATACATTTATAGGACGAGATGGTTCTGTATCGGAGTCAATGATGATACGCAGGTTATTGGCGGGGCGCTAACCCCTTTGCCCGTTCATAGATAACTGAATCATTATTGATCTTGTCCCAAGCTCAGTAATGAGGACAACTTTATTATAAGTGTGTTTATTCAGTATGATTCAACCTGGATTCAAACCTGTATTATGAATGCTTAGCCTTTTGTTGTATATTGGGTAAAGGTAACAACCCTAATCCAACTGGCTTCTATTCTACTTTTAGTAGTTCTATTTTACTTTCGAGTAAAACTCTAAAATAAAATAATGAAATGACTGATCTCATAATATTGGGGGGCGACTCTTATATCATTGCTGTGTATATTGTCTCTCTCTTGGGCACTATTTGTCTATTCATTACTTACTAGACTCTGTTTCAGATCTACTTGTTTGTCTCATCCATATGTGAATTACTCCAATACGCAAATCTATTGGGTGCTCTGCATGTACGTTAGGTTGATAGGGTTTTACCAGAAGGTAGTACAGTCAAATGCACGTCCGACGACTAAGTCGAATAATATGACGAACCCAACATGGTTAGCATGATCGATTTTATATACCCAAGGGATTGCATACTATGCAAGTTACTATGTAACACCCCACTAGGGTTTGATAGGGACCACCTGAGGGTTGCGCATTTGAATGTACGTCTACATGACTTTTACTTCTCTGGTATTGCGTGGAGTGGATCACAATGGGACTACAGTTCAGACATAGTTGCTTGTGGTAGCGGCGTATGCACAGTAATTTTATGGGGCACACAAAGTGGCCTTCTGGTTGACTGCAATCAGTTATTTTATTTTAAAATGCTGTTCTATTAAAGATAATATTGTAAGAAGCCAGACCACTCTCCTTTTCACATTCCTAAACTTATCTATTATAATATGTTCTGGAATAATGTTAATACGCCATTCACAACATAAGTTAATAATAAACCTTAATTTACTATATATTATTAATAGAACTTGTTACAACCTACTTTCATATTTAAACATATGGACTCAAACAGATTTAAAACTTACTTGATTTCATAATTTTCAGACACCCATTTATTTAAATTATAAATATATTGAAATTTGATATCTTACAATAGCATTTTGTATGAAAAGGGCATTTTATTTATAGTAGTCATTTGGTTAGTAAATAGTATTCCGTTATTTCGGTAGAATTATATGAATTGTTGTCTAGGAGCGTTATGTTTAGGATCTTTTGACATGTTAGTTTCATCTTATTTTAGGAGCGTTATCTGTTAAATCTTATTTATTACGTTGATGATTACGTATTAGGAAATATTTAGAATATGTATTGTGCTTGTTGGAACATATTCCAGATTTTATGTTATGTAGTAACATGTCTCACACCTCGGAGAGCTTTGGTTATTACTTGTCATAATGTTGGTCTATAATTCTCAGTTAGATGATCTTGCCATATTTTGCTTATATATTTACATAAGATTTTATTTCTTATTGTGACATATTTTATTATGGTTGTGTACAGGTTAAACTTGGGCAGTCAGGTTTTTGTCCCGTCTTGTTTTCCTGACGTAGGTATTTGGCCCTAGCAATCAAGGCGGTATATCCTAATGTGTCCTAACAAGACTTCATTGGATATAGAGCTTGTAAATTATTGAATTAAGTCAGCTTTCAAACTTAACATATTTGAATGCAATAAATCAAATTCGTTAGCATTCAATACCTTGTTCATTTTATACTTCATCCCCTCTAGCCTAGACCCTTATATACTAAATTTCAGTAATATTTTCCAAAGGTTTCAATAATAGAGAAACTTGAGGAAAAATTTAGTATTTCAGGTTATAAAGCTTTTATAGTATAGCTTAGGCTGGATAAATTATTACAATATGGTTTAAGCCGTAACCAGGATGTTAACTTACTGTTTATTTTATTTTCGTGCCTTGCTTAAGGCACAATTTGTTGTTCGTGCAATGGTCTGAGGTCGAAAGTGATTCATGTTCTTTGTCTGTACTGTGTTCTAGCAAGTATTTTTATTACTTAAGCTGTTTCGATTAATTTTATTCCATTTCGATATGTGTTTAGGTCGCAGAATATATTTCTAACAATATTTGTTCCAGGTGTTTTTGATCACAGAATTACCTTAATTTCATATTGCTATATTTATGCTGTGTGTGTTTATAATATTTGATAATTTTCAGGGAATATTTTATCATTCGGTACGTATATATAAATGTGTTTCTTTCCTTTTACATGTATTATTTTACAATTGCGTACTATTTACCATTATTTACCTTTAGTTTTATTTTATTTTGGTCGCTATTTGTTGGGCTAGTGTCAGTTCGTGGCACAGTAACTTTTAAACGGTCATTTTAAAAGGATATGGTTATTTTATTATATATTTAATTGGTCCGTACATTTTATTGCATTGGATTGTTTTCACGTAAATAAATTATCGGAATTTAAAAGATTCAATTTAATTTTTTTTTTCATAACGTAAGTTACATTAGTCTTATTATACGTTTAACGGTACTTAAATACCGAATGAAATAGTTAGGCTGTAAAGTTGATAGTGACAATTTTCTAATTTTAAGCTACGGTCATTCTGTTAGGTCGATACGGTTAAATTATGATTCAGGCGCTGATTTTATAAGTGTTTTATATTGATTATTTTATTTCCGTTGCAGTTACTGTTTAAAAGGTAACCGGTTTAATGATGGGATAGTGTGTTTTGTGTCAATTATGTGTTGAAATCATTAATAATAATTATTTGGTAATTTTATTAAGTGCCGGTATTCTTGGTTCACTTATATGAATTAGTGTTTTATTCGGTGCAGGTGGTTTTCAGATAAGTGATATAGTGATTCATTTGATAAAAGTGGTGGTTTTATTTAGAGCATGTAATTTCTAGATAATTATCAGTGATTTGTTAAAAAGTGGTGATTTTATTTAGTGCAAGTGATTTTGAGAAGTGGTTGTTCTACGATTTGCAATATGATTTCGTTTAGTGCGGTTGATTTAATTAGTGATTCTTTTGACAAAATAGTGATTTTATTAATTTATTGCTAGAACATTAATAAATAATAATAATAAAGCCTTTTATTTCCCAAATATCTTATACGTAATTCACGTGGGTTTTAGTCTTTAATTGTAGTGTATAGGCCTCCTCCAGATTCTTTCACTTTGTTCTGTTCTGGGCCACATGTTTTAAGGTCAGTTAACTACGTCCAAAGGATATTATTGCGAGAATAAGTAATAAGACATTATCAGTGATTGAGTTAAGGAAGTTTTTTTTGGTTCTTTAGTTCATTTAATATTCTAGTGAAGTGATATGAGTGATGAAATCTTGTTATTTTAAATCTAATGAAACGTGACTAATATTTTATTTCATTTTATCAGTTTTACAGTGTTTTGTTTCCTTCTCTCATAATTACTTAAGATGTCAGTTGTTGTTTATTATTAGTATTTTTACTCCGGTAAACTCCGTAAATATACTAAGGGCGATTGTAACAGACTGACATCTATATTCATGTATTTACTCTCTCGGAAATTACTGAATCTGTTAGAATTGAATTTTCCGCGTTATATTGGCACTGTTAATGCGACAGTGGAGTCGGAACGCCATCTGGCTTCTAATCAGGGAACTAATAGGTAGCTTAGTTTTGATTCATTATTTACTACCCTGCAAAATTATATAATTTAATATTTTTAAATGAAAATTATTAAAGCAATATTTATTGCTTAGTTATTTAAATACTACTACTTCATTGTGCTTTTTAATTTATTCATGTTATCCTTAGAGATGCCATCTGTTGTAAGGCAGATGAATCAAAATACGCGGGAATGAAGTAGGCCAATCATATGCAAGGGTGGCAAATGTTAACCAATCAAATCTTTGGATTTTGATTCGACCATTGAGGAACTTCCATTAACATGGCGGTTTAGGGGTTCTCATGAAAACCGCGAGCGAGGTTATTTAAGGAACCGAAAAGAGGATTCGAGGCTTTTTCCGTCGGCAGAGCATCGAGTCAAAAGGGAGTCCTGTGAGTGTTAGTTTGTAAGGAAAACCATGTGTTAAGCTTGTTCGCAGATATGAGTATTACCTGCCGTCTTCACGAATTCAAGATTTGGACAAGAGCCAGCAACCTCAATGGGCGAGACGCAACTTACAGCACCTGGTACCATGGTGGAGCCATGGGCGTGAAGACCGGGCGTGTGGTCACCGCGAGGCAACTACCAAAAACACTGCATCTCGTAATCATCGAGCGAAGCTTCACCTCTGGACCATGGGCGTGTATAATTACACGAATCCATCACGTGACCGCTGCCAATCAACTACTTATGACGTACGTTAATTCATTTACACTTTATTATTTGCATGTCATTTTATATCTTGAGGAAACCTACATACATATTGCGATCATCCATAGGCTGCAGTGATTGCCTACTATCCGTAGGTTTATAGACGTGTTGATGTCGACGAGCTAAAAATAGAATCATTATTTTTATATGCTTGTCGTATGAATAGCGGGTAGTTGCATCGATCGCTTTAGATTATACCCTTCATTGACAAACAAAAGTACACTTTTATTCATGGTTTATGTAAGTCCGATTCTCGTACGTTAGTGAATTTTAATACATATAACGGACTGGATCGCAGTGTAGTCTATTCAATTGAATTTGTACATTAAATACCTTAATTATGTATGTGCTGGTGTGATTATATTAATTCAACTTGAAGTTCGTGTAGTGAATGAGCGTTCTTATGATTATGGATTAACCAACTACGAAGGGAATAGGAACGTTAATGCGTTAATCATCATCCATGAGTGTGTATGTATGTATTTTTACCCGTTTTATTTAGATGGTAATGTAGGACGCGTCTTGATTTAGATATAAATGAAATAGGTAGATGTGTTTAATTAGATTTAGTTATTGTTGCATTCTTCGATTATATTTGTATCGGTTACTGTAAGTGGTTAATTATTTTAGGTATGAATATCGTTCAATAAACTTCCATAAATAGTATTGGACGTAACTTTAACGAACGTTTTAGATTAAGATACCACAAGTTTAAACATTATAATTATAAATATTTATTCTTGGTTTGACAGTAAGATACTCATATTTTGAAGCAATAGATTATAGGTTATTTTCACTATTAGAGATCCATAAATCTTTATTATTTTAATGATATAGAATATGTCGGCAATTCTAATTAAACTTACAATTTATAATTTTCATAATTGAAATGATGGTCCCTATAAATGCTTAGATGTCTTTGTCCATAAAAAACATTAGCGCTGTAGGGCGTAAATGTTTGGTTAGATTAAAAATTGGTACGTATTTAAACCAATTACTTAATAGTTTATTAAACACTATTTTATTTCTCAATTTCCGGTTCACGAGTGGGTGCGGCAGCGAGCCCTGTTCCATCGACGGCTTCGGAGTGTGTCTCGGAGCATCCTCGTCTGAACCTGATCAATCCCGCTGCTACGGGCGCCCCTACCTTCTACATCAAGAAGCGACCGGCAGCACTACGCTGCATCTGAACCTTCAAGCTACTCACTGGAACCGGTGCAGTATTCACCTACGTGGGATGAGCAAGCTTTGTCTTCTCCACGACGTGAGAGCTTCGAAGCCCCGCCAAGCAGATCCTAATACCTACCTAAACGGTGACGTAGATCATTACCAATTATGTTAGGTGTACTTAAACGGTTAAACAGGATTATTGATTTATTACGGTGTATTTATCTGTAGGTAGTATTATGTAGGACATTCGCTATATTTGTATGTTTATATTATTGCGGTTTTAATATGAGAATAGGTAGATTTATATTTTATTACGGATTCTGGTTTAAAATGTAGGTACGGATTTTATTTCTTAACGTTCAATTGATTATTGATTTAAAATCTAGTCTATGATTCTTATGACTATCTGATGATTTATTTGAAAGCAAATGACTCTGACGACTTCTAGAACATTCTGTAAAGCCATAATCTGTGTGATAATACTGGTAATTGATACCTATTTAATGATCGTGATTTCGTATTCATATTTTAATGCTAGTATTCTCTAGTTCATCCAAACATGACTTAGCTAATCATATTATATATATATCTCTCTCCTACAATCTGGTTCAGCTTAAGCTGGTTGCGAATCACCGTATCATTTGTAAAGCATTGTAGTTACATTGCTAATGCGTATCATTTTATCTGTTATTACTGATATTTGGTAAACAGATTGGTATATTTCTTATGGTCTTAACATATTATACTTGAGCTACGAGTCCTTGTGATTCGCAAACAGCTATATGCTATAGAGTTCAAGAGTCATGAAATGCTATTGTGGGTGTATATTTTGAATAATTGGTATATAGTTTGATCTATATTTAGCCAATATTTTTACTTGCCCCAAATTCATTTGTCATATTGAATTAAGTCATTTGACTAGAGTATGGTTAATATCTATTACTACTATTTCAGATTACGTCCAATTAAAAGTATATTATATTTATTTACTAACTACATAATTGTAGTTGTTGAAGCTAGTCACATATAAGTGGCTGTTTTAACAATGAGGTATTTAGATGTTACCCAAGTTCATTTATTTAAGATATCGCTAAGCAATGGTTTATGTATACCAGGTTGATGAAATACGTCCATGTGTTTTATTATAGGGCCTGTCCTTGTTTCTATGAAGGGTGTCCCGTCTTTGGCCTTCGGCACTGAGGGGATCTTTGAAAAGGGATCGCTTCAGTGGTTGTAGCACGTTCAGTGGAGCTAAGCTAAGTATATTGATTGCATTAATCGTACGATTCATGCAATACGTTTACCAACCTCCCCTCGCATAGAGGTTCGTGCAACCTGGAGCTGAAATAGGCTGCTGGTCGGAATCTGATTGGATCTGGATAAATCCCTTTAGATCTTTACAAGACGCCTTTCACCTCCCTGGCGAGAAATCTGTGTTCATCGTTTGCTGGTACAAGCCATTAAAGACTCCTTTATATACTTACTGGTAGGATTATATACATTTATAGGACGAGATGGTTCTGTATCGGAGTCAATGATGATACGCAGGTTATTGGCGGGGCGCTAACCCCTTTGCCCGTTCATAGATAACTGAATCATTATTGATCTTGTCCCAAGCTCAGTAATGAGGACAACTTTATTATAAGTGTGTTTATTCAGTATGATTCAACCTGGATTCAAACCTGTATTATGAATGCTTAGCCTTTTGTTGTATATTGGGTAAAGGTAACAACCCTAATCCAACTGGCTTCTATTCTACTTTTAGTAGTTCTATTTTACTTTCGAGTAAAACTCTAAAATAAAATAATGAAATGACTGATCTCATAATATTGGGGGGCGACTCTTATATCATTGCTGTGTATATTGTCTCTCTCTTGGGCACTATTTGTCTATTCATTACTTACTAGACTCTGTTTCAGATCTACTTGTTTGTCTCATCCATATGTGAATTACTCCAATACGCAAATCTATTGGGTGCTCTGCATGTACGTTAGGTTGATAGGGTTTTACCAGAAGGTAGTACAGTCAAATGCACGTCCGACGACTAAGTCGAATAATATGACGAACCCAACATGGTTAGCATGATCGATTTTATATACCCAAGGGATTGCATACTATGCAAGTTACTATGTAACACCCCACTAGGGTTTGATAGGGACCACCTGAGGGTTGCGCATTTGAATGTACGTCTACATGACTTTTACTTCTCTGGTATTGCGTGGAGTGGATCACAATGGGACTACAGTTCAGACATAGTTGCTTGTGGTAGCGGCGTATGCACAGTAATTTTATGGGGCACACAAAGTGGCCTTCTGGTTGACTGCAATCAGTTATTTTATTTTAAAATGCTGTTCTATTAAAGATAATATTGTAAGAAGCCAGACCACTCTCCTTTTCACATTCCTAAACTTATCTATTATAATATGTTCTGGAATAATGTTAATACGCCATTCACAACATAAGTTAATAATAAACCTTAATTTACTATATATTATTAATAGAACTTGTTACAACCTACTTTCATATTTAAACATATGGACTCAAACAGATTTAAAACTTACTTGATTTCATAATTTTCAGACACCCATTTATTTAAATTATAAATATATTGAAATTTGATATCTTACAATAGCATTTTGTATGAAAAGGGCATTTTATTTATAGTAGTCATTTGGTTAGTAAATAGTATTCCGTTATTTCGGTAGAATTATATGAATTGTTGTCTAGGAGCGTTATGTTTAGGATCTTTTGACATGTTAGTTTCATCTTATTTTAGGAGCGTTATCTGTTAAATCTTATTTATTACGTTGATGATTACGTATTAGGAAATATTTAGAATATGTATTGTGCTTGTTGGAACATATTCCAGATTTTATGTTATGTAGTAACATGTCTCACACCTCGGAGAGCTTTGGTTATTACTTGTCATAATGTTGGTCTATAATTCTCAGTTAGATGATCTTGCCATATTTTGCTTATATATTTACATAAGATTTTATTTCTTATTGTGACATATTTTATTATGGTTGTGTACAGGTTAAACTTGGGCAGTCAGGTTTTTGTCCCGTCTTGTTTTCCTGACGTAGGTATTTGGCCCTAGCAATCAAGGCGGTATATCCTAATGTGTCCTAACAAGACTTCATTGGATATAGAGCTTGTAAATTATTGAATTAAGTCAGCTTTCAAACTTAACATATTTGAATGCAATAAATCAAATTCGTTAGCATTCAATACCTTGTTCATTTTATACTTCATCCCCTCTAGCCTAGACCCTTATATACTAAATTTCAGTAATATTTTCCAAAGGTTTCAATAATAGAGAAACTTGAGGAAAAATTTAGTATTTCAGGTTATAAAGCTTTTATAGTATAGCTTAGGCTGGATAAATTATTACACATGGTATAGGCAGTTTTTTGGGTGGACTATTTAGATCAGTGCTCCCTTTGTTATCTAGCGGTTTAAAAACCATTGGAAAAGAAACCTTAGGGGCAGGGGTTGGTCTGTTATCTGATATGGTAAATTCTCGTCCTATGGATAGTTCCATTCGATCACGATTTAAGGAAGCGAGCGCTAACCTAAAAAGAAAGGCTGATGAAAAAATTGATTCTCTCATGTCAGGATCTGGGTATAAAATGTCGAATAAAAGAAGAGAACCGCTCATTACTCGAAAAGCATTGCGACGAAGAGGAAGTAAAAATAATAATAAAAATAACGATATATTTTCAAGTTAAACAATGTCATTTCTACACAGTCATTCATGTGAATGTGCAAAATCAGAATTAGATATATTTGCCCTTCCATCAACTCAAACAAGTATTGAAAGCGGACATTGGATTCATTACAAACCAATTTCATCTTTAAGTGATGATGGCCCCATTGAATTTCAAGTACCTGGATCAGGAGATGACTACATTGATCTATCACACACAATGTTACATATTACTGCTAAAGTGTTGAATCAAGATGGGACAAAATTAAAAGCAGATGCCGGAGTTGGACCCACCAATAACTGGCTACATTCCCTTTTCAACCAACTTGATGTATATTTAAATCAAAAACTCATATCACCCCCAAACAATACATATGCTTACCGTGCTTATATGGAAAATCTTCTCAACTATGGACCGGCAGCCAAAAAAACCCATCTTACTTGTGGGTTATGGTATGAGGATACCCCAGATTTTATGGATACCGTTGACGCCAACAACAAAGGATTTCAGAAGAGACTAGAATTTATCAAAGAGAGTAAGCAAGTGGAAATGATTGGACATTTGCATGGCGATATATTTAACCAAGAGAAATTCTTGATAAATGGCGTTGAATTGCGTATTAAGTTAGTCCGATCAAAAGAATCGTTTAATTTAATTTGTCATCAAGATAAAAAATTTAAAGTACAAATAACAGATGCTAGTCTCATTGTTAGAAGAACAAAAATTAATCCTAGCGTTTTGTTAGCCCATCAAAAAGTATTGGCAACAACGACTGCGAAGTACCCCATTACGAGAGCAGAAGTTAAGGTTCTCACAATACCATCAGGGGTCCAGGGTAAAACATTGGATAATATATTTCTCGGACAAATTCCTAAACGGTGTATTATTGGATTTGTATCAAATTCAGGTTTTAATGGAAATTTAGCTTTGAATCCATTTAATTTTCAAAACTATAATATGAATTCATTTAGTTTGTTTGTAGATGGTCATGAAATTCCTTCTAAAACATTGCAACCGTCATTTAGTTCTGGTTTAATAGCGGCGGCATATCACACCTTATTTTCCGGAACTGGTATTCATTTTCACAACGAAGGTAATGGAATAAGTAGAACAGATTATGGTGGAGGTTATTGTTTGTTATGTTTTGATTTAACCCCAGATTTATCTGCTAGTTCAACTTCACATTGGAATCTTGTTAGACATGGAAGTGTTCGGATAGAAGTACGCTTTGATTCGGCTCTAACTAGCACCATTAATTGTATCGTTTATGCAGAATTTGATAACATTATTGAAATAAACAAAAACCGTGATGTATCTGTAGATTATAATAGTTGAAAAACATAATTATATAAATACAATGTTTTCTTTCGTTTACTTTATTTTGTTGTAGTCATTGTTTGCAGCATCATCAAGACAAAATTGTTATTAATTAAGTAATTATGGATACTAATGATATACAATTTTGTATGAAGAAATTAAACCCACTTTTTGAAACAAATGTTTTTGCTGCTAACAAAATACCTATTTGGGTCGATCTACCTGTCTTTATTGTTAGTAATTTGGACCCTGACACGAAACCAGGCTCCCACTGGGTTGCCATACACATTGATGTTACTGGTATAGGAGAATATTTTGATTCCTTCGGAAGGAAGCCTTCAGGTTACCATAACTTATTTTTAAAAAGAAACACCAGACAGTGGTTTTATAACAATAAACCTCTTCAAAACCATTTTACTTCAGTTTGTGGTGAATATTGTTTAGTTTATTTGTATTTTAAATATCATGGAAAAACTATGAAAGATATGCTAAGTTTGTTTTCTGATAATTCTGTATGTAATGACCTTATATTAAGGAATATGTTTAAAACATTTTTTGTGAAATAAAATAATACGTGTACTTAAATAAGATTTTTTATTTTTTCATATAATACAAAGACCATTCTAAACTATACATTTTTTTTAAATTTTATTATTTACAAAATATTTCTTAACATTCTTTGTTACTTAAAAACGAGACGACACAAAAAAAATCTGTTACATGGAAAATGTACTTAAGGAGAGGTAAAAAATGAGAAATACGTTAACACAATCATTAAGCTACTACTATCATTAATAATTATAACTATCACTGTTTCTTATTATCTATAAAATATTTCACACTACTGTCCTTAGAAGCTAATTGCTTTGTTATGTTATAAATAATATTTCGCGTATTTTGTAGCTCCAAATCGTCTTCCAACGCAAAATATTTCAATCTGAAGTCCGCATGCTTCCAGTGTTCCATGGGTGGGACGTTTTTAATTGTTTGCATATCATATATCTCGATTTTAATCAAATGTGATGCATACGCCCCGTCGTCTTGTCCGGATGATAAGTTTGCAACACCGTCTGGTGAACTTTTGCTCACATTCGAAGACCGTTTCACAATTTTGGGTTGCTTTTTAGGTCGTTCAAAGAAACTATCGATATTGTTTCCTGAACGTTTCTTTGCGATGGCTTGTTTAACTTTGAAACCAAGCGTACCCTCTTCATCGCTTGATTCGTCTTTATTATTATCCGGGTAGTAATAGTTCTTGAAAGTATTTTCAGTGAACTGAAACAATATAAAACAATAATTTACACACTGTCTACAATCTTGATAATTAAAACACAAAGAACACAAGTGAAAACAAAACAAAGTAAGTTACGGTAATAAAAGACATACTTACATCCATTGTTGGGTCTTTCTATAAACACTTAAACACTTCACTGTTGAATTAACACTATATTTCTATATACTGCAATAGATACAAGGAGCTCTGATACAGTGGACTGCCACGACGGTAATACTTACTCAAACTCATTTCTCTTCGGCTTTTATACTGTGTCACTATGACCAGGGTACAGTACCGTTAAAATCATGTCTCAACAAGTTCATCTAATACATACGCTCTCTTTACTAAAACCCAAATTCAAAAGCATAATAGGAAACAATAAATCCATTGTCGGTATAAAATATAATAGATGTCTACCAATAAAGCAATTATGCTGTTATAACAATGAATAGCAACGCACAAGAAATGTTGACGTATTAGACTAAATCATGTTGAAACCAGTTGACACGTCTCGTTCCTTTTTTTTAATCACACAAAGTAACATGTCTCAACAAGTTCATCTAAACAGACGTTCTCTTTACTCAAACCCAAATTATAAAAGAATAGGTATAGGAAACAATAAATCCATTGTCAGCATAAAATATAATAGACGTCTATTAATAAAGCAATTATGCTGTTATAACAATGAATAGCAACGCACAAGAAATGTTGATGTATTAGACTAAATCATGTTGAAACCAGTTGACATGTCTCGTTCTTTTTTTTAAATCACACAAAGTAACATGTATCAACAAGTTCATCTAAACAGACGTTCTCTTTACTCAAACCCAAATTATAAAAGAATAGGTATAGGAAACAATAAATCCATTGTCAGTATAAAATATAATAGACGTCTATCAATAAAACAATTAAGCTATTATAACAATGAACACAAGTGCACAAGAAATGCCTCACACGCCTCGTTATTTTTTTAAATAATAGAAAGAAACAAGTAACTACGAGTTTACTTTATATCGGAAGACTAGGTGAAAGCAGGTTAGTTTGAAATGAGTTAGGTTGATTTTAGTTAGGTTTGGTCAAGTTAGGTTTAGGTTAGGTTTTCGAAGAATAAGTTAGGTTTGGTAAAAGGTTAAGGTTAGTTTAGGCTGCCAAAGGATTACTAGTGTAAATTCTACGTCAGAAGAAGGTTAGAACTGTATTCCTTATAAATCGAAATAGCTCCAAGAGGTAATAAGATAATGCGGGTTATTAGAGTTGATAGTTAGAGTACCTATGCATCACAAATAAGTACCTATCGCTAATACCTATTGCAAATAGCTGTCGCTAATACCTATTGCAAAATACCTATCACAAACACCTACAGTATACACACATAAAGAAGGCATGAATGGAGACGTCGGTGGGTTAAGGAAAGGGTCCAGGCAGGTAGTATGCTCGGTAACACAATAGCGCGCCCGAGTCGAGATCGAACAATAGAAAAGGGTCGATAAGCCTATTGTTACCGTGGTGAACAAGGTGTATTGTTTAATTAGCGTATTTCGTAAGTCCCTGAAGGAGGCGCCGGGCACTGCTGAGACCTAGCGCAATCAATTCAAATGGGGGGCTAATTGATTTTTTTTTTTTTTTTTTTTTTTTTTTTTTTTTTTTTTTTTTTTTTTTTTTTTTTTTTTTTTTTTAGGTTCAGCAGGGGCGGTGGCTCGGCCTTGGGGTCAGGATCGGGGACCACTGAGAGGCGGGGCCAGAATCGGGGAATACTTTCTACTACTACGTTGGGGCGGCCACTGAACCAATGGTTCCGTGACTACCTCACCGCGCGGTCCTTCCGCGTGAAGGTCGGGTCGGCGCTCAGTGACGAGCAGGCCGTCCGCTGCGGAGTGCCGCAGGGCTCGGGCTGCGGGCCCCTCTGTTACCTGATGCACGTGAACAGCCTGTGCGGCGTGCTGCGCCACTGCTCCGCGCACATGTTTGCGGACGACCTGTGCACGCTGCGCGCTGGCACCGACCTAGAGCAGACCTGCAAGCTCGTACAGGAGGACGTCGATGCCGTTGTCAAGTGGTCACACGATAATGGAATCGTACTCGTACTAAATGCCGATAAGACAAAACTCATGATAATTCATTCTCCATATTTGGTACCTAAAAATGATATCCCATCCATTTTCACTCATAGTTTCCAATGTTTTCATAGTATTAATAACTCCGGAACTTGTAAATGTCAGCCCATAGAAAGAGTTAATAGTTTTACATATCTTGGCATGAAAATCGACGAAAATTTCTCCTGGACGACTCATGTAGATTACATTAGTAATAAATTAAGAATACTTTTAAGCATATTTTACCATCTTAGTTTTAAAGTTCCTGTTAGCACGTTGAAATGTATTTATACTTCTTTAGTAGAGTCTATTATTAGTTACGGTCTTGACTGCTATGGCCTCACGTTTAAAACTAACATAGATAAATTAGAAATGTTACAAATTCGTTTTCTAAAGTTACTAGTTAATAAAAAGATAAAACACAGTTGCAAATCTGACTATAGACAATTATTTAAAGTATGTAAAATTTTACCAGTGGGATTAAAACTCAAATATATGTTAGCTGTAAACAGTCATGGCAGCCAGGAACACAGGGATCTAGTCAATCATAGTCATAATACCAGAGCACTAACTGCGGGCAAATATGAAGTACCTAGGGTGTATAATTATTATGGCGATAGGACACTAAAGAAACGTTTACCCTATTTACTGAACACTTTGGCCACGGATATAGTAAAAGAGCCCAAAATAAATAGATTTAAAATCAGTCTAAAAAGGTATCTCCTGAATACTCTATAGGGGATGTGTTACCCTATAGTGTATTCATGATATACCTACCTATTTCAACTACGAATGTAAACCTATTCTAATTTTTAAATTTAATTAAGTATAGTATTATAGTATACTGAGACTCCACAGTCAAACTAAATGTAGTTTTGTGGAGCATTGTATGTAACAAGAAAGTTGTAACTTCTAGTATAATAAATAATTAAATAATAATAATTTATCTACTCGCAAACTGCAATCCTAATTCTATCTTAGCTAAGTTCGTATAACAAAGCTAATAACCACCAAACCTAATACTGTATAGAATAAACGTTTAGTCTGTGTGAGAGCTTTTATTAATCTTGCTTGCACGCTTCCGTCTATGCGGAATTAGTTGCACATCTGTGCCTTATTCGAAGTTGAATCTTACCAGTATACTTGGTTATTCCGTAGGATATTGTAATCCTGTGAGCAATACAAGGTGGTTACTGAGACGTTTTAGTAGGAATAACAAGCTCAATAAATGTTAATGGTAACATCGTATTTGAGTAAAAATTTACATCTTTTTCTGTTTTTAACTTTTTTGGTAAGGATTTTGGCCATCTACAATCATGGTCACCCCACAACGTATACTTATTTTTGATAAAGATAAAACCTATTTCATCGTTACGACTGCACTTTGATTACTTTGCGTATTACTACTTACTTACTCCGTTGGCTCAGCGACCCAAAATGAGACTTGGCCTCCGACACAAGACAGCGCCACTTTTCTCGGTCCTGTCGACCTCTCGCCAATTGCTGACTCGAAGTTCGCGCAGGTCCGCCTCCACCATGTCGCACCAGCGATATCTGGGGCGTCCGATAGGACGTCTTCCTGCTGGACGGCCCAGGTATGCTCTTTTCACGTTCCGATCTTCATCTATTCTGTCAAGGTGGCCCAACCAACGGAGTCTGTGAGCTTTAGTCTCTCCCATGATGTTAGGTTCAGCCACTAGGTCTTCGATCTCACGATTGCGTATTGATAAATGTAAATTTTGAGGTATTTTACGATAAACGACTTTACAAATTTAATAACACCTTACATGTCATCTTAGAATCCGACAAGTTGTTGGCGTTGCAGAGTGTGCTAAAAACTTACAAGAAATACACTTTGTTACCTATTTTCTCTACACATCGTAGTTATTAGTCATACTGTTTTGTTCGATTACTGTGGATTGAGTTGTCTTGTATGCTACATTTATATGCAATACTAAGCGTTTGTAATACATATTGCAAACAATATTGTAACAGATTCACGATTTTATTAATTTGCTTTCATCTCTGTATGATATACTTATGTATGATACACATACTTACTATTATTATCATATGGCTCCTCTACACGGTGGGCCAGCGCCGGCCACTCCAACTTTATGCGTTAGAGGGAGCAAGTGACATTTTTATCTTATGTCTTATTTATATCTTATTTATATTTATAGTAGTAGTAGTAGTAAAACACTTTATTGTACAAAAATCAAAACAAAACAGGAAAAATAACATTGGTCATTAGTACAAAGGCGAACTTATCCCTTTAAGGGATATTTAAGGGGTATTTATATCTTATTTATATTTATATCTTATTTTATCGCATGGCTGCGTCCCTTAGATACACATAGGTACAAAGCCAATAGTACCTATGTGTATCGAACAACAAA
The DNA here is from genome assembly GCF_963556715.1 of Cydia fagiglandana. Classification (NCBI taxonomy): domain Eukaryota; kingdom Metazoa; phylum Arthropoda; class Insecta; order Lepidoptera; family Tortricidae; genus Cydia; species Cydia fagiglandana. The sequence continues at coordinate 18,051,012 of NC_085936.1, read as the reverse complement.
TATCATTTTCGAAAATAAAAATGACAGTACATGTTTTTTCATGGTTTTCAATTATAGCAAAGATCAAATAACTTTCGGAAGTGTATTACAGGACAGACGGACAAAATGCGGACGATATCGTGTTCGATTTTCAAATATCCTGGGCTATTTTCTACCTAAACTTCTGTTAGAACCACTGCAATACTCTACCGGCCAAGATTTGGTATAACTACAGCGTGTGTCGGAAGTCGGCGGACAACCGCACACGTGTGTAATTCCTAGCATCTACCAAGCGAGTCGAATACTAACCATAACGTATATCACATAATTGAACCAAAAGTCAAAACAAAATTAAGATAAAAAGATAATGTCGTGCCCAGTCAAACTTGCGACGGAAAATAATTTATAGCCATCGCACGGTTTTTTACCTTTTTCAGAGTGACAATGTAATGTTTAAATTAATATAGTTAGATACTAAATAATGCATGCTGTGATTGCCTTTAAGTTGGGGATCAAATATAAATGTTCTCTTTTAGTACGTTAATTATAGTATGTGAATTGAATATTCAAATAATGATTAGATAGAGGCGCTACTTTGCGGAAATCCATATTAATTAAATCCGAAATAATTATTACTTTGCTAATCCGCGAAAAGATAACGTGCTGGTCAATCAGTGCTAACCCGTTATACTTACTCGCATGTTTTTCAACAAATAAAAGAGAGTAAAATAAAATTACTAAGTATTTTTGTATTTGCATTTATTTGCGTACATTTGTTATCTTTTCGCGGATTAGCTTCATCTAAATATTTTAATTTAATATCAACTACTCTGAGAACATACCTACTTATGTAAATTTTGCCCGTCAAATTTTCTGCTATGAAATTTCAGATTATGAGATACCTGTCTACATACCAGCATGCCGCCCTTCCGCACATCGATTGAAACCCCTTTTCTATCCTAAATTATTCAATGTATATTGCCTTTGTATCATTATACATACTTATATTAAACTAGCTTTTGCCCGCGACTTCGTCTGCGTGGAGTTAGTAATTTGGGTAGCTTATTTTTACCCAATCTGCTTTTTAACGATTCCCCCTACAAAGTTCCACCCCCCTTATCACCTTCTTAAAGGGAGATTTTTGGGATAAAAACTACCCTATGTCCTTCCCCGGGATTCAAACCATCTCCATACCAAATTTCAACTAAATCGGTTCAACGGTTATTGATTGCCCATACAAATTTACACTCCCCTTTTCACCCACTTAAGGGGTGAGTTCTGAGATAAAAAGTCTTCTATGTCCTTCCCCGAGACTCAAACTATCTTCATACCTAATTTCATCTAAATCGGTTTAGCGGTTTAAGCGTGAAGAGGTAACAGACATACAGACAGACAGACACACTTACTTTCGCATTTATAATATATATATATATATATTATAATATATATATTATATAAGTATGGATGTAGATGAATATAGTCTACAGCCAGCATGCTGTTACGCTGGTTCTTGAGAATTTTCTGCTCATCTGCTATGGGAACACAAAACATGAGCACAAGTACCACAACCGCTTTCACGGTACGTCACACGTTACTGCCCATAAACGTTCCCCATTCAGATATATCGGGACCGGGCTGCTGTTACATATGTTAACCCGGCTCAAATCTACCATACGAGTAGCCATGACACCATGAAACCGTCCAGTCGTCATAGATCGTGAAATGTATAGTTATTTGTTTTATAAAGGGTCAAAATTGTTGTTTAACCACTCGTCCTAACATTGATATCCGAGCAAGCGAAAGATACCAAAAGTGGGATTGAGCGTTGGGAGAGTGGGCACGAGGGTTATATAAACAAAATTGAGTACCGAGTGAAGCACAAATATTTTCACAACACTAATGCGAGGAAAATAAATAACTTAATCATTTACGAGCGTGATGTGATGACAGAAAAAAGTGTAATTATTGGTTGTTTGCTTGTAATTATTTCAAAAAGATAATCCATTTATATTCTATAGCAAAATTAAATTGGCAAAGTAAAGTTTTATTTATATGTAGTAGTATAGTAGCAGTAATTAGAATAGATGCCAGGATGATGATGAGTAGCAGTAATTAGAATAAAACTTGCCACTAAATACCAATACTTTGTTTACTAAAACCTACGACAAAAAATATTTATTTTATCATAGATACGTAACTATAAAACAAAGGTATATTTCATTTATATAATTTCTATTGCTCTACAATAAATATCGTTATCTAATAACAATATGGTTCGATTTCTCTCGTGTTGGGTATTTGGAGGGTCGTACGGTTATCGTTTCACATTTAAATCAAGATAAAGGCTGAGCACACAATACATGCAGGATGTCATAAATATAATCCACTTATCTTGCCTTTTACTACTACTTGTATAAACAACACTGAATGTAATTTATTTAATTCAGAACAATTATATCATGTACATTGTTTTTGTAAATTATGGAAAACTTACTTACAAGTCAAAGTAGATAAGTTTGTTGCCGACTGTAATATCCCACCAAAAACATTCTGTAAAAAACTAGCCAAGTCTCGATGGAGCTGCTTGTTTATCTCTAAAAAGTAATGAAATCTAGACAAAGTCGTGCCAAGTCTAAGGTTCCTTACTGCGATTTCTTTATTATTATAGTTAATGTTGTGTGACTTGGCCGTTGAAGGGTACACAAGGGTACAAAACCAGGTGCTCCATGACACCATTGCACCAATCTGCCATTGCACCAAAAAGAAGTGTTTGTTTCAGGCTCGCCCATACATAAGTATTATTGAAATACACAGCTTTATCAAGTCACAATTGACTGGTTATTGAATCAACGTTTTCCAAGTGGCAATTTTCCATCGTCAATGGGTAGCGGTTCTGGCGACAGATTGGTGCAATGGTGTCATGGAGCACCTGGTTTTGTACCCTTGTGTACCCTTCAACGGCCAAGTCACACAACATTAACTATAATAATAAAGAAATCGCAGTAAGGAACCTTAGACTTGGCACGACTTTGTCTAGATTTCATTACTTTTTAGAGATAAACAAGCAGCTCCATCGAGACTTGGCTAGTTTTTTACAGAATGTTTTTGGTGGGATTTCACTTCTTTTTGTAGAAACGTGGGCATATTGATTTATTTTATTAGATTTTCTTATTTAACACATTTTTTTTCTTTTTAGGAGTAGTTTTTTTATTATTACAAATCTTTCTTTTCTTTTTTTCCGGTTCTGATTCTTGTACAGTAGCAACAGTTTTTCGTATTGCCCATTCATTAAATCTAATAATTAAATAATAATCAGTAATCCGTCACTAATCATCATAATGACTTGGCAATCGCACATAATGCTTTACTCGTACCGTACTCGTAAATATGTGTAATGCTCAAACTGCAATTAGCGCTAGCGTTATGTTCAATTAGAATTATTTTTAATAGGTGACGATGATCCTTTTGTCATTATGCAGCCGTGCGATGGCCAAGTCATTATACGTATTACAAATTAAAGATATCTTATTGATACGGTTTTAACACCCCCTGGCACTGATTAAAATAACCGACTTGGTTTCACATTACATCTCAAAACTTTTTTGTAGTAAAATCGTTGCGAGACTTGCACCTTTTTACATGTAATGTTTTTGATGGGATCTCATCTCTTTTTGTAGGCAGTCCTTCTTTTCGGGTACTCATACCCATACTATGTATACACATATCATAACTAAACATATCTTCATTCATACTCACATCGTACATCGTAGTGTACCTTTACTTTACCTACTATTTGTAGGAACTGCAACAGTAACTTTGTAATATCATATATTTATATGGGATTACAAACTTACTTATGCAGTTCTTAGATCTTTAAAACGTGACTGATATTGCAATATTTTTAGGTTTTCCCTTTATGTGGCCATTAAACCCTAACTCTGTACCAAATTTCAGCTCTCTGAGTTTATGGGAAGTACTAGTTCTATTCTGATGATCATGAGTGAGTTTCATAAATGCGAAACTTTGCTTTCGCTTAACTTCGGAACTAAATGACCTACAGACTTGAAATTTTGGATTTTAAGTATGTGATTATAGCTTACTGGATGACCAAAATTTCTGCGTTCTGGTCTTATCCAGAGGTTCTCAAATAGGGGCCTGAAAATGCGGCGAAATGGTTCCAGTAAAGGATGGTACGGCAGTGTTTGCTTCGCGCTCGACTTGGCGGGGGCACTGCCGTGCCCCCCGATTTTTTCCAAAATCTGCCAAAGACAATCGTCGCTTATTGTACGATCAAAAACGATTAAAGTTCATTATGGTCTTATATTTTTATTAAAGGTAATTGTACGAAGTCGAAAAATAGAAAAGAAAGAACTAATGGAAAAAAGAAACACAATTTCGAATAACACGTCATATTTGAAAACAAACAAATGACGGAAATAATGTTTATATGTATAAATTTTAATGTGAATTTAATATCTACGAGTAGGTAAAGTTGGTAGTAAATAAATGACTTTGATTGGAACGGCGAAACAATTACTGTTCGCAAAAGTACTTACAGAATTAAGTATTGTTTTGCTTCAGAGGGGTTCAAATTAAACGACTCGATTAATTATGTCTGACGCATACATACGAGCTCTTGAATTGTTGGCTAAGCAATAATGATAATCGAACGAGCGACCGAAGCAATGGTACCTACGTATTCAACTCGGGTCTAATTTACGTTCTAATTAAAAAAAATCCGAATTAAGCTCACTCATTTTAGTCACCTATTTTAGTCACTCGCGCGACATGTTTCGGTGATCCTAGGTCTCCCATTTTCAAGCACTAAGAGTGACATTCCATTTCCAACTGCAGCTGCAATACTGTTCATTTTACTATGGAAACGCGTCGCTGTCATTGTCAATTTCCATAGTAAAATGAACAGTATTGCAGCTGTAGTTGGAAATGGAATGTCACTCTAATAGTGCATGAACAGCGGTCACGATAAAATAAAATAAATAAATATTAGGGGGACATCTTACACAGATCAACCTAGCCCCAAACTAAGCAAACCTATTACTATGGGTGCTAGGCAACGATATTACTTATATAGATAAATACATACTTATATACAAGAAAACACCCATGACTCTGGAACAAATATTTGTATTCATCACACAAATAAATGCCCTTTTCGGGATTCGAACCCAGGACCATCGGCTTCGTAGGCAGGGTCACTATCACTACCCACTAGGCCAGACTGGTCGATAGTCCCGTAAGTGACTAAAAATACGCAAGTAAAACCGTAAAATTAGCTTATAGATAATGTTAACATGACTCACGACAGTTAAAATTCGAAAGATGCGAATGTTGGAATTAGTTAAGGCCCCTTTAATTCTCCAAATGGGGAAGTTATTTTCACAGTATTTCATAGAATTTGTCGTCATTAAGTTACTTAATGAATATTACTTCATCAGTTTCCGTCGGATACCACTCTGAACTAATTGCAATTAGTACAAATTGCTTGCTGTTGGATCGGTGATTTTACATCTACGCCGTATTAGGGACTATCATTGTGATATTTACTTTGGAAACACGCAATATCTTACAGCAATAGTGTATAGATTTTAAAGTACAATATCAATATAGGTGCTTAGTATAAAGTGCTAGGTCGAGTTTAAAAGGTCAGGACTTTGATTTTAACAACGGGGCCAATATAGTATACTATTTGGCATTAACTGAGCCACAATCAAGTGTTGTGAAGTCACCCTGTAGAATCAAATGGTAGTTATAAGTCATATTATCCGATATTGGAAGAATATCAGTAGGTACCTAAACGACATTGTATACTTAATATCCGGGTGGAGAAGGTAACTCAGACATTGTATGCTCAGAGAGATAAAAGTATTGATGCGAGCAGCGAAATGGAAATAAAAATACCAACATTGATTTCAAATTGCATTTTTGTGTCGGAGTTTACGATGTTAGATCAAATATTATGTCACATTTATGTTTGTCTTAAATAGGTTCTGAAATATGTTACTTATTAAACAGGGTTAAACTCGTAGTGATTGAGTTATAATACTTATAATGTATTTAGGTACTTAATTTGAGAAATACGATGTTGTTAGCTGATGGCAGAACACACCACACATCAAACCGGAACGTGTGGCGGAAAAGCGGAGAGCGTTTGCGCAGCAATAGGCCAAGATGGTCCTAACAATTTGCATTTTGGCTTGGTGTGATAAAATATGTAATATTTATGCCCTCTTTACTATAAAGTTGCACTTCGGGGAGTGTGCCCAAGAACTACACGAGCTTATTCCACCGTCCCCATTCTACCATCGGACTTTTAGACGCACGACCGGTTTCCATCCTTACTTGGTAGATATTCCACCAATTCGCACGAAGCGCTTTGCTTCTTCTTTCCTCATGCGCACTGCCAAGGAATGGAATTCCTTGCCGGCGTCTATATTTCCGTGTTCTTATAACCCGGCAACCTTCAAATCAAGAGTGAACAGGCACCTTCTGGGCAAGCTCGCTCCATCATAGGCCACGTCTACGCCTCGGCTAGTCTGTGGCCATGAGTAAGCCCATTCATAATAATAAAAAAAAAAGTATCTTCTTGTAGTCAAGAAAAACTGAATGATTCTTTTACAAAATCCTCATATCCAGTTAGCTTTGATGGGTTCCCACCTGCTGCGATTGCACCCGTTAAAATCTGAAAAAGATAACTAAGTAGAAGTTGATAATAGTACTAGTCTAAAAGCTGCGTCTCATAAGTGTATTTCGAAGATGTTCCAATGGTTTTATAGCATTAAAGCTTTCAATTTACGTCGAAATGTATTAGCTCTGCGCCTGTAGCACTGCTTCTCCCCAAACGGCCGTACAGGAACGCGTGTTCACTGTCGCTTCGTACGGGACCAGGGGCGATAACCCGTATAATAGAATCAGCATTCAAGGCGAATGGATATGTAAGGCACTTAGCTGTAACACGACTGCCTGTGGCAGTTTTGCTCGGACAGCCTTTTCAAAAGATGAGAAATAGTTATTTTCTGCTCCGAGACCACCCGCGACGATTAATCATCCGCACTCAGCGGGAGCTCGGATTGACCTATGTCCAGCTCGCGTCACTTCAGACTTTCGTTTGTTTCTCCACGCAGCACAAAGGAGTTTTTGTTAGCAAGAGTTAATCTCGACTTTTTCGGGGGCCGAGATTGTCCCGCCCCAACACGGTGAAGAGTTCTTGTGGGGATTTTAAGGTGCCTTTGTGAAACAAAGATATTTATGCGCGGATCGCTTTTGATTTTATTACTAGCATTCGTTTCACCTGAAAACAGAACAGTTGCGTTTAATGGCAGAGCAGCCAATAGCGCACGCGTGATGTGAATCCTATCTAATTGTAACATAGTGCGGCGAATTGTGTCGCTAAGCGATATATGTGTCTTTTTGCACAACACAAAGGGTTGTCGGCTCGCTCGATAGCCGGTATTCATAACTTTACCAACTGAATAAAAACGTGTTATTTTTTATTGAATTGTGGGACGATTCAGATCAAACTTTACTGCCGCTTTCTGCTCGAACTAGTTTCATGTTTTATGGGAATAACAACGAATTTTGTATGTAGGTTTATTTTGGAATTGGGCATTGGGCGGAACGAGTATTTATTCTGAGGCGCGAACTTATTCGTAGGATAAAGGGCATTATTCACCTATTATTGGGATAGCGAGAGTTTCTTGGGACGGATGCCTGTTTTAGTGCGTGTAGATGAAGGGGCTGACCGGTAATGTTGGAGTTACTTGTTTGCCTAATCTAAGGTAGCCCCGAGCATTCAATCCACGTAGGTACTTACTAGGATTTATTAAAAGAGGTCAGGTCGGTGAAAACGTCTGAAATATTGGGCACGTCAGGTAAATTTATAGGGATAATATATTGTAGGGGAAGCTCAATTTCCGTGTGGGGTAACTGTGATTTTTTTATCTGAGATAATAAGATAGAGAGTGCGAGAGTCTTCAGCGTTTCGTTTTTTGTTTTTTATTTAACTTTTTCTATCAGTATAGAAAGTTGAGGTAACGAGACGGAGGGGGAGACCAAGGAGAACGTACATAGATCAACGTCGTGTCATATCAGGCTATCAAGGAGAAGGCAGAGGATTGACATGCATGGGAATCACTCCACCGACAAGAGTCTAACTCTTAAATAAATGATAATGATGAAGATGATGATGATGATATCAGTTCGATCTTATTCCGATTTTTTTAGTAAACAGTCAAAGAAAGCGATGGTTTCTTGCTACTGATAATATTTGAATAGGTCCTGTGAATGATGCAAAGAGCAGTTCAAGTCCGGTCTTTACAGAAATCCCAGCAAAAAAAGACCCTTTGGTCAAAATCTAACATATTTTGCTGTTAACCTATGTAGTAATTACGATGATGAATAGCTTGTTACAAAAGTACCATCCCTACTTACATAGGTATATATCATGATTTGAATTTCATACTCATTCAACTGTTCCTGAAGTTTAGCTAGCCTTCTAAATAATTTAATGGGTCACACAAGCAGACAACACAATTATAACTGTTCCCCAGCCATACAAACATTAATTACTCTCCTCTCGACAATCCAATCAGAACCATTACAACTTTTTACCCCTAGAGAACCGAGCAATAAAAATTTATGAGCGGGCAAATTCTATCAGAACTCGTAAACGGGACACCATAAAAATGTATGCGTCATCTCCTATCGATATTAACCAACAGCTGATGAGGGCGATTATGTTTATGGACGCGCATTCCGTACGGACGAAACTCCTAAAGCCTTAAGCCCCGAGGCGTTCCGGGCTCGAAGTGCTACCATGTATCATTTTTATAGCCTTAGCCAAAGTGAATTTGCAGGCCGAGATAACACGGACGTGTTAGTCATTTACATCTAATGTGGCCACAAGTACCTACAATTTGTGGTGGGCGAGAACGCATGACCTTCAATATTAGTGCTTACATAACGACGTTCATTATGTTTTGCGAGTTTAGTTACTTCTGAATGTATCATTAAGTTAATGCTTCTATAATAGGCGAGTGGGTTTACGTTATGAAAAATAAGTATTATAAAGTTGTTGTGGCAGCTTTTCTCATGAATGCTACACTTTAGTACCTAATGGGTACATAATTTAAGGGCAACGAAGATTTATTCTGCTACTAACCTTTGATATTTTTGAAGAAAGCACTAGAAGTGTTGCGCACATGTTTGCGTCAGGCATAATAAAAGAAAAACTTTAAGACATTGTTCACACTAGACTACATATATTAAGTATGTCACAGATGCTATATTTTGCCTTATTATTCAATTAGGTAATTTGGTCGCTCTTAGAACATCGCTCAATAAATTTTATACAATTATATTTGGAATGAATAACCATTTAGGTATTTATAACAACGCGGAAGTCGAATACCAGATAATTATACACCGCCCAAGTAAATGTTAACAAACTCATCCCTAAATTAATTATAGAAACTCGAAGCTTACATAAAACATTCACAAATTTAGCAACACACATGCACATGATTTTTACAAGCTTTTATTTAACTTGCCCCGTTAGTACCCACATTATATATATTATGTATGTACCTACCCATGTGTGTGTAAGTAAAATCTTGGAAGCTAAATTTGACCCACTTTCTGCTTTCCGATCGAGCTGAAATTTTGCATACATATTTATCTCGGATGTAAATGCAATATTATGATGTCATGGAGCAGTTCTGGTAATGGAGACAGGAGGTGGCCATAGGAACTCTGTGATAAAACAACGCAAACTAATTGTGTTTGAGGGTGTTAGAAATGTCTCGATGAGTATTAGTTGCCTCGGAGGATACAAAAGTACAGTCAGTGATAAAACCTTTTACCAAAAATGAATTTTTTGCCAACAGCTTGTTGTCATTATTTTTTTAATATCTTTATTATTGTACTTTGTTTTTTTTTTTGCAATATGGTTACCAATAGTAAAGTAACAACGAAACAGCAGCTTTAATTGCCCCACATCTACGTGTCATAATAAGTTAAAATGTCTTCGGAGCGGAAAGCAGCGACACCCACTTAATTAAAGTTAATCTGGATCGGCATTGCGCGACGACACGATCCCATTAACTGGCTACAACGCGAACTACCCGCCACATGGTTTTCGATACCAAAGTATACGCGGATGAAAGTGTTTTGATCAAAAATATATTTTTACACCACGCCAGCCACACACACTCTCTTTGTTATTCAAAGACTGATTGATTGATTTATTAAAAATACTTAAGCATAATGGGATCATGTCTGAGTCGTTTAAATAAAATAAAATAAATCAATACAATTGAACAATATAAACATTAAAATACTTACATAATAGAGTCATTAGTTATTACAAATTAAGATCATCCAGATAAACGATATAAAAACTAAAAATCAAAATGAGAATTATATTGCATTTTATTCACAAGAGTGGCAAAGTAATTTGATGCTTATTCTGAGCTATTTCCTTACGTTGGCTGGTAGGATTGACGTTGGTAAGTGATAATTTTGAATGATAAATATTTAAAAGCGTTCATTTAGATTTGATTTGCAATGTTTTAAACGTATTTTCCTCGCATTGATGTCCCCATTGAATATGTGTTTCACTCAGTAGCAAAAGATCTCAATAGCGGATACTACTTTACCTAATTGCGTTATAGGCATACACAACAATTTTAAGCTTTAAACAAAAGTTCTCTTGTATATTTTTATAATGGCCACTAAAATGTTTTTCATTTCGAAAACATTTAACGCAAAATACTTTCACTGAAAGATTTATACCATCGCCGTTTGAATTAATTAAGGAACGCCGGAAACTTACGGAGTATTTAATCAACCAATGTTCGATGAGCTGTCGATGTCGATGAATAGCTGTCGTTTATTTTATTTTCCTCTAAATTATTTTAATTAAAAAATTCTGGTCCTTTGCAAAGGTTTACAATATCAAAGTTTTCGAGAGTACTGTTTAATTTGACTCAATGTCTGAAATTAAAATCTACTAAAATAACTGTTTCTCAATCATCTCTATACTAATAATATTAGCAAGTCAACAGTTAAACAACATAACAACAATTAGGTTCGGAAAATATTACTTTATTATCAAATTAATCGACCTTTAAACGAGCAATTATTGTATATTTATTTATTTCTGGAATCTAGGAAACGGCTCTAACGATTTCGATGAGATTTGATATGGGGGTTTTAGGGGGCGGGTTCCTATGAGATTTTTCAGGTACCGAGGTTGGTTCGTTTGTGCCCCCATATCTCAGAGATACGTTGTTTAATGAGACTTCCAGAATCCTTAGTTAGGTAATCAACTACACCAACGTAGAAGCTATGCTACTTGCATGCTATAATATAATAATATTATAATTCTGCAAATAGCAATATATTTAGGTACAACAATATTTTGTTAAAGAAGGCTGGCCCTATAAACAAGAAGTGTTCTTTACCCCAAAACAAACCCATTGTCGTTCATATTTTTTTCGCTTTTAAGAAACACGCATGAATACTTTACTTTTGTCTTTAGCAGGGACTGAATAAATTTAATGAGGGTTTACCTACACCATTCTACCTTTGTGTTCCATACATGTCATCCTGACTCTCGTGCGCGGTTAGTGTGTATACTACAACAAACGAAATTTAAAGCTAAAATAAACTTGAATTTAATTTGACGCGTTCTGTTTAATGTTTGCTTAGTTCTTGTTATAAATTATGTGTTGTATCTAGTTTTGTTACGAAATTTAGTTTAATTACATTCAAGAACTACAACTCTAATAAGTAACAAAATCAAATTATTTTATTACATTTTTTAATAAAAACCTAAATTCATGTCATATACAAAATAAAAAGTCCAGCCGGCCTAGCCAAGGTTACAATCGCTATCGCTTCGACAACGAAAAGCATTATGTCTCTCTATCACTCTTCCATATTAGCGCGACAGTGACAGTTGCGTTTCGATCGCTACGGAGCGTAAGCGAATGGCATCTTGGCTACGCGGCCAGTGCTCTTTAGAGTTGGTAGAAGGGGAATAGGCTTTCAAATATTACATATAGGTAGGTATTCGAGAAATTAGGACGGGTACCGCCGTGATCTAGAGGCCTTAAGGTAATGTCATTACCGCTTACTTCGGTTCAATTCCGACCTCGGCCACTTCCTTAATATATGACATCTATTTCGGTAAAATTAGATACCTACATTCAAAATTTTGTTTTAATAATCTTAAATGAGGCTTAGACTAGCATAAACTTTCATGCAATTTTCATTACATTGCGGTATCGGATCAATATTTTTATGTAGTTTACCTTAGTAATCTCGCACAAAAGCAGTTAGTTAGTCGGTACCTAGTTACTATACTCGGTAATGTAGGTAGTCTACACCTCGCTTTAAAGTTTTTTTAAGTCCTAACTATTTATAAAGGTTTCTGAAAAGTAGTCTCACATGCGCTCTGGTAACTTGAATCGCTATCATATAGGTACTTATAACAAGTGTAGAGCAAAATAATATACTAACACGATTCTAAAATTAGACATGTCGATGGCTAAATAAGCGCAGACAGTAAGTAGTTGCTCGTGTAAAGGAGCAATGAACTCAATAATAACACGAGAAATCCAATCAAAACTCTGAAATCGGGATCTGTGAATGGGGTTAACATTCGTAGTTAATGCTCTGGTTTTACCTCTTTGAATCCAGGACCGTATAAGCCGTCCAAATTCACTGTGAATTTGTACGGTACCTAACGGTTCGAGTTCTGTCAGTTACATACTACTGTTTATTTGTATTTATTTACAAGTAAACATCCCTACCCTCTAGTAGCGATATTGACTCATTCATTAAAATATATAATTAATTATATTTAATATAGGTATGTATATGTATGTATATGAAAACAATGGGAATCGACGTCGGCGGCAAAAGGTTAACCAACAACCTGCGCTTTGCCGACGACATTGTCCTATTTTCCCACACCGCATCAGAACTCCAACAAATGCTCCAACAACTTTGCGTGGCAAGCCTTGAGGTCGGACTCACCATGAATAGAGCTAAGACACAGTTGATGACTAACCGCGTGAAACGTAGTGTAGTGGTAGATGGGCAGGTTATGCAGTATGTCGACGAGTACATCTACTTGGACCAGTTAGTATCCTTCGACAACAGGCAGTTCAAAAAAATCGAACGCCTGGAAGAGCTTCTGGTCCTTGAAGACGCTAATGAAGGGCAACCTTCCACTCTCTTTAAAGCGCAAACTAATCGACATGTGTATCCTGCCTATCCTCACCTACGGCGCCCAAACATGGTCTCAAACTGAAGCTGAAAAGTCTAGACTCAAGGTTTGCCAAAGAGCAATGGAACGCAGCATACTGGGTGTTCGTAGAACCGACCGTGTTAGAAACACCGAACTGCGTTCCAAAACCGGCATTGTGGATGTGGGCAGGAAGGCCGCCAAGCTAAAGTGGGACTGGGCAGGGCGCACATCTGGCGAATGCACCCGGAGCGCTGGACCAAATTAGCTACAGACTGGGTCCCACAGGACGGATCTCGGGGCAGAGGAAGACCAAAACGGAGATGGCGAGACGACCTTGACACATTTTGTAAAGAGTGGCGGGAGTATGCATCGGATAGGACCAAATGGCGGGAAAGAGGGGAGGCCTTTGCCCAGCAATGGGACACTCCTACAGGCTAATAAAAAAAAATGTATGTATATTACCACGCTTGTTCTCCTTACACTTTAGACCAAATATTATTGCAATCAGTCAGTCATGAGACAATTCGTCATAATTAAAGCTTATTACTACCACCGTGACCAAGGTGCGTGACGTTGGTGATGTCATAGCCAAGCTTAAATGGAGTTGGGCCTGACATGTTGCTAGGCAGGTGGACCAAAATGTTGACGGATTGGTGGCCGCTTTCGGATGAAAAAAGTGCCTGGCGTACGTTGGCTCGTTGGGTGGATGACTGAGACTAGCCCAGGATCAGGATAAGTGGCGTACACCAAGAGGGGCATATGCTCAGCAAAACCTAGTTTTTGCAAAGTGTTAATTGTCACTTTTTGACATCTACAATAAGGATATTTAGACTACGAACCCTAAGCAGCACCATCACCATCAAAAAGGCCTTTTACATTATTTAACAATAAAATTTGGTTTTTTTTAATTAATATTATCTCTGAAACTAGACGAATTTCAAAAAAGTTTATACGACATTTATGTCTCTAAATATGATCAGGAATACGCTGTTAAAATTATTCGGTTTACTCATGTTACACCGTCTATATAGATATAAGCTGTTAGATAATGGTAGATCATAGATACTTTTAACGCGTAGTCTGATCATTACTTTTGACACTGACTGTATACTGGAGTCAGTTATGTAACGCTGCCATACATGACCCAAAAAATTTTTATTAAGCTATGAGCTTCATCACATCTGATATTTGAGTAATTCTAAGCATTTCTAGCCTGAAGTGGGGGGGAGGGTGGGGTACAAAGACGGCCGCCATCCGTCATCTTTAAAAAAAATCTACTCTGATCCTGGTGGGTACTAGGGCAAGTTTGGTATCATTTTCGTATAAACCAAAGACGTAGAATTCATTGCTGATATTTGTTTTTTCAATTTCATAGTAATTTTACAAGAAAAACGTAAAAAGGTGAAAAATTTGGTTGGAGATTTTTGCTACGCGGAGCCGAAACTACAAAAGATAGAAAGTTGAAATTTGCACACTAGATTACATTTATAAAGTGTACAAGAGATAAGAAGCGATTTTGAGAAATTCAACCCCTAAGGGGGTTAAAAAGGGGATGAAAGTTTGTATGGGGTTCAAGTTTTATTTTAAGCTAGGAATTTGAAACTTCGTAAAACGATATATTATTAAAATACAAGAAAACTAATTTCAGCGTTTTTGAAAATTCATCCCCTAAGGTGGTGAAAAAGGAGTTGAAAGTTTGTATGGATATCAAAAAAAATTTCGAACGCGGGACTTGAATCTTTGTATTTGGGGATATTATTAAAAGACAGGAAAAGTAATTTCAGCGTTTTGTAAAATTCATCCCCTAACAGGGTTAAAAAGGGGTTGAAAGTTTGAATCCATTACAAATCCGAGTAGACACACATTTCTTATTGCCTCCCAGGCTTGAAATGCTTAGAATTACTCAAGGAACATATGTGATGAAGCTCATAGCTTAACAAAAAATTTTTGGGTCAACTTTATAACTGCTTCCGCTAGTACGACTGGCTGAAAAGTTAGGGATATATGTCTCGCGATGTTCGGAGTGAAGTATGCTTACTTATTTTGAATTTAGATGTTATTGTTAAATTTTCGCCACCGAATGCAGTCTATACGCTCGCTAGCCGTGCGGGATATTACTCATCGCGACACGGAAGCGCCGACAGCGACATCCGTGATTGCAGCGCAGTGTTTGTCAATGTCTGGTGATGTATCGTCGGTGGCCGGTGCCAGTTTTCGCATGTTTACCTTGCTTGCAATTTTACATTACAACGTGCTGTTATATTAAATTTTCTTTTAATTTTAAGATAGGTATACTTAAGGTGAAGAACCGATGTTGTATTAACCGATGTTGCGGTGTGGTGCTGCGTGAAAATGTGTATACGTACCAAACCGCTACGTGGCCAGGTCTTCGTCTAAGCGACGACAAGAATAACGGGATGGACATGTTACTACATTATTTGTGTAATTAAATATGTGTACAAAACGCGAGAGTTTAAAGTGTGAACTGTGAGGCGGTGGGCAAAGTTATGTTAAAGGGCAAAGTTTTATACTTTTACGGTAATTGTATATAATAATTACAAGTTAAAACAAGACGTTCAACACAACTTGCAGTGCAGGCGCTGTCTCGATACATATTAATGATCTGAACTACGAGTGTCTGGTCAGTCACTGAATAATACATTAATCCTGCTAAACATTTCAAGTGTGCTCCATAATTATATTATATAAACAAATGTGTTCCTATGTCATAGGAACACATCTTTTGATAAAATGTTTCATTAAAAATGACCCGTTTCTATTTTCTTTGAGTTGATATTGAATGCAAAGCTTGTATTCAAATCAAATTGGGTTGAGGTGATACGATCGCTTCCGCTGATTGGTGTGAAAAATGCACTGTGAGTTGTGTCATTAGGCATCTTTTTCATTCAGGCATTCGAACTCATTGATGCGCGCGAAATACACTAAGAGACATGTCACGATCGCATCATAAAAAAATACCTACCTACTTATCGAAACTTTTGACGACCGGTCTGGCCTAGTGGGTAGTGACCCTCCCTGCGAAGCCGATGGTCCTGGGTTCGAATCCCAGTAAGGGCATTTATTTGTATGATGATACAGATATTTGTTCCTGAGTCATGGGTGTTTTCTATGTATTTAAGTATTTGTATATTATATATATCGTTGTCTGAGTACCCACAACACAAGCCTTCTTGAGCTTACTGTGGGACTTAGTCAATCTGTGTAAGAATGTCCTATAATATTTATTTATTTATTTATTATTTATTTATTTTAACAATTCCGAAACCGGCTAAGTGCGAGTCGGACTCGCTTACCATTATAAATAATCACTTTTGTTGTATGCGAGCCCTACGAAATTTTTTAGTGTTCCGTACAAAACTTTGTTAACGGAACACTTATGGGATCACTTCGGTCTTGTTTTAATTCTGTTTTCTGTGTAATAATTCAACTGTCGAGCTATCACGGCTCATGAGATACAGCCTGGTGACAGACAGACAAACAGACAGAAAGACAGACAGTGAAGTCTTAGTAATAGCCGTAATAGGGTCCCGTTTTTACCCTTCGGGTACGGAACCCTAAAAACAAACTAAGCAGACAAAGACCGACTTTGCTATGACAAAAGTGTGAAACTGTCAGCATAACTGTCAAATTTCTATAAAGAATTGATATTAATATTGATATTTATTGAAATCAAATTTTACAGCATTACAGCTAACTAACACCAATGCACTGTAAAATTAAGTAGTATAATTAAAGAATGTGACGTCGATTATCACACGTGTGTAAGTGCAAATAATAAACGTCACAAAATGCAGACTTTCGACGTCAAAGTCGGTGCAGACTATACCGCCCTCAGTATCATACTGTTATTGGATTCTCCGTTCCCGAATAAGCCTGAACACTCCAGTTGGCTCGAATTATGGCCGGCCGTCCATACGCCTTAGCCATTTGCCGCATAAATGGCTATAAGCGGTTCTATGATCGAACTTTGGTCGTATTTCTTCTCTTAGGCAATTCCAGTTTTTGAACGACCCTTGTTACTTGGGAAATTCATTTTGAAACAATTTCCGGCACTGAAACTCTTAATTTTTCGTCCTAGGAATGGTCAAGTTTTTTCACGCCACTGTTCGGAAATGTGGCAATAGATGGTCTAAAACCAAGCTGGAAAGTAGGCAATAGCTGTAGCACCTGAACCACCACTACTACAATGTTTCATTGTTATCATCATCTGTCATTGGTGACAGTTCGCTACAGCAATGAGTATCATTTAAAACATAAAAAACAATAAAAGGTCTTTTTTTGCGCAACTTTTTCCTTCAAAAATAAAATTAGGTTATTTATAGAAACCAATTTCTTGTTTAAAAAAAAAAGAAATGACAAAACCATTCACTTCATTTTTTTTTAACAATTATCCATTCAGTTCACACTTAAGGCGTTTTTGACTTTTGTAGCTGTTTATGGTTTTTTTAGCAAAAACGCTACTAATTTTAGAGTCGGTTTGAAGGCAATTAACAGAAAAACGCCTCTTAAAGTGGTAAAAAAAGTAAAAAAGGCGGGATCTGAAAATACTTACTGAATTGGATAGTGTAAATTGTGTTTGACTAAAAAATATAAGAAACGCGTATCTACGCTCGCTATAAAAATGAGTTCTTCTAGTGAAGAAAATGATATTCTTAAGCTGACGCCTACCGAAATTCAAGAGACAGTACAGGCAGTGGCTAGTAATTTGCAACCAGAGAAATCGCGGGCTAGTACTTATAGTTATGTAAATGTTTTCTTATTTCCTCGCAGTAGTCGTGAAAAGCACTATGTAATGCCTCGGCCGGAAACGCTAAAGATGGACTCGTATTATTCGAGGGCCTCCACTAACGTGTCGGCCCTCGAACTCACTCGTCCATCTTTTAGCGGTTTTCCGTCCTCTCCTACAATGTACTAATGTTCGTAGATAGGAAAATTACGACGATGGGCTATGACGTTAATTCTCATTACCTATTAGGTGTTTTACAGCGGCTCTGTTTAAACCTTAACCAGAATAAAGTTGCCTAAGTTTTTAGAATAAATTTAAAAGTGGAAAAAATACTGTCTTGGGTGAGACTTGAACTCACGGCCTCTGGATCGATACTCCAGCGCTCTGCCATCTGAGCCACCAAGACCTCATCCCCAGCCAGCAAATCTTTCCACCATATTATAAGTCAAGGGGACCCTGAGTTCCAAGTCATATTGGAAATTCACCAGTTACGATGTGCTACCCATACTAATTTTAATTTTTTAACAAGCAGAAACGTCTGCGAACGGTGCTATTAAGTTTTTAGAATAAATTTAAAAGTGGAAAAATTACTGTCTTGGATGAGACGGCCTCTGGGCCTAAGTTTTGCCAGTCGCGTCAGGAATTGTGAGGTTTTAAATAAAAACGCATAAGCGTTACTTTGCGTGCTCGCTTATTATACTAGGAAAAGTAAAGTTAGCAAAAAGTAACAGCCGACTAAATTAAATAAATAATCTAAACTTTTTTTCATTAAGGTCAAAAAACACACGGCGTACAAAAACGTGTATATAATATAACATACATAAATTTTCTTTTTCATTCACCTTACGGGTGCAAATTGGTTGCAGGTTTTCTTTTTTCTACGTGACAAACGCACTTGTTGCAAGCGTCACGGGAAGATAGCGACCTTCCGGCGCTAAAGTGACGATCCTAATTTAATTCGACGGGTTGGATGAGAAGAAAATCCGATCAATTCGTTCTCTGCCTTCGTGGGACGTTTTTAAAGTGAATTAGACTGTTGAATATATATTATTGTACATAGATACGTAAGTGGATGTCATGAAATATAAATATAGCCAGCTAGAGATATTAAATTATAAAAGTTTTAGGTATAATACGAGTATAATTTTCGTGCCGAAGCATCTTCAGATCGTAGATGCTTCAACACACACTACATCTCTTTACTTCAGCGTATGACTGAGGAATTGTATGGTGTCTTCAAATCTGTGGGCTTAACGGGTATCGTCACAAGACTACTTAGCTTGGAGAAGGTGAAAGTGAGCAGACAACATATGCCGTAGACAGGATGGAAGATGGAGCAGAAAATTACTTGAGTGGAGACCTCGCTCTGGTCTGGTACGCATGGGTACATACATATCATATTTTGAAATAATAGGTATCTTATGATTTCGAGATTTTTTATAAATATGAGAGCAAACCTTTTTAGGGTGGCGAGTCTTACCCAACCTTAATTATAGGCCTTCAAAATATATTTTTGGTTACATACAGTCTGTGTCCTGTAATACGAGCAGAAATTTAACTGTAGGCTGTACTCCTATTAGTACTGACCTACATTTGTACAGCAACTCTTAAGAATTACTTGTGGTTTGATTTCTTTCTAAGACACTTTAAATTTTATTCTAAGACGCAATGTATTGCGAATTTTGTTATGTTTAAAGGCGTGACAAGCAACAATTACAATGATATGGCGTGGCGATGGCGTCCATTGATGATATTTATCATGTATGTATGAAAAATAGGGACTCTAAATACTTCATAATGTTTAAAAGTTGTCGAACAAAAGTGTCATCGTTTGAGGAGTAAAATCTATGTTTTAATTATTTTCTCGTGTTATAGGCTACACCCAGTATATCATCACCGATTTACATGACTCTAAGATTGAGAGAAGGTTAAATAAATTAGAATATTTTATTTGAGCTATGTTCTTATTACACGGAAAAGGTAAAGTTAATGTTTGTCGCAGTTTGTCAAAGAATATTGGAATAACAAGTTCTACAGACGTGCGCAAAGTTGCATCTGCGAATATTTCCTAGCCTTTTTGAAACTTTAAAACGGAGCATGCAATTTTCGTTCCACTTTTCCCCAATTTATGGTCATTCTAACTCGCTCGACTTTGGATTGACTGTCATCGTCCAATGTTGGCGATAACGAGGTCGAGGATATACCTATACTTATACATTAACTCTTTCTTCCAAGTTAATAATTATAGAAGCAGAATTCACTTAATAAGTCACCTGTCAATATTTTTGATGTTTTTTAATATGATGTCAAGCAAGAATGGTCTGGGGTTGTTTTTTTACCGAGTAATTATAGAAATTGCTCACCTTACAATTTCTACATTATTTTTAATTAGTTTTGTTTACTACAATACCAGCAGTGTTCCTTAGTAGAACGTTCACGTTTCAGCAAAACTACTTATGTCTCTAATATATTCTTGGGTTTGGGTAAAGTATCACGGGGTTGTGATATGGATCTAAAGTAAAGCCTTTTAATGAATAGAGTGAAGTCAGAATATGTACAAATTGTCTAATAAGCTCGCCCTGGCCGGCCCATTACGTTTCGCAAATAGACCATTAGGTCCCAGCCCCTTTGCTATTTCAAAAGGATGAAGGGTTAATTTACGAGCTCAAAATTTAAATCTACGAGCAACTTGTTTAATAGCAGCTTTCAGGGTTAACTGTGTTGTTAAGCCATATTATTATGAAGTGCCCTTCTGCGATTATAGTGGCGGCGAAACGTTGGAACAAGTAACTGTGCAGCGAAGTTACTGCGCTTGGAAAATGTTAATTAAATACAGTTTGAATTTAAAATGTACGATCCAATACATTGCCGGCGCAAAGCGTAGGTAAGCCGGGGTATGAATCAATAAACAAAGTGGAAGTAGAGGAAAGCGCTTTAGAACCTCTATTAAACTAGAAACAACGGGGCCGTGGTTTGGCCGAGCGAGTTTGCACCCACACGGCTCCCTCGCGTCAGTTGTCCACAATTAATAATAGAGGTCTGCAAGTGGAATGGCACATGTTGTTGCATGGTCTCCGCTGCATGCTGAATACAGATGAGGTTATTTATGTAAATTCGTGGAGCGGAGGATGACGGGCCGGTCTCCGTAATCCCGGGCGTCGTTAGTGATTGATGCCGCCGTTGACATTCCGCTTTGCAGACGATACTGAATCTTGACGTCGTTGGCCCAATATGTGATGTAAAGTGGTGTTGGGTATAGAGACGGAACCTAGATATACAATAGGACATGTTTCCTGTAGACAAACGAAACATGGAATCCTTCAACAAGAGAATTAGGGCTAGAAATTTACTTAGGTATGCTAGTCTATGTAAAATGCGGATTGACTACGAAAAATCTGAAATCGTCTCGTTCGTGAATCGTCGGGGATCGTCTGAAATTTTGTATGTAACATCTGAAAAATTTAATTTACTTTAATTTTATTACTTATTGGTTCTCTCCGGACTGACTGAGCATTTCCTACAATTAAGCACTAAACCACTAAATGGGGATAGCCGCGAGAAAATCCGCTAGGGCGCAGCTTTAGCGTGGACGAGGTAGAAAAGTTCCATGAATGTCGCTTTCAGTACATTTTTTATGTGTTGTTACTAACGTTAGTATCTGTTCTGAGATTTGTAAAAATTCAGAGGAATTATAAAAAATAAAATTATATGAATAGGTAATAACTAGATAAAAAAATGCAAGAAACCATTGAAAAATACAATTAAATCGGGTGGATGTTCGTAATTGGATCTCCAAGTATTTTTCAAATTCATTTTATACGCGACGAAATCCCATTTGAATATAAAAACTTTATTAAGTGGTTTAAATTTCAAACTAAGCACTTACTCATTCAGAATAGTGATTCTCTAATATTTTATTAAATTTTACTTGGAAAAAAAACTTAAATAAGTTATCTCTCACCATTAATGGCTAGACATTTTTTCTACAAGTCATACCAAATAGCCATTAAATTAGATCTTTTTAAATATCATTACAAGCAAAACTAATTTACTTAGTACAGACTTACGCCTACAATGTACTAGAATAGTTCTTTAACAATAGAATGCTATTGTTGAGCCTTGAGTAAAAAAAAAAACAACCTTAAAAGAATAATAAGAGTCGAGGTAAAATATTTGTAAAGAAAATTAGCTCGAACAAAGACTTGGCAGTCCCTGAGGTCTCAATCTCTATACCTATAGGTATAATAGCCGATATGAAGAGCCAACGGCGTTTTACAAGGTTACCGACTACGAAATAATTAACTTTGCTCCATGTCTGGTTTTTTGGCCGCCCCCGGCTTATTTAATAATTTTAATCTTATTATTTTCTAAAAAGTAAATAGCTGCCACAATGTTTTTGAACAATTTTCAGGTAGTTTCAGTGATGACGAGACTAATTGAAATAAATATTATGTATATATGAAGGACTAAACAAAGTGTAGGTAATAAAATTAAACCTATAGATATCAGCAGAGTAACTACGAGTAGGTACGTTTAGTTCAAATTCATTAATAAGTAATTTTCTCTATATGTAAATTACACAGCCATCGCCTAAATTACTCTTTAGGTACTATTTGTTTTATATTTTTAATATACAGTTTCGAATTTAATAAAAACCTAACTAATATAATTTAAAACATAATTTTTAAATAAATTGCAAAGTCAGGTACTAAAAAGTGGCGCTTTTCCACAAACGGCGATTAAACACAGATTCCAATTAGTGAATTCTCTATGAGATGCAGATCTGGTCTGCAATTATTATAGCTTATCGAGTGCAGGCGATCATTCGCCTCGATTGGACCAGATTACGAGTCGGTAGGTATACGTGACTTAAGTCCAAAACAACACTTTGCTTGTCTTTGCATCTAAATGGAGACATCTTCTCTTCTTCTGTGTATTATTTATACTCTTTGAAGAGTATAATCTATTTACGTAGTAGGAGTTTGAGAGAGAGTTTAAAACAAGTGAGTCTAAACCGTAAAATTATTCAATGTTAGTATGTCTCACAACAGTTACATTCGATGATCTTTGAAGAGTGTTGTGGGCGACTGCTGACACCAGGCACAGGTGTTTCTTCCCACTCGCCATTTTCGTCGGTTGGGGGTCATTCTGGCAAATAAAAATAAATAAATAAATAAAGCGTTTATTCACAAGCTTACTTACATCTAGATTCAATACATTCTTCTGCCAAACCACAGAGCGGTTTGTTGGCAGACGAGGCTCCTATTATAATTAGTTTATGCAAGTACTAGGTAGTTTATTTATATGTAACTTAAACTTATCTACTTAACCCTTTACCGCATGCGTATCCCAATATGGCATTTACAATTTTAAAAACTATTGAGACTAATAAATGGAGACTTAGGAATACTTTTCCCTTATAGGCGGGAAGCGGTTACCGTTGCCCGTGGACATAAGTAACATCGGAGGAGCCACTTATGCGTTGTTGACCCTTGTCGAAACCCATGTCGTGGCGCAAAGGAAATACTTCAGGCCGCGTAGCCAAGATGCCAATCGCTTACGTTTCGTAGCGATCGAAACGCAACTGTCACTTTCGCGCTATATAATACGGAAAAGTGATAGAGAAACATAATGCTTTTCGTTGTCGAAGCTATAGCGATTGTAACCTTGGCTAGGCCGGCAGGAGGTAACTCATTTCACATTCTGTACGTTCTGGAAAGAAACGAGCAAGATGCCTATATCTAAGATGGGAATAAGCTTTGCTCCTTTGGCGGGAGGTGCAATGACGAGGGCGCCGTGGTGGAATGACATCGATCCCAGTGCGCCCGCACTGAAAAAGGTTGAAACGCCGGAGTGGGTTTAGTGGGTAGGGCCAAATTCTCTTCCCCTCTCGCCAGAAGAGGGATAAGGAGCGGCGAGTCCCACACACCGTGCGTAAATGCATTCCAACTTCGTCAAAAACCGGGCAAGTGCGAGTCGGACTCGCGCACGAAGGGTTCCGTACCATAATGCAAAAAAAAAAAACAAAAAAAAGCAAAAAAAAAAACGGTCACCCATCAAAGTACTGACCACTCCCGACGTTGCTTAACTTTGGTCAAAAATCACGTTTGTTGTATGGGAGCCCCATTTAAATCTTTATTTTATTCTGTTTTTACTATTTGTTGTTATAGCGGCAACAGAAATACATCATCTGTGAAAATTTCAACTGTCTACCACGGTTCGTGAGATACAGCCTGGTGACAGACGGACGGACGGACGGACGGACGGACGGACGGACAGCGAAGTCTTAGTAATAGGGTCCCGTTTTACCCTTTGGGTACGGAACCCTAAAAAGGAGATGCTGTGATAAAAGCGAATAACTTGTAGAAGTTACCATGACAATAGTCTGAGGCGAAAGGTTGCCCGCGCTCTGTAATCGGTGGGAACAGAGCTTGGTGCGGACTTTGATACCATTGCTGTACGTGATCGAGACTCCGGGTTCAATTTCCAATTTCCACAGTCAAAGCTATGCTCCTGTTGACCCTTTCTCTCGTTTTTAATGTGACAGAGCGGGACAAAGCGCTCTGTCGATTAGTTAACTTTGGCGAGGATCGGCTTCGTAGCCATATCAACTTTGTTACAGTTTTAGTTATGATACCTAGCTTTTGTTTGGGTAACTCGTTGGAAATACATCAAATTAAAATTACATTATAGAAAATCTAGATGTAGTCAGGCAAAGTAATCTTGTCAATATCAGTAAAATAAAATAATTTTTTTGGAGTGTTAATACTACATAGGCATAGGTAGTAGGCGGTCGGGGAGGCCTTGTACTACATGGAGGCGATCAGTTGAGAAAGAGGCTGGCTCAACTGGACTCGGCTGGAAAGAGCTGGAAGAAGCCGCTCAAGATCGTGACAAATGGAGGATTCTTCTGCGAGCCCTATGTCCCTAATGAGGGATAACAGGAATGTATCATCATCATCAATACTACATAGTGTACTTTCGTATATAGCATGGTTCTTTCTGCTCCAACAAGTGTTTATTCCAACTGTAGGTATATGCCACTTTGATGATATTGATAAGATTAAAGCAGTTAATTATTTCATTTTAATTGAATGGGAGTTTGTTCGGGAACGAATGTTGGGAATCTGTCTCGAAAATAATAACGTCATTTATTATGTTTTGATTTTAATTAATGGAATTTAATTAAGGTGAAAAATTTCGAAACTGTTATTTAAATATTCCCAGTTTTCACACATTAAAATGTATTTAAGCATTAAATGTTTAATTTTTAATATCCAGTTCATATGTGATTCAACTATGTTTTATTTAATAATAGTTCTTTTATATTTATTATTATAACGTAACTAAAGATATTAATTGAATAAATACATACTTAATAAGTTATTTTTTTATATTAAATGCTCTACTGTATTAATAAAATAAGTATTACAAAATTTGTATAATAATTATTTTTAATAGATATTGAATATTGAATTTGTTTTTAAGACGAAAGTGGACGATCGCGTGAAATCGCCTTTCTATACAATTAAACGTAAGGTGCAGGGGGGCAATTAGACTGCGGGTTTTATGGCTCCTCTACACGATGGGCCAGCGCCGGCCACTCCAAGGGACGCAGCCATGCGGTAGAATGAGATAGCAATAGCACTTGCTCTCTGTAACCCATAAATGCGTCCCTTGGAGTGGCCGGCGTTGGCCTATCGTGTAGAGGAGCCATTAGATGGTATTCACATTGGATGAAGATCCGCACACCCGTCGTCCATAACGGCACACGGCGCCATGCTACAAACTGTAATTAAAACAAATACTGGTAAAACTCCTTCATTCATTTACAAAACACCGTTGGCTACATAAAACCCTCTTAATCCGTAAACTTGTTGCTGATGAGAAAATTACTCATATTCAAAACGACTTTCTTATTAAACTTCTTGGAAACTTGAGTGGAGTATTCGAGAAATTTGAAAGGAAAATGGACAAATTCACCGCTGAGTCCGGTGGTGTTATTACAAATCCCGCGGGCGAGTCGAACGTTCAGGTAAACCAGTATAAAGACAGCTCCCAGGTTAAGCTTAGTTGTTACAGATCTAGAGGTCACAGTTACACCGGTCTTTTTTCTTGCATGCCTAGTAAGCAATGAGAATAGGTATACGTCGAGTTGGAAGTGAAGGTGTGGCTTCATGAATAACGCAGTAGCCTTCGCCTTTGCTGTGTACTAGACGTAATAACGCCAAATATTTTTTACATGTTTCTTGATTTTTTGGTGTTAGAGAATATTTGGTTTAGCATAGAAGGTGCATACACATTAAACTAATTGTATACAGGGCCACATACTTCCAAACTAAGCAAGGCTTGTACTACCAAGCAAGGATATATGTACACAGAAATATGCCGTGTACAGAATTACAGATCATTAAAGATATAACTGATGGGCAAATATCTATAATATAAGTACAAAAATTCTGTGGCCTTTTATAGGAATTGAAAAATACTTCGTAACTTATCATTTGCATAAGTCCGTAGGTAACATCTAAAATCGACTTATTTATTTAATAATATATAATGTTACTGAAGCATTGAATTGTCTTTATCTATGTACGAGTAGTATACATAATCTATAATTGCGGATAACGCAAATACTCAAGTGTTTTATGATCCAGTCATCAAAGTTAGGTTTAGAGGAACACGCTAGCCGTAGCATTTTACACACGCCGATTTCCTAAGGAAAAGTCACATTTGGGGTTTTCTTACGGTTCAAATAATCCGAAAAAAGTGAATAACTTCTGCTTCAATCAAAAGGTTTAATACAAATAGGTTTAGAAATGTTTTGTAACCTTTTGGCATAAGTTCAAATACATTTCGGGGGCGTGTTCGGCTTGTCTGACATATTGATGTCGTGTGAAATAATGATCTCACAATACAATCAGATCACTGTATTTTTTGATACAAAAATATTAGATAGGTAATTACAAAACAAAATCACGATTACTTCAGAGTCAATGGGTTTGTAAGCGACCATCTCGTGCGGGGCGCTGTCAATTAAGTAATGACGTCCCGCGCCGCCATGACATTTACAACTCCATTCCAGACTACCGACTCTTAAAATAAATCAACTTGTCCATTTCAGTAACAATCACAATAAGCCGATTAATTTAACAATTCAAAAATAATATAGAATAATAGTAGAAAATAATAATAGTAAATTAGTCAATTTCCAATGACAGCACACTACCATTTATTTTACTATGGAAATTGACAATAACACCGAAGTATTCGTACCTACTAGTAGTGCAATTGCGGTCAGAAATGGAATATTACCCTAATGCAGCTGCAATATCCGAACGTCATCTTAAAGACTTTTCGTTGTCATTTTGATAAAGAAAAACAAATCCGCAAAAATCTTTGTCCCCAACGAATTTTTTACAGTTTCATTTCTGTTTCACCAACTTTATGAAACTGTACAAGAATATCTACATCATTAAAATATAAGGAAGGAGTAAGAACAGTACCGCATTGCAAAAAATAACTTTAAATTTGGCAAAGAAGACGGACGGCAAATTTTCATTGGAACTCAGGCAGGCAGGTGTGCAACGTGAACGAAGAAAGTAAAAACCCACTTTGCCCGGAATATTTTTGTGAGTAAGGCGTGTATCGTGCCGGGCGCATGCAAAATCACCGCTTCCGTTTCAAGGTGCGGCAATATGGAATAGAATGAACAGACAATCCTCTTTCTACTTTGCCGTCCATTAATCGGTGTTTAGCTAACAATGTAGCAATTTCCACTTTCAAACCTACCGATAAATGACCGAGTGCTTTTTTTGTATCAATTGACCCAAATATTAAAAATACAACATTTTCCCTTTTATTGGCTCTTCAGTTGCATTGGATCCTTCCTCGATTTGCGAAAACCTTAGCTAGTTTCGAAGCTCATTAAGAGTAATAAAGAGCTATTTCGTCAACAAGAAATTATTTAATTGTATCAAACACAAAAACTACAGCAAATAATCTCGCAAGTAACAAAGGTACTGTCAGCAAATATTATTAACTTAAGTACATATCCTGCATACATATTTGTGAGCAGGGTTGCTAAGCTAGTAATTTTCCTGCATGCCGACGTAGTTACGTATTACGTAAAATAGCACTAACAAGCGCGTTAGCAGGGTCATTTGAGTCAAATTCGCTACATTCATTCGTCAGAACGCTAGAAAACAACTCATAAAGGAGGCAACGCAATTGCAATACTTCTGGTGTTGTAGGTGTCCATGAGCGACATTAAATGCTTACCATCAGGTGATTGGTATACTCGTTTGCCTTCTAGGATATCATTGAGAAAATAATGATTTATTATTGATAATAATATGCAATATCAATGCTTATTAAATAAATTATCCTATTTCTTACGCTCATTTAAAATTTTGACTTTAAATGTGACAAAAATCCGTTAATATGATAATAATTCAGTACGCATATGAATCATACTCGTATGATGGTCGTTCTTGTCTACGTGACAGCATGATAAAACGTTGTCGGTCACTTTCAATGTGTGTTAAAAAGTGACGGTTATTTTATTACGTGGATAAAACCATTCATAATACGCGTATAGTATAATGTAAAAGCAGTAATAGTACATTATTGCAGAGGCCGGGAAAGGGCAATTCGTGGATGAGTTTCGATTTTGTCGGACGACGCGAATTGCTATTCCTGCCGAGGCATATATAGTGCTTTTCTCCAAACATGCGAGGAAATAAACTAAAATAATTATTATTTAACCATCAAGCATCACTCAAATCAAACCTTCACATCCAAAATGTCAAAAACAATTTCCCTCTTTAATTAATTTTTAAAAGTTAAAGTTACAAACTTATTCTGCCATTCAGTATCCGTTCATTCAATATAATTGTGCAATATAGTTGGTCAAACCAACTTTTCAGTCAGTAAGAACCAGGAAAACTATACCCATCCTTTTCTTTTGGGTGCTAGTACTAGTGTAAGACAAAAATAGTATGATTCTCTTTGTCTATGTTTGAAATGAGAAAGTCCTTTGACAAACTATATAAGCTTTATGAACACGGATGAGATTTAAAAAAAATATAAAAATAATCTTTGATTTTATTAAGCAGTATTCGCACGATCATACACGTGAAATGATAGCTGATCGGGTCGTGTAGAAGCGGCTCGCGGCAATAATAATTGGCCGTTTGCGTTTTTTATTATTAAAAAGTAAAAAACACTACAGTAATAAGTTATTACTGTAGTGTTTTTTTACTTCCCGTCCGCTAGAACAGGACAGCAATAGTTTGATGTTTTTTAATTAGAGTTTGACATTAACGAAGAACTTCCCGTAGTATTTTTGCTACAGTAAGGTGAACATTTCCGAGCATATTGGAGAAAATGTTTTTTACGTAAAAAATATACCCACACCAATATGTATAATATAACCTGCCTGCCGCTAACCTTATTTCTCATCACCTTGGTAGAATAATCGGATTTCAATCCTTTTATTGAAAAGCTTTTGATTTATTCTATTGATTTAATACTTTCCAATGACTAGGTATCTACTTCGTGCTCGAACAAAGGAAACACTTTAATGAAAAACATTTCTTTTCAATAAGTTAAACTCTTGGTAGAAAATAAAAATTGACTGCGTTGGAAATACTTAATCGTTGTGTTTTTCCGCCCATTTGTTCCGCCCAAAAAACTTGGACAAAATTATTCATTGTCACTTATTTAAGTAGGCATGTTATATATTGAGATGAGCTGGTGTGATAAGTTCTCTTGCTTTTATTTCATTACGAGCAGCTCATGTAGATCATATATATATATATATAGTTTGTATTAATTTTGACCAAAAATATCTAATAAACCAAAAAGTACCTAAGTATTTAACTTTAAATAAAAATAAACATTAAGTTAAATAAACATAAAAACATTAATAATCATTAATATTAAGTTAAATATTAATAAACATGTTTTAACTTTAAAGTAATCGAGTGGGTGAAACTATTTGCAAATACGAGTATTATTATGAATATTAAACAATAAAATGATACGGTTATCACACGAGCAAAATTAACTCCATGTTCCCAATCGCCTCACGTAACATGCAGCTATTGTCTTGTTTCAAAATCGGAGACACTTTGTCCACGCCCAACTTTAGTTGCAGTTCCAGATTGCGCGGTCTAGTTAAACTCGTAGTTGGCTAGTATGCATTTAGCTATCCTTGTTGTATGAAACAGAAGCACTTTCAGAGCATTATCATTTATCGTACACTGAAGTAAACGTCATATACTAAGAAAAAATGACCAAGGCCGCCAGTGCCCCAGGCTGGAAACGAACCAGCGAACTCCGCTATCGCGGCAGGTACCTTGAGTCATTGACTGGAGGCCTTAATCACTTTTTCTTAGTATATGACATTTATTTCAGCTTATAATTCATATAGTAGAAATTGCACTTGAAATAAAAACAATTAAAAAAAAATCTAAAAATAATTTAATTAGTTCTAATAGTATCATTCATAGTATTAAGAAGGTTGTTAGCTGTCATTGAATTGAAATATTGGCTATCAATATCCCGCATATATTAGTGTATCCATTCGGATCTTAAACTAATGTAAATTTAAAAAATTGGATCGTCCGTTCGATCCTTGAAATAAATATATAAAATGATGTTTAACATTGTCCAAATAATCAAAGTAGACAAAAAGTGTTCTTTTTTTTAATTATTACTATCCGTTCAGTTTATTACAAAACTTTTAAAAATAATAAATAATTTAGTAATACAATACATCATAATATATAATATCACAAAAAGCTCATGTAGATCATATATATATATATATATATAGTTTGTATTAATTTTGACCAAAAATATCTAATAAACCAAAAAGTACCTAAGTATTTAACTTTAAATAATAATAAACATTACGTTAAATAATAATAAACATGTTTTAACTTTAAAGTAATCGAGTGGGTGAAACTATTTGCAAATACGAGTATTATTATGAATATTAAACAATAAAATGATACGGTTATCACACGAGCAAAATTAACTCCATATTCCCAATCGCCTCACGTAACATGCAGCTATTGTCTTGTTTCAAAATCGGAGACACTTTGTCCACGCCCAACTTTAGTTGCAGTTCCAGATTGCGCGGTCTAGTTAAACTCGTAGTTGGCTAGTATGCATTTAGCTATCCTTGTTGTATGAAACAGAAGCACTTTCAGAGCATTAGCATTTATCGTACACTGAAGTAAACGTCATATACTAAGAAAAAATGACCAAGGCCGCCAGTGCCCCAGGCTGGAAACGAACCAGCGAACTCCGCTATCGCGGCAGGTACCTTGAGTCATTGACTGGAGGCCTTAATCACTTTTTCTTAGTATATGACATTTATTTCAGCTTATAATTCATATAGTAGAAATTGTACTTGAAATAAAAACAATTTAAAAAAAAATCTAAAAATAATTTAATTAGTTCTAATAGTATCATTCATAGTATTAAGAAGGTTGTTAGCTGTCATTGAATTGAAATATTGGCTATCAATATCCCGCATATATTAGTGTATCCATTCGGATTTTAAACTAATGTAAATTTAAAAAATTGGATCCTCCGTTCGATCCTTGAAATAAATATATAAAATGATGTTTAACATTGTCCAAATAATCAAAGTAGACAAAAAGTGTTCTTTTTTTTAATTATTACTAACCGTTCAGTTTATTACAAAACCTTTAAAAATAATAAATAATTTAGTAATACAATACATCATAATATATAATATCACAAAAAGCTCATGTAGATCATATATATATATATATATAGTTTGTATTAATTTTGACCAAAAATATCTAATAAACCAAAAAGTACCTAAGTATTTAACTTTAAATAATAATAAACATTACGTTAAATAATAATAAACATGTTTTAACTTTAAAGTAATCGAGTGGGTGAAACTATTTGCAAATACGAGTATTATTATGAATATTAAACAATAAAATGATACGGTTATCACACGAGCAAAATTAACTCCATGTTCCCAATCGCCTCACGTAACATGCAGCTATTGTCTTGTTTCAAAATCGGAGACACTTTGTCCACGCCCAACTTTAGTTGCAGTTCCAGATTGCGCGGTCTAGTTAAACTCGTAGTTGGCTAGTATGCATTTAGCTATCCTTGTTGTATGAAACAGAAGCACTTTCAGAGCATTATCATTTATCGTACACTGAAGTAAACGTCATATACTAAGAAAAAATGACCAAGGCCGCCAGTGCCCCAGGCTGGAAACGAACCAGCGAACTCCGCTATCGCGGCAGGTACCTTGAGTCATTGACTGGAGGCCTTAATCACTTTTTCTTAGTATATGACATTTATTTCAGCTTATAATTCATATAGTAGAAATTGTACTTGAAATAAAAACAATTTAAAAAAAAATCTAAAAATAATTTAATTAGTTCTAATAGTATCATTCATAGTATTAAGAAGGTTGTTAGCTGTCATTGAATTGAAATATTGGCTATCAATATCCCGCATATATTAGTGTATCCATTCGGATCTTAAACTAATGTAAATTTAAAAAATTGGATCCTCCGTTCGATCCTTGAAATAAATATATAAAATGATGTTTAACATTGTCCAAATAATCAAAGTAGACAAAAAGTGTTCTTTTTTTTAATTATTACTATCCGTTCAGTTTATTACAAAACTTTTAAAAATAATAAATAATTTAGTAATACAATACATCATAATATATAATATCACAATAATACACTTACTTAAAATTATTTTTGATTAACGATAAGTGTGGATTTCAAATATTCAAACTTGAAATTTTATTAAAAATTAAAGTTGGGCCATTTATTGTTGATACCTACATACTGCTGTGCTAGTAAATAATTTCACATTTCGAAAATCTTATCAAGATTTGTTAAAAGCAGAGTAGAATAAGGAATACTCAATAACGAGGTTCCAATAACCTAGAAACGTTAATTAGAAGGAAAATCGTTTAAAAACATCGAGGTCGCGTGTCAAGCGACCGTTTTAATGCCAAATTTGGTATAAAGGACGTAATAAAAAGCTTAGTTAACTCAAATTAGCGATTACGAGGAACATTTTATATCAATAATTACATTATAGATGCTTAGATGCCCTTTTCTAAATTTAGGGGAAGAATTAAGAGGTAGCCTCGAAAAATTATTGATATTATAATGTAAGTTTGATATATTTGCTATCTCATCAATCGAAAGTTTTTTTTTTAAATAAACACGGAAGTTTCGGATTTAAAAGTGTTTTTAAAAGTTACCGCTTAAATATCAAAAGTATTTGGAATTTTATATTAATATTTTTCAGCAATTGAGTAATTATTCGGAAGACCAATGACCGTGAACGTTGCCATTATTATACCTAAAAAAAATCATCGGAATTAATATATTGGTAGTAATCTTGAAGCAATTTCAATGTAAAAATAACAATTTATTTAAAAAGTTTTTAAATTTAATATTTAATAAGATGTATATCTGAAAAGCTCTTGTAAAATATCTTGTATGTACAGCTTCTTTTAATTTCAATGAAATGTCACCAAACACTGAATTTACCGATGGGTAGTCAGATAGTGTTAGCAGGTTAATACTCGTACGTATAATCACGGGCTAATTACCACGATACAACGCAATATATCAATTAGTAAGGAAACAGGTGTGTGAGCATTTACACGTGGGAAATATATAGCATCGTCATGGCCGAGCATATCTTGATTATTTGAGTATAAACACACTTCATCCTTTATACATATATACATGCATGATGACCCAGTTAGACAAGGATTTTACGGAGCGCGTATCGTGTTTCGAATACTCATCGTGACGGGTAACATGTCTGTCATATGAATAATGCTAATTTATTTACATGAAATAATTCCTATGAACGTTTATTATATCTGAATTTACTGAAAAAAGGGGAGTGAATTATAATCAAGAAAGAGTACCTCCACTGTCTGATATTGACATTTTTTAGGGTTCCGTAATTAACTCTTCCGTAAGGAACCCTTATATTATGTAGTTTCGCCATGTCCGTCTGTCTGTACGTCCAAGGCTTCCCTTATCACTATTGCTAGAATGCTGCAATAAATGAATGTCTCGTATAAAATCAATTATGCCTACAAATGATAAAATAAAATCCAGAAAAAAAACACTTACAAATTGTGTGAGTATAGAGTATATACTTATTACAGAGTATTTACTCGAATCGGTGACAGGTGTTATTTTACTCATTTGCGGTCGAGTGGATACACGTACGAGTTAGAATACAACATTTTTTTCAATTCGGAACAACACAAGCGTACAAAAACGCGCGAAAGAAATGCTATTTGTGGGAGTCACCAGTTTTTCAAGAAAATAATCCAATGTTTTTTTTTCGGTATGCGGTAAACGAACTGTAAAAGTGATCACAAAATAACATTTCAGAATCGAGCCCAATTTGACATTTTGTAGGTAAGTTATAAACCAAAATAAACCCAACCTTTAAACAAATTAACAACAAGTTATTTATACAAGCATATTGGCCCAAGTTCCAATATGAGTTTTGAAAAGTAATTTAAACTTGTACGAGTATCTAATTTGACGTTCAAACGTAATATTCATATGGGACAGAAGGTCCATTAGGGGCAGAATCCCGTGAATATTCGGCTAATACCTGCGCAATAATGCCGCTAATTCGTATAGGCACGTAAAAGGGAAATTAACCCAGTGTTCTTAATTACATTTTCGCATGCTTTACTTTCGTTTAAAAGGGTCGCTTTGTACACAGTTTGCCCTTCACGGTCCACATTAGAATAGCTGACGAGCTCGCGATGGAACTTTTCGTTTAAGTATGCGCGGATTTAGTTTTGTTTGGAACAAATATTTGAATATGGCCATGAATATAACTTTTACTGGAGTGGACTTGTGAGGTGGGGGGAAATCACCGAACGAGATGGTATTTAGGAATTTTCAGTAGGAGTAGCAGAGAAAGCGCTATTATGGTTTGTCATTGTCATAATTTCACTTTTTTTCTTTCTACCTACCTATTTATTTTATGGTGGGGAACAATGAATCCGACCAAATTATGTAGGTTGTTTGTTGGTATGTTGTCAGGGAGTTACAACGTGTTTTTAAATTTCGTCGCATTGCGTATGTTCAGTCCTTCACGGGCGTACACGTATGGCCCTTCTATAGAAAATACTAAGTCTATGCATAAAGTGAACTTATATTTTTGTTTGAACTGTATTCGATTTAAAATCTGACGTAGCAACTACGTGAAGTGGCAGTATTAACAACTAGCGGATGATCAAAACTAACATTCAAAAAGGTTTTTGGTATTTATTTTTAGCTTACAAAATATAACATCGTGCTGGAGGTTGGGTACCTACTATCTAATTGGTAACAAAACAGCTTTTGTTATTGCTAACATTTACTTAATATTTTATTATTTAAAAATACCGATATTACTGTATCTAAATACATACAAAACTTAAGCGTAATTGTTTATTTTCTATTTCAGAAACATAAACATAAGTATGCGTCCTGCATATGATTTTTATAATCCAGTTGATAATAAATACTGAATTGATGCTTTAAACTAATTTTTGTCTATTACATGCTCCATTCCCTGAAGAACTAACATGCTTTACGCTATCGCGATTAGAGTCTGTTCAGAAAGAGAAGAGTCGCGGAATTTATTGGACCCCTACATTCCACGACTCTTCTCTTTCCGCACACTGTCATTAGTGCGGCTGCCCTAAGCAGAAAACAAGTATCTCGAAAATTTTCAAAAACGTGTTTTTTGGATTTTCGGAATCTACAATTTCAGGCGCATCTTTTACCAAAAAAATAATTGTAAAATAATGCGTAGTTTTTAAAATATTCAAGTTTTTAAAATCCAAGTATCTTTTTTTGACCCTGTCTTCTACGCTAAATTCAAGTATATGTCCCGTTTCTACGCTAAATTCAAGTAACTAAACAGAGATACTTGTAATTCATATAGATCACCGAGATACTTGAGTTTAGCGTAGATGTTTGTAACTGCGAATCGGTTTATTACAATGGTAAAACCAGTATCTCCCAACAGAATCTGCAATTTAGGTTAGAAATTAGTTACATAGTTATATAGAAGGTACCTTGTTTAAAGACATACAAAGAAAACAAATTTGCTTGGCAATATTCGTGTCAAAGGTGAAGAGTCTGTGAGATTTAAGTTTAAAGAAAAAGTGTTGTTAAAACAATAAATTATCTGTATTGTCTACACTATAGACTCTACAGTAATGAAAACAGAACACTAGAATACGCCAAAGAAAGAGGAAATCATAATTATGCCGTATCCGTGCCGTGCCGGTTTTGGAACAAAATAGAAACAAACAACAACTGACTGGATTCAATTGACCAAAAGGGAAATATTTAATCTAGGAATAATGCCAAAATTTGAATTTTTATAAAGACACTTATTATGTTGTAAAGTGAATCATCTGAGGTCAATCTCGAGAAGTCTATTACCACGAAAAGTTTGCAGAGACGTTGAGACCACACCAGTGCCAGTGTTATTTATGTCATAATTTCATAGAAGTTTGACGTTTAAAATAACACCTGCACTACGTGTGCTGTCAAAATCTCAACAGACTTTTCTTGGTTTAACTCTAGCTACTAAAGAGATCCACCAATTACTTACCATATTAATAGGTGTATATCAACCAAATTTCAGATCGATATGGTTTTATAAGAAATAGGTCAAACTGACTTGAAGGATTTAATTAGATTTTTACTTTGTTACAAGTAGAGTCTGTGCGGAAAGAGAAGAGTCGTGGCAGAAACGGGAACTAACATTTTAAATTTTATATGGCAATCAAACCTTTGACACCTGTCTTGTAAAAAGTAAACAAACTTCTGTCAATGTATATTTTTATTAACAAAAACCGCAAGTTTTATGTATAAAATATTTTCAAAACACGATAAAACCGTACATAAAACCACAAGGAAAATTATATTATCATTGTTCGGTTTTGTCAGCGGGAAGAAAACGGCTAAAAGCCGACTATCGACTTACAAAAAGTCGGGGAACGTGTTTCCGCTATTCGCGGGTATTGATGTTGTATTTAATATGAAATAATTACCTATTTAATAAGCCCCCTAAGTAACTTGTCTCCGGTACATAATCGGTAAGTATATTCATTCAAAATATATTAATTTTCATAAATATGCAGGTCATTCATGATCTTTAAAATAACGGACAAATAGTCTTGATACTTGCCATTTTATGCATATTAATATGTAATTTCTTTTTCAGGATGTGTAAAAGTACCTACGGTAACTCGAATAAAAGACCGCTAAGTAGGTGATATGCAAGAATTCGTAATCTACGTGCCGGATTCAAGCACATCCAGTTCAGATGAAGATAGTTCTATGAGTGTCCCTGGTTGTTTTGAAGCTAGCTCAAACATAAGTGACATTGAATATTTTAATTCAAAATTCGATTACAAAGAATAAAACTTTTTCTAATAAAATATTTCTTTATTTGTAAGTTCGTTTACTAGGTTCTGAATAAAACTTTTTCTAAAATATTTCTTTATTTGTAGGTTCTGTTAGTTACGAAATTATATTTCATATTTAGCAGTGACTTTTCGGCGAAGTAAAATATCGTGAGATGAGAGAACCGGACATATCCCAATAAGGCCTACCTACTTATGCACTATTTATATTCATATTTATTATTAATAATGTACACATACATTACAAGTCAAGTTTACAATGGGTGAAATATATCCCAGATAAAATTACGGTTCTATTGCCCAATTTCTACCCGATCTACCCGGTTTTAATAACTGTTGGACTGCACAGATTAGGCAGTACATAAATGAGACTATCTT
Source organism: Cydia fagiglandana (assembly GCF_963556715.1). Lineage (NCBI taxonomy): Eukaryota > Metazoa > Arthropoda > Insecta > Lepidoptera > Tortricidae > Cydia > Cydia fagiglandana. The sequence goes on along the minus strand of NC_085936.1, from coordinate 18,013,131 downwards.
GTTTGGTACTAAAATTACAGTTGTATTGGGCAGATTCTTAACTAGTTTTAGCAGTTTTGTCAATCACAGTCACTTTGTAGTATCTGAGACATAAAAACAAGTGTGTTTTAAAAAGAAAACTAGTGCCTGCGCTAAATCAGAGGATTGAGTTGACGAGCCGACACCACCACCAGGCTCCGTTTAGTAAGCCGTGGTAAAAATCCGGAACAAAAGGGATTCAAGTATCATGACCTTTAGTGTCGTACTATAATCACGTGACCAGTGTTGTCAGCATAGCAAAAACCATAAAATAGCACTGGCGCGCCCTCAAATCCCACGACTCTTCTCTTTCCGCACAGACTCTAAAGTTAAATAGTAAATAAAGTAACTTAGGTACCAAAGTATGTATTTATATGTATATCGTCGCCTAGTACCTACTCATAGTACAAACTTTGCCTAATTTGGGGCTAGGTCAACCAGTGTAAGATTGTCCTCAAATATTGTCAAATATCTTTCTAATAGGCCTATAAAAATGCAAGTTGGACTCGCCCACCGAGCGTTCCTTACAAATATAGTTTTTTTTTTTCTTTTTATAGTTTTCAGATTATTCCCTGTACTTATAATGTAATACAATATTACTTGCCAAATTTCATAGTTCTAGATCAACAGGACTTCTCGTTGACCTAGCTACCTACTACCTACCTACTTAGGTACCCTTTTAATTTTGAATCCCTTGAGAATGTCGAAATATACTTACGTATTTTGGCATATACGACCGTATCTTTTTTTTACGTTAATGTAGATGTTTGATTTTTTTCACAGCTTTAGGAAATATAGACCTGAGTATATAGTTTTAATTTCAACTTGATACCTCCACGCGTTTCCGAGGTAACAGACAGACAAATGGACTGAGGACGGACGGATAACAAAGTGATTTTATAAGGGTTCCGTTTTTTTCCTTATGAGGTATGGAACCCTAAAAAAGAAAAGTTCGGAAGCAGAATCCTATAGGTACCACTCATCCACGAAGAGAGAGGGTTTGTTGAAGGAATGGGACATCGTATCACAAAATAATCTTTGGAAATAAATAAAATCGATGAAATAGATAGCAATATCCATGTGTTAGAAGGTCCGAGGATGGTAACATCAACTACTAATTAAAAAAAGTCTCTTTTCCAATAGAAAAGAACTTTAAAATATATAATAAAAAAATAGTTTTTTCAAGCGTTTTATTATCTAACAGGGATTTTGAAGTCGATAAATCTGAAAGAAATAATAATGAGTTTTCGGTAGCTTATGTTATTAGCTTTCATTTGATATCATTTCCTTCAGAATTGCATGAAAATTGGAAAAGTTATTGAGCAGAGAGCCAAATATGTTTAGTATTTAAGAAGCTAAAGTGCTTGCTATTTCCAAGCTAAACACGAGATACTTGAATTTGTGTAGAATGGTTCTAAGATTTTCGGGCAGTTAACTACACAGAAAACATTTTATGCCTGTACAAAGTTTAATATACAAGAATAACAAAAAATAAAGTCTGTATAAGCTTAATTTTATCGCCCTTAACATAATGGTATAAACAGATGTTACATTTTAGACCAAATACCTAACAAAACTGACAAATTACGTTTTTTTGCTCTCCTCAAAAATTTGTCAAAACCGAGTTACTTGTTTTCTGCTTAGGGCAGCCGAGTGGTGTCTTGATACAGTAACCGTGTGCGATCAAGACATGCTATTCATATATATAGCGTTGTCTTCCTGTCTTCCTTAAACAGCGACGCGTTGTGCGCCAAAACAGGGGGCCTCTCTGTCGCACTTGTAAATTCGTTCGTAAGTGTGACAGGGAGGCAACTCGTCGAACCTGGTTCGCGGTAGGCCCTCAGAGACCCCGCTGATCGTAAAAGTTTTTGTTGACACGTTTTCGTCAGCAGCTCTCAATAACGAGCAACTTATGAAAGTGAAAAAAGAGTTAGTGCTGCCGCCTTGTTAAAACTTACCTTCTCGTCGTTTTTAGTAGCGCAAAACTTTGGATTTTTTCCTAGTACAATGATAGCACTTTGTAATCAAAATGAATAAAGTTTATTTAGTTACTTGAGGTATAACTTTAATTTACCTACAAAATTGCGTGTTAAATATTTGACTTCGTTTTTGGATATTTCGTTAGCCGTATAAACTAAATATTACTAATATTTCCTGTAGTGATTGTTTAAAATAAAACTAACAGGTTTAAAAAATACGGTTGTATTTGATACTTCCGTTTGAATATCGCGTTTGCTGTCCCAAAATTTATGAATAGTCAAATAGAGTTTATCAAAAAGTCGCTTGCATGTGTTGCAAAATGATTGATGAAAAAAAATACAACCGTCCATCAGAGGCGTATTTTTACGGGATGCATGTGAACATCGTACAAACAGGTATACCGGGTGTGGCCTATAACATGAGCAAATAATTAAAACATAGATTGTACTCCTCAAACGGTGACACTTTTGTTCAACAACTTTAAAAAATTATGAAGTATTTAGACTCCCTATTTTTCATACAAAATAAATATTATCTTCAATGGACGCCATCGCCACGCCATATCATTGTGATTGACGTTGCTTGTCACGCCTTAAACATAACAAAATTCGCAATACATTGCGTCTTAGAATAAACTTTAAAGTGTATTAAAAACCAAACCACAAGTTATTTTTAAAAGTTCCTGAACAAATGTTCGTCAGTATGAGGAGTACAGCCTACAGTTTAATTTTTTGCCCGTATTACAGGCCACACCCGGTATATATCTGTACATAGGTCCACCGATGTACAGTTAACAGTGTAGGCGATGCCGATGGTACCAAGTAGCAAGTTACACCGTTATTAATAGTTAAACGCGTGAAATTCGCATGTGTCACGGACGACGACTCTTAGTAGGGTTACGTGATAAATAAAACCGGCCAAGTGCGAGTTGGACTCACACACGAAGGGTTTCGTACCATAACGTAAATTAACGGCAAAAAAATGACGATTGTTTTATGGGAGCCCCACTTAATTATTTATTTTATACTGTTTTTAGTATTGGTTGTTATAGCGGCAACAGAAATACACAAACTGTGTTTTCAACTGTCTACCTATCACGGTTCATGAGATACACCTGGTGATAAATAGAGAGACAGATCGACCAACGGACAGAGGAGTCTTAGGGTCCTGTTTTTATCCTTTGGATACGGAACCTTAAAAAATAGAACTGTCTATCAGCGCAGTATTTTTACGTGATGCATGCGAATCGTGGTACCAAGTAGCAAAGTTACACCGTTATAGTTATAGTTAAAACGCGTGAAATTCGCATGCGTCACGAACGATGACTCTTATGTAATAGGGTTAATGTGATAAAGAAATTGAAGTTTTATTTTAAAATATATTAAATGACTTAAATACAGGGTGAAATGTTAATCACCGTTCATACTCTACGTAGTGACTTTAAAGGTCATATCGAACAATTTTTACTGTGGAACTAATGCCGAAATCGCGTAAAAATATATAAAAGGCATATTAGAGGACATTTTTACGGCTTCCCTTTATCTTGCATAATATCGATTGTCCGAAATACACTTCGCATAGCAGGTTTCGCAGAAACATTTTTAACCGAATGATACTTTTGCATAATTGTATAATTAGCATAACTGTCATGTCGCATAACATTCATTTGGCAGAATTTTGAATAGCAGAATACTACTATCGTCGATTTTACATACGCAGAATTGTATGTAGCATAAATTACATTCCACCGAATTTCTTATGGCATATTGCTCATATTGTAGACTTGAATTTCGCAGAATGTTATGCAGCAGAATAAAAGTTCTGCCGAAATTGTTACCGCATAATACTCATGTCGCTGACTGAACCTACACAAAAGGAATTGCTGCCAGAACTACAGGTTAAGTTAGGTTAGAACTGCGACCCCTACATAAAAGGAATTGCTGCCAGAACTATAGGTTAGGTTAGGTTACAATTGCGACCCCTACACAAAAGAAATTGTTGCCAGAACTGTAGGTTAGGTTAGGTTAGAACTGCGACCCCTACTCAAAAGAGGGTGCGTAACGGTCCATATAACAACTTTTGATATATTTTTAGTCGATATAACGATTGAGGGACATAATGCACTTTTGCTATAACAATACATGGTATATTCTTAAAGAGTCTAACTATCGTCAAGTATAATGAACTTGTAATATAACAACTTCTAATCTAACATTAACAGCGTATATAATAAAGTTCGATATAACGCTCAGTTGGCATAATGTAGTACTGGTATAATTTGTAATATTTACTACTATTATAACAACCTACGTATTCGAACTTAAGGCAGGTCTCAGTTAGGTACGACGACGAGCGAAGCGAGGAGGAGTGTTAGGTAGAACTGCGACCCTACAGCGCGCGAGCCGAGCGAGCGAAGCGAGCGTGCCGCGGTAGCGGCCGGCGAAGCGCCAGAACCGACTTTTTTTATTATAACCTCAACTTATTATTATACATTTGAATACATTATACCATAAATACTTATAACAAATATTCATTATATCAAGTAAACGTTATATCGAATAGCTTTTATATCGATTAAACATTATATCCCATGAAAATAGTTATATTTCGGCGAGAAACTAACTATCCATCAAAATATTATTCTCATCAACAGTATGCCAATGAATTATTCTGCCTAAGGAAATTGTGCGAAAAGACAGTATGCCAAGTACATATTATGCGACGCAATTTTCGGCAAAATAATTATTCGATTATAGTATTATTCTTCAAATTGAGATTATGCCATTGCATTATTCTGCTTTACAAAATTGTGCGAAACAACAGTATGCCATGAAACTTATGCAAAAAGTAATTCTGCGAAATGATGATTCTGCCAAGGGTTGCTATGCGAAAGTAAAATATGACAATAAATTTTATGCAACATATTAGTAATCCCATTTTTACCTTTATAACGATGTCAACATCATCAATTAAGTACCTACCTTACTTACCTTACTTTTTAAACGCACATCAAAATTTCATTTATATAGTTATCAATAAAATGTTCTTAAATTAAATGTTTTTTTTTACCATAGTCATGGTAGTGACTTAAGTAGGTACCTATATGTTGTCTATATATTCAAATAGATGCATTGTCACTAGGGACATGGTTAAGAAGTCCAAACCTTTGTCACTCAATCTTTAGCTCAGCCCCCGGGACCGATAAAGGGAATTCGTGCTCCATGTATATCTAATATATACTCTGACCAATACGAAACTATTTACTTTATCTTAGATTATTTAGTATGCGAGTATTAGGTATTACTTGAACTATTTTATAACAAAAATCATGTTTACATAAATCTCAGAAAAATATGATTATTGTGACGTCAATTGGTGTTCACACAATGTTTCGCCATTATTTCTATTGTATTTCTACAATTTCTTGTAGCACTATACTATACCTATTTAGGCACTTAGGGACCTTACGGATGTAGTGCATAATTATTTTCCTTCGTACTTTCACGGAAAAGTACGAACGTGTCTTGCTATTTCAGCCAGTCTCTGCACAAAAAGTACTGACGTTGACTGAAGTACGAGTATAATAGCATGACCATACCTCGCAATTGCATCCGCAAAACCGTAGCAGTTGCACATTAAGGTTGACGCATACATACGTACTTACTAAAAAAAATACAAAAACTATATTTTAAATTAATTATTTAAGATCTGTTTGCGTGTGATTACGCTAAATAAGGCATTTACATCCTTATGCTATACAAACATCATTACGTTATAAGTAGGTAGAATTTATTTTGGACTTCAAATTAAGAGTAAACAAATTGTGATCAAATAAACAAAAGTTTAAAGTAATTTAATAATTTACTTTCCAGAGACACAAATTTAACTTTAAAATTTAAAAAATAGTGGCTATGTTATCATGAGTCTTGATGATGATTCATGACATATGAACGCTAACCTTTACATTCAACTGTCATTTGCTACGGTTTTGCGGACTCGATTGTGAGGTATGAGCATGACAAATAAGAACGTTTCCGAGAAAATACGAAGGAAAACAATTATGCATTACATCTGTACTAATCATTGTGTGCGCTATTTCGCGAGCATCCCGCATTGCATGATCCTAATGCAGTCTATATTAAGCATTCGAAATGCCCCATATATCTGCTTTGTAAACCCGTACATGGCACGCAGTTTATCCAGCCATGTATCTTGGCCCGTTGGTCCATTAGGCCCACCTAGACGAAGCTAGTTAACGGGATAAATCACTATTCTGTTAGTTTTACACCTCAGCAAATTGTTGCGTGCACAAGCAACATTAATCAGGAGTTATCGAAATTTCCACGATACATGCTCCGTTATATTAATAATTTGTAGCTAATCGTTTGTAGATTGGAATCGGATGATATAGTAGCAGCCTAATTGTTATGTCATAAACTACACAATTATGGTGAGTTTACTGGCATTAAAAGTGATAGGAAAATGTATTTAGAGAAAATTTATTCATTTATTATGATTGGAGGTGTTGGATAAATTTTATTGTTTTTTACGGAAAGCCAAATACAGAGGAAGCATTGACGGAAATAGCAGTTTTCGATATAAGTGCGAGAAGTATGTCATCTTGCACGAGTACCGAGGTTTCTTGACCCGAGCCGAGAGGCGAGGGTCAAGACTCGGGACGAGTGAAAATGACACTTCCGCACGTGTGTCGAACAACGTTTTTTAATACAATTGCGAAAAATGTTCATAGACAGCAATGTACAATGCTTTCGATTTTTCCGGTAATATACTGTCACTTGCAACGGATACCTTTGCTTTGTTATCTGGTCGCGTTAAATTCACTCCAAAATCGTCTGAATCACTCATTTTTATTTAATAACTGATACGTAATATGATACGTTCGTGGCAATTACAAACATAAATCACTTAAATGTTGAATAAAAAAGGCGGGAAGAGGATAAAAAAGTTTTACTTTTAATTGCTATTTTTTTTTCAATGGGGATTCTGTTGTCACTGTTGTCAGCATTATGCCAATTGAAGAGAAATTGTGTATTTATTATTTCAGAACATATAATTATGTAAAAAAACATGATTTTTTTTTTATTTCTTTATATTGATATACTATCTAATTAATTACATTTATATTCTTAAGCGCAGTGTACGAACGACAGCTTCATTCAATCGCGCGTTGTTCAAGTAATACTTTTGGGTCTCGATTAATACTCCTTTATGCCCAATCGCACGTTGTTCAGGTGGGTCATTTATAAGCGGGTCTCGAATAATACTCATTTATTTAAAAAGTATCAATCAGATTACTTTTTAGCACTAGTGTAAAAAAATGCTTTACGCACGATTTGCAGCTACAAAAACTAAACTTTTTGAGCAATTGTATTAAAAAACATATTTTGGGACAAACTTACACCATAGTCCTCCTACGGCTTGGTTGGTAGTGGTAGTGATCCACTGCCTATGAAGCAGGGGCCCCAGGTTCGAATCCTGGTAAGGGCATTTATTTGTATAGTTATTACAAACATATTTTTCTAAGTTATGGATGTTTTCTGTGTAGATATACAAGTAATTATTAAAAAAATAAACTATTTATTTTGTATATCGATATCGTTGTCTAGTACCAACAACACAAGCCTTATTGAACTTATTGTAGAACTAGGTCGATCTATGTAAAATTATCCTATAATATTTAGAAGTCCCAAACTACGCAAGTTTTAAACTATTGGTATATGTAATTAGCGGCGACCAAGTCTTTTGCACGATCCGAACACAGACTGTCACGGCATCTGCATAATTCTGTGCTAATGATTTAATGCCGACATTATTACACGCATAATCGCCCGGGAAAGTGTAGGAGATAGCAGCTGTATGCCGTATGTATCTGTTGTTCCCGATGGGTTGGTATACATATGTGTCACCGGTCCGGACAAGCCGCGGCTTCAACTGAATTATTCATGAGACATATGGACCTAAAGCAGACTGGATTTCAGACGGGAATTTTAAAATATCTATATGGAGTTTTAAAATTGAAAATTCTGTTATAAAGTGTAGTATAACATTATGGCTTACCTTCGGAAAGTTTATGCAGCCGTGTGCCTGAAAAGATAGTGTTCAAGTTAAGCATTACATACGGTAACATGTGTTGAAGCATTTCGCATGAAAGTAGGTTCGATGGTCCATTTTATGATAGTAAAAATTTATAGTTACGGATATTACAAAATTATATTCGACGCTTTTTTGACATTTAGTCTATGTACACGTCACATATAGGTATCAACGAAATGACAACACTGAGCTTAGCTGAAAAGCATTGTCGAGTTATAGGTACATATAAAAATGTGCTAATCAATTAGATAGTGTACAACCTTGCTTGTTGTTTTTAGTCCCACTTTGCTCTTGATAGGTTTTTAATGCTTTACCTTACAATTCAAAGTTTGATAGTTCCACGTACAAGTGTCTCACTCAAATGTGACGGCCCGATTAGAACTTTAAGATACGTCAAATATTTCGGCTAGATACGATATGGATTCGATTTGTCATTGTCAAAAGTGACGTTTTTGTTTGAAGAAACGTCATATTTGACAATGACACTGACATATCAAGTCGATATCGTATCTAGCTGGAATACTTGACGTATCTTAAAGTCCGAACGAGCAGTAAGTGAAAAGGGCACATTCACATAACATTAGCTACTTAGGTAATACGAATAGGTAATAGTCGTGTATTTCTTTCACGATTCCCCGAAAATGTTTGCCCTTTAAAATAGATTGATGTAAAGGGACCTTTTTTGTGAAAGGCCAAACTTCAGTACCTGTATACTTAGGCTTAGGTACTTTTCTAAGGATTATTTTGTACAATGCTATTTAGGTGTAGCCTTGCGTGAAAATTTGTTCAGTGGCTAACCTGACTTTGTGACCTGTGATAGCGTTGTACAATGAAAGGCTTCAGAAAACTAGCCTGAGAGCAAACTTTAATAGTTAGGATATATAAAAAAAGCTAAATGGTTTTGCACTGTCAGCAGCAATAATTGATAAGCGGGCGAGGTATTCAATGATCTTGAAGCGACTTTATTAAGATAATAAGAGCCGCGTGAATAAAGTCATATACTTTGATTGTAATGCTAATATTGACTCCATAAGTCACTGCATTTTTACCGCACCTACTATTAAAATTCCGAAGCCAAACTCAGCCAAAAAAGTTCGTTTTTTTTCGGTTTTATAAAATAAAATATCATAATGTCAATCTATAAGTATTGTAAAACGTGCCAAAAATAAACAGCCATACCTACACACAAATTTACTAAGAAACTTTTCTTTCCTTTTTTATTTTATGAGGTACCTGAATCGGTACATCATTTGTATTTCGAGCACAAAGGGTCTAGCAGGCTAAGCGAACAAGAAGTGCCCCCAACGACGGATTTGGTCATTCTTTCAGGTGGTGTACTGGCAGGTCCTAAGAACTCTCTATGCTTAATATCAGTCCTCGATCTTACACATACACCTACAAAAAAAATATGCATGAGTAGCCACTAATACCCACTATATACACATATAAAAATATTTGCATAAATCTTCGTGCGTCATGTCAAAAAAAAACATTATCGAACAAGGATCTCGGAAACGGCTCTAACGATTTCGATGAAATTTGCTATATGGGTGTTTTCGGGGGCGATAAATTTATTTAGCTAGGTCTTATCTCTGGGAAAACGCGCATTTTTGAGTTTTTTTATGTTTAGAGCCGTTTCCGAGATCCTTGTTCGATAATGTTTTTTTTTTGACATGACGCACGAAGATTTATGCAAATATTTTTATATGTGTATATAGTGGGTACTCATGCATATTTTTTTTGTAGGTGTACCTCCGCGAATAGTATAAAAAATAATGAGAAGAAAAATAAAATGTTTTTTTATATAATGAAGTATAAGGACATGATGCAGGTTAAACATATTCATTTTGTAGTCTATTTTATTGTTGTCAAATATAATTTTGTTTGGTTAATCTAACTTGAACGGTTTACAAAATATGACACTTTCAATGGTACACTGATGATTTTACATTATCCTGAATAACTCGAAAACAAAAGAAGATCGAGGACTGATATTAAGCATAGAGAGTTCTTAGGACCTGCCAGTACACCACCTGAAATAATGACCAAATCCGTCGTTGGGGGCACACTTCTTGTTCGCTTAGCCTGCTAGACCCTTTGTGCTTAAAAGAAACTCAATCCAGGTTCCACATTTATCATTCTAACGCTTTCATCGTACCTATAGGAAGTAAAATCTAGATTTTGATTTTACAGTAGGAACTTTTTGGTTTGGGCTGTAATAAATTAATACTAAATAAATCGGTTACACAATGAAATCTTAATACGCACTTATATCCTTCGGCTGTTTTCGACTGCATCATTTTAGTGGCCGTGATATCATGAGGATCGAAAACTTGATTTGGTTACGCCGGTGTCATAACTTAACTTTTTATGAATACGATCTGTCAGTGTCAAAATTGACGTTTCTACTTAAAGAAATGTCTTGTTTTCCAATGACAGATTATATCCCTAACCATGCAGAGCTAATTCATTTATAACATTAAGTTCTTGTACAATTGTATTTTCTTTTTATAGAACATTAACCATGTAGTCGAGGGTCGATCAAACAGTGTACAACGCCAATTTAGTTTTAAGTTCAATAAAAGTTTCAATACCAGGAAACCTAATATAAATCTATACATCGAAAACCTTCTCGTACCTACTCTCAGTAAGTTATTGCCGCTCATTCATTCGTCTTTCTGACGCCCCAACTTACTCCACAAAATACATCTAAGATTTCGCTACTCAAGTAATCTGCGGTCAGCGCAAGAGGTTAAATAAAAATAAAATGAAATAAATGGGTCGCACTATGAAATCCCGGCGTGGTATTCCAGCTTGCCCGGCGAAACTCGGAATGTTGTTTTAATTGCTTACCGAGCACTCGTTTTTAACCAGTATAAGAACGGCTTCTGTTTTCTCATCTTGGTGTGGCTTTGATCTTGTTTTGATAAGACATTGACGATTGCGTACGCTAAATGGTGCGCAAGATATAACTTATTGGTGTGTTCGCTCGCACTATGAGTCATATCAAAACAAAAAACCGTAATAAATTGATGAATCAGGATCGGCGTTGTCGCTGAATCGATAATAATATTAATAATATCCCCGCGGGGGCAGCTTGTGGCGAGCTGACGGTGAGTGGCGACACCGCGGACCCCTGTTCCAGAGGGCCCTGTCATCTGGCCCTCGCCTCTGTGCTTGCCTTGATTGGCCGGCCAGAGTGGAGTCGCAAGAGCGGGACCTATGCTCCAGGTTGGAAGTGTAAAATGTCATAACGCCGGCGGCCTGCTGAACGGATTACCGGGATCTGGCTACCGCAGACTCACCTCTCGACAACCTCACAGCCACTCCAAAGTGTTGCCCTGTTGTCGCACTGTGCGTGCGGCCATTGCGGGGCCCACTCAATGAGTTGGCGAGTCACCACCTGTCTGATACAATTTTGAGACTGATTGTCACGGCAGGTGTCCGCTAGTCTCTCCCATAGCCCATTATCCAGTCCATCCAACTTTCAAATCTATAGCCCATGACCTTAGTTCCCATCGCAGCACAAAAGTGCTGCACTGCAATAGTCTTTGCACCTGGCGGGGACCATCTCCGGATGTATCACATTGTGCGTTCGGGGATGGTATCCGCCACGTGTATCCCTTGCTTTTAGATTAAAGTGTCTTAAAGGGCCTCTGCGCTGTTAGCTTCGGCCCCACGTACGCCTCCCAGAGGTCCGGGACCCCATGGTCCCGAGATATGGAAAAGACATACAATTAATAATATTGATGAAAATCTACCTAGTATATCACACAGAAGACATACAAGATTTCTAGGTAAGTACTCGCTCTTTTTTTTGCATAACAATTTTTAGCAACGAAAACTAATAGGTACCAGACATAGATATATAAATATGCTATATAAATTTTCATGCTAAGTTTAACGTAATGCGTGTTGTTTTAAAATGAGAGCATAACTTGAATTGTATGGGGGCAGCTTTTTGGCGGTAGGTTAGTCTGACTCTTAAGCTGCTTCAGTTACGTCAATACGCAGGGGCCCATTTCTCGAACCGTATTAAACGAATAATATTAGTCCACGAACTGTCAAATATAGTATATATAGTAGGAGAAACGAAAGCCTCAAGACTCCGATGGCTCGGGCACGTGGTCCGTATGGGTGAAGATCGAGCGGTTTGGAGAGCGTATTCGGGCCGTCCAGATGGTCGACGACCGGTTGGGCGTCCTAGGTATCGCTGGTGCGATGAGGTCGTGAAAGATCTGAACGAGCTCGGTGCCGTCGATTGGACAGAAACGGCGCTAGACAGAGAAGCATGGCGTTCCTTAGTGTCAGAGGCTAAGATCCACATCGGGTCGCTGCGCCACGGCAGTAAGTAAGTACGAACTGTCAAATCGTATGGGTTACCCTGTCACCACACTAATAATATATGACTAATACCGTTCGAGAAATGGGCCCCAGCAAGTGTTCGCCAGGCAAAGGGAACAGCCGCCTCGCTCGGTCCGCCGAGCTGTCAGACTGTGTATGTTACAATACGACAAAATGCGCACAACGATATTTGTGATTAAAATTTCGTTTTCATTCCGCATTGGATTTCATTCCGGTTGCATTTTTTGCTTGCAGTATACAAATATTTTTTCTTACTTTTTCATTGGTAGTTGTATTTCCTGAGATACCAAATTCATACCTTGTATTGTATTGTATTGTAGCTCGGGCGATTTTCCGCAACTCGACGTCTTGCGCCTATTTTGCGTGATAGGGGGTGGGCTAGTCTTGCCAGCCCAGCTCCTCGAGGAATCCTATCAAACCTTTGATGTTGAGTAGGACCTCGGGGAGGTCACTCGGGGATCCGAGATGTTTTGCCCTGTATGGGGCCAATCCGCTGCATTTCAACACCACGTGAGAGGCTGTTTCTTCTTCCTCCATGCATCCACGGCATAGGGGACTGTCTGTGACACCTGTTATAAAAAGATGTTTGTTAAAAAGTCCATGACCTGTTATGACACTGGTTACCATACTCAGTCGAACCTTTCCTAGTTGAAGGAGCGCCCTTGTGAGCTTACCGTTCATGCTAGGCATGGCCTGCTTGGCCTGTCTGCTTCCAGTTTGGTTTAGCCAGTGTTCTGTGTGTAGTTTCCCTGTACGTGCCAGCAGCATTGAGCGTACCTTACTAAACGGTATCGGGAGGATCGGTTCCGGGCCTATCGCCCCCGCACCCGATCCTTGTCTGGCGAGCTCGTCCGCGGCGTCGTTACCTCGGGATCCACTGTGTCCTTTGATCCATTGTAAGGTGATCTTATTGTTCTGACATACCTCCATTAGTCGTTCGTGGCATTCGTGTATAAGTTTGGATGTGACTATATGGCTTTTTAGGGCCATTAAGACTGCTCTGCTGTCGGAGAGTATGCGGATGGAGGATCCTACTACCTTCCTTGCAGTGATGTCAGCCGCCGCGTTAATGATGCCCATGCACTCAGCCTGGAATACCGAGTTATGGGCTCCTAGCGGAGTGGTGATTGACATGTTCAGGTCTTCTGAAAAGGTTCCAGAGCCTGATCCGCTGTCTGTTTTGGACCCATCAGTGAAGATTCTCAGCTCCCGGGGATTGAGTCCTTCGTAGTTGTCGTCCTCAAATAATTGTATTTTGTACCTTTTGTCAGAGATGGCTTGTTTGTGAATTCGATCCGTGCCCGCCATGAGCACTGGAAATTCGCTGTATACTTTTTCCAGGCATGCTGTGTGAAGAGCTCCTGTGGTGTTAGACCATATATTGAGGGTTCGCAACCTTACCGCTGAGAGACTGGCCTCTTGTTGTATGTGTAGGTGCAGCGGTGAAAGGTTTAGCATGACCTCCATGGCTGCAGTCGGAGTGGACCTCGTGCAGCCAGTGGTGGCCGCGCATGCGAGCCTCTGGAGTCTTTGTAGCTTGTCTCGTACGTTGCCTAGGTTTGTTCTTGGCCACCAAACCAGAGCACCGTAGCAGAGTAGGGGGCGGATTATAGTCTTATAGAGCCAAAGGGTAATTTTCGGGTTGAGTCCCCACCTCTTACCAATCATCCTTCTGCACTGCCAGAAGACTACTCCCGCCTTGTCTATGCGTTTGTTGATGTGATTGTTCCAGTTGAGTTTACTGTCGAGCGTTAGCCCTAAGTACTTAACTTCGTCGGTCAGCTGTAGCTCAGTCTGGAAGAGTGTTGGTCTGGTAAAGTTGCCAAGTGCCCTTTTATTGGTGAACATTACCATTTCTGTTTTGGTGGGGTTAACTGATAGGTCAAAATCTCTACACCAGCGTTCTACGATCCGAAGAGCTGCCTGGGTGAGGTCGCATACTGTACTGGCAAATTTACCTGATATTAATATTGCCAGATCATCAGCGTAGCCTATTGTGTAGAAGTGTTCCTCGTTCAGTTTGGTTATGAGGTTGTTGACTACTAGGTTCCACAACAGAGGTGAGAGAACTCCCCCTTGAGGGCATCCTCGCACCGCCGCTACGGCCTGCGGTTCCCCTACATACCTTATTGTCCTTTGATTTAGCATGTTCATGATCCACTTTATTAGTCCAGGTTCAGCGCCGTGGCTTTCCAAGGCGTTCCCTATACTGGAAAAGTGAGTCTTGTCAAAAGCGCCCTCTATGTCAATGAAAGTGCCGAGGCACATTTCTTTGCCGTGGATGGCTCTCTCAATGCGGCTTACAACCATGTGAAGAGCCGACTCCGTAGATTTACCTGAGCTGTACGCGTGCTGGTTGTTGTGCATCGGTATGTTCTTTAGCGCCCAGTCCCTCAGGTCCCTGTCGCACAGTTTTTCCAAAGTTTTCAGCAGGAATGATGTGAGACTGATGGGCCTAAAGGATTTGGCAGCTGTGTAGTCGTTCTTACCTGGTTTAGGTATGAATACCACATTCACATCTCTCCATCTCCTGGGCACGTACCCCCAGGCTAGGCAGGCTGCCATGATGTCGGTCAGGGTTTCCTGGATGAGTCCTAGACCCCACTGTAGGAGAGCGGGGAAGATCCCATCCGGACCAGCCGCCTTGAAGGGATGGAAGCTGTATGGCCCACCTGAGTTTCTCAGCCGTGACGACTCTGTGCGCCATTTGCCAGTTGTTGTCCGTTGTACTGTATTCCTCGTCCTGCTGATCTGCATCGGCGAGACTTACGCATCCTGGAAAGTGAGTTACCAGGAGAAGGCGTTGGGTCTCTGCAGGGCTAGATGTGTATGTGCCATCGGGTTTACGCAGTGAGCCCAATTGTGATGTGGGCTTGTGCGCTAAGGTTTTCCTCACCCGGTTGGCGTGGTCAAGTGTTTCAATGCTGCTGCAGAAGTTCCTCCATGACAGGGATCTCCAGTACCGCAATCTCTTTTTGTACCTGGCCTTGGCTTCGTAGTAGTTTTCCCAGTCCACCTCAGCCGTTGTGTTCATGGCCCTGTTGAAGAGTCTTCTTGTTTTCCCCCGGAGTCTCTCCAGTTCTGGGCCCCACCACTGGTGACCCTTTATGGCAGTCTTTGCCGGTGGTTTTAAGGGGCACGCCTTGTGGTAGCTGTCTACGAGGGTATCAGTTAAGATATTTACCTGCTGTTCTATCTGAGCCGGTTCCCGAAGGTCATCCCTCGGTGGAAGCCGGTCAAGGCTTTCCCCTAGGACCTTCCTAAAAGTGGCTCGGTCCGTTTTCCTGGGATTCCTCCGGGCGGTTGGTGTGTCTCTAGATGCTAGTAGATTGAAACGAATCCACCTATGGTCTGAGCAGGAGGCCTCCTGGGAGACGTGCCATCCCATAATTAGTTCACTGACCTCCTCCGAAGCCAGAGTCAGGTCGATAATCGTCCTGCATCGTTTGTTTACAAATGTTGGTTCAGCGCCTATATTTAGAATGTTTAGATTAGTAGTTACAAGATATTCAACAAGTGTCTTACCTCTGTTGTTGCTGGTCTCCATTCCCCACAGTGGGTGGTGTGCGTTGGAGTCGGCCCCGATGATTATTGCGAGGCCTGATCTCTCGCAGTGGCTGACCAGTCGTTGTAGTTCGGCAGGCGGTGGCTCGTCCTCTCCAGGCATGTACGCCGAGGCAAGGACTAGGTCGCGACAGTCTGTTGGCAGTGGAACTTGTAGTTTAATCGCACACAGGTCTCTGGAACAGAATTCAGTGAGCGGTTGTGCAATAATATTGTTAGTAGTTAGGATACATGCCCTAGGGACGGCATGTACCGTGGAGTAGTAGAGCTTACCTTTCGTGTCGGACAGCCCGCGTATGTATCCATTGCCCGCCCATGGTTCTTGTAGGAGGGCAACGGCTGTTGGCAAACCTGCCAGACAGCGTCTGAGTTGGGCCGTAGCGGCCACGCTGTGCTGGAGGTTTGCTTGGATGACACTAGTTGGTGTCCATGTTGTCGGTGGTGGGGGCGGCATTTTGCATTTCCCCTCCCTCCTTAAACATGTCGGCCAACCCCGACACTATCCAAGCCGACAAGTCCTCACCCTCGGATGATGACCCGGCTGGTCCCTCACCAGTGCCAAGGAGCTCATCCTCCGAGAGTTCGGGTATCGTCGGCTTGGGTAGCGGCAGGGGGGCAACTTTCTCCCCGGAGACAGACTTGCTCTGCTCGGAGGTGCCCGCGGCCTATTCGCTGGGGACCTGTACTCCCGTTACCCTTAGGGTGGAACCTTGCAGGGTGGGAGGCTGGTCCAGGTATTTGCCTCCGGGACCCCTGAACCTGAGGTAGACATTGCCCATCCCACAGTTCAGGGATCTCCCCCTCTCCATGAAGGCGGGGACGAGGTCTTCGGGGATTGTGAACTCGACAAACCACCCCTGGTCTTGCCGTAGTATTTGTATAATGGACCAAGACCCGACCTTGGCCCATTCGTTCTGGTACCTTAGTCCGTCAGCTGCCTGACGGACGTCTTCCCAGGACGAGTTGTCGATGTTGGGTATTAGGAGCCCGCACTTAATTCTCCTTGCCATCTCCGACTGGCGAACCGCCTTAAGGGAGATGTCTGGCAGGGTTAGGGCCTGGACACATCGCTGAGACCAGGCGGCCGAGTATTCGTCTTCTGCGAAGACCCTCAGCTGTCCCTCAGCGAAGATGGGCTTGCCCTTGAATTTGGGTGGCCGGGCTCCTACGTGGTTTCTCCTCGCCTCCTCCACGATTGCTTGGTGCAACCCGCGGAGGATGGCGTTGGAGTGGTCAGCGATGATCTTCCCCGACTTCTCGTCAGTAATGACGATCGTCAGGTCAGATGCCGCTGCTTGTGCGTACGACAACGGTTGGCTTGGGCTCACTAGTCGCTGCTTTTTGTTGTCTCCTTGCGGGGAGAAGGACTCATCTCGCATCCTTTTAGCAGCGGCTCGTGCGAGCTTACCAGGTCGTCGTTTGGAGGGATCTGCGGCCGAACCCATAGGGCTGTCGCCCGACGTTCCAGCCTTAGGGGGTAGGATGGAACCTTTTCCCTTCGGCGGAGGCCTGGCAGCAGCAACCATACCTTGTGCAAAGCTTGTGCAAATCACCATCCAATATGGTAATGCGCATCCAATATGATGGGCATTTTTGCACCCGGTAGGTACAGCTCGAGGAGATCTTTTTGAACAGAATATTTCATTGAGCTATTAACTACGTTATTCACTGCTGTATTTAAATATACCTTCAAATTATTCGTGAATTTCTAAGTCGTTGTGATAAACAGTGACGTGACAGTTGAGTAGGTAAAAGAATAAAACAAATCGCTAGCGAATAAACGAAACGAAATATTTTAAACTCAAGGGATTTTAAATAAGTATGACAAGTTTTTTAGCCTTACCGTTTTTTGTGGCAAATGGTTCTAGCCTTGCCACTCTGTTTGGTCAATTTGTATGCATTGCGATCATACAACTCGCACGATGATGTACATAGGTAGGTAATAATATACTCGTAGGTATATTATGTCATAGTCAATGATTGTAAAAGTAGGTCAATAGTTGTTAAGAATAATCTGCATCTCTACACCATACAAAGAGTCTATCCCTATCTGTCTGTTGTATAATAATATAAATAAATAACGGTGGTTGGATCAAGGGTCAGATGCAGAAGGCGGTAATTTTGGACACGGCGCGTATAGTAGGTACGTCGATTCCTCACTCTGCGGCCCTGACCACCGGCAGCTTGGGCCCTGCCCCGCTGCCGGCGGCACCCTCGGTTAGGTTTTTTATAATGTGTTTATATGTATTTTACTTTTACTGAATTCATGTTATAAACAACCTAAGAATAAAAATAAATAAATGAGATAAATAATAAAAATAGGTTGGTAAATCGATACAGTGATTCTTTAGGAAGTTCCTGTGTAGGTATAATTTGTCAAGGTTTTGTGTAACACGTGCGAAGCAGGGGCGGGTTGCAAATATACAAACTGTAGGACTAAGATGGACGGTTTTTTATGATCTGTCATCATGCCTGTCACGTTCTAACAAGTATGTAAGTGCGAAAGTGACGCATGAAATGACAAGTGATAAAAATGCGATCATGATAGCGCTGCTGATCTTGCCACTCATCCCCGATAACGGGTAATAATGAACCAATCAAAACATGTTAACTGCAATTCATTAACTGTATTCGATGGTCACGAACGGTCAAAATGAAATTACGCTGCCAACGGCGATGTACAGTTGTGTACTTGAATCCTTTCGACCGCGGCCGGTGAAAATTTAACGAATGTCGGCCACAAAAGGAAATTGCAGCGGCAATACATAGAACGTGCAAATCCTTTATGCCCGGTAAAATCACCTCACACTAACTGAGAAAACGATATAGCTGAATTTGAAATATTGATGGGGATGTGCGGGATTCTTGAATAAATCTAGGTTTTGGAATGGCATTATATATTAGACATGCTCGTGAGCTAAGTAAACAGGTACCTGTCTATAAAGACCCACATTATCCACGGTAAAAAATATAGGCACCGATTAAAAATCATTTCAAAATCAAACACTACAGTAAAATTAAATTAAATACTCAATTCAAACCATTTCTGTAAGTAACGACATTTTTCACTAGCTAAAAATGGAAACAACATCATACAATACTCTAACACGCTTTTATAGTAAACCCTCATAATGCGCAAAATGTTTACACAAGAAATTTACATAACTACCATCTCAGGCTCTATTACTCCACCCAAAGAACACAGAAAGTAAGTGATCCACCGCTGTTTATTATTACTTTAAGCATGTAAACATGGAACTTTCACAACAGTTCAAAGAGTTGGATACAAAAGGCCTTTCGGGACGTGACGTAACAAATAAAACCCCACTTATTCACAGCTACGACTGGGAAATTTATGCCGCGTAGGATCCCTTTAATGCGGGGGCCGTGACAACGCGTACATATCGACCTGTCTATACTCTGAAATAAACCAGACAAGTCGTTTGTGTCAACAATCTGTTCAAGGCTACTAAAAGCTTGAAACCGGAGCTAAGCGCAATTCAACTTGTTCTAATGACGCCTGGTGACATGGCGAAATTACCGCTTTGTGAAAAGTAGCAATTTACACGATATAAACTAGATGGCGTTTACGCTTTACAAGCCGCGTCTAACCACGCGGTTTACCGCAACTGCTTACAAACCCTTACGACTCAGATAAAGTAGTATGCGACGTTAATGTTTTACTCAGGTGGGTACACGAAATTCTAAAACGATAATGAGTAAGTTCCTTTTTCAATCTGTTTTTTATAATGGTGCTGAAGAAAAGCAACCACGTGAATATGCCAGCCGCTGAAATTATGATTGGAATCGTATTTACCACTTAACGGCCTTTGCAATAGTAAAAACAAGAGTTATACAGATGAAATAAAATTATATATAATGTACACATACGAAAAGGACGACTAATTGATTACTTATTAATATAGTAGTCAAAAATAACGGTCATCATTAAACATTACTTAAGATGTAAGTGACTCGTGAGTACCCAGTTAAAATAATAATTTATTTGCTACTTATTTACAGTACATCATTAATTTTACTACCCGACTACGGCAACGCAAAAGGAGGGTTATGATTTTGACCGGTATGTATGTGGGTATGTATGTATGTATGTATGTTCATCTGTTCCCTCATAACTTCTAAAGTACTTATTATATTTTAACAAACGATGTGTCATTCGAATCGTCTTAATTGTCCGCTGGTTATAGGCTATATGGCGTCACAAAAAAATGAACACTGCGCCCTCTAGAGGTCATAAAGTCACGAACCAAAAAACTAAAATTAAGTAATGATGATGTGTTATACATCATTGGAAAGAGCTCAATTAGCACATTTCAAATATATAAATATTGTTAGCTTTTGCACCCGGCTTTGCTTGCATGCGCCAGATAAAACATTAATTTATCGGTTAGGTGATTCGAACTATGAATCTACAAGCGCTCTGGATTCTATTCCGCGTGTTACGCGACTACGGCGATACAAGAAGGTTTTTGCAAAAGAAATTTGTTTGGCTGCTATACATGGTGTTTTTTAATGTCCTGCAACATTTTATAACGTGAATAGGTATAGAAGTCCTGATCAGCCAAAATGTACGAGTATGAAACGGTCAATTTTTTTACAAGATACGTACGCGTTCGCCTTCGGCGCCCTCATACTAAACGTGTCGGGCGTAGCCCGACGTACGCGTTCCAAAGCCGGGCGCTTTTGGCGCCCTCATACTAAAAGAGTCGGGCGTAGCCCGACATACGCGTTCCAAAGCCGGGCGCCTTCGGCGCCCTCATACTAAAAGAGTCGGGCGGAGCCCGACGTACGCGTTCCAAAGCCGGGCGCCTTCGGCGCCCTCATACTAAAAGTGTCGGGCGTAGCCCGACGTACGCGTTCCAAAGCCGGGCGCCTTCGGCGCCCTCATACTAAAAGAGTCGGGCGTAGCCCGACATACGCGTTCCAAAGCCTGGCGCCTTCGGCGCCCTCATACTAAAAGTGTCGGGCGTAGCCCGACGTACGCGTTCCAAAGCCGGGCGCCTTCGGTGCCCTCATACTAAAAGTGTCGGGCGTAGCCCGACGTACGCGTTCCAAAGCCGGGCGCCTTCGGCGCCCTCATACTAAAACAGTCGGGCGGAGCCCGACGTACGCGTTCCAAAGGCGGGCGACTTCGGCGCCCTCATACTAAAAGTGTCGGGCGTAGCCCGACGTACGCGTTCCAAAGCCGGGCGCCTTCGGCGCCCTCATACTAAAAGTGTCGAGCGTAGCCCGACGTACGCGTTCTAAGGCCGGGCGCCCTCATACTAAAAGAGTCGGGCGGAGCCCGACGTACGCGTTGCAAAGCCGGGCGCCTTCGGCGCTCTCATACTAAAAGTGTCGGGCGTAGCCCGACGTACGCGTTCCGAAGCCGGGCGCCTTCGGCGCCCTCATACTAAAAGAGTCGGGCGTAGCCCGACATACGCGTTCCAAAGCCGGGCGCCTTCGGCGCCCTCAGACTAAAAGAGTCGGGCGTAGCCCGACATACGCGTTCCAAAGCCGGGCGCCTTCGGCGCCCTCATACTAAAAGTGTCGGGCGTAGCCCGACGTACGCGTTCCAAAACCGGGCGCCTTCGGCGCCCTCATACTAAAAGAGTCGGGCGTAGTCCGACATACGCGTTCCAAAGCCGGGCGCCTTCGGCGCCCTCAGACTAAAATCGTCGGGCGTAGCCCGACATACGCGTTCCAAAGCCGGGCGCCTTCGGCGCCCTCAGACTAAAAGAGTCGGGCGTAGCCCGACATACGCGTTCCAAAGCCGGGCGCCTTCGGCACCCTCATACTAAAAGTGTCGAGCGTAACCATACGTACGCGTTCCAAAGCCGGGCGCCTTCGGCGCCCTCATAGGCACTAAAGGGCGCAGCCTGATATAGGCGGCGCTCTGCGTGCATTTCTGTACTGAGGACGCCCTCGCAAAAGTAATATAAAGTGACTTCAAAAAGTTAGTAACGAAATCATGACCCCAAAATTAATTAAATAAAAAATAAGTTCAAAAACTAAAACCCGACTATTGCAAATCGCGCTCTAAAAAGTATGAAACAAGATAGAATTCTTATCTAAAATTATCAAGCAGGAAATATTATAAATGTTACCATTTTTTTTATATAAAAATACAACGTAATATAATTTACTGAATTTTTTATATATTTACAGAGATTCAGAGGATAGCCGTGGTCGTATGCCACATTACTTTTAAGTTTATAATCGTGGCATACGACCACGGCGATCCTCTGAATCTCTGTAAATATATAAAAATCAGTAAATTATATTACGTTGTATTTGCAGTAGTCGGGTTTTAGTTTTTGAACTTATTTTTTTGCATTTGAAGTACTAACTGGGTTGATTTTTCTATCAGTCACCAACAGAAATTTTAAAAATGTTATAGGTAACAATTGAAACTACTAAAAGGACTACCATTGATTAGGAATAAGTTATGCTATTACATTACTAACTGATATGCCATTTTTGCTTGTGGTACAAGCAATGACTAAAGTCAATGTAGACATTGAATTAGATTTCTTTTGGCTACAATATGTCAAATTATTTTACCGTCTTATCACGATACGAGCCTCGTTGTAATAAAAATATACGAGTTGATTTAATAATAATCCTTTTGACAATCGCATACCTACGAGCTATGCTTCAAGTCTCTACTACTCGACAAACTGACAAATAAAGATATTACATTTTTTTTATAAAAGGTGAAAGCCTGAATGGAACAAAGGTTTTATTTTATTACTTAAGTTGTTATTATATCGTGAGGAAACCGTACTATTCCCAATAAGGCCTAGTTTCCACTCTGGGTTGAAAGGTCAGATGGCAGTCGCTTTCGTAAAAACTAATGCCTACGTCAATTCTCGGGAATCAGTTGTCAAGCGGATCCCAGATTCCCATGAGGAAGAACAAAGAGGACTTAAGTTGTTATTATGGGCCCGATTCGGATTTTGAAATAGACATGTATTAGATATCTTTTAGACATCCCCAAGATACGATAACGATATGTTTAAGATCTAACCTGTCAAATTTAACATTTGCGCGATTCTGGAGATACTCTTGAACGATTTCCACTCATATGATATGACTCAGAGATCCAATTCACATCTAATAGATATCTTACTCTATCTAACGTAAATGTGACATTGGTTGCCCGAATTGCGCTGCAAAAGAGAACTAGTTGATATCTAAACTATAACGTATCTAGAATGGATCTAGTACGTGTCGTCTCTTGTGAATATCTTGAAGTTCGAATACGGCAGTAGATATTCAAACTAATATTCCAAAATACTTATAACAGTTTTCGCCATACATATTCACAGATGTGAGCACTATATAGTGAATAGTATTTAACTGGCATGTAGGCCATTAGAAGCGCAAATGCACCGGCCACATAACATGCCAGCACCACGCGCCCGGGAATCTGGACAAGCTTGTTACCTCGGCACGACCCGCCGCTCCCCTTAATGATGCCCGGGCTTGCGCCGGACACCGATGATGTTTACGTCTTTGTTAAAATGGATAAATTACTCTTACTTATACTAAAAAGTTAGACATTAAATGGAAAAAATTTAGGGAAGAATTTCTAGCACAATAGCAGATTAGAAATTACGCGGGCTAACTAATTTAAACGATCCCTTTAAGATAGACGAACCATTTCTCAGAAAACATATATTACGTACGTACGGAACATTATTTTCAGGTTTTCTTACGTATTACTGACAAAACTGTGAACTTAGAAGAAAACCTTAATAAATGACATTTTAGAGCAAAATGTGACATCGCTAATTTCAATTTATTTAAATGGAAATTTTGTGACTTTATTGGTAAAGTAGAGGTACATTTTATTTCCATTTTGAATACATTCTCCGAACAGCTAAAAGTCTTTCATATAAAAGTGGTTTTTATTGCAATTATAATTTAAAATTAACATAAAGTATTCAGCAATGAGCTCGATGATTCAGCCACGTTGGGTCGCAATAATTTTCATTATGCAAACGCAAACTATTGAGCGAATGCGGTGAGCGCCGACCGAATCACTCGATCGCGAGTCGGTTCGTTAAATCCGATTTTAATACTTTGCTTACGAGTTCTGAAATCGAATACGGTAACAAACTGCAACATTTTGACTGGGAAAATCAACCACTAAGCCGCAATACTTGATTACTGGCGTCAGTTGAAAGAGTTTACAAATAGAGGTAAATTTATACGAGTACTTACCAGCTATATATTGAATTTTAGGTGTTTTGGTGGAAAAGTAGGGCTTTGAACATTATTAGAATTGTAGGTACATAATATCCGCCAAGGAAACTAGTTATGATCAATATTGAGCTATGCTTATTATAAAAAAACTGTTCTTATTGGCTATTACGAGTACCGTGTGCGGTGAGAACAAAATTAAATTATTTAGATATTCAGGATAATCCGATCGTACACAGATATCAGTGACATCTAACTGACATCATTCAGTTACCGTGCATTTCGTCCGTACTTGTACGTACATGTATTGGCGCTAGTAAGACACATGATAACTAAATGACATCATTCTGATGTCAGCATACGTTTGAATTGGCCTGATAAGATAGAACATGAAAAATTTAATTGTATTTTTGTGCCAAAAATGCCTACGGCCGTCGGCCACGTCTCTATTAGAAACTAGAACAAGCACCCGCGCTGATTACTTTCGACGTCCACAGTCAAGTCACGTCGTAGGTGTATTTTTTACAAAAAGGCGTGATTGTAAAGTAGTCGGGAATTCGGTCCGTCTTGTGGCCTGTTGAGTACTGGCCCGCAGACGCGAAGGAACTCCTAAACGAGTTAACTTTTCCCATTTATACTCACATTATTCCTATTAAGTTCGTCGTCGCCCGGAATATGTACCCACTTTTGAGAGCTCTTGCTAATTACAGGTACTTTCTTTAACGGGTATCGCCAAGTTTAATCTGATCTTAACAAGTTGTTTAAAGTGACGAGTTAAGCGATGTGAAACAGAGTTTTGTCAGGAATTAATTGTTAATTTGTTGAATGTACCTACATAAAATTGTCTTCGGTTGATGAGTACCGCGATTTAATCATGGAATAAAACTGTTTAAATGGATTATATCGACTATAATGAATTTAAAATACATCCTGACGTTTGGAACTTTCGACAGCGTTCGTAGTCAACAGAAGACTGACGGCCCGATTCTAACTTTAAGATACGTCAATTAACAGATCTAGAAACGATATGGATTAGATATGTCAGTGTCAAATGTGACGTTTCTTCAAACAAATACGTCACACTGACACATCTAATCCATATCTTTTCTAGATCTATTAATTGACGTATATCTTGAAGTTCGAATCCGGCAGTGACATTGAGTTGACTCATAATATATATAATCTAGCCAAAAAAAAACAAAATAAAATATTTCTAATAAATAATTGAGTTTACTATCATGGTCAAGTATGGCAGTTAGCTTTGCTACGAATATTGCTCCCACAAGGGATCTATGTAGCATGGATCTGAAACGTAGGCAAAGGCACGAGTGGCTTTTGAAGTGGCGCGGACCACGGTTGGTTGATTATGACCATCGATGTTTCATTGGTGAGCACTTGTGGCGATTAAAAATACTTCATTGAAAAATATAGAGTGGGTACCTATAAAACTACGTTATTTGTAAGTAATATTTTTGTTACTTACATGAATTTGCACTCCAAGATTATTATCTTACATAATTTCTTAGAAACAGACATATTAAATATATTAAAACGAGAGATCAATTCAAACTAACATTTTGACTTCTAATTTATATCTAAATGATATCAATTATTATTCGCCCGCACGTCTCGCTTACGCCAATACATGTACGGACAAGTGCGAACGGAATGCACACGCAAATGATAATTTATAAAGTGACATAATTTAGACATCATTTTCAAAATTTGAGTTAGAATCGGCCTCCGAGTCATTCAAGTATGTTTATCTTTGGTTTTGGTTCTAGCTAAAACAATATATACTGTGCAATCAATAAATCTTTATTTTACAAGATAATTTTTTGTATTAAAAGGTTTTATTTAGTTTCACCTGACAGTTGTCTGTCTGTCTGTCTGTCTGTCTGTCTGTCTGTGTGTAATCAAATCTTGCAAGTTAAATTTGATCCACTTCTCGGTTTCCGATTGAGCTGAAATTTTACATGCATGTATAAATCGGATGACAATGCAATATTATGGTACCATCGAGCTGATCTGATCATGGAGACAGGAGGTGGCCATAGGAACTCTGTGATGAAACAACGCAACCTAATTGTATTTGGGTTTTTTAGAATTGTCTCGATGAGTATTAGTTACCTGTGGAAAGAAAAGTACAGTCGGTGATAAAAGCTTGTACCAAAAATGAAATTTTTGCCAAAAACTTATTTTTATTGACGTAGGCACCAGTTTTATTCCGGTAGGGATTAGTCCGGTTTCTTTAGGATGTTACCTTTCACTGAGAAGCGACTTAAAACAAATTATAATATTGGTACGGGCCGAGGTTTGAACCCTCAACCTCCGAATTGGAAGTCGCACGTTACCGCTAGGCTACCAGCGCTCTTAAGGATAATAAATAAGATGATAGTCATGAATTCATTATTATCTTATCATCTTCAAAATTTGTTTACCAATGCCAGTAGTCATATTAAAATTTCTCTTTGATAATGAATATAACAGCATGCAATCTTGAAAATTCTGTGAGCTATGAAACAACTTTATTTACCATTTTTAAAATTAGTTTCCCGATGCTGGTCCAATAGCTCCTAGTACCTAATCAAACCGTCCATGTTTATCGAGACTGCCCCAAATAGTCCGGGCAATATGTGAAATTTATGGCGCGCCCCGGGCGTTTTGGAACTAAGCGAATCAGCTCCCATTTAACAGACATAACAGATATAAATAAGGTACCATTTAACAGATATAAATAAGGTACATGGGAAGTGAAATATTAGTTAGTTTTTTTAAGCAGTGTATCGATTTAAAACAATACACACACTATATAATTGATAGAACCAGGAATACTTTGCGGAAATCCACACAAATTAAAACAAAAATACTTATAGGTAGTGTCTGTGCGGAAAGAGAAGACGCGTGGAATGTATGGAGCCCAATACATTCCACGACTTCCAACAGACTCTAACTTTGCTAATCCGCTTGCGTATTTTTTCATGCAAGTACCCTCTGAGGTGTACCGTTCTAGTTTTGATCAGCAGTTCCACTCCGTCAAATGTCTCTTTTTAGTATGTAAATACTATGATGATGAAAATGCAAAAGTCAATGTATTATGTATTACCTGTGCCTTTCGATTCTTCATGTGAGATCATCGTCAGAACTAGACCTAGACAAAAATGGGACCCATATGTAAGTATACTTTGAAACAAAACAATAGTTATTTGTACAACAAGAGATCAAAGTTTGATATTTCTTCGAGTGCTTATTTTGAGTCCCGTGCAAGCGAAAGATTCTATAATAGATTCACGAGCGTAGCGAGAGAGAGACTAATTTAGAATCTTGAGCGTAGTAAGGGATTCAAAAGCGCACGAGATGTCAATAACTTTGATCTCGTGTAGTACACAAAATTTTTCACCCTAAGCAGTGAGAACATACCTAGAGGGACAGAGATAATAGAACCCAAGTATATCGAACTTGTATTAGACCCCTCATGTTGAAATGACATTTGACTATAAAAGTCACTTGAATTACATTTTGTCTCACTCAGTGAGCAAAATGCGATTTTGCTCACTCATACTGTCTCACTAAGTGAGCAAAATGCGATTTTGCTCACTGAGTGAGAGAAAATGACTCAGTGAGCAAAATGGCATTTTACTCACTGTTTTTAAGAAGCAAAGTACCCTTGTTCGAGCTGCTGAGGTGAAAAATTATTTTCCAAATCAGTTGAGATATTGAATTCGGACTCCGAATATTAAAAATAATTAAAAGAAAAATCAATTTGAGAACCAACTTCCTCATTTTGAAGTCCATTCAAAATGATAAAGAGCATGAAAACAGGTTTATAGAACTACGACTCTGTGCAAAATACAAGAATTAAGCTTTCTTTTCGACTGTCGCTTCCTTTGACAGTGAACAGTGGGTGAAATGGAATAATAGCGCTCTGCAGAGCTCTGGTTTTTTTACTGTGATTCAAAAACCGTGAAACAGCTTGAATGAATTGTGCTTGGATATCTTGTTTTATAATAAAATAATTTAGAACTGGCTTAATCTACTTAAATAGTCATGAAGAGCAATACAAACTTGCATTTTGATATCAAAATATTGTCAAAATGTTTCGTATAGATATTGTACAAAATTTCTATAGTTTTTACAAGTCTCCGATGTCTTTGGCATTTATTTTGTCAGGCGGTTAACCCGATCGCGTGTCAAACATTTTAATTAGGTCACATTTTCATGTCACCATAAGTACTCAAGATTCATAATTAATTGTAAAATTTCATCGTGTTTGCCAGCGTAATTAAATATTCATTAAACTAAAACTTACACCGTATTAAGCTACGGGTTAATCTATTTAGGTCTAGCTCTAATGTAGTTCGAGCTAGACTATCACCTAGTTTGCAACTTTCAGGCACTTGGAGATTCTAGGTAATGAAAATGTTAACAGTATTAAATAGTAACACATGGGTAACCTCAAAATTTTGGTGTTTGTTGCTTTGTTTTTCAGGTATTTAAAATCAAAGTTGCGCTAAATGAAAAGTCCCAACAGATCACCCAAGGCAGAGGCAGAACAAAAATGTGATGGCGACACGACCTGGACTCATTCTGTGGCGACTGGCGGCAGTATGTACAAAGCCGTGACGAGTGGCGCAAGACAGGGGAGGCCTTTGCCCAGCAGTGGGACACAATATATACTATTAAATAAAATGAAAACTTTGTGTGGCGTCTTTATTAGGCAGTTGAAAGTGCTCCAAATAAGGAGTGGTGCCTTAAATTAAATTACATTAAATGCCTGGTTCAGGTTATTTATCTTAATAAACAAGGATAGAGTTAGACCAAGAAAAGTATACAGAGATGGCTTCTTAGATCTTGACTGCTTTTTAATTAGGTTAATAATCTATTGTTGAAAATTTTGCTCATGTTACTACGCACCCTATAATATATCTGCAAAGAGGAATTATCTACCCATGCTTAAATCTAAACAAGGTAGAACGTAACCTAAATCTGCCGAAAGTTTAATAATCATGCTCTGAAGTGGCCGCGTTTGGTTCGCACTGATTGATATTATTTACTTATTTTTTTTCATTTTGAAATCTTTTAAAAAACTCATAGGAGCTATGCAACTACTAACAATGCGATGACAGCGTGTGATGTATGCCGCTCGGGTGCGCGTAGACTGTGGTAGTGCGCACGTTTTCTGGCTAAATTGTATTTAATTTCACAACTTTCATGGCTAGTCGCATTTCTTGCGTCGGCTCACGGGGCTGCGGATCTTGCCACTCGCATTTTCCCTTTATATGGTGGCAATTTTCCGGTCCCGTTAGTTTCTGATGCGCTAGCGAAATGGTCGGATGCTATCCCCGGTGACAAGCGGCCTGACAATCCAACTATTCAGAAGCAGTGGGATGACTTGTGGAGCAAGCATGTCTATGACTCGCTGTTGGGTGTTGCGTCGGGTGCTGACGTGGCTCGCCTTAAAGCCCTTGAGCGACCAGAGTCTGGAGCGTGGTTACAGGCCTTGCCTTCGCCGCAGCTTGGGACGCTCTTAGACAACGATTCTTTGAGGATTTCAGCGGCTCTCAGGTTGGGGGCAAGGGTGTGTGAGGCCCATCGTTGCCGTTGTGGAGTAATGGTGGGGGAAGATGGGCACCACGGTCTGAGTTGCCAGAGGTGTGCTGGGCGGTTCCCGAGGCACCACTCGATTAATGAGATCGTGCGGCGTGCTTTAGTGTCGGCTAACGTGCCGTGCGTTTTGGAGCCGCCGGGGCTGAGCCGCACAGACGGTAAGAGGCCAGATGGACTTACCTTGATTCCGTGGCGGAGGGGGCGCTGCCTTTTGTGGGATGCAACTTGTGTTAGCACGTATGCTGCATCTCATTTGAGGCAGACCACAAGCTGTGCTGGCTCAGCAGCGGAGTCCGCGGCAAGGGCTAAGCACGCGAAGTATTCCGCGCTGGAATCCTCGTACGACTTTGTGCCGGTGGCTATCGAGACGGCAGGCCCGTGGGGGTTAGAGGCTCGCGCCTTTTTTAGGGAATTGGGGCGTCGTTTGCGCGAGAGGGGCTGCGATCCTCGCTCTGGGTCGTATCTGGTCCAGCAGGTTTCCATTGCAGTTCAGCGGGGGAACGCAGCGGGAATAATGGGGACCTTTGAGCCGGGTACGATTCAGGGTGGTTTATTTTAGATTATTTAATAATTTATGTATTGTGCTGTGTTTATTTGTAGTTTTAGTATATAAGTTAGTTTATAGGTATTTATTGTAATGTGTTTGCTTGACATATTTTTAATAAAGATTATTAACTTTCATGATGTCAATACCTATTTACCTACATACATAAAATCAAAACCTACTTTTTAAAACACTGTGC
Organism: Cydia fagiglandana; assembly: GCF_963556715.1. Classification (NCBI taxonomy): domain Eukaryota; kingdom Metazoa; phylum Arthropoda; class Insecta; order Lepidoptera; family Tortricidae; genus Cydia; species Cydia fagiglandana. Next base: position 17,982,532 of record NC_085936.1, on the reverse strand, counting down.
ATTGTTACTTAACATAAGTACATACGTATTTTAATTTTTTTAATATTATTTCACAACGCATCACTCATATTACTCACGCTCGCGAGGTCTTATTCCTCTGCCTATGCCATATTTATTTACTTGCTACGCGTAAAAGCGTAGCAGAGGTGTATATCTGTCTACGCTTACGGGTCTACGCTACGCTGGAGGTGTATATGTTCACCTTTCAACATCAATCAAACCGAGAAAATTCTTATACATTTACTATGTCAGTAAAAACCGGAGATTTTTGTAAGTACCTCACAGTCATGTTTCCCTCTTAACATGACATGACATACAATGTGTCAATAAGGGCGCGTGATTATACGGTCACAGTCATATTCATAAATAAGTACCCATTTTTACCTTACTCTAACGTCATGAGGATATAAATATATTTTCTCAAACATGCAATGAAATATTGATGTTATGTTCCTAATAATAGGCTGCGAAGTACGACGTTTCAGGTGCGGCTAGGACAAAAGGTCGTTAATGGAATTTCATACACATCTTGCAGGCCTAGGCCGGCAAAGTCCTCTTTTTTAATTTTCATTTCACAGATATTTGTGACACAGCATCGTGGCATTCATCAATTAAAAAAAACTAGAGGCAGTATTTGCTTTATGGTTTGTAATGACACTCTGCCACTACGCCTATAAAAAAAAAAACAAAAAACAATGTTTGCTATATAATTTGCAGTTTTATTTGTATAAAATCAACATGAACTTAATAAATAATACATTCTATAATTTTATAATTTTAAATTATAAATTTAACTACACAAATAATAAAAACATTTAAAATATTTCATCTAAACGTTAGCGGTAAAAAGGTCTACTCAAACACGCGTAGTTATATTTTTTAAATTGTTATGAAGGTAAAGTTGAAAAATATTCATTCTGTTTGATTGGATTAGTGGTGCGTTGTTGATTTTTTGACTTTAATATGAGTTCCGACGAAATAATGAAATTAATATTAATTGTAATCGTAGGTGTTGGAATTGGCAGCGTAAGCAGAATTGATTTTAAATAACTTGCTGCCTCTGCCGCCAAGTCAAAGACGAAGTATGTATATGGTTGCTTATGGCAATTTTATTATTTGAGAAACTAAGAAAAATGGCTTACAGTTTATTAGAAACAGTTTTGTGGCTTATTTTAAATGAATGTAACTACAAATTCGTCAACACTGTGGAAATTATACTTATTTACTCCATGCATAAAGCAACGATGTATGTGAAACATAATATCAACATGAAAGACTATGTAAACTTATGTGACGAAAACGACAGTCAGACGGATACAAGGCGAAAAAATCAAAGATACATGAAAATATACGGGTAGTAAAAATACACGACTCGTGTAAAACATACGCGTGATAATGATATAGGTACGTGTTGGTTATATTTTGGGTGTAGTTTACTTTTAGTTTTTTCTATAAATAAAACTTGGGTTTCGTGGATTTTTTATTTTATTTATTTCATTGCATGTTTGAGAAAAGCACTATACATACCTCGGCGGGAAATGGGGTTGCCCGCGCTCAGACCTATCCGTCTATATGTCTCCGGCCGGCAACCCCTTTCGTCCCGGCCTCTGTAGTAATGTACTATTCCTACAATACAATAGAATGCAATAGTATAAGCTACCAATTCTATTCAGAGTAGAAAGAGCGGTTAAAACGTATGTTCGTTTTTTAGTTTGCATAATAGAAAGCTGTGCTATTTGTGAATGCGGAAATCGAACATTGGTAAACTAGCATTATTTACTGTGAAAACCGTATCAGCTATACAAATTCGAACGTACCATGACAATACTCGAATCATTGAATATTTGAATCATGTTATTTAGTTATCATTTACTTCGCTCGTACTTTGTATTGTAGTAGGTAGGTACAATCGCCCGCGCTCGCGGTGTTCCAGTAAAGAAAATATTGCCTTAATACTTACTGTTGTAAAAATTAGGTATTTTGTAAAATAAAGTAAGAAAGAGATGTTTATGACACGAGTGTTTTATTCGAAGTAAGGTAACTAAGCAATTTTAAAATATTTTAAAATATATCAAAAATAGAAAATAGAAGACTTAACGTTTGTCTACACAAAGGAGGTTACAAACTACAACAGCCGCCCTTAATCGAAGTTGTGCCAGACAAACACAAACAAAAAAAAAACTTAAGTCTCTAATCCTAAGTTAAGTATACACCTTTTATGTACTACAGGTCCTAGTGGCTTCGTTAGTACATCAGCAGGCATATCACTACTTTTAATATATTCTAATTTAACAACATTATTAGACACCTTTTCCCTAATAAAGTGAAATCTGGTATCTATATGCTTAGTCCTGTTGTGGTGTACAGGATTTCGAACGAGGTTGATGGCACTCTGACTGTCAGAAGCTAAATTAACTATATGCAATTTACCTGTTATCTCATAGATAAACCGTCGTAAGTAGCATGCTTCCTTCGTGGCAGACGCTAGTGCCATATATTCCGATTCGGCTGAAGATAAAGCCACTGTAGGCTGCTTCTTGGACTCCCAGGATACTGGACCTCCACTTAACTTGAAAGTGTATCCAGTATACGACCTTCTGTCAATCGGACAATTTGCCCAGTCCGCGTCACTAAAGCCTTTTAAAGGTTCTCCACTCTTTCTGTAAACCAAGGAGTAATTTAAAGTACCCTTCAGGTACTGCAGAACCCTTTTCGCAGCATTCCAGTGTTCCTTAGTAAAACACGTATTAAACTGGCTTAAATAGCTGGTAGCGTAAGCGATATCGGGTCGTGAGTTTACCGTAAGATACATGAGGCATCCTATTAAGTTTTGATACGGATAAGACTCACCTTCTTGACCATCAGTTCTTCTTTCCATATTCTTTTTAACTAGAGGAGTATCCACAGTCTTACAATCCTTCATGTTAAATTTTTCCAGTATGGAAAGAATGTAACTCCGCTGATTTAATTTAACACACTCGGAATCGCATTCAATTTGTAAACCTAAGTAACATTTTAATATTCCGAGATCTTTCAAAGAAAAATATTTCGACAATTTCGTTTTGACAGTGTCAAACGTCGAATCAGATTTAAAGAAGACAATTATGTCATCGACAAAAATACCCAATATCACGAGTTCCTTACCAAAAAGTTTCGTATATACACAAGGCTCGGAAGGAGTTCCTGTAAAACCTATTTTCAAAAGTGTTTCATTCAACTTTTTGTTCCATGCTCGCGGTGCCTGTTTAAGGCCGTAAAGGGATTTCTTCAGCAAACAAACCTTGTTTTCTTTGCCCTTTTCGATGAAACCAAGTGGTTGCTCCATGAGAACTTCTTCTTCTAAATCTTGTCGTAGGTTGTCTAGTATCAACCGTCGATACGTTATAAGTTAGGAAATCTGGTGGTTTCCTATCTCTTAAGGGGTATCTCGGCTCAGTATGAGATTCCTCTTCCACACTTGCTAGCTCTTCATCCGCACTAGGTAGCCGTGGTTCACTGAAGGGCTCTCGCTCTTCCATAGATACTAAATCTTCGGCACTTTCTAGATTTATCGGCGAAGGCGGTGGTGCAGGGTCGTTGCTCTCGTCGCAGTCATAAAATTGACAATCTTGACAGTTTTCAGACTCGGTCTCTCTTTTATCTTCGAACAATAAAATAGAGTCTGACTGTACCTCTGGTTCTGGTGACCTCTGCTTCAGCTCTGTAAAACAATTCTCAAAAAAGGTTGTATCTCTGGATATAAACATTTTTCGTGGGTAAGCAGGATCCCTAAATATATAAGTACCTGGATTTTCTGAATAACCTACGAAAATCGCTTCCTGTGCCTTGACATCTAATTTCCTTCTATGACACGAGGGTATATGGACAAGTGCTCTACATCCGAACACTTTCAGGTGACTAAGATCACCTCTACGACCATACCACCTGTCATAAGGAATTTGTCCACCTAAGGCTCAATGAGGAGACCTATTCTTTAGGTACACAGCAACTTGAAATGCATCTTCCCAGAATGCTTTCGACAGTGAGCTTTCAGCTAGCAACGTCCGCGCCTTCTCTGTAATCGAACGATGTGTGCGTTCCGCGACTCCAACCTGTTGAGGACTGTAAGGCGTCGTCGTTTGATGCTCGATACCTTTCGAAGCAAGATAATCAACAAACTCTTTATTAACGAACTCCTTACCTCCGTCAGTCCTAACCGCTTTTATTTTCTTGTCTAATTGATTTTCAACAAAAGTTTGAAACAGACAGAATTTATTTTTTACCTCTGTTTTGGAAGAAATGAAATAAGCAAACACCTTTCGCGTATAATCGTCTACTATCGTTAGCATGTACCTATTTCCTTGAAAAGAGGTTGTAGACACTGGTCCCATGAGATCCATATGGATCAGCTCTAACGGGGAAGTAGCCCTATTAAATGCTACCTTCTTGAAAGGTTTCCTCGCTTGTTTACCTTCCACGCAAGCGATGCAACTATTTTTATTTACTACTGAATACTTTACGCCTACCTCGTGATTCTTCAGTTGGTTCATGCCTATGCGACACAAATGTCCTAGCCTCTTATGCCAAAGTTGATAACTATCCTGACAGTCAGAGTGCATATCCTGTGTCATATAATTATCTGCCACATTCTCGGGAACATTGACAGCACCGTCTAAAACGTACAGTCCACCACAGGGCGAGGCATGAGCAACAGATTCACCTGTAAAACGAAAATTATCAGATTTATAAAAGTTACATCCATTAATATCAAAAACACATATAAAACCCTTTTGAACAGTTTTGTATACAGATAACAAATTAGCTTTTAAATCTGGTACAAAATCAATATCACTGATCTTGTTGACCACGTTCTCGGGTGTGTTTATTGATATGTTTCCAATTCCGCAGCACTTAATCTGTTCTCCGTTTGCGACAGTAACGGTACCTTGATTCTGTATCGTAAGACTCTGAAACCAATCTCGTCTAGAAGTCATGTGTCTAGTACAGCCCGAATCTACATAAATGATGTCCTTACTTGAGCTGCCAGAAGTATTAAGAGCTGTAAATGTCATATCGTTGACAGTTACCTCATTGGCTTTCTCCTTCTTGCCTCTCATCGGACAGTCTGGACGCTTATGTCCAGGCATCTTGCAGTCGTAACAAACCAGATCCTTCTTCTTTGACTTCGGCTTCCTTTTCGCATGAAAAACCGATTCTAATGGTGTAGCCGCATCCTTGGACATTTCATTTAGTAGTTTTGTCTTAACTAAGTCTGTAGTCACATCAACATTACAGTTTTCTAAAGCCATAATGAGAGGTTCGTATTTTGGAGTGAGACCTCCCAAAAGTATCGCAGCAATAGACTTATCCTCTAAAACTACATCTATATCCGCCAGATCCTGTGCGGTTGACATAACTGCGTTAATGTACAGTTCCATATTCGAAAAGTCCGACAGACTCAACCTGTACAATTTTCGCTCTAAAGCAAGTCTTCGTCCCATTCCCTTGTCCTCAAAAGCTTTCTGCAAAGATTTCCATGCTACGGCTGCGGTTTTCGCACATCTAACATGAATGATTGCCGCACCATCTACTGTCAAACATATCTTTGCCAGGGCTTTCGAATCTTTTCGTACCTTTGTAGAGGCAGGGGTCGTGTCTCCTTCAGGGTAGCCACCGATTGTCTCCCACAGATCCTCGTGCAATAGGTAATTGCGCATCTTAAATTTCCAAGCAGGGTATCCATCTTTGCTCCTCAGGCAAAACGATGGAATAGAGCTTGAACGGGAATTAGAAACACTCGAAGCATCTCCCGATTCGTGTGACATATTTACGATTTGTACTATTTCCAATCACACAAATACTACACCTCAATATTTTACGAAAATACACTTTACACTAAACTTTGCATTATAAATTAAAGCATTCGTGCTGATAACGTGTTGTAAAAATTAGGTATTTTGTAAAATAAAGTAAGAAAGAGATGTTTATGACACGAGTGTTTTATTCGAAGTAAGGTAACTAAGCAATTTTAAAATATTTTAAAATATATCAAAAATAGAAAATAGAAGACTTAATTAACGTTTGTCTACACAAAGAAGGTTACAAACTACAACACTTACTACCTGCTACCTGCAAGGCGTTCGAACGAGTATCGCCCTAATGGTAAAATTCCATTTCTAACCGCAGCTGCACTCCCGGTACTGAACGCGGCGCTGTCATTGTCAATTTCTATACTAAAATGAACAGTAATGCAGTTGTCGTTGGAAATGGACTGTCACCTTAAGCGTGGAACACCGCGAGCGCAGCGATTGTAGCTATGAACATTGTATTAGCGCAGGCAAGACGCACGGTAACTTAAAAACATTAATTCTAATATCATTCTGATGCCTTTTCACGTTCGAATTGATCTGTTAGTTTCATAGCTAATTAACTATCGCAAAATCCAATTAGGACTTAATTTAACAAGTAAATATATTGGTATTATTTGCACGACAGTTTACAAACACGTTTACAAGAGTTATTGGTAGTTATAGTTTAAGATAATACTGAAAAGGCTGCTATTGTAAACGTTGTTTCATAACTAAATGAGCTTTTTAGGGTTCTGTACCTCAAAGGGACAAAACGGAATCCTTATAGGATCACTCGTGCGTCTGTCTGTCTGTCCGTCTATCACAGTCTATTTTCTCGGAAACTACTGGACCAATTAAATTGAGATTTGGTACACATAATATGTAAATTAGTGACCCAAAGATGGACATTTTATACAATTTTAAAATACATAGGTTCGAAGTTATTTAAGAAAATAGCCAAAAAATGATCATTCCCCCCGCATTTATCTCCGAAACTACTGGGTCTAAAATTTTGAAAAAAATACACATAGTAGTTCTTTACCTATAGATGTCAGGAAAACCTATTACAAATGTGCAGTCAAGCGTGACTCGGACTTATGAACGGAACCCTAGAAATGCGAGTCCGACTCGCACTTGGCCGGTTTTTTTATCTACATAACAAATAGATCTTCAAAATTAGAAGGTAATATATAAAATTAAATATATTACAAAATTATAAAATTGTAAATGCATAATGAATTGATTGACGTAATAATGGAAGGGATGTTTACAAAAACAACATAACTGACTACACTGGTTGACACCTGAAACGATTAACAATGTTCTTAAAAAAGTGTCAACCGCTCTAAGCAGTTATGTTGTTTTTGTAAACATCCCTTCAATTACATGTTATTAGTACCTACCTATTGTAGTACCTACCAACACACATATATAATGTAACGACCTGAATTATAGAATATTCCATTGCCCTATAACTATGAGATTAATAATAAAATAGAATTTCACTTAACAGTCCACAGCAATTTCGGACGAATTTCACCTTCTCATATAATGGGAGATTCGTTCTCATTTTAAAACTACGTGTTTTATGAAACTTTGCACATACAATGAAATGAGGTACCTATATATGTATACTATGTATACTTATGCCTGTAAGCAGTTTATAAAGCTCCAGCTTACCTGATAAACGAAATAGAGCAAATACTGGTTTTGAATATAAAACTTAAATTTGCTTTATTTTTTAACTGTGGTATCTGAAACTACATAAACTATTTACAAGCATAAATATACCTTCTCGTATTGTAAGTACAACGTTACAGAGCAATCTAGATCGTCGTTTTAAAATGAGAGCGTAACTACGTTTGTATGGAGAACCGAGTTTGTTGTGGACTCTTAATGGAGGTACCCGATTACATTATAAATAGGTATTTAAGTATGGAAATGATAATAATACGTATATGCTAATTCGTCTCCGATATACCCGAAGGTTGTCTGGAAGAGATCGCTCTTAAGCAATAAGATCGCCTGTTGTTACCTCTATGCAATTCTTTGTTTATGTTACTGTACATTATTGTAAACTATGTGAGGTGTGCCATAAAGGGTATATTATTATATATATATTGTACTCTAAAAGCAAATGCATTTACTTACTCAACTCACCTTTTCATCGCACGTATAACCTGAAATAAAAACATAACATCATTACAAATGTAAAGCCAACACAGCGTCACATTAATAATTCGTTAGCACAAGATAAACTCTCGGGTCGGTATCGCTGGCAAAGCCGGGTGTTACGAAATCCGATTCGTCATAAAAGTATAATAATAGTGGGTCGGGGGTGCCGCTGCCGCAACGAGCGGTGACCTAGCGAGCGCGCGCCGCCGCGCCAGCGGCAGTCTTCACCCGAGCCTTCTAATGACCTCAAGCGTACACTGTTGCGCTAAACACAATTACTAAATCCCTAGTCACAACTAACCCCTCAAATTATTTAATTAACCTTATAAAAACGCGTGTACGACGGACAGGCGCACTTTGAGCGGCCGGCGGGCGGGTCGCGAAAATGGACCTTAACGCGATAGATATAACATCTATTCGCAATTAGCTGCAGTCGGATGCGTGTCGGCGCAAAGGCCTTGACAGGTGAGTCCTTTAAATAATTTTTCGATTAAGTTGACGTCGGTTATTGATCTTGCGGCTAATGTGGTGGATAAAAGAATAAAGTGTGAAGAGTTTTCATAAAGCTTTAAATACATACGTAATTTAATTATATTTTGTCAGTGCAAAAATGTGTAAGCCTACCTTAAAAATAAAACATCGCGTCCAAAAGTTGAAAGACGATTTATTATCTTGGGTATTTCCAAAGAAAGATTGACAATTTAAGCCACTTTTCGAACTAGCTTCTCAAGTGATAGATATTAAAGTGAAATTCGACAGCGATTTATATTGACAGTGAATTTATAATTTAGTCAATTACTGCAAAAATATTGTTGAATCGTATGTGCAAAGAAATACAATTCTCAGAAGACAGAATAACGGCCAATATTTTTAGTCATGTTTGTGTAGTGACTTCATTTTACTATATTTCGTGTCGCGAGAATTTTATCGTGGCTCTGAAATTCCAAAATAATGTATAGTCATGGTTTTATCGCTTAATACAAAACATCTGCATAGAGACCAGTAGGTAAATGCGTTCCAACATTATTAAATTCGTTCCTGATCTGATATTAGTCTCAGCGCATCTCATCTGATCTTGAGTATTTAAGTGCGAGAGAGAAGCACAGAGCCACCAGAGAGAGAAATTTCGCTGCAGCTGGTCATATTGCGAATAGTGAAACTATAGACTATTCGCCGCCTTACTTACTCGAACACGTGACTCGGTCATCATTTCTGCCGCAACAAAAATACAAATATAACAACCGGAAGTGACATTGGAAGATAAATTTTAACTAAATGAGTTTTCGAATGTCTTTTACGCTGGTTATGGGTGGTGATGTAGATAGCATCTGTCACTAAAGTAACGGGCGACAGAGTTCGGGAGGCACATTCAGACTTTAAAATATGATTTCAAAAGGTACCTTTCCCTAAAATAGTCTAGTGATTAAGATAATTTAAGGCTTATTTAAGATTGGTATCTTATATAAAATCTGAATATGGCATTAGTGTAGTTGTTAATTTATACTGGGAGAATTTTAATTCACAAATAATTAAGTAAATATAAAACATTAAATTAGTGGTTAACTACGTGTACGTGTGGGCCGAGCTGAGATAACAATCGTTAATAGAAAACGCCAATACACCTAAACTTAAAAAGTGACTAAAGTCACGTGACTTTTCATTGCAGCTATCATCCCGATACATTTTTTCTTTTCGTTTGGCGTTTGTTGATGTATACCATTATTATCGTGGCTCCCTGTGAATATATTGGGCCACTTGCGCGCTCCAGGGTTAGCTAACTAACTCAGGGTTAACCGTTTATACGGTACAGTTTTACCATGTATACGGTCAACTTCGAGTTAGTTGGGTAACCCAACGCGCAAGTGGCCCTAACGGCCTGATTCGAACTTTAAGATACGTCACTTTTGACACTGACATATCTAATCCATATCGTATCTAGACGTTATATTTCACGTATCTTAAAGTCCTAATCAGGCAGTGAGACAACTTAACTTTGGTTTTGACAACTTGACTTAGCCGCACATTATTTTTCAGGTAAACAAAATGTTCAATGGAATGTAAAAAACATTCAATAATGAAACTATGAAAAAGATTTTATGCTTCAAGACGAAGAAAAATGATCGTGATATTTTGCAAATTATTTCATTACTGTTGGTTCTACCCTCCGTTTCGCGAGGGCAGAATACCATGGCGTGCCCCGACTTAATGAGGGGTAACAAATGCTCGTGCTATACCTTTGAGGACGGTGAGACTTTTTTATTGACCCCGTAATACTTTATACTCCCGTTGTTTCGTAATTATTTTTACAGTTGGAATAACTACGGTTACATTGTTATTATACTTGGAAGAGAAAACTGTTAATAATTTATTCTTCAGTGTGTATAAATTCTATACTGAACTTTTCGTGGAATATATAATTATTTTGTTTTGACTTTTACATTATAAGTACGTTGCTTTGACATTACTCATACGGCATTATATTATTTAGTATAAGTGAATACTTAGTATAATATATTAAAACTGTCTCTATTTATTTAATGTAGGTATGCAAAGCTTTTTCTTTAAATAATTACAAACATGTTACATACATAATATATGCTTTATTCTATAAAAGTTCGTATCATGCGCTGTAAATTCTTAATTCTGTTCGGAATAATTTATTTTGCACTTGCTGAACTATAAATCGAGCTTTATTTTTGTGAACTACGATATACTAAAAATATTTTATTTTGCAGGTGTATTTCTCGACTGCCAAGACACCGTTTTGAAAGATGTTAAAAATGCATTGAAACTTATGTCGCACATCCACTCCCTGTCGATTTACGATCTCGATGACAACGAAGAGAGTTTAGGGGCTCACTTTATACCTCAAGGAGTGTGCATTAAACACATACACATATCGAGGACTAGCATTAGAGATATCGGTGACGACACATTCATGCCGCTGAGGAAGTGCCTTGAAACGCTAAGCATCGTGTCGAGCAAGCTAAAGTTCATGCCACAAAAAGTTTTCTCTGGCCTCCTAAAGCTCATATCCGTGGACCTAACTTTTAATTATATCGAAGATATACCCAGCTATAGCTTTTACGGTCTTCCGCTAATGAAATTGAATATGAAAGGAAATATGATACGTGATATATCGGAATCAGCCTTTTCTAGTTTAGAACTTTCTCTCTCGGAAATTGATTTGAGCGAAAACAACCTCACAACATTCCCAATAGCGTCGGTGGCGAAGTTGAGACATCTGCGCTCTTTAAGGCTAGCTTGGAATGAAATGTCTTTTTTCCCCGTCGTTGAGGATTCGGATTTAATCTCGCTGGAGTTTCTAGACTTGAATTCTAATAATTTTGAATTTATTTCGGAAGACTGTCTCAAATTTAGTCCGTCCCTCAAAATATTGTCTTTTCATTTTAATTTTATTCATAGTATACATTACCGAGCCTTTCAGTCCTTAGTTAATTTAGAGTCGATTGATTTGAGCCATAATAGATTAAAATTTTTGTCCCCCGATCTTTTTGAGAATAATAAAAAACTTCGCTTTATAGAACTGAGCTATAACCATTTACACCACATCCATGGTCTATTTTGCAACTTGTTATCTCTTAGTGAGGTTGTCTTGAGTCATAATAATATTCTAGATGTGCCAATAGATTCTTTTCTGAATTCAACTAATATAAGTATAATACATTTAGATGACAATTGCATAAGCAATATTCATAGTGAGAGTTTTAGTAATTTACTTAATCTTGCTAAGCTACAATTAGAATTTAACTATTTGAATAAAGTGCCACATGATATTTTTAGGAATAATAAGAATATAGTGAAATTAAGATTAGACAATAACAAATTTCTCAATATAGATAACAGCACATTAGGGTCCTTAGCAAGTCTGAATGAAATCAGACTGAACAATAATAAGCTTACAACGATTACAAAATACCAATTTGTAGAATCCTTAATGGTTGAAGAAATTCATTTGGATCATAATGAAATAAACTTTATCGAACCGGGAACATTTATTCATATGAGTAGATTAAAATACCTTAGCCTCAATAATAATTACTTGATAGACTTAAATGATATTCTGCCTAAAATAAATTCAAATCTACTAAAATTATACTTAGATTATAACTCTCTTCCTGGAATCAATAATTTTATGTTTCATTCTCAAAAGAAGCTAAACAAGTTACATTTAAAACACAACCATATAAAGTTTTTGAGAAGAAATACCTTACAAAATTTGACTTATCTTACACACATTGACTTAGGGAACAATGAACTTTCCTTTATAGAAGACTACTCATTCCAATATTTGAATTCAACGCGAAAACTAGATTTAAAACATAATCTATTAAGGAACATAACAAACTTTACGTTTTTCGGTTTGACTGAGTTAGAAGATTTAGATCTTTCAAATAATAAAATTTCATCGGTCTTCGACATGGCCTTTCATGCATTGAAAAAGTTGAGAAGCCTCAACTTGTCGTTCAATTCCATAAGAATGTTGCATAAAAATATGTTTCAGCAGGGTCTACCTTTAAGCTCGCTATACTTAGACAGCTGTGAAATACAGTTAATAGAAAACGAAACTTTCCAGGGTTTGAATAACCTCAAGACTCTATCTCTTAAAAATAATTCATTAAAATCAGGAGACTTGCTTTCCATTGAAGTTCCAGGGTTAAAATATCTGTCGCTCTCTTTCAATGTTCTAGACTTTTTACCACTAGAATCATTTTCCCTCCTGCCACTTTTAGAAGTCTTGTTATTGGAGCATTGTAATATTGAGCATATTTTTCAGGGTACTTTTAAATACAATAAAAAACTTTCAAGGTTGAATCTAGCTCAAAACATTATCAGTACAATACCGTCAACACTCTTTGAATTGCATAACACAGTTTCAGACTTAAATATTAGTAATAATTTCTTAGATTCGGTTCCGTACAATACAATCCATAATTTAACGAATCTTGAAAATTTAGACATTTCAGATAATCTTTTGCCAAAGGTCGAAATAAGCGGATTCGAAAAGTTAACTAATCTTAAATATTTGATTTTGAGAAAGAATGAAATTAAATCTGTTACAGCGAAAAAGAGGGTTACATTCAATGACTTGGTATCTTTAGATTTTAGTAGTAATAAACTAGAGCACTTGCCTCTTATTATGTTCGAGCTGTTTCCGAATTTGCAGAATGTTAACATTTCCGGTAACAACATAGTAAAGTTCGATTTTCTGTCATCCTTTAAGAAGTCCGGCATAGCACTGATAAACATTGATCTTAGCAATAACCCCGCCGTTTCTTGGACCGCTTCCAATAAATCTGATAACAATGCCTTAATAGCCAATGTATATGAATTACACATAAGCGCGACTAACATTTCAAATATAGATGATATTAAATTTGATAGATTTAGCAGCTTACAACATCTTTACTTGAATTACAATAAAATTAGACGTTTAACAGTGAGTCCGTTTTCAAAATTATCTTACTTAGAAACTTTGGATATGAGTTTTAATAAAATTTCTCAAATAAAAAGTAGTCATTTTCGTGGTTTACTAAAATTGCGATCGATATGCTTGTCCAACAATAACATCGAGTCAATAGAATCTTTCTCCGAAGATTTAGGGAATCTGAAGCTTTTAGATTTATCTCACAATAAACTACAAAATATACTGAATGAGGATTTAGTTCACTTGAAAGAACTTACTGTATTGTTCTTAGGCTACAATAATATAAAATATGTTTCGGCGACAGCTTTTAGGAATTTGAATAAAATTGTACAGATAGATTTCTCTCATAACAAACTTCAAATGCTTTCTTTGGAATTGTTGGTATCGGTAGAAAATCACGTGCAAGATATTGATATACAAGGTACTTACTAACTTTATTCCTTTTTATTACGTAGTTTGTAATAAATATTCAGCCGACTAATTTAAGTTTTTATTTCAGATAACCATTTAATATGCAACTGCGAACGGGACAATACATGGGTTTGGATACAAGATCACCCTAAAATAATAAAATCTAAAGCAGTAACGTGTATTCATAACGAATATCCCAAGGAAAAATGTGACGTCCCAATAATATCGCAGCTCTCTGTCGACAAACATAAAGATAACTCCGTATCCGTCTCGTGGTTTATCAGAAATCGTACGGCCATAAAAGCACTACAAATAATTTATTACAGCGAAGATATTCAATCTGATGTAAGTATTTCTCGGCTGTCATTTTGCTAATGTACGAGTATGTATATATTCTAATCTAACCATGTCGTGTTATATTCAACTTTTATTCAACAACAAAAAGTACCTACATACAGGTTGACTAATAACTTGACTATTCCTTGAAAGGGGTTAATTTGGAGCTCATTTGCAATGATTTGAGGCCGTCAGCCAAGGATCTAAATTCATTAGTTTTTAACGTACTCGAAATTCCAGTTTTTCTCGAAAAAAATCTGCATTCCGGACTAAAACTGGTAATTTTGGAAAAAGAATATTAACATTTAAATAGCAGAAACCGTTATAATGATAACATTGTTTTCTCAGAGATTTATATTTTTATTAATGACTGGTTGTATCTTCAGGTAAAATCGAAGTACTTAGAGAAAACTGAAGTGTCCTTTCACATACCGGATCTTGCACCAAATGTAAACTATGTAGTGTGCGTTATCACGCTACACGATGAGCCTCCCCTTCTCGATTTCGAAATTAAATCTGAGTTAAATGGGACTACAAATGTGGACACGAACCTCACCGCCAGACTGACACAGGACGTCGCCGAGGCTATACTCATGCGATCGCCTTCCAGCGAGTGCCTATCCTTCAACACTTTCAGAAAACCAGTATCAATAAAAACGAGACATCGCAAAGTATTTGACATTACCTTAATTCTTAATCGCCGAATGGGTTTAATCGTAGGCTGTTCACTAGGCTGCATTGTATTCTTTATAATGGTCTCCATTCTTTTATACACGAAAATTAAAGAAAGGAAACGTATTGCAAAATCCGACCCTAATTGGTCTGAAATGAATGACTTTCATTCAATTCACAGCAAGGAAGATATTATTCAAGATTCAACTACAGCTTCTACTGATAATATTTTATTAGGAATGGGAAAAAATAAGAAATAAATACTAGACCACCTTTTAATTCTATTCCCGAATAGTATGATAGTAAATAGTTATTTAGATTTATAGATCAGATATTATACAATTTGTAACTATAAAGAGGATCAATCAATTCTAAATTTAATTATATTCTATCAGTAGTTGCTTAGAAAGTGCTACATTCTACTTATAATATAGATTACCTTATTTCATAGTATTTAATAGGTACCAATAGATAGATAGGTAGTTGATTATACAATTATTTTAGTTACTAGAGTAGGCACTTTTGTCGTTGGCAGTTGAACTTTATTTGTATAAATTATTTGTTGACATATAATGTTTAATAGACTGTTACTCTAGTCACAATTAAATGCAAAAATACCTACAAGAATTTTATTTCTTATATTATATGTTATGAAACGCCTTAACATAAGTATTACATTTCTGAGAGTAAATTAAACATCATATTTGTAGCAGTTATAATACTGGTACCTACAGGCTTTGGTAAATACCTAAAAACAAATAAAGAGGATTTGACTTTTTGTTTATCCAACAAATCACATTGTTGGATAAACAAAATATCTGCTTGTTTATATCCATCTTTATATTACCATGTTTATAAAAAAACACTGATCTTGCTGTATCATTATAAAATTAAAGTGAAAAATGTTTATGCGTTGAAAATCGCTCTGCCCTCGCTTTTTTTTAATATCCGATACATATAGGTAAATTACAATCGTCTAACACGTCAATGTCTACTTGGTGTCAGCAATATATCTCTAAGGGAGTCATCACAATCGTATTAAGTGTTGTTCCCTAGAGAAATGTGCTAATGCAGCACTGCAGTATTGATACTAATGCGGTCGCGACAGTGGGTCTCCTGAGATAACGTAATGCATCTCAACCTCAGACCCGAGAAGATTATAAATAGACCGAAGATTGCATGAAAACCCAACTTTGTGAGAGGGTTATTAACCTATGAAATATGTAGTGACTCTTTCTCTATTTTCATGAAATGAGTCATTTAGGTGCATTTCATAAGCTATGAAACAATTTTCAAATCCCCTTAAAAGTGATCAAACCATTTGATGTAGTCCAAGGCCATATTTCTGTTCGTCAAGCGAGTTATATGCAAATTTCTTGCACTGCGCGAAATTGTAGTAGGTACCTACACTACACGCTATTTTTATTTATATGTTATTGAATAAGTCTGGAAATGGAACTATGGAGGGTCTGGAATTAACTGATAGAAGCGATCGTTTTTTTAGCGATAAGGCTGCCTGTTTTCTCTATGTATTATATAATCTGTATTTTCTATTAAATTAATGAAAATCTTTATTTCAAGCAACTAGTGGCCCATACATAAATACCTTAAAACTAGCTACTTACATATTATAAAACTAAACTCTACAAATCACATAATGATTCACATGAGGTATGCAATAATAGTTATTAACGACAAGTTTTGTTGTTTTCCAGCGGCAAAGCGGCATCGGCATAGCGGCAAGCAAGCGGCCGCTATGAAGTTCAGAATGGTCACATTTTTTCATAATATATCAGGTTCATAATACTTATGTGATGGCTTCCCATTTGCATACTTCAATTATCTTTAAACGTAAGAGTCGTTCTAGATCTGTGAATGTAACATACTACAGCTGTAGTGCATAATTTATGTTCCATCGTATTTTCACGGAAACTTACGAACTTACCTTGCTATTTCAGTCAGTCTCGGTACAAAAAGTACTGACATTGACTGAACTAGCATAACAAATACGAACGTTCCCGAGAAAATACGATGGAAAACAATTATGCACTACATCTGCATGTGAAGAGCAGTAGGCAGCAGAATTACAGATACTGGAAAGCTCTCCAGCAACATCTAAACAAAGCGACGCAACTACGATATCTCATCAAACTTAACAAGACAATACGGGATAGATCTGTAGGATTTGCAAGCTTCTCGCAGATCTAGATAGTCTACGATATCCTATTGTGAATCTTCCTTCGGACTAGGACATTTATGATAGGAGGTACCATCACGCTCCGCGATTTTTGCGCCATTTAGGTTCCTAGCTACTCGTAAATTGGCTGTTCAATACTTACGCCATACAATTCGAATTTACCTTCTTTGCCACGGCTCATGAGAGCCTGGTGTCCGCTTGACAACTAATCCCATGATTTGACGTAGGCACTAGTTTTTACGAAAGCGGCTGCCATCTGACCTTCCAACCCAGAGGGTAAACTAGGCCTTATTGGGATTAGTCCGGTTTCCGCACGATGTTTTCCTTCACCGTAAAGCGACTGGTAAATAGCAAATGATATTTCGTACATAAGTTCCGAAAAACTCATTGGTACGAGCCGGGGTTTGAACCCGCGAGTCCCGCGACCTCCAGATTGCAAGTCGCACGCTCTCATACAATTCCAATTTACTAATAACCCTAAATGGCATAACAATCCCGTGTCACGTACATTAAATATAAATCGGTTGTTAGTTACCATTGTCACCATATTTAGAAAAGAAAATGTGATTCCAATTCGATTTGAAAATCATCGTGACGCTGTATACATGTGACTCTGTGAATGTGCTCTAAAAGGATGTTTTTAATATCATTCAGACATAACAAAATGGAGGTTTGAGAATAAAGCACATAGAGAGAAGACCCTTTTCAGACGCCTGTCACAGAAAAGGATATTATTAAAGTAATGCTCGCACATTTTGTCAAAATGTTGATCTTTCAGCAGTAAATATTCACTTTCGGAAATAAAGGGAGGTTATTGCATCAACGGAAAGGCGCCCACTGGAAAAAAAAGGCCGACAACGACAGCCACTGCTCTCCACCATCGGTTTCCTAACTACATCGCAGCCTGAATAATCTGCGTCTTATATGAATAAATACATACATAATAAAATAAAAATAAAAATCAGTAAAACAGCGATCTTAATGTCTTTTCGATCGTAGGCAGCTCGTGGCAACTAGGTCATAGCAATACCATACTATACACACAGAAAGACAAACGAGTCGTCTTATCAGGGTTTCGTTCTGTTTTCCTTTTACATCAAAAGGAATCCTGAATGTTAAGTAAACTAATATTGGAGACAGTAGTCATGGTGTTGGACATGTGAGAGGTTTCATGTGACTACTGCTGCTACTTTAAGGTCACATTCGGATAGCAACTGCAGCTGCACTATTGTTGCGACGTTACCGCTGCGGGGTACTGCGACATTACTGTTGATACCGTCGCAGTATTTCTGTCAATTTTTTTTTAATTGGTGGCGTTCGCCGGCGCAATTATGCTATTTAATCTGACACTCATTTGAACAAGAATTTTGTTACTTACAGCGCCTGCGTCAAGGCCTTAGCAGTAATGCACCTGACGTTGCCATCAAACTGTCACGTTTAGAATTAAATAAGAAAATAAATAACTGTTGTAGGAAAGAAATGCCACACCTAAATATCACCTGGATAATTCAACGTGACTAAATAAAACTGCACGGTTACAAATTTTACAGTATGTAAATAAGGTGCACGGGGTAACTTAGACAGCGGGGTAATTTAACCAGGTAATCGAAATATCTTCCATGCTTTACATTATTAACTAGAGATCCATATAAATCCAGATAGTGAAAAAGATGTGTTGTGTGTGACTTTAGTTAATAATGTAAAATATGGAAGATATTTCATTTAGTTTAAATTACCCCGCAGTCTAAATTGGGGCCCTTATAAACAAAAGCTTTATTCACTTTTAAGATAAGTTAGGTAATTTTATGTGCCTGAGTATGTCAATTGTTTTTAACTTAAAACATTTTCCTTAGAGCTACTATATTAAAATCTAAAAACCTGCTGCTGTTTTCGCCATCGCATTTTATGTAAGATTTCTCAAAGTAAAAGCTTTAAAAATTGCTTGTTCTCTAAAGCAAAACGCTACCTCGTCCACTTTACCGGCACTTGCTCTAAATCGTAAACCTCAAGTTAAAACTGGCTGAATATTTCTCTTTATTCCATTTATTTTATTCGCCGTGGACATTTCCATGTTTTCTGAAACATCTCGTTGATGCATCGTGACGTCACTAGTGTGTTATGAAAATCGCACTTGACCTAATTCCGGTCTCCGGAGACGTTCCGGCGCCGCTCTAGTTTTAAAGGTCTTCTAATTATAATTTTGACTTTAATGTATCCGCGTAAAGCTAATTTATCTGGCCATCCATTATTATCAAAGTTAATGGGGTTTTGTTTCATTTAGTATTTTGTTAAAAACATAAAAACTTAAGAGGAAAGTGCACGACGGAAATTCTTTGAATATTGACATTATGGAAAATATTTTCTACAAATGTTATGTAATTAGGTATATAACCATAGCTATGCCCGTACGTTTGATTTTTTAAATATGAGTTATGAGCGAAAAAAATTGATGCCTAACATATTTTAGGACGCTAATTTTTTTAGTAGGCAAGTTATTTCAGTTTTTTATGTAATTTACAAATTTAGTCAAAATCCTCTATCCTATCCTTAAATTGACGAAGGGATATCCCACCGGGACATCCCGGGGATGTCATTTCAGTAAAAAATTATATGTAACCCTTTTAAATTACCCTTTTAACTTTATTAATTAAGCCATAAGGACGTATCATAATAAAATTTGATCGGAAGCCAGGGTCGAACAAGCATAGGTACTTAGATAGCTCAGTTCCATCTACGCGGTAATAACGATTTTATCTATGTCTGGTAAATCGAAAAAATATTCTTATTTACATGCGCCTTGTATTAATTCACTGCTAATAATATGTAAACTATCTCATTATTTGCCAACGAATGTTATGTAGGTAATATTTATCTATGTTATAATATTTTTATTTAGACATGTTTTTTTAGTGATTCGGTTAAGTTATGCTCTAATGTAAGGGGAAGACAAACAAATTATAGCCAGCATTTTATTAATGGAGTATGATACCTCTGGGTATGATGCTTTATGCACATTAGCGTCCCACCCCCTCCCCCTGACGCAATTGACAAGCTTTTACCATGAAATATGTCCCGGTTGACGGTTTTTTTTTTAATTTTTGAGAAAAGTGTTAGAGTTAGGAAAAAAATGTCTAGGTAAGAAAATAATCCTTAATAAATTTTAAACAAAAAAGGTTATTTGCAATTTTTTGGTAGGTCGTAGGTAGGTCAGGGGGAGGGGGTGGGACGGCAGTGTGCGTAAAGCACCATACCCAAAGGTATCATACTACATTCATAAAATGCTGGCTATAATAAGTTTTTCAAAAAACACAATTTGACCGAATCATAAACGTTCCTAATAAATTCCATGAGAAAATTACGTTTCTGTTACTAATAATATAGTTATTCGAATAATTTCCCATGTGAGCTACTTAATATTAAATTCCTCTCGTGCCATTTTAACGTGATAAAATGTTACATCGCTTATATTTTTTAATATTACTATATTAAAAATATTTTAAAGGAAATCCACGTGTACTGGGTTGAAATGTGAAATATATATTATATGATATACATTAACAGCATATTAGGAGTAATCGGAATTTCACGCGATACGACAGTATATAAGCTTTTATAAAAACTTTTTGCAAAAAAACGTTTATTAAAAATGTTAACGTTTTTATAATAAATTAAACCGTTGAGTTTTCATTGTTTAACTACATCAAAGCATACAGGACCTATAGCTATAACTATGCAAAGTAATCTGAATTTGTTTAATGTCAGGGGTAAGAAAAGTATAGTATTTTATATATGTGTTTCTCTTGCCCCGGTGTTTCTCTTATCCCATCTAACCTTGAAAGATTTTTAAAGTACCCAAATTCCAAACATAAACTACTATAAAGTTATTAGTATTTTACATGATCTTTGCTATACCATTTATATTTTATCGTATTGCATTTATACATACGGATAGAGAGAAATCATAAATCTAACCATTATCAGCAGAATACGAGTACAGGAACCACTTGCCTCAAAGGCTAAAAAAGAAGCGCCCAATCCCAAGGGCACTGATAACAAAGCATCGATGTGAATGATTTGCAAAACGAGATAAACAGTTGAAACTAACCGAAATACAATAAGTTATCCGAATCCAAACAGCATACTTTGGAATCCTATTCAGCAAAATCTCCCTTGAGTAATGCGGGTCAGACCCTTTTCCGCAAATAAATCCCGCTCTCAATATAAATAACTGCTTACCCGTCGAACGTGGCATGGGACGATTATAAAGAGTGAATCTTTGTTATCGAAAACGTTAAATAACGGCGCTTAATCACAGACAACCTTGACTGAAACGAATTTACAGCAATTAGTAAAGCAAGATGGACTCGGGCTTGCGCATATTCTAGACGCGAGGGGAGTTGAGAACTTAACGACCAGTGTAAATGCTATTCTATCCTCCTAATGGCCAACCATGCAAAAATTTCCTAGGTTTATATCGACCGTGATATAGACCGTGATTACCTTTTGTATTATTTTCGAGCTCCCGATATTTCGACGCAGTTACATGCATCTTGTTCACGTGTTGTATCCCGGTTGATATAAAGTCTAGTGAAACTAACCGTTAAATTGTTAAAATTTTCCTATTTTGAACTTGAATCTTGTTGTATCGTAAATTGGGATGAATTTCGTTTGTTTGAGAAAAGCAATGAAACATAAGAAATGCTTCTTTATTTGTTTTACGAAAGGTTTTTATTAAATTGTAACGATACTATTGTTACATTTCAAGGTTGAGATTAATCTGGCTAGACATATAACTTGACTCTCTCGCGCTGGTTGCGAGATGCACGGCCTGCTCCAGGCTTCGTTTACAAGTATCCAATTACGTCATTTGAATACGACAGCCAACCTGGCTTTATCTTTAAGGCTAATTCATCAATCAATTGTTTTTGATGATAATTGTTAGTAGAAATGTCGGTAAATATTTATTATATTTATAGAAACAAAGAAAAATCGTTCTGTGTCAAGTATTAAATAATATACGGAGAAGTTATGGTATATTTATTTAGGTAATACGCTTTATTTTAAATATGATACTTTTAATATATTACACATTGAATTGTTTTTTTTTTTTTTTTTATGAAATCATTTATTTACAAACAATATATATACAGTGGTACAATTGTTAGTATCATGTAGTCTTCATTCAGTGACAGTGGGATTAAAATTTAATTTCAATTCAGAATGCAGTAATATAGCAATGCTATAGAATACAAAATTCCTTTCTGTATTTATACCTACGTTATTGATATTACTCATTTCATTTTTGTATCAATTTCGTTTCTAAGCTAATTCAACAAGAGAGGATTTTCCTTGAAAGTATTTAACTCTTATAAGATCTATGAAGAATTGATGCAAATAGCGATTTGTGTATTCGAGTATTTGAACGAGCGCACAAGTTTCCTCCAAGCTAAAAGGAAGCTTGTTTTATTTTAAAAACAGATTAAAAGATCACGCATACAAGAACGTACGTGATACCAGTCCCGATCCGCTATCTCCGCACTTTCGGTTAATGGATTCATTTGTATTCCGGTTGCAAGTTAGGACCGTAACGAACATCGAGGGAGCTGACGCTCAGCGTACAATTACCAGTGTTAATATTTACCAACTGACGCCAAGGACTAATTGTTTCCACTGCCAATACTTAGCTGACTGAGCGCATCAAGTCAAATGAAAGCAAGGCTGCCGATGGGAAGCTATTAGCTCAGGATAATGGAGCAACGAAACTTGACAGTCGGTTGTATCTGGATTCAGGCATCTAGCAGCTGTTTATCGGTGAAGGTCAGAGAAAAGTTTAGCTGAATGATAATATTTGCTACCTTGTTATGACCTCCATCTTTAAACAGCTGTCAGATGCCTGGATCCAGTATAACCAACTAACTGTCAAGTTTTGTTGCTCTCATTGTCTCATTTTCCGGGGTAAGTCAATGGAGCATGTTTAACTAAACCGGGGTGATCAATGATCATCGACCGTCTGAAGTTTGTAGCTACAGATGTCCAAGTTGTGGCAAGTTTCCAAAAAGTTAGAAACTTTCCAAATATTACACAAAAAACAAAGAAAACTTTCATTTTTTAAATTTTAAATTTCGATTCCCATACAAAATTACAAGAAGTTTTCAAAATTTTCCAGTGTGGATATTCGCAATGTTTGAAACAATTCGACGGCACATGAGTCATTGTAGCTGTCTGTATTCATGTTGATCAAACTGACTGATCCGACTGTCGTGGTGTTCAACCGTTCAGTGAGTTCTTGGTCCACTAAGCGTAAGTAACGTGTTGACTAGAAACTGGCTGTGATTTATATCGTCGCTTACGTAAGCATAAAACCTAGTTAACATTAAATTTTGTTGAATACAGAATTAAATTAAATTTTGTTAATAATAATTTTTGCAACCTAATTATGTATATGCGGCACTTGCAATTAAAACTCTCGGTCCTTGATCGTCAGACACCAAAAAACTGGTTAAAGAAATTTCTACCAAACTAGTCTGGGTGTCTGGCGACCTACGAGCTGCCCCTTTTTTTGCACAAAAACTCAGCCTCGCTGTGCAGAGGGGGAACGCGGCCAGCGTCCTGGGACCAATGCCTCAGGCTAATTTAGGGCTAGATTTATGATTTATTTATTTTGTTATTTAATATCTGTTTTAATAGGTACTTAATAAGGTAATATAAAAAAAAATGCCTGCGTGTAGGAATAATAAGGACGGACTTTAAATCTATTTTTATTAATTTAGATTTTATGCCAGTTTTTAGTGTTCCGTACAAAACTGTGTTCACGGAGCACATAAGGGATCACTTTGCTTAAATTAATATTTAACCTACTATTTACCTTTTCCCCGTAAGTTTGCACCACCGCCAACATCAGCTTTTAACTACTTCTAGTTGGGAGGATTTATGGAACTTGATTTTGAACTTTCGGGACAAAAACATGAACCGGAAAACTTTGTGATGAGCGGTAGACCGATGATTTACAAACTACTGCATGAGTTTAAGGTTTTCGTTGAAATCACAAGTAGGTATTACTCGTTCGTCTTTTTAGCATTAAAAAAAGGCTACGCGATCTTGACGTGTCTTTTAATTAAAAAACGTTCTTTAAAAATCAGTAAAAATAGAAGCAATAGTTAATGTATGGTACATACATTTTCATAATATAACCTCTCGTTTTTGATAGATTTTATTCAGCCAACACATTAAGATACTAACTTGATAACTTCATTACCTATTGATGCAAAAGGTATTGCTTTTATTTGCGGAGATTATTAAAAAGTTAATGAAAAGATTCACTTAACTTTAACTGAAACAAGACTTGAAAAGAAGAGCGTTCAATAAATTATTCATGTTCAAGAAGTAATTACTTTTTCTGTAAGCAAAGTACCTATAAATACCCAGTGAATGAACTAGTAGGACAGGGAAGCCTGCAAAGAAAATGTGTAATTTTAACTGATAAATAAATAAATAATAATAAATAAATATTATTGGACATTCTTACACAGATTGACTAAGTCCCACAGTAAGCTCAAGAAGGCTTGTGTTGTGGGTACTCAGACAACGATATATATTATATAATATACAAATACTTAAATACATAGAAAACACCCATGACTCAGGAACAAATATCTATATCATCATACAAATAAATGCCCTTACTGGGATTCGAACCCAGGACCATCAGCTTCGCAGGCAGGGTCACTACCCACTAGGCCAGACCGGTCGTCAAATTTGACAAAACATATTTTCATTATATTCTCCACTGTTTGCTATATACTTACATATTATTTTGTTTACGACTAAGTATAAATAACATATACACTAAAATCATACAGGCATTTGTTTTTGGTTTAAAACTATTACGAATGCATGCAAACATATCTGATAAAATTTACTACATTTAGCTAACTTTGACTGAATATGATTACTTTTACAATAAGTCTTATACATATTATTATTGTACCTGCTTTTATAACTGTTCGTCTATTCGTTCTTTGAAAAATTATATCATAGGTACGAGTATGAAGGTTTACAAAACCAGTAACCTGTAAGTATACATAATTATTTCCCTAAGCATGCATGAGATACTTAAGATTCACTACCTAGTCTCAGAAGAAAACAAACCAATATAAATGCCTACAGCCAACCGACCCGTACCAACTGCAAACAAATGCCTTAAGACTTAACAGGAGCTGAATTTTAAACATTTTCGGTAAATATACCCGTCTCGCTAACAGAAGCGGCTCCTAACACTAGTGCGATAAGGACAAGGCGAAAAATCCTGCATAATAATCTCAAAAATCGAGGTTTCGTACTCGACTGTTTCCTCCTCCAAAACTTAACCAATCCTAACCAAACTTGGAAATCTAAATGATTATGTAATTATCTGTATCAGACCGTTTTTCTTTTTTGGCTAATTGATATCAGTTTGAATACTACGCCTCTCATTGCGGCATAGTCAATTAGGCCATTTTGGCCATTTTTGAAACGCTTAAAAAACAAAAATATCCAAAAAAGCAAAATGGTCCGACACAGAGATATTGACAATATTAATCTGAGTTGGAAAAATCATTGCTCTAGCATCAAAACCCACGGAGGAAACAGTCGAGTACGTTTGTATCGAGAAATGTCCACTCCTGTTGGCTCTTAAGATTCAGTACCTACTCTCAGAAGGAAACAAACCAATATAAATGCCTACAGCCAACCGACCCGTACCAACTGCAAACAAATGCCTTAATTATTAAGTGTTCTGCCCTACACGAGGTTTCAACTTCCAATGTTTATTTATAAACACCGTCCTACAATAGTTATTTGTTTTACAAGGCAAAGTTGTTGTTTAACCGCTCGTGCTAATATTGATACCCGAGCGAGCGAAAGATTCCAAAATTGAACCTCGAGCTTAGCGAGTGGTTCGAAAAATGGGATCTTGAGCGTTGCGAGGGTTTCAAAGCACGAGGGTTAAACAAAATTTGCCCCCGAGTGAAACAAAAAATTTTTCACCACACTAACCCGAAGCTAATATTAAAAGTAAAATATCAAACAAAGTCAAACCAAATCAAATCCAAATGAATGTTATTAAATATTTATCATCCAAAATCATCATGTAAAAGTCAATTCTACCAGCAAACATAAGAAAACAACTCAAAATTTGCATTTGATTACTTTGCCTCACATGTGAATAAAATGCAACTATGCTATCAGTTTTTGAAGTGCAAAGTAAGCCTTTCCGAGCTGGTGTGGGGAAAACAAATGAAAGCGGTTAAATAAAACAATCCCCAGCGGGAAACTGAGACGTCAATGAAAGGCGTGGGCTAGCAACCAACTGATTTATTATAAAACAAGTAATCTACCCGCCACCTTACAAATAGTGACAAGATCGTCACACTTTCTCCCCTCTAAGTCTAAAACAACAATGTTAATTATAAGTACTTATATTCTAGAAAATTTATTAAAGTACGCTTCGCTCGGTTATACGCACGCAGTGCCCGAGCGGACGCATTCGATGGCGCGGTCGGCGAGGTTGGTGAGGCCGGCGAGGTCGGCGTGGCCGTGGCCGGGGAGGACTCCGCCGACCGGCGCGAGCGCTCCGGCCGGGCTGCCGGGGACCCGTGCGCCTCCTCCGCGCCATCGGAAGCGTCCTCGAACATGTCCCCCTCGGCATCCCTACTGGGCCCCTCCGGTTCCTCAGGCAGTGTGGTCATACTCATGCGAGATAGTGAATACCGACCTCTGTTTACGCCGTTTGCCGGTAGCAACTGGTCGGCGTGCCTGCGCCATTCTACTCCGTTCCCTATATCTACTCTATATGAAACCGGTCCCGTTTCCTTGACTACTTTACCTTTTGTCCACTTACCCCCCTTGGCGGTATAGTCGCGAGCTAGTACCACGTCCCCTATTTGGAAACGGCGGTCAGTACCCGGAGAATACGCTGCTTTGCGTTCCTGTGCGTCGCGCACGACGGCCGCGGTATCGGGCCGCAGGGCGTCCAGCCGGGTGCGCAGGCGGCGCCTCTGCAACGCCACCGCTGGTGATACCCCAGTAGTCGCGTGATCGCAATTGCGATACTGAAGGAGAAATTTACTCAAAGCGGTATTCACGTTCTCGCTCTCATATAACGCTCGTTTAATACATTTTTTTATTGTTTTTACAGCGTTCTCAGCTAAACCGTTCCCCTGGGGCCTGTAAGGAGCCGAAGTTACATGCCTAATGAAATTGTTTTTACAATATAACTTAAACTGCTGCGATGAAAAAGGAGGTCCGTTATCTGACACAAGTTGCGACGGTAGGCCGAATTGCGCAAAAATAGTGCTTAACACTCTTATAGTCGCGATCGCGTCGGTACCGCGCATCGACACTACCTCGATCCATTTGGAATGCGCGTCCACTAACACTAGATAACGCACTCCTGCGCAATCGGCAAAGTCCACGTGCACGCGCCCCCACGGCTCTAGGGGGAACTCCCACGGGTGGAGGGGCGCGCGCGGAGGCGCGTCGCGCACCGCGCAGCACGCCGAGCATGCGCGACAGACCTCTTCGATATCGCGATCTAAACTTGGCCAATAAACATAGTTTCGTGACAAATTTTTCATCTTATTCATTCCTAAATGGCCTTCATGAATTTCTTCTAAAATACGCTTTCTTAAATTTGCCGGAATTACTATTCTATACTTGTAAATTAAGCAACCGCGATCTGCCATTAATTCATCTTTCCTAGCAAAATAGGCTTTCAACTCATCGCAACTTGCTCCCGAAATCGGCCAACCAAAAAGTACATAACCTTTAATTTTACATAATATTGCGTCCCTCTCAGTCTCCTTTGCTACCTCTTTAAATGAAATAGGCAAGCAGTCTTCTACTAAATTTAGATAATCTAACGCGTCCAAATGGGAACCCTCCTGAGGTAGGGGAAGCCGGGAAAGCGCGTCGGCCGGTCCGTTATCGGCCGAGCGTACGAATTCGATCGTGAAATCGTAAGCCGCCAGACGTGCCGCCCACCGCTGTAGACGGCTCGCCGCAGTCTGTGGAATGCCCCCCTTCTCGCCAAAAATATGCGTTAGTGGCTGATGGTCGGTGCGCAACGTGAACCGTCGACCGAACAAATATTGATGATGCTTAGTGACACCGAATAAAATGGCGAGGGCCTCTTTGTCGAGCTGACTGTAGTTTCGTTCGGCCGCGCTGAGCGTGCGCGACACACAGCTGACGGGACGCTCAGCGCCGCCCGCGTACCGATGCGCCAAAATTGCGCCAAGGCCGTACGCGCTGCTGTCAACCGATAGCACCAGATCGCGCCCCTCCTCATAATGCGCCAGCACCCGTTCGCTCAGGAGAGCCCTCTTTGCTTCAGTGAACACACGTTCACACTCCGGGTCCCATTTCCAGTCACTTTCTTTTTTCAAAAGGCTATGCAAGGGAGCTAACAAGCTACTAAGATTTGGAATAAAACGTCCATAATAGTTTAATAATCCCAAAAAACTTTTTAATTGTGACACGTTTTCCGGTCGTGGCGCACTGGAAATGGCATCCAGTTTACTTGGGTCCGGGCGCAACCCCTCTTTATTAATAATAAATCCCAAGTATTTCACACTGTCTTGTAGAAAACTACATTTACTTAATTTAACTGTCAAGCCCATATCTCGTAGCCTTGCGAGTACTGTTTTTAAATTTTTAATATGTTCAACATTATTTGAACCCGTGACACAAATGTCATCCAAAAAAACCACGCACCCGGGTACCCCGCGTAATACTTCTTCCATAAGTTTTTGAAACTTTTCGGGCACGCAAGACAAACCATAAGGCGTACGCCGATAAACATAAGTACCCATGTGCGTAGTTATGGCCGTGTAAGGTTGCGACTCTTCCGCCACTAAGCACTGTTCGTACGCGTGCCGAAGGTCTATTTTTGTAAATCGTTCACCTCCGCTAAGGTTGGCAAATAATTCGTCTATGCGCGGCAAAGGATAGTAGTTACGTTTTAATTTCGGATTGATCGTAATTTTATAATCGCCGCATATCCGTATTTCTCCATTAGCCTTGACCACTGGGACTATGGGGGTGCCATAGTCCGAGTGGTCCACGCGGTAAATAGACCCATCGGCTTCGAGTCGCATTAACTCCTGCTCCACGCGAGCGCGCAGTGCTAGTGGGACTGGCCGGGCTCGCACATAAACCGGTTCCTTGTCCGTCAGCTGTAGTTGAATAGATTGCTTACAAGTACCTAGCTTATCACTAAATACCTCGGGATATTCGTTGCAAAGTTGAATCACGAATTGGTCATCTGTGATTGCATGGAGGCTTATCTGTTTTACGTTAAGGGCGCGTAACCAGTCACGACCTATGAGAGGTCGCGCGCCTCCAGGAATAACATATAAATGTAATGCTTTTTGTTGAGCATCATTTAACTTTACATCCACCTCAATGTAACCAAGTGACTCCAAAGGTGAACCCGAATAACCGTGAAACATTGCATTATCAGTAATTATTTTTTTATCGCTAAACAACTGCCGGTACATCGTTTCACTTATTGCCGAGATCCGACTACCGGTATCTATCTCATGAACAATCTTATACCGATCGACTGTCAACGTAACAAAATACGGTTTACTGCCTCGAACCGCCACATCAATGTTAAATATACCGTCGTCGTCCGAGTCATTATTACCGACGAAATTGTGCCGACCGCCACCTCCACGCACTTGTTTACACATACCTTTGAGATGGCCCCGCTGGCCGCACTCGTCACAATTATAATTTCTGAAACGGCACCTGTCCGCGGTGTGCGCCCTGCCGCAGCGCCAGCAAGCCCTCGCGCCGTGCTCCGCGGCCGCGGCTGCCGGCGCGCCCGCGCCCGGCCCGCGCGCGCCGCCCGCGCCGGCTCCGCGCCCCGCCCCCGCTCGTGCCCGCGACGCTCCCCGAGCGCCCCGAGTGTAATGCAGGCCCGAGCCCGCCTCGCTACCTGTCGCCGTCAGCCCTGCTCTCGTAGTGCCGCTTACTTCCGCATGTTTTTCGGCGGCCTCCAGAGCCAAAGCCAGTTCTATCGCCTCTTTATACTTTATGTCTTTCTCCGCGAAGATTCTCGATCGCATCACATCGCTGGCTAAGCCGGAAACGAACTGATCGCGGAGATTCTCTTCGAGGGTTGTACTTCCGAAATTGCACGTCGCCGCTAGGTGCTTAAGATCCTGTAGGTATTCCGTGAGCGACTCGCCCGCGCGCTGCCTTCGTTGCCGAAATATGTGTCGCTCGGCGATCTCCGACCTTTGTGGCTCAAGATGATCCGTTAACAGTTTCACTAGTTGATCGTATGTTTTGTCCTCCGGGAAATTGGGCGAACACAAATCACACATGAGCGAATACGTCGCCTCTCCAACCACCGTTATTAACATTGGCACTTTAAGGTCGTCGGTAATTTCGTTTAACAAAATATACTGATTTACGCGACGGATGTACGCGGGCCACTGTTTTGATGCTAAATTAAAAGGTTCAATCTTGCCGATAGGCATTTTAACACTTTATTTTGCACTATTGCACACGCGAATATAGAAAAATAAACCGTTATCCCGTCCTCAGCGCCAGTGAGACGTCAATGAAAGGCGTGGGCTAGCAACCAACTGATTTATTATAAAACAAGTAATCTACCCGCCACCTTACAAATAGTGACAAGATCGTCACTACCTATTCGTCTAGTCGTCTTGTACCTATTGTAACGCAGCTTATCACAAAAGTGCCCTAAATTAAGCGAACACAAGACAATAACATATTATTATTTATCTTGAGTGTTCATTATGAAAGAACAGTTAACAAAGGACGCTCTGTAACGCAGCAAGATTTATACAAAAGATGAACGTCGAACGAGTGTTAATGCCACAATGTGCTGTGAAATATTGCAATTTTACCAAATTACAGTTTATATTACTTGAAAGATAAACTGTGTGAATTTTCTTGTAAAATTTCGACGGAATTTTAAGCATCTACTTACTCGTTGAGAATGCACGTAAGCACTCTAAGACAGCGTGGGAAATTAAGGTTAATTGTCAATGAGACATGTGGCTTTTAATTTGTTTTAAAATTTACAAATAAATAATCTTTTTGATATAAAATTTGGCATCTTTGAAATACATACTTAATAATTTAAAAGGAATACAGGAATAGGAGGGATATAGGCAGGGTTCTGAATATTGTTTCAACTGAAAACTGAAAAGAACACATTTTTTTGAGTTTACATTGCGTTGGTGTTTCGTCAAGTCAAAATTAAATTGGACTGCTTTGCATAATACCTATATAGAAAAAAACTATATCAAAATTAAATGGGCGGCTCCACATTATACGAAAAACTAAACACTGCGATTTTCTACTTTTTTAACTGATCTGTTATGCAAAGGCAAACTTTTCCAAAATCGTTGCTACGATGTCGCACCAACACCGAAGTTAGCGGCTTTGAAATCTGTTTTAAAATAGCTTTTTATACACAGTTAGAAAGAGTTTCTTGTTAAATCACTGAGGGTGTAAAAGGTGCTATTCTGGTTTTGCTGTAACATAAGATTACTGTTGGTTGTAGACTTTTAAATTAAAAAAAAAAATTGAAAGAACCCTAGTCTGTTCATTTCTGATTCTAGAACCACATATAGTTCAAGTCCCACCCAGTCAGTGATCCCGGCCAAACATATTTATCCTCTAGCCGCCCATACGTCAAACCTTGCCAAGCAAAATGAGATTTTATTTTGTCAATACAAAGTTCAAATTAGAATGGAACAGGAGACCTTTTAATGGGTCTCTGGGCGGCTAGAGGTTAAAAACCGCTAATGAAAATGTGTTAATAGTACAATGGTTCTTGTATTGTTTGTGTGTGTAATACAATCCACGCATTTTGACGATAATTATTTTCACCATAATATACATTACAGGTGTTTAATGCCTAAATTAATGCCTAAGCGTGTTTAATGCTCAATATACTCGTACGGCAGGTGACAAGATACACAAATTAATATTCAACCCCGTATACGTACCGTGAGCATCTGCCTTGTTGATTCAATCTGTATTATCTAAACGGGGCCGCCTGCAACCTGCAATGCACTTCGCTAAGGTGTAAATGATGTGCTTATGAGTTTATCTAGGCATATACGAAACTACTTAGATACTGATTGATTCTGAACACTAATTAGCCTTTAGGCTCGTTTTTACGCAATCTGGTTATATATCTGGTTATCTGGTTAGAATTAATGTATGTATCTGGCATGGCAATGTACGGTACATTCAAAGTCCATTTGCTGAACCTTATTCTGAACAACATAACCTATGAACCCATCATAACCCATCACTCACACTTTGTTGCAATTGTCTCCTTGGATATAACAGGTATATGCCTAAGCGTGTGCAATGCTCAGCATACGGCAGGTGGCAAGATACAAAAATTAATATTCAGCCAGATACGACTGTACAACGTATCTTGAGCACCTGCCATGTCGATTCAATCCATTTTTTTTTAGTTTTTAGGGTTCCGTACCCAAAGGGTAAAACGGGGCCCTATTACTAAGACTTCGTTGTCCGTCCATCCGTCCGTCTGTCTGTCACCAGGCTGTATCTCACGAACCGTGATAGCTAGACAGTTGAAATTTTCACAGAAGATGTATTTCTGTTGCCGCTATAACAACAAATACTAAAAACAGAATAAAATAAAGATTTAAATGGGGCTCCCATACAACAAACGTGATTTTTGATCAAAGTTAAGCAACGTCGGGGGTGGTCAGTACTTGGATGGGTGACCGTTTTTTTTTCTTTTTTTTTGTTTTTTTTTTGCATTATGGTACGGAACCCTTCGTGCGCGAGTCCGACTCGCACTTGCCCGGTTTTTTTTTCCTTATTCTGAACAACATAACTTGTGATACCTATGAATCACTAACACTGTTGCAATTGTCTCCACCATGGTATTAACCTAAGCATGTTTAATGCTCGGCATACTGCAGGTGGCAAGATACACAAATTAATATTCAGCCCCCTATACGTATCGTGGGGCCGCACCTGCCATGTTGATTCAATCCATATTATCTAAACGGGGCCTCGTGCGATGCACTTCGCTGGTGTAAAGCCTGTTATGCCTAATTTAAGTATATCTAGGCGTAGTAACTAGATACAGGTTTGTTCTATAAAATTAATAGCTATTAAATAGGCTCTTTAAGTATTAACTTTTAAGTATGTATCTCACATGGCGTTGTAGTACCCTAATTTCGAAGTTCATTTTCTGAACCTTATTCTGAACAACATAACCTGTGATACTTGTACCTACGAATCACTCACACTATGTTGCAATTGTCTCCACCATGGTAAGTAAGTAAGTAAATACTCTTTATTGCACCACAAAGAAAAATAAAATAACAGATTTACAGTGTAAATAATGGTAGCAACAGGCGGTCTTATCGCTGTAAGCGATCTCTTCCAGACAACCTTGGGGTAGCAGGATATAAAGAATAGAAAACTTTTAAAAACAGGTAGTGCACGAAATAAGTTACAGGAATAAGAAGATTACACATTCGGTCATATACAATTATATAAATATGTACCAATAGGTACAAACAAATAGTTTAATATATATAACATACATATACATATATATAAACACATACAAAAATACAAACACAATATATATATATATATAAATATATAATATATACACAGGGGCACATTAAGGAAGAGATAAGTAATGATTCTTTAGAAGGTTTTTAAAGCTTTGGAGAGTTTTAGCACACCTAATGTCTAACGGCAGACTGTTCCACAGACGAACAGCTCAAAACGTAAAGGAGTCATTATAAAATTTCGTAGAAGAAGGAGGGGGAACAAGTTGATATTTCCGTGAAGGCCTGACGGAGGAGAGATAACTAAAACGTTCTTTAAGGTATGAAGGAGTAGCGGGGTTGAAAAGAATGCTATAGAGAAGAGCTAAGATATGAGAATTACGTCGAAGACGTATAGGGAGCCACTTGAGCTGGGCACGAAAGTTGGAAATATGGTCAAATTTACGCAGGCCAAATATAAATCTGATACAAAGATTTTGAAGGCGTTCAAGTTTACTAAGCTGGTCTTCAGTAAGATCCAGATAACAGGTGTCGGCATAATCTAATATAGGCATAAGAAGCGATTGTGATAGCGCAATTTTCGTGGCGAAAGGCAAGAAATTACGTAGTCGGCGAAGAGCACCCATTGATGCAAACATCCTCCTGCTTACCTCGCTAATCTGAGGGATCCAAGATAAAGTGCAGTCTATTATGATCCCGAGATTTTTTACCTGTTTAGCGAATGGAATGTGGTATTAACCTAAGCATGTTTAATGCTCGAGCATTTCGGCATACTGCAGGTGGCAAGATACACAAATTAATATTCAGCCCCGTATACGTATCGTGGGGCCGCACCTGCCATGTTGATTCAATCCATATTATCTAAACGGGGCCTCGTGCGATGCACTTCGCTGGTGTAAAGCCTGTTATGCCTAATTTAAGTATATCTAGGCGTAGTAACTAGATACAGGTTTGTTCTATAAAATTAATAGCTATTAAATAGGCTCTTTAAGTATTAACTTTTAAGTATGTATCTCACATGGCGTTGTAGTACCCTAATTTCGAAGTTCATTTTCTGAACCTTATTCTGAACAACATAACCTGTGATACTTGTACCTACGAATCACTCACACTATGTTGCAATTGTCTCCACCATGGTATTAACCTAAGCATGTTTAATGCTCGAGCATTTCGGCATACTGCAGGTGGCAAGATACACAAATTAATATTCAGCCCCGTATACGTATCGTGGGGCCGCACCTGCCATGTTGATTCAATCCATATTATCTAAACGGGGCCGCGTGCGATGCACTTCGTTAGCCCATAACGCCTAACTAAGCGCGGAAGCTGAAATCACAAATCCTTTATAGACAAATGAATAGAGTCCGCAAGCCCGTCGCGCCGTCAACTTGATAGTTGATATAGGTATATACGGGGTGGAATATTTCTGGTGACTAAGATGAAAGGATAGTGTTATCTAAGTGATCTACAATCGTAATACAATCTAATTAAAACGTAGATTGTACTCCTCAAACAGTGACACTTTTGTTCAACAACTTTTAAAAATTATGAAGTATTTAGACTCCATATCTTTAATACAAAATAAATATTACCTTCAATGGACGCCATCGCCACGCCATATCATTGCGTTTGACGTTCCTTGTCACGCCTTAAACGTAACAAAATTCGCAATACATTGCGTCTTAGAATAAACTTTAAGTGTATTTAACAATCAAACCACAAGTTATTTTTAAAATTAGCTGAACAAATGTTGGTCAGTATGAGGAGTACAGCCTACAGTTTAATTGTTTGCTCATGTTACAGGCCACACCCCGTGTATCTCACAAACGGTTAGAAATATTAACTTTATTCATAAGTGAAAAATAAAGTACTATACGAGTATAGTAGCCTAAACGATTCGCCGTTTTCATAAAAGTCCCTCGTTCTGTTCCACCTCATATGTAATGTCGGAAGTAAACTTAATTGAATAAATTGCTATATAATGCTTAATTGAATAAACGCAGTTTCATAATTTTTTAAAGTTTGAAAACTATTTTACCCAAACGATTAATACTAATATTGCTAATTTATTACTCACATTTATGTCATTCACTAAATACATTTTCACCACACCAGGTCGGAAATGCTTACTTTGCACTTCAAAAACTGATAGCAAAGTTGCATTTTATTCACGTGTGAGACAAAGTAATCAAATGCAAATTTCGAGTTGATTTCTTATGTTTGCTGGTAGAATAGTACATTTCGATGCTAGTGCGGAAGGTATGTCATTACTTCACGAGTACCGAGATATCTTGCCACGAGCCGCAGGCGAGTGGCAAGACTCGGGACGAGTGAAAAATGACATTTCCGCACGTGTATCGAACGACGTTTTTTAATACAGTTGCGAAAAATAAGAAAAACATTGTTAATCGTACACTAAACAAAAGTGGTAACAGTGACAGCTCGGTTAGACGTCGTCTTTAAGTATATTATATCTATGGGCGTTTGGCAGCTATTCCGTTCCATTCAGTCAACTTATTAAGAACGGAATTTTCAATATTGAATATTAAAAAATAAACGTGTTATAATGATGAAGAGGTAAGTAATTAAATATGAAATATGTAATATTTTTCGTATTCTTACATTAACGGTAGGTTTTTATGCTGATTACGACGTTTAAAGGAAACTAATATTAACACTCATCAATAAGTAGTCGTGAATTGGAACAAGTATAAATTTAAAAAAATTGGAAAAGTAAAAAGCACTAGTTCGAGATAACCAACTTTCCGCACGCTAAACAGCTACGTAAAGTAGCACTTTTGAGCAACTGTATTAAAAATGACTTTTAAATTATGATTTTGGATTATAATTATTTAATAACATTCATTTGGATTTGATTTGGTTTTGATTTTGTTTGATATTTTACATTTAATATTTGCTTCAGGTTGGTGTGGTGAAAAATTTTGTGTTTCACTCGGGTGCAAATTTTGTTTAACCCTCGTGTTTTGAAACCCTCGCAACGCTCAAGATTCCATTTTTCGAACCACTCGCTACGCTCGTGGTTCAATTTTGGAATCTTTCGCTTGCTCGGGTATCAATATTAGCACGAGCGGTTAAACAACAACTTTGCCCTCTTGTAAAACAAATAACTATTTCAGTTTAAATCATCCCAAAGTGGCAATAATTATGGGTATTACTAAACTACAAATTATTTTGTAGGTTAAAAATAATTTTACAAACATATACAGCTTACAAACACGAGCTTACAGTGTTATGAATTATTGAATATTAACCCCGCAGTGCGTTGAATGTTTCGCATCTATTATTCATTTCGAATGATGTATTAAACTAATGGTCCACGCAGTATAGTTTGCAAAGGCTAATTATTTAGCATTATATGTTAATAATTCACTAATAATTACTGTTATGTCCTAATTCTGTCTTCGAATTACATGCCTTACTCGCAAAAATAAAAAAATAAAAAAAAAATATTTCTTAAAATCGCTTTAAAATACAGCATAACAGAAGGCTTTTTATTTGCCCAATTACTCACAAAGTACCCTCAAGTCAAAAGGTTATAGAAACAAATAGAATTTTCAAAAGTGACAGACGAGTCTTTAAATTATTTGAAGAGGTCTTTTATGTAAATTTACGACGTTCATTAGTTTAGCTGAATACGAGACTTTTTTGAAAGAAGCGGCGAAGGCACTAATTGTAAGGATCCCCTAATTTGTCACCAGAATATTTTCGCTTAAAACATTTTGCGAGAACATCTTGAACTTGCTCGATCTGATTTCATTCAATATTTGTTGAATATTTTTTCTTAGCTCCAATGAATTAGCACAAATTTTTTCACATGATTTGGCTGCACGAAAACTTATTAAACAGGTAAATAATGTAAGCCCCGCTCGGGATTTCATTAAAATATAATTATAAAAACCTCGACCGGCCTAACCGGACTCGGCCGGGGCGGTGTAGAAGTTAATATTTTGGGTTGGCTTTATGTTTTTTTACCGAAATTAGCACGGTGCCGGTTAATTAGTGGTAGCAACCTCGCTCACAGCCGCTGATAAATTGTACCAATTGCGGCCGAGTTATGAACGTCGTTTATTTTTAGCCAGAGCAACCTGCCCTCATTTCTTTATTTTATTACAGGCGTTACAATGACTGGCAAAAAAAGGTTTAATAGGAAATTAGGACTACAATGAGCCTATAAACTAAATTAAGTAAATGATGATGATATATATGAAATAGAAAGTGATCAAGACCTCAATTCATGCCGCCTTGGCCCAAGTGGCCGAGCGGTCTAGGCTAGTTCTGCCGCGAATGAAAACGACCGTGGTTCGTTTCAAACCCTGAAAAGTCTCCAACGCAGCCAAGTCGGGCATGCTGCCGGATACGGGGCCAGCAGTATCCAACGAGGATTACCTCCACCTCTGACAAAAAAAAAAACCCTACACACTGGAGGCCTCGGTCAATTTTTCTTTCGTATATGACATCTATTTCAGTTTTTTATTTATTGCATTTTTACTTTTTTTTTTTTATTAATTAAAAAGCACATTGAATACTCCGCACTGGCGTCTGCTTACGATTTCGTGCCGGTAGCACTAGAGACCATAAGGGGGAGGCCTATGTTCAGCAGTGGACGTCTTATGGCTGAGATGATGATGATGAGCACTAGAGACAGCGGGCCGTGGGGAGTGGAAGCTCTCCGACTTTTTGGGGAAATAGGCCGGCGTTTGCGGGAGAGAGGTGGTGACCCTCGCTCTGGGTCGTACTTGGTTCAACAGGTCCCCATAGTAGCTCAGCGGGGGAATGCTGCAGGCATTATGGGGACCTTTGAGCCAGGTACGATGCAGGGTGGGTTATTTTAAGAGCTTAGTGTAGGTTAAGTTTTATATGAATTATTTTTAGTTTTTATTTTATTTTTATGTATAATTTAAGGATTAAATGTTTTAAGTTATTTTATATTTTGAAATGTTGATAAATATAATTGAATTCTATTTATAAATTAGTGTTTAAATATAATTGAAATGACACAAATAAACATTTTCATAAAGCGATTTAATTTATTTTCTTACATTATAATGAGCCTAACTGCGCATTCATAGAACATTATAATAGCGAGTGTGTACACGTCCTTGCTTTCCTGTAAATTAGTCGTTGAAATATTATAGGCACGAGGATCAACAGAAACCTTACTTACTTACTTACTGCCGTGGCGCAGCGACCCGAAGTGGATCTTGGCCTCTGACAATAAGGAACGCCATGCTTCTCTGTCTAGCGCCGTTTCTGTCCAATCGACGGCACCGAGCTCGTTCAGATCATACACGACCTCATCGCACCAGCGATACCTAGGACGCCCAACCGGAAACCGAACAGAACAGAGCTTCCGGGAACAGAAACCTTAGTAGTTAATTAATCAGGCTATGCGGAACTAAAATGGCGAATAACTAATAGATAGATTTAATAAAATACATTAGCGGGATAGAAAACACAACACACACTCTTTGAGGTGACATTTGGGTGGCAACTGCAACTTTATTACTGTGGCGACATTACTGCTGCGCCGTGGATGCGGCCGCCTCACACAGGCGAAAAATCAATAAAAGTCGGACAAAACCTAAACATTCAGGATTATTATAGAAATCGTATTAATGCAGGTTTGCCAACTAATAAAAACAAAATTACAATTATATTATGACATTTTATTAAATTTTGATCATAATATCTGGTTCTTCTAAAAGATTTAAATTTAGGCATATGGGAAGCGACTTTTTACTACCCAATTTTCTTAGTCCTGTTATATAAGGATCAGAAGACACTAAAAGTCTTTTCCATAGCCATTTGCCTAAAAAAAATGTGACTAAGCGCTCATGCTTGATTACACTAGTCATCGATTAAAATGAAAATTTTGTTAAAACGTCGCGTAAGGTCGCATAAAATAATGGTTGTATGTTAAAACCCAAGTTCTGTAGTTTCTAAAATTTATAATATCAAAACCGGATCTATCAGGAAGTTGTACTTTTCTCCTTGGCGAAGTTGAACAATGTGCAAAAAATACAAGGCATTACACTTATTTTTTTTTATAATAAACAAGCAAGCATAGCTATCAAAAGTAACTATTAGTAATTAGGTTATTACCTCCTAGAAGGGTATCCATCATTAAATCACAACTTTCTGAAAGCAAACGATAAATAAGTAAGCACATAAGTAACACTCGCAGAGCAGTAAAATATTCGCCTTTGAACAAGTCGAACTTTGGAATGAGAACGTGTCGCGTAGATGACTCTAACATGAAAATGATTATGCGAGTAGCGTGCACTGTTTATTGGACTACCCGCTAAGATTGGTTTTTGCCTGTTGGGGCTACTTAGAAGTTTTTTGGTTTTGTCCGACTTTTATTGATTTTTCGCCTGTGTGCGCCTGCTGCTGTGATGATTGCTACCATCGCCCACACTGTTAACTGTACATAGGTGGACCTTACGCCTGTTGTAATAAGGTCCATCGATTTGCACATAATGAGTGACGTACGCCGCCGCATTACTGTCACGATTCCATTGTTCAATCAGTCCCTCATTTTAGTAAGTAGGTACCTAACTAGTCTACCTATGCGTATATAGAAATGAATACAGATGTATCTACGAGACCGTCCAGTTGGTACATTTAAACCCAAAACATGATTTCATTAAAACTTGATTTCACATATGCGAGCTTAATTAAAAAAATACTTTAACCCCTTGAAACCTGCACAAATCGGTAAGCCCGCAAAATTCAGCGCAAATTGAGAACGTTCGTTATCGTGTTTAAAAGTGTTTTTCATGTCAGACACATAATATACAAGTATTAGCAGCGGAATGACGCTTGGGATAGAACTCGAGCCAGCCCTCTCTCGTTAAATTTTCACATGCACTTGACGGGCCGACCTGGCTTACGTTAATTATGAAATCTCATTTGAGAGCGAACCTACACGTTTGAGTAATGGGTTCTGAAATGAGGAGTGTTTAACAAGGATAAAAGTTTGGTGCTGGCGTAGAATGCTCCGGACCACATGGACAGAACGCCGTAGGTACAGTAAATGCACTATTCTCGACGAACTGAACATTAGAACGAGGCTCTTCACCACTGTTTGCTCCCAACGTGTACTTGGTTTCTTCGGTCATCTGAGCAGGACAGGGCGATATAACTTGGAAAAGCTCACTAGCCACATGGCAAGGAAGCGTAGGGATATACGTATGGCCACGCGTTGAGCGTACAGAATAACGTAAGAGACAAACGCCACATTGCAGGCTAGCACTGGGCCCAAGACAGAGCGGCTTAGAGAGCACTGGTGAAGACTGTCCACACTCCTCACATCCCTCAGCCATAAGGATCCGACAAGGAAGAAGAACAAAAGTTTAGGGCTACCACACACTAGCGTCTCCCGAGCTTCGACGTCTAGCCAATTCTATGGCTACTGCTAGACGCAACGTTGGCGCATCTGCATAGCGACGCCATTTTCCAGCGAGATTAGACGCCAACGCTCAAAAACGCTAGTGGGGTCTCTCTTAACCGGCTCGATTCCAATCAACACGGAGGCCAAATCAAACGTACATTTATTCTGACATTCTGGCGTTGTAAGTGCGACTGATTCTATCAAACTGCCTAATTTGTCGCGAAACGTAATTGAGCTTGTCAATTTGTTAAACTTCTACTTAATCAGTAGGAGCGTAAGTTTCTACATTAAATAATTAAATGTACTTAAATCCGTCTACAGGTCTGAGTTTTAATCACCAAATGTAGACATCACAGATGCTGAAATCGGACATAAAATACGTTTCTAAAAGTTAAAAACGAAACGGATAAAGCCTTACCTATAGTTGTGTTTGCTCAGAGCAAAAAAAGGTCAACCACGGCGTTGCATGAACAAGAGATTTCCTTTAGCAGGATTGGACCTAAGGACCCAAGGATGGATTTAAGAAGTGGAGCCACCCAGATTTTTGATGCAGGTTTGGTCTGCGACGTTTGAGGTTAATATTTTTTTAAGTTTAGGTTCTAAGTCAAGTTTAGTATCATTTTGAACTAAATCAAAGATGTAGACATAGATTTCATCGAAATCGGTTCAGCGTTTATTGATTTCCCATACAATCCTACACCTTACCTTTAATTTTAAAGGTTTTTTTTTTTGAATAAAAACCCCCATACAAATTTCCTCCTCCCTTTTCACACCCTTAAGGGATATTTATTGGGATTAAAAGTATGCTATGTTATTCCCTGGGACTCAAATTATCTCTGTACCTAAATTGGTTCAGCAGTTTAAGCGTGAAGAGGAATTTAAAAAACAGTATTTTTTTCATATTTTATGTGTTTTTACTTCGGAATGGTGTCATTATGATATCAGAAATGAATTCGGCACCCCCGATTTATACGGAAACGATACCAAACTTGACCTAGTAGCTAAATGATACAGATATCAAGATCAAGTTGAGAGCCCCCCCCCCCCCTAAAAATTTACATCAAAATCTCGGTGGCTCCACTTCTTGAATCCATCCCTGGGTCCTAAGGACCAATCCTGCCAAAGGAAATCTCTTGTTCATGCAACGCCGTATATTAAATAAATAATAAATAAATAATAAATATTATAGGACATTCTTACACAGATTGACTAAGTCCCACAGTAAGCTCAAGAAGGCTTGTGTTGTGGGTACTCAGACAACGATGTATATAATATACAAATATATATATATATATATATATATATATATATATATATATATATATATATATATATACATATACACCCATGACTCAGGAACAAATATCTGTATCATCATACAAATAAATGTCCTTACTGGGATTCGAACCCAGGACCATCGGCTTCGCAGGCAGGGTCACTACCCGCTAGGCCAGACCGGTCGTCAATATTAGCTCCAGCGCCATCCGCTATTACATTAAAATAATAGAAGGTTCCAAATTCAAAAACAAAACTTGCTCGTGTAACTCAAGTCTGAAACCAAACGTCAACAATCAAAGTTAAAATTAAATAGATCAATTTTCAATCCGCCTTGCATCATTAGCGTTAATTAAAACAGATAAATTACCATGTATAACATAAAACACACTCAAGAAGTCCAATTAATATACGAGAATTACTTCCAGCAACTCAGAAGAGTGATGAAATCGCTCCACAGTACGGCTTCAGTTCGTAATAAATCAATTTTAATTAATCACCATTCATCATGCAACTTTATAGCGTCATTAAAAAGGGTGAAAAATCGAAGGCTCGAGTGATTCTGGGAATGGATTTTCTGTTCTGGGTGACGATTTCAATACAAAATATTGGTCATCTGACTTTTAAAAACAGGACGCTTTATAAGTAGAAAGCCTACATATATAAAGCGGTACCAAGATCGTTATTCGACCGTGTTTACTTTTTTTTAAGAACTAGACTTATCGATACAATGAAATAATAGTACCTAGTTAAAAAAAATTGCTCTAAAGTTGTACTCGCTTGGTAGGATGACTAGAAGACTGGCCGCATAGCCCCGTTGGATTAGCAATACTGATCCGCTGAGCGTAATAAGTAGGTACTGGCCAAACGTCTGGTCACTAGGAAGCCTCTACAAGGCACTTTGACAGCTCATTATAGAGGTGACCCGCGCTGGGCCCCCAAGAACTGGGGCGTCTAAGGTTTTTTTTTAAGTTAAGTAGGCTGATTAAGTATTCTGAATATTTTAAAAAGTGATAGGCATTTTAAAAAGCCAGTCATCTAACCTGGATATAACTTAAAATAAACATAATTTTTATGAAGATAGGAACTGATTAATCCCAAACTTATGACACGTATAACAAACAAGTAATCGTCAATTTGTAAACCTCCTATGTATAACTCGTATAAAAACATGAAACGTAATGCGGCCAAAGGCATGAAAATCAATTTTATTACACACTCAAGTGTTATGAAAACATTTTGCTAAGAAATTGTATACACCAAAATTGTAAATATTTCGTACCAAAACATATGAATTGAAAGCGTAAGTAGGTTTATGCTGTTTAACTGCGCTATCCAGAGGAATAAAGTTCTCTCAAACAATAGGAGAACCCAAACCACGATAACGACACTATAGAGACGGAAAGCTTTTGTAAAGGCAGTAAAAGATAGAGTGCGCAGTCTGAAGGAGCCATCACTCGCGAGTTTATTTGATTAGGATCACATTACACATGCTATATATCCCTCCTTTTTCTTGATAGTATGATGAATTTCTTTCTAAAATTAGTGTATTTTATGATGGTTAAGAAATCGAATCGATTAGGTCGATATTTAAAGGTCATTTAAATTGCATGTACGGTGATTTGGACTTTCAGGATTTTTACACATTATTAAATTGTAATTGGACTTAATTGCGTTTAATTAAATTCTACGATTTACCTCCGACGTTGTTCCCGTGCTCTCGGACAAGACTGGTTAATGTTGACATCAACATCTTCTAGCCGCGCGAGTTTTTCCAACTACCCGCACTTGGTCTTGTTTATCAACTTGAACTTTTTAAGTCCCGTTTTACAATTCAATAATATGTACACTGATTGTACAGTCATCAGTAGCTAAGCGGAATTAGTATCAAAAATGAGCTAAGCTAAACTTTAATACATCGAAAATATTTTAAGACTATACTTCGGATCGATGATCAATTGATCATCGATGTTCTGAAAGGTAGAGCAAGTTCGAGTCTTTCCCCGGTAATACATATTTCCATTTTGTTAATTTTAA
Source organism: Cydia fagiglandana (assembly GCF_963556715.1). NCBI lineage: Eukaryota > Metazoa > Arthropoda > Insecta > Lepidoptera > Tortricidae > Cydia > Cydia fagiglandana. Next base: position 17,938,146 of record NC_085936.1, on the reverse strand, counting down.
AGAAAAACAATATTACTCGCAGACGTATAAGTATATGTGCTGGGTAAAAAATTGTCAAGGTTATATTTTGCTAGAAAACAGGACAGGTAAACTCGTTGCAAATGGTAAAACTTATCTATCTATGTCTCACACAATACCTATATGTGTAGGTAAGCATTATTTTGCAGCTCTGTTGTTGCGTAAGTTTGTGTGTTGTGTTAGTTGATTAATGTATTTTACTTTTGTGTTTCTCACACAATATTTTCGTAGTAAGGAGACTTATCTAAATGAGATCAAAGCTACAGCGCCAATAAATAATTCAAATTACTTGCACACTTTTAGAACGAGTCAAAATAAGGCAACCAACGATTCGCCTGATGGAAAGCGGTTGACAATTTAGTCTTCACGCACACCACATGCTTTATAAACTTTGAAAAATCTGTTTAGTAAGTTACCTTTAAAAAAAATCATAAGCCTCATAAAGTTGTAGTGCTTAATTGTTTTCCATCGTATTTTCTTGGAAACATTCGTATGTGACATGCGGCTTCTGTCAACCTCAGTACTTTTTGTACCGAGACTGACTGAAATAGCAAGACACATTCGTACGTTTCCGTGAAAATACGATGAAAAATAATTATGTATTACCTCTGTACTCTGTATACCTACTGTGAACTGTATTTTTGTTCAACAGCCCGTAGAAAATTCCCATTTAAACGTTACATAATATGCAAAGCTGAGAAATTCAATAAAAATGATATTGCCCTCATAACGATACTTTACGCTGGATGAGGGTCCGCATTATTTTGTACCTCAGGCATATAACTTCCGCTGGGTGAAGCCCACCATGATAGATGGGCTCTCCGGGCTGATTTCCTTTTCTTTACCGAGGAATTTCTCAACTCAAACGATAAGGGCTTCCCTTGGTGAGCGGAGATTGGCCAGAAAAATGTTTCATCATGAGCTTGAACTTGATATACACCAATTTATCACTTTTCTGTTTTTCGTAAAGTGTTGTTCGAATTTAGAATTTTATTGTTATTAATTTTACAGTACATATGGTCCTTTTTTCCCGCACTAGTGCGTGAAATAGCACTTTTCGTGCGTATGTTAAAAGTTTAAAGGACCAGATATGCTGTAAACCTTGTACGATACACGTGCGAATAGGCAATTCGCAACTCGTGTCGATTTAAAAGCCTCCCTTCGTTCGTGTTTTTTTTATCGCCACTCGTTTCAAATTTCCTCCTTTTCTTGCACTTTTTCTTTATGTAGATAGAGTTAGATCAAGAAAAGTTTTAATAGCCCACGCGTTGCAAGTGTTATTTAAACCTCATAATTTAATAGAAGTTTGACGTTTAAAATTACCCTTACACTGTGTGGGCTATCAAAATCGCTGCAGATTTTTCTTGGTCTAATTCTAGGTTTAAATACTAATATTATAGTGTGCAAAAATTTATCAATTTGGTGTTGTATTTTAAAGATTTTTGTCGATTTATTGAAAATGATATTCAAGTAACGTGAAACGTCTCTCTTATTTTAAAAAATCTTTTATTTCTATTTTTGAGATTATTAATTTGTTTTGATATGATTTGATTAAATAGAGATTGTTTCAAGATTTTCTTCTTCACTTGTTTTTTTAGACCTTTATTCTGAAAAAATCAGAAATGTATGTATTGTAAAGTAAACGTTATCACCTATAAGTTAGTAGTATAATCAATATTATGCTTATACCTACTTATCGAATTATAGACGCACTCAATTTGTTACCTTGTTTTTGTTATTTTTTACAAACCAATTATTTGACGTATAGGTATATATTACTGTCTTGGGTGAGACTTGAACTCACGGCCTCTGGTTCAGGTCAAGTCAATCAAGTCAAGTGGTTCAAGTCTCACCCAAGACAGTAATTTTTCCACTTTTAAAAATGTATTCTAAGCTTAATAGCATCGTTCGCAGACGTTTCTGCTTGTTAAAAATTAAAATAGGTATATATTTATTATTAGTAATCATAAATGTATACAGTCGACGGCGCCGAGTGCGCTAAGGTCTTTTTGCACTTTGTCTCTCCAGCGAACAGAAACGGCTTTGGACAGAATAACATGGTGGTCTCTGGTTTCGGAGGCCAAGATCCACTTCAGGTCGCTGCGCCATATAAAGTAAGTAAGTATAAGTGTATATATCTATGTTTTACCTTTACGTACGAATCGCGAGGTAAGAGTATAATATGACGGTCGTTCTTGATTGCGTTACGAGATGCTTCAGTAGGCGAGGCTCGTGGGTACAATTTTCGTGCTTACTCAATTTCGTTTTGCCTTTCTCTTGATTATGGACGTGTTTCGAAATAAACATACGTGACGTCATTTACGCATGTATTTATTTTGAATACGGCAAAGTGGATGCTTTTTAGCGTTAAATGGGTTAATTAGTAGCTCGTACTTGCTTTTTCCCTACTAGCGACCTGCCCCGGCTTCGCAAGGGTTAACAAATTATACGTGTAACAGATAACAGAAAACATAAACAAAACTTTAGACACAAAATTTAAAATATGGGAAGACAGTCAAGAAAAATTACTGCAAAAGATAGAAAAACAGGAACAGAGGCTTCATACCCTAGAAAAGCAAGTAAGACAGAGAAATTTGGTATTTTTCGGCATCGAGGAAAATGAAAATTCTTACTCACAGCTAGAAACAAATATCATTGACTTCATAAACAACTTCCTTTCAATAAAATTAAATAGCATAGATATCCAAGAAGCGAGGAGAATCGGCAAAAAATCAGAAAATCCCCGTCCCATTACCGTTACATTTACCACTTTGGGCAGCAAAATCAAAATAATGAAGCAAAAAGGACTACTAAATAATACTGCTTACTACGTAAAGGAAGATTATCCACAACACATTTTGGAGAAAAGGAGAGAGCTACAGGAGCAAGCGCAGGTAGAGAAAAATAAAGGAAATAGAGTCATAATAAAATATGACAAATTAATTGTACTAAAAAATAATTCTGAGACAGAATCAAGTTCAGATACCAGAAAACTGAACCTATCCATCTCACCACAAAATAACTTTACTCGCAACTCCCAAGAAAATGTTCCACAGCCTCCACACAATATTCAAGTGGCAAAGAAAAATAAAACTGTAGTAACACGGAATGGATCCCAAAGCTCACCCAGTACGTCGCAAGGACCCGTCAAACCAGGCATCCTTAACTTTCTAACTAATAAGCAAGCAAACAGTAAGCAGGAAGGAGATAAAAATAGAACCGAAGACAACTTGAACGCCTAGCAATTAACACCTCTCTCAGAACACGTATTATACGAAAAACAAAACCTATTAACACCACAAATCCATCTTCCAAGCCGGTTGGTCACCGTGGAAGATTATGACCAAAACCTTCCAAAGAAATCATCAGAACATACAAAACTCAGCAAAAGAAGCTCACTCCAGCTCTACATATTGACATACAATGTTAGAACTCTTTCATCACACGAACGATTAATCGAACTAAATGAAGCACTAGCGAATATAAAATATGACATCATAGGTTTATCAGAAATACGACGCCTCGGCAACGAAATTTCAGAATACGATCACTTCATTCTGTGTCACACGGGTCAAACGCCAGGAAAATATGGAGTCGGTTTTTTAATAAACAAACACCTAAAAAATAATATCAAGAGCTATGTTGGAATCTCTGAACGAGTCGCACTTCTAAACATCGAAATTTCAGATAAACCGCTCACCATAATACAGGTCTACGCACCCACAGAGGCGGCGCAAGAAGAAGAAGTGAATACTTTCTATGAAGAAATCTACGAAGCTATAAGCATGGCATATGAAGATTACATCTTAATGGGGGACTTCAATTCAAAAATAGGCAAACCACAAATGGATGAACGTCTTGTAACAAGGCAATATGGCTATGGTGACAGAAACGCACGAGGACAGAGGCTCATAGACTTTGCGCTGGAAAACAAGCTAGCAATTATCAACACTTTTTACAAGAAAAAACCCAAAAACAGATGGACGTGGCGCTCGCCAAATGGGCAACATAGAAACGAAATAGATTTCATAATGTCAATCGCCCACAAATATTTCAAAATATCGAAACTTTGAATCTAGATTATCCGTCAGACCACAGACCGCTCAGAGCTACAATAACACTTGCTAAGCCGAGGAAAAGTAGAGCCAACTACATAAATAAACAACTCAGCATTCTCAAAAGCGAAGAAGAGATTTCACAGTATAAAGAATGCCTGATATATTACATAAATACTCTAGAAGACAACGATAAAGAGGAGACAGTACAAGCCCATTATGACAAAATAATCAACACTATTCAAATAAGTTTACAAAGTGCTTGTAAAAAAGATTCACCCAAAGACCGTAGTATACTGACAGAACGCACAAAAAATCTAATTAAAAGAAAACAACAATTGCAACAAACTAAAAATAAATCTAGATCACAGAAAAACGAACTCAAAGCATTATACAAATTAACCAGTAAATATATAAAAATGGACTATCAAAACCACAGATTTTTAACATTAGAAAGACATTTAGAACAGAATGGAAGCACAAAAAAAGGGTGTAAAGAATTACGAACAAACAAGACATGGATCAAAAGCTTAAAAAAGAAGGAAGAAACGAAAAATAGCCGTGCGGAAATCATAAAGGTTGCAACAGACTTTTACAGTAACTTATATAGCGCCACAACAACACATAGAGATCCAATAGAGAACTATTCACCGAAACCTCAGGTGTCAAATGAAATATCAAGATATGTCATAGAGCCTATAGACTGTGAAGAAATTATAGAGACAGTACGAAAGCTAAAATCAGACAAAAGTCCAGGCTCGGATCACATTACGAACGACGCTATAAAAATCGGTCAAGATATACTAGCCAGGCCACTAGCAAATTTATTCAATCATATTTTAGAAACCACTGAAACACCAACACAATGGTCTGAATCTAATATTATTTTGCTTTATAAAAAAGGAGACCCTGAAAATATCAGCAATTACAGACCGATAAGCCTTCTGCCATCCATATATAAACTTTTTTCAACCATTATAAACCAGAGAATAAATGTATCACTAGAACAAAAACAACCCATCGAACAAGCCGGCTTTAGAAAAGGTTTTTCTACGATCGATGGACCATATCCATACCTTGGAGTTAATAATAGAGAAGTTTCAGGAACAAAACCGACCATTGTACGTAGCTTTTATCGATTATCAGAAAGCTTTCGACACTGTATCCCACGAAAGTATATGGACAACACTAAAAGCTCAACAGGTAGAGACAAAATACATAGATATTCTAAAATCTATATACAATAAGAGTACGAGCCGAGTAAAACTGGAAACGATTGGTCCGAGCTTTCAAGTAAAAAGAGGAGTAAGGCAAGGGGATCCCCTGTCTCCAAGAATTTTTATTGCTATTTTAGAAAACATTATTAGCAAACTAGATTGGCAAAAACAGGGCTTACTGATACAAGGAAAAACCTTAAGTCACCTCAGATTTGCAGACGATTTAGTACTACTGGCGGAATCAGCACCAAATCTGCAATACATGATCGAAACTCTACATAAAGCTAGTCGGCAAATAGGTCTTGAAATGAATATTTCTAAAACAAAAATCATGTCAAATTATAAAAAATCGAACATCACACTAGACAATGAATTATTACAATATGTGGAACAATATATATATTTAGGCAAACAAATTGGATTCAACAGAAATAGCAATGAACTAGAAGTAGAGCGGAGAGTGAAAATTACATGGAATAAGTACTGGAGTCTAAAGGAAGTGTTTAAAAGTAAATTGCCAATAAAGCTGAAAAAGAAAGTTATGAACACATGTATAATTCCATGTTTAATATATGCAAGTCAAACTTGGAAATTCACCAAAAAAATCCAGAATTTAATAATAACGTGCCAGAGAGGTATGGAACGTAGCCTGTTAAACTTGAAAAAAATTCAAAAGGTACGACACACGAAGATAAGAACAGCGATTAAAACTATAGATGCACTCAACCAAGCTCAAAAGTTGAAATGGCGATGGGCCGGACATGTGGCACGACTTAAAGACCGCAGATGGACGAAAATTGTCACTCAATGGAAAGGCCCTCCAGGCAAGCGACGCAGTGGAAGACCACACTCACGCTGGGACGAGGACATTATAAAAATAGCTGGACCAAACTGGCACCAAACAGCATTAGACCGAACAAAATGGCAAACTTTGGAAGAGGCCTTCACCTGAGAGGGGTTCCTGTTACGTAAAAATTATTTAGTAAATATTTATAAGCAAACTAACAATTCTAAACTATACCTATTTATTAAGCATAAAATAAAAATTGATTACTAACCATAAAGTAAGAAATATTTAACACTATAAACCTGTAATAATTTAGCGGGAAATAAAAGGCTTTTTATTTTTATTTTTATTTTATTTATTTATACGTGTACTTCCTCAAGTATCATTATATTGATAGGAGAAAACCGCATGAAAATCTGTTCAGTAGTTTTTGAGTTTATCGCGAACATATAAACACACAAACAGACAGGGACTTTGTTTTATAAGGTGTAGTGATGTTAAGGCGGGATTCCACTAGTGTGCGGCACTGTGTGGCACAAGCATATTCAGTACAAAAATGCTTGTGCCGCACAGTGCCGCACACTAGTGGAATCCCGCCTTAACGAATAACATAATGCGAACGCAACATTTTTGAAGCAGCGTGGACCCTATACTTAAGTCTTTAATAGGTATATTAAAATGAGTCACTTACGTAATTAAGTCGAAAATTTTGTGATGGGTCAGTGCATTATAGCCGGAAAACTATTTTAGTTACTACCACAGTGGTTAGTGAGGACGAACCTTTAGCGTGTGACGTAGAGATGTGTGCCATACACCATTTGACAATAATGCCATAAACGAGGGTAGTGTCTAGCCGTCTCGTCCAAGACAATCAGTTTTTCCACCTTTATTTTTTTTTACCTGTGTGTAGTCGTTAATATAGCATTTTATCATCAGATCAACCGAAAGTTGATTTACCTCCAGTTCGATATTGATATCTCTACCTATAAAAATAAGTTTTTGACAAAAATTTAATTTTTGGTACAAGCTTTTATCGCTGACTACTTTTCTTACGACAGACAACTAATACTCGTCATCGAGACAATTCTAAAAACCCCTAACACAATTAGGTTGCGTTGTTTCATCACAGAGTTCCTATGGCCACCTCCTGTCTCCATCATCAGATCAGCTTGATGGTACCATAATATTGCATTGTCATTCGATTTATACATGCATGCAAAATTTCAGCTCAATCGGAAACAGAGAAGTGGATCAAATTTAACTTGCAAGATTTGATTACAGACCGACAGACAACGGTCAGGTGAAACTAAATAAAAGCTTGTAATAAACATAAAAGCAAAAAATAGTACACCGAATCCAAATTGAGCAAATAACAATTGCGTGATAACATTACCATCGTTATTATAAATGCACATGCAGTGTGTTGTGTGTTCGTCCGTCTACGCAAGCGGTTAAAGAGTAATAATGGTTACTCAATTACGGCACAATCAACACTATAAACGTTGTGATGTGTGCGTGAATCAATGTTCGAGGGCACATCAGGCTTTGTAAGTGTACAGTTTAATCGTGGTTTAACTACTGTCAAATGGGTGATTTCGTATTGAAATATCTATATAAAGCGACGTGTTTTTTATATTATTATTTTTGGTGTTTTTACAATCTAAATAAATATCGGTAGGTATGTATGATAAAGTTATATGACAAATTTTGACAATTATTATTATTATAGTTGCTGTTATTGCTTCTAATTTCAGCATTTGACACTCACCCCTAGCTCTGTTTAACAGTATTTTGACTATAATAAGACGGGTAGTAAATATATTGCGTGTGAGTGTGATATACCGTATGTCGTCGTGCACGGCTATGCCAGAGGTGCACAGCCTGGGAAAACTAATTCTGATTTAACAATTCGATGGTTTTGATGTTACTTTGATAAGACTTTGAAGATCGCTCGCACAGATTGATGCATAAGAATGAAGTGAAAATTATGCTTGTGTTGCGTCCCAATCACCAATCGTTAAGGTCGTATCAAAACCAATTCACTACTATAACAAATTGTTACATTAGAATTGACTTCCAATTCGATTTGAGAAAGTAATATTTCGATATGGCGACAGATCAAATGTAAAACTCGACAATTCTACCCTGATATCGACACTTTTCAGTAAACTAGTTTTACATTGAAAACGACTTGATTTTGCAGATAAACACTATAGCTGTTAACGCGACGCACTAATCAAGAGGATTATAATTTGATTTTAACACAATGTAGGCCCTAATGCATTTATCGTCGCAGCATTATAGGAGGAAATGGGCAAAGATAATTGAGTATTACCTATAGGTATGCGTTCAATAGATCACCATGGCGTTTCGCATTGATGTCTGAAATAATAGTTTACCTATACCAGGAATATTAATACTAAAACTATACTAACTGCATAATTATGAATGATTTGAAAGAAACCGAGTATGTTTATATCTAGTTACGGAATAAAGCACCTGACGATTATTTTATATACCTACTCAAGTACTCATATTAGATTTTATGGACACCTTGAAGGGCAGAAGTAGACAATGTATTTTGTGTACCCAGGGGTATTTTTCATATCGGTCCCAAATGGAAAACCTTGTCCTTTATGACCATGTTAAAACATTTTTGATAGTTGGACTCATAACCACAAAATAACTCAGTAGGCATACCTATTACAAGCACAAAAAATACTTACCCTACTTTACGAAGCACGCACACTTTCTACGCTTTTAACGACGCCACTAACGGTTTTTCTTAATTAAAAAATCCTCCTGAAATGTTTAGGCGAAGAAATCTACCGAAGCATAAATCATAGCGATTCGTGTTATTTAAGGCGTAAACTTTTATGGCAAAGCAAGGGGCACTTAAAAACTTGGTTGGAAGCAAACGCGTCAATGTTACAATAACGCCGCGAATAATAAATTAATTGCCGAACACAAAAGAAAGGCTGCGCGTTAATGGTGTCATAGAGATCTTTGTAACGATAGAGTGGTAACTCCATACATCAGTTTCTTTACTAAAACGCAGGTTATTTTCGTAATTAACATTTAGCGACAAGTAGTGGATCAGTACTGCTATTAGACAATATAGATGTTGCGACACAAGAAAAGTCAAATGCTCAACAATTCTCAGCTTATATTATAACCGGATTAACCGAAACTCTTTCAAAGGCTACTTAAGAGCTGCTGCTCTTTTTCCTGCTGCTTGTAATACATATTAGTTGTAAATTGTTTTAGCAATACCTTTTTTGTCAGTCCCGACTACGTATGTCGACTACGAAATAACGCGCGTTTTGGTAAGTAAACTGGCGTTAGCACTCTATCTTTACTTATTTTTCTATGATGGTATTATGATAACTTGGTCAGAGGTCATTGAAATGTATAAAGTTAGGTCACCTTTGACCTTTTTGAGACTGAAATTGATGTTTTAGCCTCTAGTTTCATAATGTAGAAAGTTTTAATGCGTACTTCGGTTTTAAGATGAATTTATAAAAAGTAATGGATACCTACGTTTTAAGAAGAAAAAGTCACAGATAGGTTTGAAGCAGCAAAATTTAATTTTCGAATTATAAGAAGCTTTAATGTTTTAATTTCGCTGTTGGATTTAATTATTATATGTCTAAAGATATTTCAGTTTAGTTTGAGTTTAGAGCTAATAAAAGTAGTTTTACTTGGCAATTCAATTATTTTTTTATGAAAGCTCTTGACTAGTTCATACTCTTAGTCATACTTTACTTATTTATAATAATAATTACATATTACACATTACAAATTACAGTTTTTTACGCATAGTCCATGAAATCTCGATTTTTGTTCAGCTACCTCTCCTCTCCATTACTTTCATATATAATAATTATGTTTTTTTAATTCTCATTCTGTTAACTATTTCATTTTACGCTTTAATTCCCTTTACTAAGTACCTACGTTACGAGTATATCGCTCGGAACACGCACTCGTATTGATTCCGATATTCGTACTCACGGACACGAATTTACTTCATATTAGTATGTACCTACAAGCTTATGTACCATTTTAAAAGTGTATTTTTTGCCCTATGACATGTTTGGCGAGGTTATTAAGTATGTAGATTACCTACATTATTGAACAACTTTCATTATGGAACCAACCCCAAACTCGCAAAAAAAGTTGACTGTCCAATGTTCAAAACTGTTGTAAAATATACGTGGAGCCATTTTTTTTTTCACTCTGAACATTTACCCCTCTATTCATAAAACTTTACGGGCCTAATTTAGTTAATCTCTACTTACCTACTCTCTAACACATTTTGTACAATTCAAAAATTCAAACTGAACGCTTTTTTAATAAACACTTATGCACCAATTTACGATAACCGGTTGATTTTACCGGTTAAAAATTTCATATGCAGCAAAAATGTCTCGGCGGAAATTGTAGCAGTGAAATATCGCGCGCAGCTGGGACGGCTAATGAACCCGTTTCATGTTAGTAATATTGTGCATCATGTCGAGTAAATTGAAAAATTAATCCTACTCGCATGTATAAATGTGGTCGGATTTTTTCATTTCACTGGCGATGTGGATAAAGTGTCCGAGGCGTTTGCACTTCAAAATTAAAGCTCAGAATTAACCGGGCTGCCTAATGGGTTCATATATAATGAACATTCATAATTATGTTGCTACATATTATTACTTAATATACTTATTGCTATCGCTTACTCTGTTTATTTATTTTTGTTAAGTTAAGGTTGTTTATAACATGAATATAAAATTAAAATACAAAAACACATAAAAACAATAAAATAAATCATTTATACACAATATAAAAAACCTAACTAAGGGTGCCGCCAGCACCAGCAGCGGGGCAGGGCCTGTTGTATTATATTACCTATGTATTTATTCGATGTTTGGTGGTGCAAAGAGTTCTTCTTTCCCTGCGCTCTGAGCTCTTTAAGGACATTGTTAGAGTACAGTGACTTTTGTAGTTCCGTTTACCAACTTGTACCTAAATATTATAATCCGTTTCATGTAAAAGTATAATACTGGCAGATAAATGATCGTTGGACTTTCAAATTTTATTAGGAATGGAGTGTCAGAGAAGTCCCTATTTAAATACGTACATGTTGTACTTCAAGATTTTAAATAACCGTATAATTCTATCGTACAAATGCACACAACTAATTTCTTTAGTCGACTCTTGCGATTCTTAATAACCCCCGAAATCACCGTCTGCACCATCCTAACCTTTTGATCCCAGTAGGAGTTCGGACACAAAAGTTGCTCCCGCTGAGATCAACAATAGGTCTGCGGAAAGATTAATCGTCCGAAGAAGCCCCCAAAGCTAGAGGAAATAATTTTTCATCTTTATCAAAATGTTCAGTAAGAAACATTGTGATGCCGTATGAAATTTCACGGTTGCCATTCATTACCCTACTGAACACTTGGCGACGCTTATTGTTCTGTACTTAATGCGAGAATTAGAACGGCCGTGCCGACACCCGCTCGAGATTCACCTGACGCCTTGAATGTTAAAGATATTTGGAATTGTTGTGTCGTCAACATGTGCTGTGTACAGCCACGCATGCATTGGATATGATACCGAGATATATCCATTACCCTACTGAACACTTGGCGACGCTTATTGTTCTGTACTTGATGCGAGAATTAGAACGGCCGTGCCGACACCCGCTCGAGATTCACCTGACGCCTTGAATGTTAGAGATATTTGGAATTGTTGTGTCGTCAACATGTGCTGTGTACAGCCACGCATGCATTGGATATGATACCGAGATATATTGGCCGAAAGGTATCGTGTTTCGGAGGTTCCGTGGAAAAGAGCCGAATCCGACACAAGAGCAGCCGATTCAACGGAGTCACGCCGTTATGTAGTTTTATGTTTTTAAAATACGTATAAATGTTAGTCTGAAAGGTATTTTGTAATATGGGCCTTGTTGCCTGATTTAGGTAAATGTCTATATGAAATAAATAAATAAATAATAAACGTAGACCTTTAAGAACAAGACACCAAAAACAAAAAAGGTAATCCAATCCAATCTGATTACAATAATTTAAGTATTGACTTTCTGTATCTCTGGACATTAATACGTCATTAGATGTTAAACTGCCAGACTAGAGTTTATACAAAAGCACAAAGTTTACTCGATTGAAAATTTAAAAAATCCTCCATTTTATTGAAGTAAATTGACACCTCAAGTTTATTGACGCCCAAAAATAAATCACATTTTTTCATTCTGTGATACCATTTTACAATAACCCCCGTAAAAGATTTTATCTTTTTCACGGTTGCAAACGTAAAAGCGTTATTTAATTTTGCCTACTGCTATGTGCATGCATCGGAAAAAGTGTATAAATTTAATTTTATTAAAATATTACAAAGGCCTTTTTTATTTACAGTTTTCACGTGCCTTACTGCAAATATTAACTGTATTGCTGTCCTAGAAGTATAACTCTCTAAAATAAATACAATATGCTCTCTAAGAACTTATTACGAAAGTGCTCGATGGGGGTAAATGTGACAAAAAGATTGAAAGTTGAAAAAAATCTATTTATACAAAATGTCATCTATATGTAAATATTAGTTCTCCAAAATAAAGTACGAAAGTAGTTTTACTTGCATCTCTTAATTAACAAGACCGTTAATTCAACTATGACCTAAAATCTTTATTTGCAAAGTGAATTCGCGCAGAAAGTTGATATTTAAGCTGCGCGGTCTTAAATACTAAATGCATTTATTGTTTATGTGCTGTTTTGATAAATTATGATTCTGTTTTCATAACATAAGTAGGCTTTTGCGATATACTTAGCATAAATTAATTATGCTGACATAGTCCATATATTGTATCTATTGGACCAGAAAAGTTCTGGTTTGGTGACCACGTATCAAATGACTTGTGATGTTAATGCCCTTTAATGAAAATTGAATCGCAGGTTTCGAGAAGGTTAGACGTCTGATAGGTAGAATGACCGCCAAAATACAATATCACCGGCCATGCTAGTAATCAATCCAAAACTAAAACGGTTTGTCTAAAAATATTATAACCCCTAATAATTAGTGAATAGAATCAGGCGTTACTTTGCGGAAAGCCATATTAATTTAAACCACAATTATACTTTGCTTTTTTATTTTATTTTCGCAGATCAGCAAAGTAATAATTTGGTTTAAATTTCCAGAGTAAGTATGTGTAAAGCGTGCATCTTTCCACCAGGCGCAATCTCATGGCGCGTCCACTCCCGGCACGTCGTCGCCGTCGCTACAACTATGATTTGCATTTCAAGTAATTGGGGCGACGACCGTGCGCTTTCTCCAATTAGTGTTGTGCCGTCGGATTACTATGTATTAATAGGGATATTATGGGATTTTTTGTTGCTCTAGGAAATATTTTTAAAACTCGATTTACAAGAATTGAGCATTCGTAGTTTGATACTCCCCATTTAAATTTTCCGAGAATATAGTGGGCTAACAATCATGAAAGATAATTTATTGTTTTAAGTAATAGTAGATTGTTAACCAAGCTATTAAAGGTACTCATTTCTTTCTAGGTACTCCTAATTTGGTGCTCGAACGCAGAGAGAGCACAAATAGTCCGAGGCTGAAATTATGCCTTTCACCCGAAGCAAATACTCTACTTTTCATTTTGACTACGAGGTAAATAAATTATGTACATGAGAAAAAAGAAATACGACTAAGTATAAAATTTGTAGTATTTATTGAGCGCACTTCCTATTGATAATTTAGGTAAAAGTATCGTAATATTTTATGGAATGGGGAGTAAAATAGCGAAATGGAAATCCATTTAAACCCTAATTTTAATAACGTATCGTAAAAAACGTCAAAAATGCCGCACACTTCATAGAACAACAATGACCCACTTTCAGAGTATGAGAAATGAAAATATATTTTTAATACAGTTGCTCAAAAAGTGCTACTTTACGTAGCTGTTTAGCGTGCGGAAAGTTGGTTATCTCGAACTAGTGCTTTTTACTTTTCCATTTTTTTAAAATTTATACTTGTTCCAATTCACAACTACTTATTGATGAGTGTTCATATTAGTTTCCTTTAAACGTCGTAATCAGCATAAAAACCTACCGTTAATGTAAGAATACGAAAAATATTACATATTTCATGTTTAATTACTTACCTCTTCATCATTATAACACGTTTATTTTTTAATATTCAATATTGAAAATTCCGTTCTTAATAAGTTGACTGAATGGAACGGAATAGCTGCCAAACGTCCATAGATATAATATACTTAAAGACGACGTCTAACCGAGCTGTCACTGTTACCACTTTTGTTTAGTGTACGATTAACAATGTTTTTCTTATTTTTTCGCAACTGTATTAAAAAACGTCGTTCGATACACGTGCGGAAATGTCATAAGTAATGACATACCTTCCGCACTAGCATCGAAATGTACTATTAAACCTTGTATACCTACTTTATCTTGGATATATTCAAACAAAGCATGTCAATATTAAATTCATGTTTCCAACTACGATATTGTGTCAGTAGCAAACAAATGGCTCAATAAACTTATGATATTTTATCTTGAGTGACTCGGAAATAACTTGGGAACGTAATTTAGACCTGGGAATATTCCTAAACAACGTCACGTCACTATCCCAAAAGCAAAGACATAAATGTGAATAAAAACCGGCGAGCACATCAAGCCCTGTTTACCCAACAATTCGAGACTCAAGCGGTACATCAAAGCGTTTTTGAAATTCAAAGTCAGTTTCACGCCTTGAGTTGGGGTTGCCGCTTTGTATTTATTTTATTTACTCGTACCTCTGTATTTCCAGTTCCGCCTTAGTAAATTAAACTTTTGTAAATAATGTAGGACGTGTCTCTTTTATAAATTAATATATGGACGAGAAACCTTTGCAATTAAAGAACAATATTGTAGTTTACTTATATTGCCAGTCTATAAAATATGAACGTATTTTTAAACTATGTTAAAATTACTTATATTACCAGTCTATAAAATATGAACGTATTTTTAAATTATGTTAAAAAAACGGGAAAACGATTTATCCTAATTATGCATCAAATATCTATTGTTAAATCATTATTTTCCCTTTGTACCATTTTTTTAAGTTGTTATTCATTCTTGCAGATCACTGGTTATTCTTGCAAGACGTACCTACAACTTTATTATTTATACAAAATATACGTGAAAAAATGTAGCCAGTAATCAATAAGTATTCCTTTTGCAAATATTCCTAGTTACTTTGTTAACGATATATTAGGTACTAAAAATCTAGTAAGGTTGTGATGTAGACATTTAACAATTTGTCTGGTTTAAAACTTAAAATAGATTGTAACAGAATGAATTATACAAAATTTTGATAAGAACTTATAATTATATGCAACGAGAGACAAAATTCTTTAATGTGAACGGAATATGCATGCATTTAGAACGGGGTGTTGTTCAGACTTGGTAATATTAATGTGCTAGTGCAGTATCACATTTACCTTTGTTTTCTGGAGTTTCCCTGATGAATTTATGGAGTGCTGGAAATGTTTTAAATTCTGAATTTTGTGTTAAAGTTTCAAATTATATCGTTTCAAATTATGTCGTTTTTGATCTCAATAGAAGCAAGTATTAGTATAAGATGTGTGAAATCTATAGTTCGTTTTTTTTAGCATTAGAAATAAGGTAAACAATCTTGATGTGTCTTTTAATTGAAAAACACATTTTAAAAATAAGTTACGGTAAATGTGTAACAATTATGAATCTAATACGATCATTTATATTCATCTGCTTTCATAAGTAATAGTTACTGATTTTTAAAAAGAGTTTTCCAATTAAAAGCCATGTCAAGATCGCTTGCCTTCTTTCAAGTTCTTTCTAATGCTAAAAAAACTAACTAGGTAGGTATATGAAAAAACTGTGCCCTTTGTCAGACAATGTATTTAAACACTATCTAGAATGTCATCCACGTCGCCGTCGGGACAGTCAGATCCCAGCGGACAGTATCAAATATGACGACCGTACTGGAATCAGTACTGAATACAAAGAAGTTTGTCTAGATCCAGACTACAAATTGGTTGAGAGTAGCCGCATGTCACTATTCTGGGACCTTATTGGTAATATTTAGCTTTACCTACTTCAGATTGTGACTTCACCGTCATTTTTAATGATCATAATACCACCCAAATAATTGCTAATAACAGGCCTTTTACGCTAGCCCAATGTAGAATGTGGATGTTCCTCACACATATTTGTATTCCTTTTCAGATATAGTGATTATGCAGGTAGATATTAGGGAATGCAAATCGGTTATTTTTTGTATGGAAGTGATCGGTTTTTAACCGAAACCGCGGTTATATCCATACAAAAAATAACCGATTTGCATTCCTTAGTAGATATCCTTATAAAATTTTACCTTTACTGGGCATGAGTAGTTAATGAGTTACATTACTTATGTATTGACTCCTCAAGCCGTTGGTATATATACTGATATCCTAGCCAAAATGTCTTGTACGAACTTGTGTAAAGACCTTATATTCTCATCTCTGGCTTAAAAATGAGCGATTTGAGTTTTAAAACCACCTAATCTAACGTGACCGCTAGATTTATAACAAATATACCTAATGATAGACCGGTCTTATACTGGTTTATCTTAGAGCGTGGAAAGCTTGCGGTCGGCTCACGATTGGAATCATGAGATTTCTCAGTAGATATAGCGTTATTGTATCCGAAACGACTGGGGACCGACCATCTCCGACGATGTCCCCGTCAACCAACCCTTCGATTCATTTCGATCTTTTGTGTTCAACCCTTAATATACCTACTGATAGTTTGATACTACCAAAGACTTGCTTTGTGGTGGGTAAAATAATGTTAGATGTTATTTGTAGTCTTGGTCTTATCAGTTTTTAAAAAAGTAGTGTGTAAAATGTGTTGACTATTATATAGTTATGTACTTATTTATAAAATAAGTAAAAAAGAAACACACCGTTCAATTGCATATCATGCAATCATTCAGAAATTAAGCCGGTAGGTTATTAAGCCAATGCACAATGAATAAATAAAGTTTAAAAAGAGTTTTAATAATTAAAACGTAACTTTACAACGACGAATAACTACTACGATATTGTAATATTTGTAATAGATTGTAATGGGCTTCATAATTATTACTTTTAGACCGTAACTTTAAGTATTTTTTAGTCAGATGCCTGATGCAGATGAAAACAAGTGTCTACCTCAATTCTAGGGATTAGTTGTCTAGCGGCCCTCAGGCCCCCATGAGCCGTGGCGAAATGCCGAGATGACACGAGGAAGAAGAACAAGGGTCTGTAAACTTAATAATGCGACTTCTAGTGCGACGTTACCTAGATGTATTATCCTAACTTTTGGCTATATAAAACTTCCTCATAAAACTAAGAAAATATAACGTAACGGTTCTTTCGTACGGCTGTTACCAGGCGTCTAGCTTATCTGGTCGTTTCGCGGTCACTTAACTTTTATTAGATTCTTCCCTTCCATCATTTCTCCTGTCACTCAAACGCAGCATTATTTTGACGGCCAAATAAGTAAAATAACGTTTCTTCCAAGAAAACACAAAACGGATTTTTAATGGCTTATTGTTGAAAAATCACAAAATTAACGTCAGCTAACCCGAGCTGATTTGTTATGGGATTTGATCTATTCTGGATTGATTGACGGTTGAACATTTTCTCATCGAACATGGCCAATGTACTTAATCCTAAAAGGGACTCAAAAATCTTAATTAGGTACTTAACTTCATAATATTATAACACTTTAAACTCTCTCGTTTTGTACACATATTCAATTACACAAACAGGTCTACCGCGATATACTCGTAATTTCACTGTTTTTACCTTAAATTCTTCTTCAGTCTTTCCGTGACCACAGCTGGCGCAACTCAGCTGAAACATTGGAATATAAGGTTGAAATTGAAATTGAAATTGTTGAAAACACATTGAAATTATATCGCTGTAGACTCGTTTGTGCAATTAAATATTCATAATAGTAATATCATCAGTCATCACAGCCATTTCTTTGTATATTGAATTACCTACACGAATTTAAGTATACAACTACATACGCTCAACAATTAATGAGCGCGTTGCACATTACAATAGTTGTAGTTGAATTATTTTAGTCGGTAAGCTTTAAGGGTAGCGCGGTATCGAGGCACGGATTTATTCTCCGAATGCTGGTGTAAGCTGCTACTGCACTTGATTTACGTTCCAAGATTTAGCACCTCCATTTGTATTGAAACGTTACAATCTTTGTTACTAACTCGAAATCTACAGCGGAACTATACTATTAGCAACAATTGATTGCCGGCATTTTGTGCTTTATGTTATTGGGCGCAAGGTTAAAATTGATGTGAATGAGCCATTTAAGCGAGTTGTTGCACAAGGAAGTCGATATCCCAGAAATCCAGACTCACACTCCTGTGAAGAGTTTCCGCTGTATTAAGACGAATGCCGTTTCCTACCATAAAGTCTTAACGCCCTACTCATAGTTTGAAACCCTAAGTAACTTAGGGTATTTCATGTAAGTTTCCTTGCCATGATATTATATACGTATTATACTAACAATGAACTGTTCTTAAGTTAGCCCCGCAATATTCAGTTAATCAATTAAGTAAGGCCAATAGGGGTACCTGAGTCCAATGTGTGTCTGCGGAGTCAATGTGGCTGGTCTCCACATAACGCATTTATTAGTACCTATTATGTGATTGGAAGTATCGAGCAGCAAAGTATGAACTAACAATAAACACTAATCAATGTGTAAACGGGCCCCAATTTTATGTGAAGGCCCGCTACACACGCTTATACCACACTACCTCTATCGACCTCATTGTATACAAGTAAATAAATACAGTTTAATTAAATAACAAAAATACATTATAATAAACATCAAAGAGAATAATTATTCCTAAACTCCATAATAGATATCACACGAAGAAAAAATATTTGATTTACCTATGTTTTGATAAATAGGTACTACACTTTTCTTCAGTAATAAATTTGTACTATTTACCATTTTTGCTCGATTCGGTAACGAACACATAATTATTTCTTCATATATTTTTACCTAATATTAAACTCTATGTAATATTCTAACTTCGTGCTAGCTTCAACAATAATATCACAAAAACCTTTTTCACAAAACAAGCTAGTCTTCAGAGCTGACATTTCACGTTGAGATAATTAAAGAGGTGTCTCGTTCAAACGTACTCAAACACTTACATCGCTATGCTTCAGCTTTAAAAGCAGTAAATTGTGAAATAGACCTGTGACTCGGCTATTCTATTATTTAAAGGACATGCTGCCAGCAAATTCGAAATCTGGCGGCAATCCAAATTGAATTAAACGTGAGAGCGTGGCCGGTGCCGCTGAACTCTGATCGCGCGGTGCGTCGTCTTCCTTTACAGTTTGGTCTGCGTTATGTTTTGATTTTTACGACTTTTTATCAGATATAAGTGATCAAACCGTACAATTTAGATTAAAAACCGGACAAGTGCGAGTCGGACTCGCCCACCGAGGGTTCCATACTTTTTAGTATTTGTTGTTATAGCGGCAACAGAAATACATCATCTGTGAAAATTTCAACTATCTAGCTATCACGGTTCGTGAGATACAGCCTGGTGACAGAAGGACGGACGAACGGACAGCGGAGTCTTAGTAATAGGGTCCCGGTTCACCCTTTGGGTACGGAACCCTAAAAATGATGGCATGAAATGAAACGTGTAAATGGCTCAAAAAGCACTAGGCTCGGCTTTTGTATTATTTTTAATTTGGTGAAACGAATGTCAATGATAAATAAGTGGAATTTAACAATATTTATAGTGTAAATATTGTTAAATTCCATTTATTTATCATTAACATTCGTTTAGATAATATTCCAACCAGTTTTTATATTTGTCATTTTCTGCGTATCATTTAATAAATAACTAAAAATAATGCATGTTTAAAAATTACTATTTTTCTTCTAGATTAGGTACCTATAATACATTTTAGATAATTATAAAATGAACGCATTGTAAATACGTGTAATTAAAACTACATTGCCTGTAAGCTATAACCAACTCTTTTAGAAAAATATTAAATTTAATAAAAATAGGTAACAAAAATTTGAAGTCACTTTCTTCATTTCATTATTACCGATAATGAGTAATAAATTGTATTGATTTTTGAACTTGTATGCCTAAAGAAATGTTAAATGATTAAAACACTACCTATACACGATGGTTTTTAATCTGTGATGAGGAATCAATTTTTCTAATTCAATCATCGATGGCGATCACATTTAACTATGAAACTAACCGCGAAATCGCGAAAAAAAAATTAACTTTCTCATAGAAAATAATATATCAACATAAGACCAACCCAACTGTATGAAACAGGCAAATTTTTTTTTGTGATTTCGAGGTTCGTCCCATAATTAAATGTGATCGCCATCGATGACTGAATTAGAAAAATTAGTTCCTGATCACCGATTAAAAATCATCGTGTATACTCGTAGCTACCATAACCTCAATTAATTTATTAGATAAAATCAATTATAAATTACATAGTGAAATGTTACTGGTAAACATTGTAGCAGCTAGGTACAACGAATGATGTTCGTTTCGCCGCGTGGTTACGCCAACTATAAATTGGATTGTAGTGTGGTCCGGCAGCGGCGTATGAATTTATTTCTTCATTTTGCTAGAGGTTTAATCAGTTTTTTGGTCAGGAGTTCCACAATATTGTTCGAACTGGTTTTTCTAATACAGAAAAAAACTGACTTCACAAAACAGTATAAAATGTAATTAAAATTATGTACATTGTCCATCTCATGACAAGTAGGTACAGTCGCCATCAGATATATCGGGGCGGCCAAGGTGTTCACAATATCTGAACGCACTCTAACGCCCTGACAATAGAGGCGTGTTCAGATATTTGTGAACACCTTGGGCGCTCCGATATATCTGATGGCGACTGTACATACAATTAACCCCAAGAAGACGTATGTTACATAAATGATTAGATGATTACTCGAGGAAGGCAGGATGTCCCAAATTCATAACATGTTTATACAAATTGTATCCTGGAACGTCACATATTATGTGACGTTCTACGGCAAAAGGTACCTTATGGCGGCTGACGTTTACGTCGCATAGTACCGCAATAATATTGGAGCGGCGTTAATAACAGCGTAAGCGCCAACCGCCACGTACCTTTACCCGTGGGACGTCACATATAGTGATGAGATGATTGGTTTCAATGTCTATTGATACCGAGAACAGTTTCTCAAATACTCTAGGCAACCCTATTAGGGACAATATATATGTCGACGGCCGATCGTAAGATCAGGCATATCATGAAATTCCTAGGCATATCGCGAAACTTGAAAATCTTTAACTGGTCCCCTGAGTCGACAGAGCCCCGCTACGCGGGGCTCCTATTTCTGGGCAGCCTTCGGGCATCTGAAGCAACCTAACGAACCTATCCTATTTATTGGTTTAATGTAACTATGGTCAAAACATTGCACAGGAACATTACGATCTGCCTGATCTTACGATCGGCCGCCGACATATATAAAACCGGACTGTCTGCGTCTATCCGCCAACGCGTACTCCTGTTGAAGTTACTCGTTATTTAGCGAAAATATCGAACAATATTCGACTTATAAATATGTGAGTCACCTGTTTTAATCTATTATTTAATATTTCCATGTCTCACGGAACTATTGTTATTAAAACCTATTCTTCCTCTTCCTAGTCGAATCCTCATGTCTGAGGGTCGTGACCACCATAAGTCGCTCTGTGCTGTAGTGCTCTCCATCCTGGCCGATTCATTGCCTTCCTTAAGGAACCCTGGAACCCCTCGCGTGTAACATCTTGAATGGCGTTGAACCAGCGTGCGGGTATCCCTCCCTGTTTTCGATGTCCTTCTACAGGCCCAACTAGCAGAGCCTTTTCCAGGCTATCAGGTTCACGCCGGGCCAAGTGCCCAAAAAAGCCAAGCATTCTCCCACGGCAAATAGCAGAAAGACGAGTCTGGATCTTGAGCTCCTGCAGAATAGACACATTAGTGCGACGCGCTGTCCAGGATATGCCTAACATTTTGCGCCAACACCACATTTCAAACGCATCTATTCTGGCTTTGGTCCGAGCTTTTAAAGTCCAAGTTTCTGAAGCATAGAGAAATATGGAAAAAACCAGTGTGCGCATGAGTCGTATTTTTGTGCCGCGTTTGATGTTACGGTTTTTCCATATTTTCTCTAGTCGCTTAACTGCAGATTTGGCTATTTGTCCACGCCTCACAACTTCTCTATCACAGTCCCCGTCGCTGCAGATGAGTGAACCCAAGTAGACGAATTCCTGTACTATATCCAGGTCTCGCAATTCGTGGGTCCTTTGCATTTTACCTGCTCTGTCCACAAACATCAGTTTGGTCTTACTCCGGTTGATGAGAAGCCCGTACTCTGCGCTAATTTCCTCTACCCTGTGCAACAATTCGGAGAGTTCTGACTCACTGGAAGCAATAATGGTCGTGTCATCTGCAAAGCGCAAGTTGTTGATTACACGGCCACCAATCTTTATCCCTCCGTTCCAGCCATCGAGTACACGGCGCATAATATGCTCTCCAACAAGGTTGAACAGTTGCGGAGACAGTATACATCCTTGCCTGACTCCTCTCTCCGGTTTGAAGGGCATCGACACTGCGTCATCCACTCGGACTTTGGAGCTACCATCCAAGTAGAGGTTCTGCACAAGGAAAGTTAGATGTTCGGGTATACCCATTTCCTTCATAACTTTGAACATTTTAGACCAGCTAATGCAGTCGAATGCCTTTGCGTAATCGATAAAACAGAGCGTTACCGGTACGCAAAATTCTCTGCATTTCTCTATGAGCTGCCTTATGTTCATTATTTGCTCGCGTGTCCCTTTGCACTTTACAAACCCAGCTTGTTCCTTCGCGATTTGATTTTTAATAAAGTGCTCGAGCCTCCTGTTAATTATATGAAGGAGAACTTTGCCAGCGTGCGATATGAGAGAAATAGTCCTGTAGTTTTCGCATTTGAGAGAGGATCCTTTCTTGTGTAGGGGGACAATAGTAGACTCAATCCAATCTTCGGGCCAGCAACCGGTTCTCCATACCTTTTGGCAGATGTTGCACAGTATTTTGTTACCGTCTGAACCTAGGCGCTTGAGCATTTGTGCGCTAAGACCATCTCCACCACAAGCCTTCAGTTTGAGTTTAGCTATTGCTGTTTCTACTTCGCTCAGCAAAATATCAGGCTCCTTATCGTAGTAATCGAGCCTGCCATTTGGATCGTCTTCACCGTTCGTACTGTAGAGCTTCTGGCAGTAGTCTCTCCATCTTTCCAGGACCTTCTCCTTCTCCAGTATAGGGATTCCATTTCCATCACCTATAGACCATGTTTTAGGTTTGTAATCTTTGGCAAGTAGTTTAACTTTTTGAAACATGTCCTTAGTATGAGCTCCATTGGAAAGTTTTTCTACGTCGTCACAGATAGAGTCAATGTACTTGTTCCTGTCCTCTCTGCAGTATCGTTGAACTCGAGTGTTAAGTTGGGCATATTCTTTCCTCTCTTCCTGCGTCGATATTCCTTTGAGCTTCAAAGCTTTCCTCTCTTTGACTGTGTTCCAGGTCACATCACTCATCCACTCCGCTCTAGAGGCAGCAACATTTGAGAATTGTTTGGCCGTGTCCAGGACCATTGTTTTCAGCTTTTCCCAGGTAGTATTTGCAGATTCGAAGGGGTCAGTATCCAAAGTGCGTAGTCGAGATGTGACGAGGTCTTCAAAAGGCTGCTCTGCACTCTTCGTTAATTTAATAACTCTCGCAGCTTTTTGTGTCTTTACAACTTTTAACCGAACCCTAAAAACAGCGGCTAGAAGTTGGTGGTCACTACCACAGTCTGCTCCCGGTCGAGTTTTTGTGGACAGAACAGACGACCTCCATCTCTTCCCTACGAGAATGTAGTCAATTTGATTGCGGTGACCCTTAGGAGACTGCCAGGTGTAAAGACGCCGTGGATGTTGCTCGAACCACGAATTCATAATTGTTAGACCATATTCGGTGCAGAACTCTAGCAACCGTTCACCTCGCTCATTTCTCAAACCGAGACCAAACTTCCCAACAACCTCTCTTAGATGGTCATCCTGTCGTGTGTTGCCGATTTTCGCATTAAAATCCCCGAGAATTAAAGTAAACTCCTTACTCGGTATACTCTGATACAATTCTCCTAGGTCACTATAAAACTGACTGATGGTTTCCTCCGACGAACTTGAGGTAGGCGCATAAACTTGGATCAGATTAATGGGCTGAGGATTTGCCGCTAGTTTGAGGGTGACAATTCTGTCACTTAAGGCATTGTACCCTAGTATCTTGTTGCGAAGATGTTTGGCGACCAGGAAACCAACACCACTAAAGCTGTTATTCTGGCTACCGGCATTAATTCTCAGCATAGCGTCTGGTGTCACGTAGTGACCACACTCCTTTACATGCGTCTCACTCAAACCTAGCACATCCAATTCATACCTAGCCATCTCGCCCTCTATTATTTCCGCTTTACCGGCCTTTCGCATTCCGCGTACATTCCAGGTTCCTATCTTGAGAGCCTTCTCCTTCATAGTCAGCCGACTTGTGTGTGGTGGAATCTGTCCAGCAGTAGTCCAGTTTCTGCAAGGAGCCTGCGGACGCACCCTCCTGCAGCCGGTAGCCAATTTCACACCAGGAGACCCGGAACCACCCTGGCGCCGGGCGTCAGCCGGGTCGCATAACAAGCCGCTTCTCTTATTATTCGTACTCATGGTGGTTTTCTTGGGAAAGTAGCTACGGTCGATTCCCGTTCCGTTCCGTACCAGACATTTTAGAGGTTATTTACCCTCAAGGCCGCTGAAGCCTCCTCCGACCGGTTGCCCGGACAGGGGTATGGTTATACCGCCATTTGCTCGGTCGCCAGAGCCTCGTTCGTTATCTAGCAGGGGACACCGCGATGGACGTGGCCCATCGCCGTCGGCTATTCGTACGAACCACCGACGCGAGCAGGTGAGGATGACATTTGGGCGGGTTGAGATGTTATAACCGTTCTCCCCTTACCCCCCTAAACCTATTACGAGATGATGAAAACTAAAATTTCTAACCGATTAAATTATGTTTGTTTAGGCAAATATTTAATGACCATTCAAGCGCTTTTTGTTTATAAAATGTTTAACTTTTAAGTTGATAAAATTGTTCATAACCGAACACAGGTTGAGTATATTTAGGTGTAACTATAAAAACTCTTTAGGTTCCTTTTTTACTCTATTATTATCTATGATAAGAAACAAGTGAATAGAAACAAGAGGAAGAAGAGATTGAGTTGTGATAATATAAAGATGTAAGTTTTGGTGGAGAAAAATATATTTTGTAGTTGCAGTGAGTTGTTTTATTGTGGAGACACGGTCAGAACCAGGGCCCCTTTAAATTGTCTCGCACAAAAAGCATGAAAATATATTATATGTACAGTCACCTGCAATAATATGTTACACAACAAAGGCCGCAAATATATCTGAAACGATCTTATTTGTAGAGTCATAAGGGTGTATCACATATTTTTGCGGCCTTCGGAGAGTAACATATTATTGCAGGTGACTGTACCATGGCCAATATGAGCATAATTATACCTACTTATTGAAGACAAAAAAAGTGGACAAGTAAATATAATAAGTACTATTAGCGATTTGCTCCCGTTTTGTTAAAAAAATAGGTACCTATGTGAAATTGGAAAATGTTTCAATTAATCTAATGAATAATCCTTAGAGTTTCCCCGAAAACACCCGTTTATCCACGAACACCGGCTTTTAGATAAATAACACCTTCGGGCCTTTATGCAAATACATACAGAATTAGGGATATGATAACTCAAACGGGAGAGGATTTGAGAAATATTTTGATTATCAAGGGAGCAGCGCCCAAAAGTTGCGAAAAAGGATTTGGGTTAGGAAAAGGTTTCGTTTCAACGAGTTTTCTCTAATAACGCGAGGGAACATTATGTTTTAAACAACCCCGCGCCGGTTCATGGCAGGTATCTGACGTTTTGAATTAAGAATGATATGTTTATTTATTCACAACTTCCTTTCTCACATCAGTAATTAATAAATCATCGGCAAACTTATTTTCGCATTAAATCGTGGATGAATAACGTACTTGTATGTAGTTTTATATTATATAAATGACATCATTATATTGCTATAAATTAATAAATATACATAAAAATAAAAAACGCCGAAAAAATTAGGTCGAATTTAACTCGTGGCAGGGCCATTTTCACACTAATCGAGCGCCATGCGCGGCTTATGGCTAGCCACCAAAATTGATGTGGAACGGATGTGCCTGTTGCAAAGCGACGAAATTATGGAGTGAGCCACGCCTGGCTATAACAATGCTTCCTATGTTAACTAGTATAGCTGATAGCAATCTCCCACGTCCAGATTGTCAATATCGTAACAGTATTAACAACGTTCTGTCTCCGGCCTGTAGGGATTGGCTCGCAGGTAGGTATATTGGTACTGCTGTCAATCACACGTTTCAGTAGTTTTAGGCAGATAACAAAGGAGAATTATTCAGGGCCCGATTCGAAATTTAAGATACGTCAAATATTTGGTATAGACATATAGATACGATATATCAGTGTCAAAAGCGACGTTTCTTCAAACAAAGAAGACGAAAAATGAAGAAACGCCACTTTTGACACTGACATATCCAATCCATATCGTATCTTGACGTAATATTTGACGTATCTTAAATAAGAACAATACCTTTCTTTATTTATCATAATATATTATTATATTTTTAATAACTTTGGAGATTTTAAATGCTTAATAAGATTCGTGATGTGGTGACAAATACAGCTGAAATAATTGGTCGACTACTTCGTTAATATAAAAACAAATGTGCTACGGACTACGGCGTAGCACTCGTAGCCTACCTTACATCTTAAACCCGTGTACGAAAATATATCAAACATATAGACACATACAGCCCAATTCGAACTTTAACATACGTCAGTTAATAGATCTAGAAAAGATATGGATTAGATATGTCAGTGTCAAAAGCGACGTTTCTTCAAACAAAAACTTCACTTTTGACACTTGTTTGACACTGACATATCTAATCTATATCGTTTCCATATGTATTATTTGACATATCTTAAAGTTCGAATATAGCTGATAATACTATCGGCGCGATTCGGGAAATGAATTAGACATTCACTAGATATGAAATAGTAACGATATGTGACGTTCCACGGCAAAAGGTACCTTATGTCCGCAATAATATTGGAGCGGCTTTAATAATAGCGTTTAAGCACCGACCGTCACAGGGTACCTTTTTTCTTAGAACGTCATATTTCGTTACTACTTCATATCTAGTGAATGTCTAATCCATTTCCCGAATCGCGCCGTATGCCTATTACTAATTTAACAAAGTTATCCGTGCCCTTATAAATTACACAAATAATCTTATTAATTAATATAGCGCTTCGTTAAACGAGTGTTATATTTATTAAGTAGGTACTTAAATATATTATGTACATTTAAGCTTCAATATATTATTCGGACAACGTAAGGTAAAGGCTTTAATGACACTTAAAACTTTGAAAGTAGCTATTTCGGGCTATAACTTTGTTTAACTATATATAGTTAAACAAAGTTTTCATCCTATTCCAAATATTACACATTGACGTAACAAGGTATACAAAATAGGAGAGCAATCAATATTTGGTATTGTATTTATACTTCATTGTAATTTGAGCAACGTAATTTACGCATTCAGTAGAAGCCTTTTCAAAGCATGTATTATCGATATTTTGTATAGCAACAATTCTGATATTGGATACACGAGCCTAATTCAGATTTAACAACATATGCGTTTATTTACAGCCTTTACACAAAAAGTAAATTGGGTAAAAAAATTAAAAATATATTTGTGAATGGAAAACCTTCAATAAAATTAGATAAAAAATCGAAATAAAATCCGTCAAACCAAAGGCATCTCAATCTCGTAATGCACATAAATACAAAAATCAGAAAGGTCACGCTAAGGCACAAAGGAATTTAATTTAATATTTATTCCAGTAATTTAATTGACGGTTTCCTCCATCCACGGCTGAGAAGGACTGATATTTCCATCTCATTTCAGGCGCAGGCGAGTTCTTGCCTCCAGAAAAATATTTGAAGTACGACCTCTATCCTTAATATAAAAGCCTTATCGGTAAACACTTTTATGCTGGTTTACCCCAAGTAAATAACAACCTGCACTTGCTATGCTGTTATAATAACGGCGAAGGAACGTGGCCGCGCGAAGTTGTTTGAAATATGCCGCATATTGAAATCGTTCGGCCATCTTATTAAAGGAAAATGACCTGTAGAGATGCCAGATACTTCATTGTTACGTAAATATTCTCAAAGAAAATATAATGATGAATTCGTTAAAGTTAAATAAATATCGCGGATAGTCGAAAAAGTAGTTACTTGCGTATTTTTTTTGCATAGTCACGAATATTAAATGCCGTGCAAACAACACTAACGCCAATAAAATAAGTATTAATTATTTTATTACAGCTGGACGATAAACTAGGAAAGGATCTTAAAAGCATTTGCAAGCCATTTGTAGACAGACGACTGAATTTTATTTACGTAAGCGATTGGATTTTGTTTGTTTTATTATGCTTTTTTTTATTTGCGGTATTTTATAAGTAAAATATCATTAATATAAGCCATCCTTATTTTACCCCAAAACCGGATCCCATAATCCGAAATGAGTGCAAAACACCCATAATAATCGAACCATTTGAAGGCATTAGTAGCGAGTGCTCAAATAACATTGAATTCTCACAAGTAATCCAACAATTAAGCGGAGATAAGTGCCGGGTGCAGCAGATATGTTCGGTTTGTTTGATATTATGTCTTATAGACGCATGACTTTCTAAGAGCATATATCACTTGTTTTAGCTATTGAAAAGTAAACCATGCGTACAAAGACTTAAGGTGGTATTCAAAAAAACATTTACATCACGAATGGTACGTTTTGTAAACTGACGCCTCATTTCCTAAGCTGTTAGTTTGCACTAAGTTCTCGGTAAGTTATAGGTGGTTTGTATTAACAAGTCGCCAAAGCTTCTATTAGTAATGGGTAATACCATTTTGTTTGTTCTATGCATCTAGCATAGCAAAGAGCTTATAATGTAAGTATGTACATTTAACAGCTGTTTTATAGTCTCAGTAAACATTAATAAATATGTTGAATAAATAAATATATATTTTTGTATCTTATTGCGTAAGTACGTAACTAATAATGTCAATAAGTTCCTGTGAATTTAAACAGTTGACCAAATAATGTTCTTGGAATTTAAAGATTCAAGAGTTTAATATTACATTCGCAACGTGTGAGTGTAATGTCTGAGAGAAAGTGTTCCCAAATATAAACGAGATAATATATTCATCCTAAGCAAACATGAAAACATAATGTATCATACAGAAGCAACACGACCTATATTTACAACATTATTAAGAAACAGCTGTGTCAACAATTAATTCATAGAATTGTAAGAAATCTAATGGCGTGCTTACTGACGGAAAATATTATCAAGTTATGTTGCATCCCGCCCCCGGCCATGTCTCAGGGCGCAGGACGCTAATTGTCGAGTGCAGATTCGGTTTGTTTAATCTGGCAAACACTTGCAAAGCTCTAGGTTTACGCGGAGCTCCCCCTAAGTTACATCCGTAGTACGCAAATACACAAGTCACTGAATGCGCTCAGGGCTATGGCTTGTCGCTTGAGTCAGAAGTTCTGGCTATTTAGTATTGTTGGTTAAGACTCCAGGGCTTTGAGTTCTCTGCTTTTATACCTAATTATTTGAATATTTTTAATTATTTTAACACATATCGTGGTCACGGAAAACGTCGGAAATGAAGGTACTTAACAAATTAAATTCGCGATACACCCTATCATACTATGTTTTTGACATTTATTTAAGACTCTACTGTGTTTTTCAGAGACCCAAGTATTCTGTATAGACTTGAGTCTTTTCAGAGAACTATTATTTAATATACGAAAAATTAAAAAGAGTTAATAATGTAAAACATGGAAGATATTCTGATTAAAGGGTGAGTACTATTAAATTGTCGCAATTTGAATAAAATTTTATACAATAAAATAATATACAATAAAATTCAAAAATGTTTATTATTGGTAAGTTTATGATAAAATAGGCGAGCTAAAACCGTTTTATTGTTTGTCTAGAGCACGACGTGAGAATTCTCGGACTTTACTCTTGACCCGACTCATAGAATTTTGCACGGAATCATTTGTGATAAGTTTAGTACATTTAATCCACTTCCTTTTGAAATCGGGCAATGATGTGGCCGGTTGGCATGTTTTCCGCAATTTTGTTTTTATATTTGCCCAGTATTTTTCTATCGGCCGTAATTCTGGGCAATTTGGCGGATTTAATCCCTTTGGTACAACATCGACAGAATTCAAATTATACCAATCCATAGCTCTAGATGAATAATGGCAACTTGCCAAATCCGGCCAAAATAATGTCGAACAATTGTGCTTTTTAATAAGTGGCAACAACCTTTTCTTTAGGCATTCGGATATATAAATATCTGTGTTAATTGTGCCAGTGGTTACAAAAGGCGAACTTCTCATACCGCACTGGCATATCGCTTGCCACACGAGGAACTTTTTGGCAAATTTCTCGACTGGAATCACTTTTTCTGATTCAGGCAGACCCGAGACGTTGCGGGAAGAAAAGTATTGATTGCCTGGTATTGAATTGAAATCAGCCTTTACATACGTTTCGTCATCAATGATTAAGCAACCTGCTGTATTTTGAACAAACAAGGCGTACAATAATCTAGAACGTCGAACTGCTCGATTATACTGATCAACCGTTCTTTTCGGAGCTTTTTATTTTTTGTATGTAACAATACCGCAGTTTTTTTTTATTTTTTGTACATTGCTTTGGCTTGTTCCAACTTTTTTGGACACATCTCGGGACGAAATAGCCGGATTCTGATCAAACAGCTTACACACCTTTGATTCCAACTTTTTGTTCCGTTTTCTTGTCGGATGACCCTCTCGCTGCTTTCTTTCAGTAGTTTTACCTCGTTTTAGCTTTTTTATGGTCCTTTGCACTGTTCTCCGAGTTGTATTGCACGATTTTGCAAGTTCCAAAGTAGATATATAGGGATTCATAGTAAATTTTTGCAAAATTAAATCGCGCACGCTTTTTTCTTTTGACGACATCTTGAAAGACAAATACAAGTGAATGTTTTTTTTTAAGAATAAAAGATGCCAATACATTCTAATTTTGATATATATAATAAGTTTTACCAAAAAGGTTGAGAGTCTAGAAAAAAAACGGAATATGTTAGCGATAATTTAATAGTACTCACCCTTTAGTTGACATTACAAAATGGTCAAAATGTCAAAATGGTCCCCCTGCACCTTATCTTAAAGTTCGAAACTGGCAGTTGGTCTATGTATAGGTAATATGTTGTATCTGAAAAAAGTGTTGCCAATTTGGCACAGTCATCGTCAGATATATCGGAGCGGCCAAGGCGTTCACAAATATCTCGCAACACGCCTCTATTGTCAAGGCGCTAGAGTGCGTGTTCATATATTTTTGAGCACTTGGGATGGCAAATGTACAATACAACAGATGTTTTTCACGCTCAAGCAATTTTCGCGTAGCACCTCGTGTTGTATCCTTACGCATTTATAATTTTCAAATACACCTGTATATTAGGGAAATATGACTACAAAGATAAATCTTATGTCATGTAAATAGTTTAAATACCATGCATGCATCTTCTCAAATTAATTAAACACTGAATGGGGCTTGTTACACAAAGCGCTTGACAAAGTTTGCTTAAACTATTTCATTCAGCAGCATGTTGTTGAGAAGTTGGATGAATTCCTAGGCTAAGCCATTATTTTAATTTGTTGGTATTGGAAATGTGTTGTTTATTGTACACACATACTCATACGAGTACATTAGTGATTAACGGTACTACGCATTACGGAAATGGCGTGTTGTCGGCAGCACTTAAATAGCGACTGGCGGAGGCAATTAGGTATACCATTTGCCTGAGGCAAAGCGAACAGTATATGGGCGTGATATTCAATTGTGCATAGTCGTCACGAATCTTAGGATATACTTTTATGTAAGTAGATGAAACGCTTAAGACGCTTAAGTAAGGGTTTGTAATACATATGTTATCATTATAGGTTCAGTTGACATCAAAGATATGTTTACATTTTTCGCCTTATTACAAAGGAGTAAGGTGCAAAAGTGTAAACATATCTTTGACCTCGACTGTACAACAATAAGAGATACAGTACAAGAGGTACGCGATACACAGCCGTCGTGTACGCTGCTCGCACTGTTAGTGCTTGAGAAGGGAGACCTAGGCTCTCCGAATCATATCGCGCGAGTGACTTAATACAAGTGAGTCTAAACCGTAAAATTAGTCAATGTTAGTATGTCTCACAACAGTTTAAATTCGATTAAGAGATACAGTATATAGTAACGGCTGTTTAACAGTAATTTCGGTATGCAAGCACATAGCTTACAGTTACTACAATTATTAAACCAACTTACGTATACGAGTATATAGGTATTATAGCTTCCTAATGTAATAAAAAATAATGAGACCCGTTAAAAATTGTGTAATTATATGCAAGTCAACCAGAGAGAAAATGGTTGAAGGCCGAAAATTCAGAAAACGAGTCAATTATCATCCTGCACCCTCAAGCTGCCGGTAGACCGTGTCTAATTATTAATGACTGAATACCAAAAAAAATGATATCCGCAGCGTGTTGCGAAATATAACTAAAATTAAAATGATTACTTAAGTACCTATTTTACCCATAGCTTAAACACTAAACCACCGAAACAAAATATTTCCTTACTATGATAGACCCATACAGCGAGAGAGAAAGTTACCGTTATGACAAACTGAAAAATATTTCCATAGATCACGTGCTTTTAAAAAAAATAATAACACCCTTCAATTACTACTAATTATCTTAGGGTTAACTCCCACTGTAACCCCGGGGTTAACGGGTTCACCCCGGTTTAGTGGGAGTTAAACCGTTAACCCCGGTTTAGTGGGAGTTAGTAACCATAGTAGGTTATACGTTAGTGGGATGGTGCAAGAGGCGGTTAGAAATCACATTTACCCCTAGCCACTGAACCCCACATTTATAGGAAAAACACAAGAAATCAAGCACATTAAGGAAACACCAGTATCAAAGTACAGTATCGCCGAATTGCGAGTCCATTACCGACGCATTTGACTTAGGCGAGGATTTGTTGTTGCTAGGGGGATCTTGAGACATTTATTAGGTAAAACCATGATCGATCAAAGTCTTTCTGCTTCATTAATCTTGCTCATCAGCCTACGCGACGTTATATTTTTCACGAGGTATATTCTCATTTTCCCCGAAAATATTTTGTTAATCTGTAATGCTTTTTGGTTTTAGTGACAATGATACAAAACATTATCTCTGTTACAGCCGAGCGCTACAGATATTCTTTGGGTTAGAAAGAGTAATTATGTCTTATGTTTAGGGCAATGTAACTTATTTTCAAAATTGACTACAGTTAGATCTAGATAAGTCTGCAAGGATTTTGATAGCATACGCAGTCCAAGTGTTATTTAAATACGCCATAATTTTATAGAAGTTTGACGTTTAAAATAACACTTGCATGCACTGCGTGTCCTATCAAAATCGTTGCAGATTTGTCTTGGTCTAACTCTAAATCTTAATTCATTAGCAAATGTATAGAGTGTACCTTATGATTCGGTCAAATTGTGTTTTTTTAAAAACTAATTATAGCCAGCATTCAATGAATATAGTATGATACCTTTGGGTATGTTGCTAAGAATTTAATAGGGATCATTTCTTTCATTGACACTCTTTTCCTATATTGTATACTTTCCCCAAAAAACAAACAAAAACTGTCAACCGGCACATATTTCATGCTAAAAGGGGGGGTTGCGTCAGGGGGAGGGGCAGGGACGCTAGTGTGCATAAAGCACCATACCCAAAGGTGTCATACTACATTCATTGAATGCTGGCTATAATTTGTTTGTCTTCCCATACATCAGAACATAACTTAACCGAATGATTATAGGCTCAGCAAAGGAGCGCCGCGTTGGCATCTTGCGCATATAGTCCATGGGCCAGCCAAGATATCGGTATAATTTGGGGGTACCAAATTTCCTTTTCACAGCAGTTAGATAGGTTTATTATGATGTTAAAAAACCATGATTGCCATCTCAAAATGGTAGCTATCCAAAATGGCCGCCAATCCAAGATGGCGGATATTGAGTTTTAAAGAATCAACCGTAACTCGAGAAATATTCGTCCGATTTCAATGCTATTTTTTTAAACAAGAGCTCTATATGTGAGCTTAAAATTATGCATATATATTATATCGATAAAGTCAACCGTTAATTAGTAATTAAAGAAATATTGAAAAATTTCTCATTTTTTTCTGATACTTTTTTTTAAATTAAGATTTTACAAAATATATAGTACAATACAAAAAAGTTTTAAATGAGGCAAAATAGTGTGTTAAATTATCTTTAATTTGACGTATAATTTGTATGGGACTGATGACTTAAAACACATGAAAACATGAATTTGGTTTTACTTCCGCTGAAATTCACCGTTGGCTAAATAATTACGTATAGAACAAAGAGCTTCAGATAAAAGTTGTAGAGTACAAAAATCATGTTTTTAGTATATTTTATTAGTTAATTTTTGTAATAATTTATAATAATAGTAGAATGATAGTAATATTAGTATTATTTTTTACAGGTAAAACTACTTTAAACTCTTGCGTTTTGTATGCATAATTAATGTTACTAACGGGTCTAACGCGATAAAATTTCGTTATTTTACCCTTTTTCCGACGTTTCAGCGAATAATGAAATTTAATCGCGTTAGTAACATTAACTATGTGTACAAATTTCAAGATAGTTTTTATTTGTAACAAATAAAACTAATAGTACGTACTATCAAGTACTATCATTCTACTATTATTATAAATTATTGCTAAACTGGACCCGGGTATGTCCTTAAACTACGTCCAAGACCACCGGTGGACGGGCAGCAGCGTCCCTCAAATTCGGTGTACTCGACTGCTATCGCCAACCCGCCTGCCAAGCGTGGCGATTATGGCATCCACCCCCCCATCATGCAGAGCACAATAAAACCACGGCCCCGAGGTTCCGGCGACCCCCGGTGCTCTGAATATGGTAGCGGTCAGGGCATTAGCGGGGTCAGGGGTGCTAAGAATCTCCGGCAAAGATCCGGCTACCTGCCCCCACGACGACTGGCCCTGTTAACACACAACACACGCACTATGAGGACTGACGAAAAGATCTGCTAGCTAGAAGAGGAACTGAGCAGGTTACGCTGGGACATTGTAGGGTTATGCGAAGTCCGTAGAGAGGGGGAGGACACGACAACCCTGAAGTCTGGTAACTTGTTCTACCACCGGGAGGGCGACCAACAGTCCCAAGGTGGTGTCGGATTTCTCGTTCACAAGTCCCTCGTAAACAACATAATAACCATCGACAGTGTGTCGAGCAGGGTGGTATACCTAATACTCAGAAAATCCAAAAGATATTCGCTGAAGGTCATTCAGGTATACGCACCGACCTCGTCACACTCCGATGATGAAGTAGAGGCTATGTATTAGGACGTAAGTAGGGCCATACATACTTCTAAAACCTACTTTACTGTTGTTATGGGGGACTTCAACGCAAAGATGGGCAAGAGAAGCGGTCATGAGTTTAGAATGGGGCAATTTGGGTATGGGCAACGGAACCCTAGGGATCAGAGGCTGGCCGACTTTCTGGAAAGAGAGGAACTCTTCATGATGAACTCTTTCGTCCAGAAGCCGCCTCACAGGAAATGAACCTGAATGAGCCCTGACGGTTCCACGAGAAACGAGATAGACTTCATTATGACCGACAAGAAACGAATATTCAGTGATGTCTCTGCGATCAACAGGGTAAAGACCGGTAGTGATCACCGAATCGTAAGAGGCTCACTGAATATAAATATTTAACTCGAAAGATCCAGCCTGATGAAGTCTACGCTCCAACCTACTCGAGCCTTGTTTAAAAAAAATAGCATTGAAATCGGACGAATACTTCTCGAGTTACGGTTGATTCTTTAAAACTCAATATCCGCCATCTTGGATTGGCGGCCATTTTGGATAGCTACCATTTTGAGATGTCAATCATGGTTTTTTAACATCATAATAAACCTATCTAACTGCTGTGAAAAGGAAATTTAGTACCCCCAAATTATACCATTTTCATAAATTTGGCTAGCTGGCCCATGGACTAATAAGATAGACTAATAAAATCGGAATGAAAAAAAAAACCTTAAGTCATTTATTACAAAAATCAAAAGAGCTCCTAATTTTGAGTAAAAAATATGACAACCATAATTTTTGTAAACCGATCCACCTAATTACTCGAAAATGTACGCACACGTATGGTAATGTTAACAAAGGGTCTATAATTGCAAAAGCAAAACCCATTTCAGACCGCCAAGCTATTTAACAATCCGCTTGTTACAGAAATCCGTTCTGTAATATAATGCTGTTAAAATTTTCCGCCCGTAGTCATGTTTTCGTAATGCGTTTTTAATGTTCTCATATTCCTATAAATCAACGACTACCCTTGGTCCAGATAGCTATAATGGCTTATTAAATTAGTTTATAAAGCCTCAACTCACAATAGACCGTTTAATGAAAATGCCACTGATGGCTCTTTATTAATTAATTAACGCCGTGGAATGAATTTGGTAATGAGCACGTTGTGTTATTATAACCCGATAATGTGATGTGATATTTTATTATAAAACTGTCATGCATGTATCATCTTAATTCAATAAATTATTACCTTTAAATATTTATTCATAAATACTTTACTGATGAGATTGAAATGTCACAAGCTGCCGAGATAGCTCGATTTTCGAATGGTATTCATAGTGAATACGTCTTCGTTTCTCATTAAACTACTTTAATAATACTACCTACATAATAGCCACGTCGCAACTGTAACCTTCGGCGTGTCGAATAGGCCCTTTGAATTATTGGTTTAATGAATGGTTGCAAAATTACTGCATATAATAGTTTTACCATTACGTAGAGTGCATTTTACAGAGCTAATAGTTTAAAATAAAAGTAGCAGTGTAATAGTTACTTCTTCTTCAGCGCGTTATCCCGGTCTTTTGCCATGGCTCATGGAAGCCTGCGGTCCGCTTGACAACTAATCCCATGATTTGACAGAAGCAATAGTTTTTACGAAAGCGACTGCCATTTAACCTTCCAAGTTCCAACCCAGAGGGGAAACTAGGTCTTATTGGGATTAGTCCGGTTTCCTCACGATGTTTTCCTACACCGAAAAGCGACTGGGAAATATCAAATGATATTTCGTACATAAGATCCGAAAAACTCATTGGTACAAGCCGGAGTTTGAACCCGCAACCTCCGGATGGAAAGTCGCACGCTCTTGCCGCTAGGCCACCAGCGCTTTTTTTAGCAGTGTAATAGTTACATCGATACTAAATAGTATTTTAAATGCTTATTATCCAGTAACATAATTTACGTCTCTTGTCACGCTTCAAAAGCCTCTATAATTTTACAATAAATATACAATGATTTCCAACCAGGTTATTTAAAAACTGTGCAAAAAAAATACCAAAATTTATTCGGCCGTAAAAGTTTCGAGACATGATGAATATTTAATTAAGTAATTATTTTTAATGTAGAGAATTTCTAATACTATAATTTACCTCATTCGTATTACAATATAATTAATTAAATTAGAGATGCCATTGTCAATCAAACTCGCAACAAGTTAACACAATTCTAAATTACTGTCGTGGATTATTCTGCTCAATTTATGCGAGGAATTTGTAACTGAATGTATTATAAAGTACCCTTAATCGAGAACCGTGTTGTTCTGCCTGATAACAATGATAACAATGAGTTTATCAGGAGGTATGAAATTATTTCTGCCATTTTTCACTGCCGATGCCGCTTTTCAGTCAAGACAAATTTAGTCAGGATATTTACAAAATATAAATCTGCCAAAAATATCAAAATGTACTTATATGCAAATCGAAAAACTATCTAGCAATAGGATATGGTATACTGAACGGCTGTTGATAATCATTAAAATTAGTATTACAGTTTGCAAACTACTTTAATGAGTTTACACATTTCTAAATGAGACTCAATATGAGATAGGTATTCCACTCGATTGAAATGAGAAATTCGTTACTGTTTATTTTATTGTAGGCTCGAAACGAGCAACTGTTGATACCATTATATTGAACACCTTTATGTACTTACACAGTTTACAATAAATAAATTACTTACTTATTTAAAGAAGTCAAACAGAAGCATTCTCCTTGAAATATGGTGGGAAGTTGAATGAATTTTGGAGACAGTTTTTGGTCTGACTGCTTTTGGAGATACAACTTCTAAATTGAATCACGTATACGGTTTAAAAGTTAAGCGGTTACGTTTCGCGTTAGAAACCACTTTTTTATGTAATGCTGGAACGTGATATTTCCTGGAGCGCGGCCTCTTTTGTTCGAATGTCTTGTTTCACTTTCGTTATGATAATTCTCTTGTTAGCCAACAAAGTCGCATCGTGTTTTATTTATTTTATTTTTATTACTGTGCCGAAACTCACGTAAGTGCGTCGTATGCTTTATCGCGTAAGACAAATATGACGGCGTTTACATAAACATAAACAGTGGTTTGTGTTTATGATTTATCCCTAATATAATATATGTTATTTATTGACGTTATCGTTAAAGACAAAATTAACTACACCGGTATGTAGGTACACACTATAATTATTTTGTCATGTCTAATAGATTCGAATTTATTAAATATTTTATTGGGTGACGCAGGCTTCGTTAAGTGAACACAAAATTTATTAAATGGATTGTATACTCTGTCGTATTTAACATAGGCGTACGCACGGTGGGGCAAGTAGGGCAACTTGCCCCACCCTGGTCTGTGGTCTGACGAGAAGCAAAAATGTTTAGGAACAATTAAGGCATATAACCATACTTCTGCCCCACCCTTTCAAAAATGCTGGGTACGCCTATGGTATTTAATATAATTTCATAATTTAAGCTAGCACGTCCTTAGGTCATTTAGGGCAAGTGCGCGTACGATATACATTTGTATGAGATAATTGGATAGTTTTGATTGGTGACTGTATTTAATTTTTCATGTAATGCAAGTGTACCGTGCGGGAACTTTTCCCAATTACTCAACTTAGTTATAAAAGTCACGTTAATATTACAGTATTTGAATTATTACTTACCTAACGTATTACTCACCGGTACAATCGCTATCAGATATATTGGAGCGGCCAAGGTGTTCACAAATATCTGAACACGCCTCTATTGTCAGGGCGTTAGAGCGCGTGTTCAGATATTGTGAGTAGAGATCAGTATATCTTATTGCGACAGTACATAAATGGGTAAACGATGTACACATAAGTATGTACCTATTGATGTTTTATAAATATTGTGCTCGTCTGTGAGAAATAATTTTTTCTTCGGCAATTATAGATCCTTTGTTAACATTTCCACATATATATATGTGTAGGTACCTACCGATTGAAGTTCTATCGAAATTGGTTTTGATAGCACGCACAATGAATTCTGATAATGAAATGCGGTGAGAGAACGGTTTTTGATCTTTGCAAATTTGTTTGCAAAAGAACTCGCAGATATACCTACCAAGTCCGTTTGCATATTTTTCATATTTTACCGCATGATAAAATGGTAATAAAGACATTTGCATACCAAATCTTATCGGATCCAATTGCTCTTTAAGCACGCAATAAATTATAAGAAATTCAAATCTGATATTTTGGTAAAAATAAAAGCTCAGTGAAAATTTTAGCACATTGTAAGCGTTTCTCCCGTTGGCTTATCTGCAAGTGAGATCTGAAGAATAGCGCTTTATTTTATGATTGTATTTATTATGTAGGTAGTAAGAAAAATCTGAATAACGCTGTTAAAATACCACCAAGTTTTGTTTAAATTTTATTCGAAATTTAGTCCAAAAAAATGTACCAAGCTTTGCAATAAAACACTTTTTAGTATAACTAAAACCAGATTCGATACCAGTATAGTTATCTACATTACAATTTATAATGTAAATACCCCTTAGCCTGTAAGGTTGTAAAGAAGAGATTGCGTTGCAGCAATAAGGGTATCGTCGAATGGGACGACCCAAGACGATACCGCAATAAGACCACTGAATGTGTAATTTGTAATGTAAGTAACTTTGATGACAATGATTAAGTTATCAACTAAGTAGCTTGTAGGTACATTTCCTATGATGATGATGATTAAATAAAATCCAGTTTATTAATTATTGAAACAATCATAAATACCGTAATAAAGGTAACATTATAAAGTGACAGTGATAGAAGGCAATCATGACCCTTCGGTATATTAAGATACTTAGTATTACCCGGCGCCTTTAAGATTGAAGCAATTCATAAAGGAAATTAATATATAAGTGGTTAAGCTCAGCTATCATTCAAAATAAGTGAGCTCCATAAAACTCGTTTTAATACTTTATTTCAGCTTAAGCTTCCGTACCGTTTAAATTATTTGTCCGTGGAGGCTGGAGCGGGTCCAAATTAAATTATACTCAGAAAATTTTCGGTCACATTACAAAATTCATTATGATTCCTCCTCCCAGCGATATGTTTAGGCGAGTCGTATATTATTTGGTAAGTTACCCGTTTAATAGCGGCCGAAATGGGATTCTGGCCGTTATTTATTTATAATACTTAGTTTATGTCTGGATTATAGCAGCTTGTAGTGCTTTTTATTATAATGATTCGAAGTGTTCGGAAAATTTCGAATAAAAATAAACAGATATCTCAAAAAAACGGGTATTTTAATTCTTATTTATTTATTTCTGATCGTAACTAGTTTTATTCTTATTTCTAATTTATGAATTCAGCTACAAATATTTTCAAAGTCTGGCATACCTACTTCATGCACGCAAAATTATATTTTATAATGTTGCAAAACAAATCAATCAAAATAAATCAAAGTTACATTTAATCTTGCTACCATTAGGCTTGCTGCCTTAAATATTGTCAATGTCACGAATTCTCGGTTAAAAATATTTTCTAAATATCATATGCACCATCTTCAGATTTACACATACTCATACACAGTTTGTTTTAAAATACCCCAGTCCCGACTAAATGCATCGCAACAACAACAAAGTTCTAGTTAGTTATTTTCAGATAAAGGGCGCTAAATAGCTTTATCTTGGACTGAAACTAATTTAATCAGAAGATAAGAGGGCGAGCAGGAAATAAAACATCCGATTCCCCACTGGCGATGGTCGACAGCAAAAAACGAGCGAAGCAAGGGCTCAAACCGGGGCCGCGCCGGTCAAACGCTTTAGTAGGTGACTGTAATCATTATCAATCGAATTTATAAAACTATAAAAATTAAGACCCCGATAAAAATTAAATTAAATTAAATTTATTTAAGACCAATAAAGGATCAATTTCGTTAGTGACACATTTCAAAGGTTTTGGAAGGTACCATACAAAATGTTTACTCAAAAGCATAATAAAAATAAATATATAATAATATTAAATTTATACGGAGTCTGACTCGCAATTTTCCGGTTTTTCTTTCATTAATAAAGTCAGATACACTACTTTTAATCATTTATTACATATCACTCGTTCAAAACGCAGGCCTATAATCATTTCGTTTCAATTTCACGGATCAGATAGCATTGGCTTTCCCAATGCGGCCATTACGCACGAAAGGAAAAAATATATAAAAAACATCGATACACTACTAGTAGGTATATAAATTTCATAATAATATCATGTATAATATATACATTATTCCTAGAGTTATTGGTTTTTGGGAGCAGGTAGGTATAAATTTAATGTATAAAACTATTATAGCAATTTAATTATTTGATAAAATTAAAAATAAATAAATAAATGTAATTATTTATTAAATTTATTCATTTATTTTTATTAAATTAGGTATTATTTTAGTAATGAAGTGATAAGGCTTTTATAAAAATAACACGTGTACATACCTATCAACATTTTAGAGGCATACCTAATAAGACATGATATATTTTTGATGTTTCGCAAAGACTCCCAAATATTATTGAGCCTATTCTGATTTATTGTCAACGACGTTAACATTTCATCATTTCATTTTAAGCACGGGCATTGTCGCATTGCATTGTCCTCACTGTAGCGACAAACACGACAAGGCTGACAGTGACAGCGTTAAAGATATAAAAAGACAGCTGTCACTATCACGTTGCGTATTTAATTTATAGCCACGATAGTGCGGAGCGGAGCATTGAAAAACTTAAGG
Organism: Cydia fagiglandana; assembly: GCF_963556715.1. Classification (NCBI taxonomy): domain Eukaryota; kingdom Metazoa; phylum Arthropoda; class Insecta; order Lepidoptera; family Tortricidae; genus Cydia; species Cydia fagiglandana. Next base: position 17,895,543 of record NC_085936.1, on the reverse strand, counting down.
AGCGTCGTCTAAAGAGACAACAACCGGCACCTCCAGCCAACGCCAAATTTACTTGTGACCGTTGCGGGAAGCAGTGGAGAGCCCGCATCGATTTGTTCAGTCACAAGAAAAGATGCGACTCTCGGAATACACAGCAGCTGTAATAAACATCTGAAAAAATTCTCTAAATTCAAAAACATATTATGTAACGCATGTTTCTACACGCTTGACGAATATTTTAGTTATAAGTTTTAGTAATTATACCCATATAATTTTATACCTATATAGAACCGTTGACATTCGACAATTGTAATTTGACATTTAATGTAATAATAATACGCATGACTTTCAACATTTACTATCTAGATATTAAGGGTTACATTAGCATAATATACTTAAGTACTTAAGATATTGCATGCATGCAGTTAATGTTCACATACATGGCTTTGTCATGTCATGGAAAAACAATTTTCACCTGCCTTGCCAGAACCTTATGGCAGAACATATTAAGGGTCAACATTGTAAATTTATAACATCCACTGTACTGTACCATATGTTCTTGTGAATAAACGTTCATTCATTCATTCAAAGATGTAAAGGCTAATGATGATGATGAGTGCGGCGCGTCATTTAAGATAGGTTACACGTGACGAATCTTAAGACACTTTATACAAAAATAACTTTCACAATTAAATCCATTTCCACATCTAGACATTACTCGGCGTTTACAGAAAGAAAAATGCGTTTAAGACATAGCAGCCGTATTCGAACAAGGAGATGTGTCAAAATGCTAGATATTGAAAAAATATGGATTGAATATGTCAGTGTCAAAAGTGACGTTTTTGTTTGAAGATACGTCAATTTTGACACTTATTTGACACTGACATATCCAATCCATATCGTTTTAATATCTAGTATTTGACGTATTTATTGTTCGAATACGGCTGTAGTAACGCCTAGACAAATAGACCCGACAATCGACACAGAAAGAGTCCATTTGTAGCGTGGCGTCAAGAGCCCTTGTTTATGTGAGGCAGTTAACATGGCGCTAAGCCCGGCCTCAACACGCTCCGTCACGTCGTACATCATTTTTATGTCGCCTAAGTGAATTTGTTATCTGATTATGCTCGAGGATAAGTACACGTAATAAATGTCACGAGTAATAGACACATTTTAAGGAAACCTATTTATATTTTCTCATTTAGCTTTAAGCTCTAATGCTGCGCACCTCCAAATAACTTAAACTCAAACAATAATTTTCATGTGCTAACATATTAATTCAAATCCCTAAGGTCCTCTAAGCAAATTTATTTAAAGTTACCTTATGTTTGGTTTCTCGCGTAACTTAGTTTAATTATTCGCAACTCACAAGTTCTAAACATGTAACTCTTGAGACGTTATGTAAATACGTAGTTTATTAGAATCTTTAGAACAAATTAACGAGCGGCGTTTACGTAAATGTAACTTGCAGAATCGCCTGTGGGCGTAGCGTGATAGCTCGTTTTCAGGTCACATGCTCTTTGACCGCTGTACGTTATTTCGCCTGCGTTGCATCCAGCTATTCGAACATAAACGGAGCTATTACCTACAGGCATATGTCACCAGCAGCTAAAATCTAATTTTCAGGTTGTCCGAAGGCCGAATAGCTGGAGGGTCCCGTTTCTACGCTAGCGAGCGCTCGCGATATCGAATTTTGCCCCAAAGTCTGCAAGGAAATTGATTTCGAGAGTTTCTCAGCGAAAAGTAACGGTTGCTGTCAGGGTGCGGTATTTTAATGATTGATAGCCACTTTCTGTAACCGCGAGTCTTCCAAACTTAGAACTTCGTGTCATTAAAAGCGGTATCTTTCGAGTTTAGCCCGCAAATTAATCGTAGCAGGAGTTACATAAAATTTAATCTGGCAAGTATCTAAAGAATGTTTTAGATTTGAAGGCAAAATTTTGATAATCCGTAGGCACACATTTTTTACATTCTTTAATAAAAAGTCCTAGAGTAGCGCCAGTCGCGCAAATTGCTAGCAGCTGTTATTGTAAAATTAAGCACGCCTCTGCTATTTGTGCGCCGGTGTCATGCCTCAATGCATACCGAGCTCAAGTAGTTGAAAGCTTTGAAATTACGCCGCTAGGGATTCACATTGACAGCTCAACTTAGACGTGAGAATAAAAGCGTGTTAAATTTACATCAGCGCTCGATATTCGTCATTTTGCACACAAAAAACCAATATCGACGTCTACTAACGTGAAAACGGGGCCGTATCAAACGAATGAAAAAAGCAATATGAAGCGCGGCACGTGTTTGCGAGAGTGCCGTCAAAAAACAGTCGTCCGGGAGTCTCGAGGAAATCGATTGCCGGTTTAGCATAACAGACAATGTTACAGGTTTTTGTCGCCGCGACGCCGTTGACGTATGGCTCTAATATGTAAAACGCGATTGGGTGAAAGTGATGTATGCGACAAACACTGGTGTAGCTGAGCTTGCGAAATCGAAACAAGGTGCACATCAATTGCTTAACAGATTCGGATCAGGATAATGTATTGCCTTTCCCTAGTAGAAGCACTGGGAGGTATTGGGAGCACACCTTTCAGTGCTTAAAAGTCGTTCAGGAAACGCTAGCACCAAACAAATCGACGTAAGAAAAACGTATCATTTATGTACCTAATTCCGGCTAATAGGTACACATCATGGCGTGGACTTAACGCTGTGCAGCGAGTCATTGATTATTGTGTCTAGAATACAGACAGACCTCGTCCATGGACGGATTTTCGTAGGATTGACCAATCAGTCAGATTGGCTATGGTCAACAAATGGAATCACGAAATTGGAGCATTGTGCCTGTTTCCGCCTATAAAATACATCGAGGAAGCACCCGCGAGCGGTATAATTGCATAATGGAAGTCGAGTTTGGAATAAAAAGTATTTTTTACATGTGTAATATTTGAAGCTGTAATGGATACCAAAGTTGCAATGTAGATGTAAATTCAGTCACTGATATATACGTACGTACGTACTTAACGAGTAGATATTTATTAAGTACATTTTTACGAGTAGGTGTTTAAAACATGAGTCTGGCTGGGCTGTCTTTGCTTAACTCTAATCCAATTCTTTTAAATTCAATTCGGTTCCACAAAAATGTGCGTTTTATGTGTATTTGCTCCCGCCCGAGAGCCCTAGAGGTTTAATAAGGCACGTTACTTTCAGGGGCATTGGTAACGGACGCATTACGCGCGCGTTAGCCCGTCGCATTTAAAAAGTCAACAGAAAGTCATTTAAAGTACTTTTCTTTCATTGTTTCCGGGCGTACGAAGGGCCCTCCAGACTCGGGGAAATTGACAATGAAGGTAAAGTTTATCTTCAACCGTCAGCGTTGGAGGGCCCACGACGTGACCCGCAGCCTGATTCCATTACCGGCCCTCACCCGACAATAGAGAATTAAAACTCGAATTTTTACACAGCCAACGAGCCGCTTATTCAATCGGAAAATCAATATCCACTTTCTTATAAAAATGAGTTCAATCTCTCTCAAGGAATTGAGCAATACCTTTTTAGAGGTAAGAATTATATAGGAAATTTTAAGGTGGCTCGGAGTATGGAGAGCATTTATTTTAGTAGGTAAGTGGAACAGATCGCTTCCGTGTCGCGTAACTCGTGTAGTTTATTGCGTAGTTACTTTTATCGTGACTGTGATACTCAATATAGGCAAGGCGCAGGATTGCTTGCCGAAGTTCAATATTTTTCACCTCAGCAGCTAAAAAGGACGATAGTTCCTTAAGTACATTTTTTCATGTAGGTAGTTATTTTCGCAGCGGGGATGTGAGAAATTTTGTTTTCGGGCAATAACTCCACTTGGAGTAACTAAATTCTGGAACCGTGTTAAAATGAAACTAGCCGAAATTATTGTAAGTATAGGTTTTTTTAATTAATATTTTTTGTATAATTTAAATATTTTTCAACTTTTATACAGAATTAAATAGCCCTAAGAGCTCGACAAAGGTGAAAATTCAATGCTCTTTGATTTTGTCGAGATCGGATATCGATATAAAGCTTTTGATGTACTACTATCAAATGCGATGCTGCGAAATACGTACCTACTGAGAAGCAAAATGTATGTTAATTTAATTGATATATTTTCAAGATCTCTCCAAACTGTTGCAACTTTTTTTGTCGCTGAAACTGAAATCGTTTATAAATGTGCACTTGTAACGATATTCAAGAATAGCAATTAGGAATTTAAAAAAAAAAACAATATTAGCATTAAAACTTATATTAACTACATATAGGTAGTTTCCATTTAAACATCTTAATAAAATAAATACAGTGAATAAATTGTAGTTGGTAGCATAAAATTTAAAATGTATGTACCTTTTAATGTATATTATTACTACTACTAATTTATTTTTAAAACAAGTTCATCGAAAAGCCGCTAGCGGTTTCGTGCAAATTTCGCAATGTAACTGTATCAATCCGTCTGATACGGTTTTGCGGTGTGCGGTCGCTGCTATTTGTTTTCGATTCGACGCAAAATGATGAAACATGCAGGACGGATTGAAAACTAATTAAACCGCGTCGCATTAATACATTATTCACACGTCACAAACCTTACAATACAGTTTGTAGGTACTAATATGATTAGATAAAGTTAATTTAATTACACACGTATCCCAGTGCATGAACCCCCTGTGATGCGTCCGAAAACCGTAAATTACGACTAACAGAAAGATAAACTGTTTTGTTAGGACAAGTTATTTATGAGCGAAAATGTAATTATTGCATAACATTAATATCGATTTTATAATTAAATACATTCATATTGCGAACATCATGTTACAAAGTAAATTAATTTGACCTCTATTCTAGTGTTGTTAAATAATCGGTTGAGGGTATATTTTTAATAGAATGCGGTACAAATCAATACCTTGTTTCAAAATAACGAAAAACCATTTTTTAAATAACCTCAATTCCAATATCTGACTCATGTTAAAAAGCTAAGGCAAAGCTTTAATCCTAAAGCGCTCTAACACTAAACATATTTTTAGAAGGTACTTATGCAGCGTCATATATTTCAGAACAGCGTACTTGAATGTCAGTGGCGGTCACGGAAATTCTTACATTTGCATAATTATTCGATAGCTTTTGCATACTTATACAGCAGCTTTTTAGGCTCAAATTGTTATGGGCACTTGCTTTAATAATGGTAACTGACCTGTTAAAAGTTAAATCTGTTTATAAAGATCTGACTTTGCTTTTTCTAGGAGCGGTGACGGTTGCTCCGATATTTAACCCCTAACGCAAACATATCTTATAATTATTTAAGTGAATTCCGATGCAGCTCTGTACACTGACTTCACCGAGAATGTTAGCTATTATGTGCCTACATACATATGGAAAACAAGCACGCAGCCCGCCTTATGGTAAGAGCCTATTACAGACACCGCTTGTAACTCTCGAATACGATTTTTATAAACAGTTGCTAGCCTTAACCAAGTTAGAAGCTGATCTGCTATGCACAAGTGAAAATCAGATCAGCTTCTAACTTAATTTAGTACGTGGTTAACTCAATTTGCTATACAAAAAAAAATTGCTATAACGACTGGTCTGTGGTGTCGCAAATATGACATATACGTCCGAATTATATTAGAGCCTTAGTTTAATTTACTTATATTTTTGTTAACAGGCGACTTACCAAATTAAGATTACGTCTTATTGTGTGTAACCATTGTAATGCGCTTATTGAGGGAGACGTAGACAATTTATTGCTTTATGCCCCTGATGTATGTTCAGTTTGCTACTGAAAGTACACTTCCATTTTGAAGCTCTTTCACATGCAAATAAGCAGGGCACGAATTTCTTCAATGCACCTACGAGCAAATGGTTTAGATGAAACACGTCTCAGGCAAATCTGGGAATGCATATGATTTGATACGATTACCTAGGTAAACTCGGTCTATGTTGGGTTTCTTTAGATTGACGCAAGCCTTGCCAATCCTGTACTGTACTGTGCACTTTTCGTGTCAATTTCTTTGAATATAATTATAAGTGAATTTAAAAACCCTTTAGTGAACATCGCAGCGGCGCCTTCTGGTGACTTAAAACCTATATCTAAGAACCATTGCTTGTGTATATTAATATAATTTTATTTTTCACATACCCTGGGGTTTTGAGTGCGCGGGAGTGAGCTCTAAATATGGGCTTAGAAATGTTAAAGTAGCATCTGTTTTTACAATTTTTACCTACATTTCCGCTAGTGTAAAATATTCTCGCCCCCAAAACTCCGGACATGAGCATACATACGTTATTCTTGAAGATAACGACAATCGCCTAAATAAATAAATAAAAAATATATTATTATAAATATCATAGGACATTCTCACACAAATTGACTAAGCCTCACACCTCAGTAAGCTAAAAATTAGTCCTATCATATCTCACACCACACTCACGTCCCTAGCTGAAAACTTTTGTATACGTCGATTGATCATTATCAACAAACATATACTCGCATAAGGAAACAGACTCCCCAACATCATAAGTGTTAATAATCATTACCCCGTGATATGAACAAAGTTGCTACAAGGCCTTTGGGAATAATGCAATGAAACAACTCTTGGAAAATCAATTCGTTACAGTGTTGTTCCCTGTTCACAAACTCTTTATTAAGTTAGTTCAGTTGTTGCAAAGTGCCCGATTTTTCTTTTATATCCAACTCAAATATTATTAGAAGTCGATCATGTTGGCGGAGCAAATAAATCAACGGCTAAGTAAACGCACTCCTTAAAAAGGTGCTCAAGATTCATTAAAAATTAAATTCAAGAGTAAAATTTAACTGAGAAATTTCGCAGTTCAAAAAAAAATCTATGAAATTTAAGTTTGGAGATATTAGCGTACAAATATATATATATTGTATACCTTAGACTGGTATCGTTAAATAATAATTATATTATGTTTAACTACTTTTATTTGTAGTTAGAAAAATGCGATAAAATAGGTAGCAAGAATTAGACCAAGATAAGTCTGCAACGATTTTGATAGCACACGCAGTGCAAGTGTTATTTATACGTCATAATTTCAAAGAAGTTTAGCGCTTAAAATACCACTTTCACTGCGTGTGTAAAAGTAACCTTGTGGCCTTTTGATGTTAATGTTTGAATTTACTTAGTTTCTGAATACGGCGAAATATATGGGTTCATTGTGTGGCTACCGAACCCTAAAAAATCATTAAGGGAAGGAAAAGTTTTTCTTTGTAGCTGAATCATTGAATAAGGTCGTGATTGGCCGTAATTATTAGCAGTATTGATTACTATATTTGTTTGTAATTAGCCTTAGGACATATTCTCGTCAGAATCGCTACTAGAGATGCCCCGAATAGTAAATTTGGCCGAATACCGAATATTTGGCCCCCTCTCTCGGCCGAATACCGAATATTCGGCGACCGAATATTCGGCATAACATGCGAACATTTTGAGTCACAATTATTACGAAAACTGTTCGCCAACAAAGCACAACGTTTGCTAAGATATATGTTTATGTTGAACAGAATTAATGAATGTAGTTAGAATCAATCAAATCAGACCCATGATAAAAAATAAAATATTTTGGATTCAACAAATGCTCAAAAACTTGCCTTCTTATATAACCACTTTCTAAGAATAGGTACATTTTAGATATTAAATATACAAGTTTTTGGTTATTTTATTGTGAAATTTTTCTTTTTAGGTAGGTGTAACAGATATTCGGTATTCGGCCGAATAGTAGGCAACATTCGGCCGAATACCGAATATTCGGCAAAGTGGCCGAATAGGCCGAATACCGAATAGTTGCCGAATATTCGTGGCATCTCTAATCACTACGTACTATGTCTACTTTTGAAATTTGTGTATAAAAAAAATTAATTAAATAGTAGCTTAGTCATAACATCTCATTCTCTCTTTTCTATGTCGAATATACACTTTAAGCCTAACTTTTACAGCATTAATCGGGTACAGTCACCTGCAATAATATAATATGTTACTCTTCGAAGGCCGCAAAAATATGTGACACGTTCTTATGGCTCTAAAATACAAATATGAGCGTGTCAGATATTTTTTGGCCTTCGTTGTGTAACATATTATTACAGGTGACTGTACAATGTACATGTTATTAAAATTTGTACAATTTAAAGAAAACCTGTATTTTTTGGATTCCAATCGTCTCCTCGAATATACATATACTTAAATAAACGACTATATACAATCAAAGAGAAAAAAACGTGGTATGAAAAATAAGTATTGTACGAGTAGCACAATGCGAAGAAATTCATTAAATATTTTCGCCGTAACTTGGGCATCGTAATGTAAGTATAAGTTTAAACAAAACTTGGTACCTATTTCTCTCCTGTTTGGTACATGAAAAGATCCTTCACATTTACCTTATATTCTACTGATACATGTATATTCTCCTTTCCCCTTTCAAGATCAACAATAATAAACAAAAGTTATATAACTTCGGACATGGCCTAAGGAAATTCAAATATTTACCAAAGGTCCGTCAAATATCTTACTAGAAGATTTCGCGAGAGCATAGTCCCCTGTTGTTTGATTTACAGACCTTCGTTTCGATTTCCGTCATAATTTTCGAAGGCAATATTTTGTGGACAAACAAAACACTAGGTTGCTTCATTGTAGTGATCTGTGGATTTTCTGGAGACGATATAAAGTTTATATCTGAACAAAGCGCTATCCTATACCTTCGAATTGAGCAATATTTGAAATTGTACCTGGAGGTTTACAGAAACTTCTTTCGAAAAATCATCAACTTTTGGGTTATTTAGACTCGGAGTCACGAGTACTATTGAACGAGACAAAGAAAAAAAGTGTCAGTTTAGTAACGGTCCATACAAAATGTATTTAAAATGCGTTACATGACTGTATTTTTTTTGGATAGGTACATTTTTTTTTCTTGTTATATCGATAGTCCTAGTACTGGAGTCAGTTATGTAACGCTGCCATACATGACCCAAAAAAATTTTATTAAGCTATGAGCTTCATCACATCTGATATTTGAGTAATTCTAAGCATTTCTAGCGTGAAGTGGGGGGGAGGGTGGGGTACAAAGACGGCCGCCATCCGTCATCTTTAAAAAAAATCTACTCTGATCCTGGTGGGTACTAGGGCAAGTTTGGTATCATTTTCGTATAAACCAAAGACGTAGAATTCATTGCTGATATTTGTTTTTTCGATTTCATTGTAATTTTACAAGAAAAACGTAAAAAGGTGAAAAATTTGGTTGGAGATTTTTGCTACGCGGAGCCGAAACTACAAAAGATAGAAAGTTGAAATTTGCACACTAGATTACATTTATAAAGTGTACAAGAGATAAGAAGCGATTTTGAGAAATTCAACCCCTAAGGGGGTTAAAAAGGGGATGAAAGTTTGTATGGGGTTCAAGTTTTATTTTAAGCTAGGAATTTGAAACTTCGTAAAACGATATATTATTAAAATACAAGAAAACTAATTTCAGCGTTTTTGAAAATTCATCCCCTAAGGTGGTGAAAAAGGAGTTGAAAGTTTGTATGGATATCAAAAATATTTTCGAACGCGGGACTTGAATCTTTGTATTTGGGGATATTATTAAAAGACAGGAAAAGTAATTTCAGCGTTTTGTAAAATTCATCCCCTAACAGGGTTAAAAAGGGGTTGAAAGTTTGAATCCATTACAAATCCGAGTAGACACACATTTCTTATTGGCTCCCAGGCTTGAAATGCTTAGAATTACTCAAGGAACATATGTGATGAAGCTCATAGCTTAATAAAAAATTTTTGGGTCAACTTTATAACTGCTTCCGCTATAGTGGTTCTGAGTAGAAATAACCCAAAGCTTGATGGATTTTTGAAATAAGTAAATGCTACGCTTTTAAGTGAAAATGCCCACCTACATTGTTATTTATTCTCTTTGCGATAGGCTGATAGCATATTAAAAACAGTTATAACTAAAATCGATGTAACCAGAGATTAAGTTCTTGAAAACGGTTTTTTAAGGCATTTCATCCGATCAAAGTTTAATCGTATCGAAACATGCCAAATTGAATGCGTATGTGAACAAAGGATTGCGAGTATAGTAGGGTTACTTTACTTTTTTGAGCACAACTCAAATCCCCAAATGAAAATTAAATAGGTATTCCACTGGCTATCTCGTATACAGTATGTGTCTGACCATGGGGCTTTAATTCCAGGGCTTGATTTTACTCGCTAAACTGAGGTACTTTTACTATGGGACCAACCCTAAAATCGGGGATTTTTTTTTGTCTTTTCCATAGAAAACGTCGACATCTGATCGGCCAAAATGTATGAAAAAGTAAAATTTTTTTTTTCGGGATTTCGGGGTTGGTGCCGTAATAAAAGTAGCTCAGTTTAGCGAGTAGAATCGAGCCCTGGATTTAAAGTCCCATGGACACACCCTGTATACATTTTTGTTATTGTATACCGGGATCTGTTTTTCAGACAGCGATAGAAAAATGTGTGGAACTGCAATAACGAGGAGCCATTAAGTAGTAAATTAAAGTCAAAAGTTTCGACCAGAACGGAAAGCAAAATGCATTAACAGCTCGGAAAAGAGAGTACGACTGACAAAAAACCGAAGAAGCGGGAGGATGTGTGGGATCATACGCAAACTGTAGATTTAGTTTTCATAGATTTAAAATTAAATACCTGTATAAAATTGTAATAGATCAGTGTAAAAGCGCACGTTCAAAATGACTAAGCCGCCCAGTAAGCACAATAAGTTCTGAATTGTAGACACTTAGACAACAACATGAACAGGTTAATTCTGTTCTGCAAACAAGCAACTCACTTAAAGACAAGATTATGAAACAATTATTTAAAGCCCTTTTATAAAACCCCGGGAGCGCTAAACTTCCGCAATCATACTTTAAATCAACTCAGCCATTTTATTCGCTGTCCCATACAATGAGTTGCGAAACTAAATAACAACTTGTGTAAAAGCCAACATTGCAACTAATTGATTTTGTGAACTTGTTTTAATTGGTCCCGAGCGACAGAGTCAAAGTTTTTATTGACTGACGCACCAACTCTGCTTTTATACCTACTGAAGCATTAAATAAAGAACCCCTTAAAAATGTTGCAGTTAAGGTACCGTAAAACGGGGTGAGTAGGTTTCGCGGGGAGAGGTGGGTTATGAATGGGGAGAGAAGGTTTGAGAGGGAGGTGAGAGGGGATTGTAAGGCTACTGCTACAAAAATAATATATTCCAATTTAAAATGGAGCTTTAATACGCATGCCTAATAAAAAAAAATCGATCCAACAATCTTCCAAAATCACCTTTGTATGAAAACCCCTCTCACCCCAAATATGAGGCACTACGGGGTGAGGTGGGTTTTCCTCTTTATCGTCAAAGTTATGAAATGGAACTACCCAAAATAAAATAAAAACTAAAATACAAACATCCGGAACACTTATTATATTATACACCGTTCAGTTTTCATATGTAAAAATAAAATGTTATCGAGGTTTGAATTTCAGTTTTGATCCTACTCACCCCATTTTACGGTACTTTGGTTTTATAATACCTACCTAAATATTTATACATCTGTTAAATTATTAAAACCTACTTTATCTACATCTATGAAATTGAAAACAATGAAATTGTTTTAATCACAATCTGTACCGTGCGACCAAAACACTTAATACGCTGCGATTCTATGGTCTGTTGTCAAAACAATTACAACTCTAAATAAAATAAATATTTTCAAGCCGCTTATCGATTAAATTCTAAACGAAGGCCTTTAAAGATAAACATTTGTTAAATTTGATTACATCAAAACCTATTTGATTTCGGTTACCGTATTTCCTTGTTTATTTAAATAAAGAGGTGCTTCAGCTCTGGAAGACATTGCGCCTTATAAACTGACTTGTTTAGTCAGCTCTCAAACTAAATTACTCTGACGTAATTATACACTGCCAGCTCGCCCCGTAGCGTGGTCGCTAGAGGAGGCTTCATTAATGTTATAACGAAATACAAGTTTAGAAATTTCCGAAATTGGGACCATTGGAACATCATCGTTTGCGAAGAATGTTTGGAAAGCTATTTAATTATTGTTAAACTATGCATTTTGATGCTAATGAACGTGTGACAAAGACAATAATAAGGTTAAACCTTAAGGTTGACTGGTAGAGAATGCCTTATGGCATTAAGTCCGCCTTTTGTACTATAAGATTTTTCTTTTGTGCAATAAAGATTAAATAAATAAATAAATAAACAATATAGCATAATCATAATCATACCGGGTGTGGCCTGTAATACGAGCAAAATTTTTTACTGTAGGCTGTGCTCCTCATACTGACCAACATTTGTTCAGCAATTTTTGAAAATAACTTGTGGGTTGATTTTTAATACACTTCAAAGTTTATTCTAAGACGCAATGTATTGCGAATTTTGTTATGTTTAAGGCATGACAAGCAACGTCAATCACAAATGTAATAGCATGGTGATGGCGTCCATTGAAGATAATATTTATTTTGTATGAAAAATAAGAAGTCTAAATACTTCATAATTTTTATAACTTGATGAACAAAAGTTTCACCGTTTGAGGAGTACAATCTATGTTTTAATTATTTGCTCGTGTTACAGGCCACAACCGGTATAATATTACAAGTATCAATGGCTACTCCTTTTGGTTATATCCTCCAAAACTTTGGCCGTCACTATCTATTTGATGCTAATTGTACCTACATAGACGGCTCACATGAAAGTAGTACTAGATCATAATTTTTCAGTGAATGCTCTCCTAAATTAATTAAAATAAAATAAACCACTTCAGACAGTATGCTTTACTAAAATAACACAAGGAAATACAGAGCTAACAGTTAAAATTGTAAAGCAATGTAAACTTTACCTTATCGGCAAACTTTCTTTGCGCAACCCTCAAAGCAACCTCTTCCGACTCCACAACTGAGGAAAAATATAATTATATAAATACATAGGTAGGTAGTCAAGCCACTATCGAACACTAAGTATATCAATGAGATATTATTAGGAATATCGCCCAGCAGTAACGATGTACAGTAAATATTTTTAAAATTTGTTTCTGCTCGATGTTATTTTCGCGTTTTCCAACGTATTTCAGCTGAGATTGTGATTTTAATGGTTTGCAAACATTATCTGAGGATATCGTACATTGGTTTATTAAACAATATAGGGTGAACATTATAAATGGATGAGTGTTTTAATTAGTGACCGCCTTATAGTTTCACTTTTTCTAAAAACCAGAGTGCTAATATAAAGTTACGATATTAAATAAAACTCGCGGGCCCGAAAGCTAACCCTTAACGGCAAAATTAGTTAAAATAAACATTATTTGTATAATATAAAGCATAGGTACTCCCACCTTAAACATCGGCAAGGAACTTGTAACCCCTATGGTGCTGCAGGTGTCCATGAGCAACGGTAATTGCTTACTATTGGGCGATTCATCTGCTTGTATATCACCACCTATATCATAAACAAACATCGCGCATTATAAGCTCAGAATTTTCGTCTCATAATTTTGGATGTCAATAATTTACTCTATAGGATCCTTACTCATAAGTAAATACTAATATCACAATAATTTATTCGTAACGTACTTGTTTCTTACGCAACATTTTTATCAAGCACTGCTTTTTATAAACAATTTCAGCGAAAAATCGCTAACCTCGTTTAGATTTGTTTAGAACGCCCGGTTCATATTAAACTGTGACGTGCTCTAACAGAGTTGATATTTGTGTGCTCTTGAATCGCGTGCGAGCCGCGCCAACCCCTCCAATTAAGGGGCAGGCAAAGTACTGCCACAATCATAAAGATATACACAGATTTAAGCCTTATGCCATTTGAATAAGATGGACTTGTGCATACATGTTATTGACCAGGATAAGAGGCAAGCAAAGTACGACGAGTGCACATAAGCAGGTCGACGATATCATAATGTTTACATACGACTTTTAAACGAGACTTCCACCAGCTTTATGAAGCTTTCCGCTTTAATTTCTTTCCAAGTTTCCAACGGAATAGTTTACCGTTACTTTAAAATTAAAACTCGTCTTTTCTTGTTGTACCTTGTTTGTTTTTCGTTGGCGAATAGGTATACTAAAAGGACATCTCAATTCTCAAGGCGTATTCTCAATTGGAATAACAGGTTATAAATTTGATATAGATTTGTTATGGTTATATATTTTTACTCTGCCTGCAATCTTGTCGTGCTATCAATAGGTTCGGGTAGGTTGGGTAGTTAGTTAATACTCGTAGGTTAACATTAATATGAAAATTTTATATTGATTCCGTTTACGGAAATAAAATAAATGATTTTTAACCGAAAAGGAAAGTTAGTTGCTTGCGATCATAATAAAGATAATTCAAGCATTCAAATAAAATTAGGTTGATTAAATATTACCTATTCCTAAAAGTAATATTTTTTATTTAAATAAGGATCTATTTGCTCTCCAACCTACCCTAGCAAGTTGATAGCGCGAGGAGATTGCGGACTCTAGGTATGATCCGTCAGAGTTAAAAATTGACATTTCTTCAATCAGAAACGTAAGCATTGACACTGGTAGTCCATATCCATAAAAAATCCAGATCAAATTCATAATATGATGTTTTGCCTGACTGACAAAGAGGTGGAAATGTTTTTAAAAGTGTGTAAAGTATGTGTTTATAAATAAATTGTCAGTCCAATTCTATACAACGCCCTGTAGCCCCGCCCTAATGACTTACCAACTGATTTAAATTTCTGACGCATCGTTAAGTTCGTTTCAGTTGCGGTTGTGACACGGACTTAAATTTTGTTAGATTTTTTTTTATATGCAAGATCAACGTTTTGAAACGTGACAAAAAAACTAGTAACAGGTTATAGAACATTTCCTTCGACATTTAAATAATTAACAGATAAATAAACGAGTCCATTAGCTTCAGAACTGTGAGCCGTAATTACCAACGAGCCTCTTGCCCGAGTATTCTCAATGCATGCGCGAGCGCTAGCGACTCAGAATCTTTACCTAACCATTGTATAAAGACCTTAAGATGTGTGACAAATACGTTATAATCAGAGATCGTGCTTATATAGTCACACCTGAGCGTTTTACTCGGTAACCGACTTGAATAGCTCCCCTGTAGATTCACGGAATGCCAGATTAGGGGTAATTAAGTCTTGTGGGAGAGCCCAGCGCGGACCATTATATGGGATAATGAGGTGACCAGTCAGGGCGCTCTTGTAATATGTAAATTGAATTTTCTATTCACGCCTCGAATGGCGGTTACTATGTGTTTGTAACGGGAATAGTTTGGCTCTAAATGTGGTGTAAGATCGACCCTTGTACATTTACCCCCTTATTCATAAAACTTTACGAGCCTTATATTAGTTAAATTATGTTTAATCCCTTTCTTACTATTACATAAGTCAAAATGACAGATAAAGACAAACGATTGAACGGTGATTCAGGCTTGTAATGCGTTTATGAATAATGCCATTAGTTGAGAATGTATGAAATAGTCTTCTAAAATGTATTCAAACGTATGTAGGTACGTTACAACAGAAATTGCTCGTTAGGTGGTCTAGGTGTTCTTTACTTAGTTTGTGAAACATAAATACTCAACTGTAAATAAAAAAATATATTCAATTAAGATTACATAAATTAAATTACTCAATATAGGTAGGTTTTATATTATATTTTTCACATTGATAAGTTTAAGTTTAATTACAACCGTGTTCGATAGCTTACGTCATTTCGCATCGTTATAATACTTTTTTTGTTATATTTCAATAGTGTGATAAAAAATATATCATTGCACCGGATACCAACTAAACGAGCGAGGAAAGCAAAATAAATGCGGGGATTTCTGTTAGACCACTGCCACTGCAGTGGTGTCATTTCACGTGCTTACCGGACGCAGGCTACTCCAACAAATTCGTACACTGACATCAAAATTATATCTAA
This sequence comes from Cydia fagiglandana, assembly GCF_963556715.1. NCBI lineage: Eukaryota > Metazoa > Arthropoda > Insecta > Lepidoptera > Tortricidae > Cydia > Cydia fagiglandana. The sequence continues at coordinate 17,879,605 of NC_085936.1, read as the reverse complement.
ATGAAGTCATTTAGTTATAGACTAGTCTCAAGGAAATGCATGATAAATAAATGACATAATTTAGATGTTATTCTGATGTCAGTTTACGTTCGAATTGGCCTGTAAGTTCGGGTCAATTGAGCGTTAAATGAAGTTGCGCGCAGCAAGGCGAGACATTCTAGACATTCTAGAAGTGCGCATCCCATTTACACATAGTAAATACTTAATTACAGATCTCGAGGTACGAACCAAGCCTTAAGGCGTGCGATGTCAAAGTCGGAGGTCAAAGATGAGATTCTTCGAACACCTGTACCTTCTACGAAATATCATATAATATTCACCTACTAGTCGTTGTGAGGTGAATGAAAACATAGTGAGAAAACTGAAACCCTAATAGGTTAATTATCCGTGGCTAGGCCCGGTTTCAAACCATTGTCTTCAAGAACTCTTCAGATTAGATTTCCACAATTTAGATTTTTGAGGGCAGTGGTTAGATAAGGATAGTTGTCTTTGGATGGTAAACTTAGGCTAGTACATTCCATTACATCCAATCCGAATATATGATCTTAAGCTACGGCGATAAAAAACATTGCGTGAGCGTTGATAGTATTTTGCTGACCGGCACAAAACAACCGGAAAAGCTAAGACGAGGTGGGAGATTTTTGACATAAGGTCATATTACACAAGTTCATCTCAGACCACCATTCGCCGGCGCTCGGTCAGCCAATGGGAACACAGGACCAGGATTTAGAAGCCGTGTGAGCGATACACAATAAAAAAGGCGCCCATAGGCGTCAAGCATGACCGGGTGTAAAAGGGCCCACAATTATTTCGCGCGGCGGCTGAAAGAGTTGTTCCGTCGTGGCCGAATAGCAACAAAAATTCCAATAGCCTGTGACTAGTGATGTACTCGGGGATATTCCTGATTCAAGGGAATCTTAATAAAATTAGTTCATTCACATTAAAAAAGTGTCAGAGACAGATAAATACGTCAAAAACTTGGCATTAGATGTTTTTATTAATGGAATCAGTTATGTATCGCTGCCATACATGACCCAAAATTTTTTTATTAAGCTATGAGCTTCATCACATCTGATATTTGAGTAATTCTAAGCATTTCTAGCCTGGGAGGCAAAAAGAAGTGTGCGTCTAGTCGGGGAGGGTGGGCTACAATGCAAGTGTCCTGACTGACTGACTGATTCATCAACGCAGAGCCGAAACTACAAAAGATAGAAAGTTGAAATTTGCACTCTAGATTACATTTATAAATTTTACAAGAGATAAGAAGCAATTTTGAGAAATTCAACCCCTAAGGGGGTTAAAAAGGAGATGAAAGTTTGTATGGGGTTCAAGTTTTATTTTAAGATAGGAATTTGAAACTTAGTAAAAAGATATATTATTAAAATACAAGAAAACTAATTTCAGCGTTTTTGAAAATTCATCCCCTAAGGTGGTGAAAAAGGGGTCGAAAGTTTGTATGGATATCAAAAAAAATTTCGAACGCGGGACTTGAATCTATGTATTTGAGGATATTATTAAAAGACAGGAAAAGTAATTTCAGCGTTTTGTAAAATTCATCTCCTAACAGGGTTAAAAAGGGGTTGAAAGTTTGAATCCATTACAAATCCGAGTAGTCGCACATTTCTTATTGCCTCCCAGGCTTGAAATGCTTAGAATTACTCAAGGAACATATGTTATGAAGCTCATAGCTTAATAAAAATTTTTTGGATCAACTTTATAAAATTATAACTGCTTCCGCTATATAGTTGCGGCCAATTCAAGAATCGTGTTTGAAATATAAATGTTTACTTAAATTTTTATATTAAGTACCTAAATATAATATAAAATGCCAATTGCCAACACTCTTTGCAACTAAAATAACCTACTGTCTTAAATTCAGGTAAACGCATGTTAGATATTGTTTATGAACTAATAGTCGACATCTACGATTTTCTAACCCACTTTATATTCAATACGTTCCTTTTTGTACTGATTTATTTAATGTTGTTAGGATAAATTTCTCTCCAACAACAAATGAGCTTATGAGGAATATAGCCGGGAACATAAATCTGCACACCACTACCGTGTCGGTCCTCGCGTGCCTCACGGTTTCGGGTCGCACGAACCACCTAGTACAGGAAAAAATTGGGTGAAATCAAATATTCAAACCCTCAGCGCGTTTTCACGACGTTTTCGAGTGTAATGAAACGTTACGGCGACTCATATGAAGTAACGTACTAACATGTTTATTTCTAAGCGTGTATCAAAGGATCGTATATTGCTCGCTGTTTTAGTATGTACAAAGTATGCGATATATAAAACGATCTAACATAATAATATTTTTCGTTTTAACATGAGCAGTCGAGAAAATAAGACAAGAGGAAGCAAGTTTGAAAAATATATTACCTAAATAGGCAACTTTTACCAGATTTTTAGCTTCTGATTGCTAGTCTATGTACCGTTATGTACCTACGTGCTTTTAGTGCAGTAAAGAATCGTGAATTAGTTATATTATTCTTGTCTAGATCCTTCAAAACAATCCAGAAATCTTGTATCAACCTTTTGTCTATGTTTGAAGTCTTAGTCATATTTTTTCATTTCTTTCGAGAACGGTTCTCGATCAAATGCCACAATGACTCTCGTAACATACGGTTCCTGAACACATGATAGAGTGCTTATAATAAGTCACTACTTACATATGTATCTACTTACATATGTATGTACACTACGTACTACTTATGTAGTGTGTGTATACCACACTTATGTAAATAATTAGGCATTAAAATACTCGTGTGATGTTTTGAATGAAACTCGCTTTCCGCTTGTTTCATAAGCCCACACTAATGTTTTGAACGCTTCCATTTATAATACATCGCATACATTAATGTACGTATGCCACTTATAAATATTATCGTGATATGAGACCATTTTAAAATTTAAATTAGCACTTCATCTTGCTTATTCATGCATGCCGATAAACATGGTGTTAGCCAAGTTATAGGTATTATAAAATTAAATGCAACAAAAAATTAATCAAGTGAAAATGTATTTATTAATTTCCAAAAATCATTTTTTACCTTGTACCTACCTAGCAGTGGCGGCGCGTCCATAAAAGCCGATTCCCACCGGCTTGCCTGTTTTTGGACGTTTGAACAGAGTTGTAAAGGAAAAATGTAAGCCAAATTAGCCCCGGCTTGCCTATGAATATGTCTGACGCGCCGCCACTGCTACCTAGGTCTTATGGATCTCATTTCTCTGAAAAAGTTAACAGTGCACTTTTCCCAAAAGGCAATTTATTTCAATTTAACTAACTTTTCAGACACTTCCCACAGCTCGCGGGCTACTTTCAAATCTTGAGCACTTTTTGAAGGTATCGCTTCACGGCAGTCTTTAAAGTAGCGACCACTGATTGACGCCACCTCTGGTGCCACGGCGAGGTGAACTGTCGTCTGGGCACCTTCCCAGCTATTTTTGAAAAAAAGCCTCAACAGGGGCAATAACTTGTTAAACACTGGTATGGAAGTTAAGATTTCAGTATCAACGACACCCGGATGCAAACAATTAACAGTTACTCCAGTTCCGCGCAGTTGCCGATCCAACTCGACAGTCATCAATATGTTGCACAATTTAGATGCAGAATACACCTTACTCTCATTTATTGTTTCATCTGTTTCTTTCTCACTATTAAGGTTATTAAAGTCGATGATACCCTTTTCATGCGCTATAGAAGAAACGTTGACTATACGACTAGGCGCTGACGATTTTAGTTTCGGCAGAAGCAAGTTAGTCAGTAAAAATGGTCCAAAATGGTTGGATTGCATGCCTAGTAACAGTCCATCTTCAGTCTTCTCGAGTTTTGAGCCGTATATGGCAGCGTTATTTATAAGAATATCGAGACGTTCTTCTGTTTTGTTGATGTTGTCGGCAAATTCTCTGACTGATTTTAAAGACGCAAGGTCAAGGTGTCTGTAGTGCACGTCAGGGTTGCCGGTGGCAGCGATAATCTGGTCTCTGGCAACGACGGCGCGGCCTTCGTTTCTGCATGCCATGATCACCCGCGCCCCTCTCTCCGCGAGGTTCTTGGCCGTTTCAAATCCTATACCCGCATTCGCACCGGTCACTATAACCACTTTTCCCACCAAATGTCGGCTGCTTTTGCAGATGCCGGTCGTAAGTTTGGCATAAACCCATGTCACGAATATGAGGAAAAACAGTAAGAATAATAACTGTATTAATAAACACATGGTGTGTGCCGTGTCTGCCGTTCGTATTACACTGAGATTACAATGACTTGCCGGTTACTTATATATGAAGGTCAACTCTACCGTCCAAAACGTTATCTTATCATTTCGGTAAAATCTTTTCTTTAAATGTAAAAGAATATGATTTTTACTTTATTGCAATTATTGCAGACCTGTCAGATTTAATTTATTCCATTGCCACAAAATAGCAAAGAGTTAAATAATACCTCTTTTTATAATAAAATTCGTATGTATCCAATGTATCCTAGCTAGAGTTAGACCAAGAAAAGTCTGCAGCGATATTCTTTATAGTTTTATATTTTATTTCATGCGTGGTGTAAATACCCTATTCTATCAATTAACGAACAAAACCTTTTAAATTGGCAACTTTTTTCTGTAACCTACCCCATCATAGAATGCGACTTTAGTACCCTTTTATAAAACAGTCTCCCACCGCGTCTGTCTGTTTGTGTGAATGTATGTTCGCGATAAACTCCAAAACTACTGAACGGATTTTCACGCGGTTTTCACCTATCAATAGGGTGATACTTGGAGGATTAGGTGTATATTTTGTAAAGGTTTTGTGTAACCCGTGCGAAGCCGGGGCGGGTCGCTAGTGTTCCATATGCTGTTGAGGTTATTTGGCTAAGCCAAGCTATAAACAAAACAACAAACACCGTCCTTCAGTTTACAGTGCAGTTTGCGAAGTGCCCACATTGTCCCATCAGCAACTTTCATAATGCCCTCCGCAGTTTAGTCCAACCGGCGAAGACATTGACCGTAACAATATTAAGGCTTCATAAAATAAGATTAAGTATCCAAGAAGCTCTATCGATATTTAATTTAATAGCATTATTCCTTTCGTGGAAATTTTGCTTGTTAAAGTTAGCTTTTAAGTAAGTATTTTGATCCGAAATAATTTGAGTTAACAGAAGTTGACAGAAGCAAACGAATAGCGATTGTTTTAGTCATTAAATATAAAAATTGACACCTAATTTTACTGCCCACAATTCTTTATGAACTCCGTACCATATATTATTATCAGACCAGCTCAATGGTGGTACTAATTGATGGTATTATCATTCGGTACATAAATACTTGTATATCTTCATATCATATTTCACATCATTTTTTTGTGACGATGCCTGTAGCTGATGTTAAATTTGTGTTTACCAGACGAAGCCTGCGTTATGGAACTTGTGGATATAAAAGTATGGTCCCTAAAATATGACTATTTAAAATACAAAGTTAAAATCAACTTACATTTTATTAAAAGCATGTTAAGGAAAAATCATTAATTATACGAGTAATAATGGTTATTTATTGACATTTTACCGTAACGATATGACTCTCTGTTAATGGCATGGATTAAAAATAAAATATTGTTGGACCTATGTATAAAAAGAGACCACATACGAGGTGGATAGACGATATTGTCTCAATATCTGGGCCTAAATGGACCCAAGATGCAAAAAATAGAATATACTGGAAAAAATTGGAGGAGGCCTATACCCAAAAGGGGTCCTTAAATTAGAAATAAAATAAAATTTAAATGTACTATTATATATTTAAGGAATAAAAGGCTTAAATAATTAAAAAATGTAAAAAAAGTGGGTTTAGGTTACCAACAAAACCTCATTGATTAAGGTAGTTTGATAAACATGAAGCGTTGTAGCATTCGGCCGAACGAGCGTTGCTGTACGTCGCGTCGTTGTCACTTGGCAAAGTTTCGGGCTCTAAGTATTACGACAGAAATATTCTGTATGCAAAAGAAAAGTATTCCTGTGCATAGACTTCGTTCGTTGCTGCTTTGTGCGGTTATAGTCGCACCAATAAAAGTTTGCAGCGGATTTGATAGCCCACGCAGTGTAAGTGTTACGTATACGTCATAATTTCATAGAAGTTGCGTGGCTATCAAAATCGCTGAAGACTTTTTACGGTCTGACTATATCAGAGGAATCCTTATTTAAATACGCAAATTAATGTTAGCATAATATAGGACTACCACTAAATCTGGCCCGTAAAAAATTAGACTATTGTTTTCTAGTATAGTCAGACATGCCTCACTCCGCGATTTCGTCGCTTTGCTACAGGTAGCTAAAAGTACATCCACTCAGCCCCAATTTTGGGGAAAGCCATAAGCCGTGCGTGGCGCTGTCGCCACCTAGCGGCTTTATGTGTGCTAATCGTAACAGACGCTTTTTGTTAGAGAGTGTCTTCTGTACTTAGTACTATTATTTAACCTATGGTATAGTGCGAAAAAAATAGTAGAGATTGTTGCCATGTTTAAGTATTTTACGTCAAAAATGTGACAGTTACGTAGGAAGTAGTGCCCTCAATATTTTTCTACAATTTCATGTTGGACTATAAGCAAACTTTCTAGTAAAGTAGTTTTGTTTTGGAACTAAAATTAGTGTATTAAAATTGTACATAAGTACTTTACTAACTTACTCGTAAAATCAGTCGTTTACAGCCAATTATTTAAGTAGTTGATAATTAAACATAATTTCCTATTTGTTACTGTTTAGTTGGTAACTGTTTAGTTAAATTGGTTAAGTAGTTAAGTACCTTATAATTATCTAAGATATGATATGACATATCATAGGAAGTTGTTCCGGAGACTTGATAAAAAATAACCTCTTCAGAAATAGGCGCTATTTTTCCCTTGATAACAATCTACAACTTTTTAATGTTGGCACTTTTATTTAATGTTTAAAAATTCACCACATAAGGAATCAATCAACTAATCATATGCGTTGTAAAATTTGTATAATATAATTATACCTGTAATAAGCTAAAGGTGGCCACTGACTAGCCTTCCAACAGTCCAAATAGCGTGGCTGCAATCCAAAATCGGTCCGTGAATGTCAAAAACTTACAATGTTTAATATTAGGATGCCGTCCATTTGAATGAATCCATGAACCCATTTGGAAGGCTCGTCAGTGGCCTGCTTAAGTAGAAATTACAAATATTCCAAACGCAACGCATATCAGATTATCGTGATGGATTGATGTAGGTTTTAAAAGCAAGAGAGCAAACAATGAAATAAGTAACCACAAATAACGGACGGCGTTTAAACTTCATCTCCGTCCCAAATCTGCCCGAAGCCTTGTACTCTTACCTAAGTATGTGGCTCCATGTATAGACTCGCTGACAACAAAATCCCTTCGTGAGCCCGTCGATGCGCTATCACGGCCGGGCCTTATTCCTCTAATTTAAAACATCCTAAAAGCCTTGAAATCATTATGATCATACGACCTTCTAGCCGCTGAGGGCCGGTTGCGGCCGCCATCCAATTTACCTTTGAACATCATGCGCAAAAGCTGATTCTATGGAAACCAGTGCAATGGCCCAATGTTATACTTCGGAACAATAATATTTTTTGTGGAATTCGATAATATTCTGAGCTGCTTTAATATTTAACTTGCTCGTGCAAGTTGAATAGATACCTATTGTTTGGTAAAATAATATTTAGGTACCTGCAAAATTGGTATACAGGGTGAAATCGGGGTCGTGTAGCAAGAAAGAAAAATAAGACTTGCCACTTAATTAGGAACACAACACTGTAGATTAGAGTTCATTAATGAGTATCTTTTTCGCACATACAAAAATAAAATACAATTTAATTTCTTATTTAGTGTCATGGTTACCCTACAGACTTGACAAGGCAAACATCTAGTAAAGAAAGTAGTGGTAACTTACGATAATTAACTGATAACACTTATCTTCGGTTTTACATTCAGTGTAAAAGCAATTAAAAAGTTAAAAAATAATTTAAAGACTTTATTAAAATTATTTACAAACACTGGGACGAAGACTCCACAAGCTTTTAACAAATACTATCACAAATCACAACTTACTTAAACATACTTCAGGAGCTGCTCACAGTGTGATCCGTTTTGCTGTGACACAATTCGGCTCGTCGCCTTAGCCTAGGTTATCTTTTAATCTGCCGAGAGCAAAGTGATTCATTTTCACACTTTCAAATGCTCCAATTATTCGCTAACAAAGCTCTTCGATGGTACCAATCAATGATTTCGCCCCAGAGCAAAAGATCCAAGGGCATCAGGTCGGGACTACGAGACCATGCCACGGGTCCGCCGCGGCCAATCCAACGTCCCGGGAACTGTTCTTCGAGGTAATTGCATACTCGGTGTTTAAATGAGCCAGAGCACCATCGTGTTGATAGTGTAAGATATGCAAGTAATGTTCCGTTACTTCTCGCAGTAATTCAGGCACCACTTGTCTCAACATATCAACGGATAACGTTGGTGAAATAAATCCCGAGCAGTGGTAGCACGACGTGCTTATTGGTAATAAAACATTACCATGTCAGACCGCTCAACATTTGAAAACGGATGTGCCGCGGGCATTTTTCTGCTTAATTATCTTTAGAAATACCAGAATTAATGAACTCAATGTACAATCTTTGAATGATTTTATTTATTTTTAAGTTTTGACTTTGTCATAATAGTGACGGTTGACATTTCTTACTCATCTAATCAGTTGTTTATTAAATAGGTTTTAACATTAATTGTAAGGTAACCATAATTTGAGTTTTTAATTGGGATACTTAAATTGTTGATTAATTAATGAATAGCTGCAATTATTTAAAAATCAACGTTATACCTAACATCACGTTAATTTACCGAGTTAAGTACAATAGGTTTGAATCACCACCCCGATTTCGCCCTGTATAGGTATTAGCCGATACGGTTAGGCAGCCAGGTGAAATCAGTATATGTATTCACGTAACAATAAAGTTATCAATAGTAGGTATCAGAAAACACAACAATGTAATGTACAGTAAAAAATAAACTTGCACATCGTGTTTATCACCTCGTCTGTTCATAAGTCTCAAGACGAATGTAAACTCGAATAGAAATGTTATATACGATTACATGAATACTATATTAATGTACTCGGGTATTAATTTAATACTCGTATTTTTATTTAACAACTACTACACTATAATTAATTAAATAGAGTTTTGTTAAAATGGCCCTTTATGGTTCCGACACGATCCCGAAAATGATATTTTTACTGGCGGGAAAGTATCGGAAGTAAAAGAAAATTGTAATATATGAAATATCAAATAAAACACCGAAATATTGAGAAAATGCTTCGACTATTTTGCTGAATAAGCAATATTTAAGTATTGTGGTGGGAAAGAAGAATAAGAAGGTAGTATTTTTTCCTCTACGTGTTAGATCTACCTCTATTTCCCCACGCAAGCCTACCAAAAGACCGCAAGCTTATCAAAAGACCGGGATTTCTACTAACAGACGGGCAGGGACATCTATGAACAGACGAGGTAGTCTCTCTCAAATGTCTTAACTATACTCTATATCTTTAGGTATTTAAATAAAAGTAAACAAAATTTACCCTCAAATGGCTCCTTAGCCAGTTGAGGGTAGATGAAAACATTACATGATCAAATATTGTCAGATGTGAAAACGATTCCAGTAAAAATTATAAATAATTACGAATATGCCGTGCTGCTCCATTTTGGAGTGTAAAAATAATAGCCGAATAAAAAATATTAGATATGGAGGCATTTCATATCATCGGTAAGTATTATTTCAAGTAATATTTCAATATTTTTTGAATATTCGGTTTCCGCAAGGATTTTTGGATTGTTTAGTACAAAAATCAAATTTATGTAAATGAGATAAGGTTGGTATCTACTTAGCGTAAAAGTCATGTACGGGTGCGCTATTCGGCCAAGTGCGAGGACCATATCAAAAAAGTTATCGATGTCGATGTTCGTATAAATACACAGCTCGGTTTGTTTATGTTCATACAATAATGTTCTTAATAATTTGTTTTTGTTTTGCCTCTGAATGATTATATCGAAAAAGTCGTCGCTTATGCACATTTTATATTAGGTAGGTACAAAATATGTTCTTACTTATTTATTCCTATTCAATGGATTATTTGATTTAAACTTTTTCTTATAGTATTGTATCCATACATATTTGTCAATTTTCTCTATTAAATACGAGTAGGTAAGGTGTCAGTTTTAAGCTGTTACATAATTTTACTGCCGGGTATTTGCTGGCCAGTCTAAAGCCCGCTCCACACTCTTGCACAAATCTTAAAGCGTTCTTCAAATTGGATGCGAGTACGCACCAATGCTCCGGTAAAAACGTGCATAGTGCTATCTCGCTCATACATCAGAGCGGCATTTCTATCCGCATTATATTATTGTGATTTGTGATAACCGTTTAAGTGCATTGTTTTTAATTAGAGTTTTTTAATAATTTTGCATAAGAGCTTATATCGGAAATTCATATTGATGGATGACACAAGATTATTGCTTTGTTATGCCTTACCATAATAACGTGCTAGTAATAAGTATTATGAACACTTATTAACTACACTTACACTTACTTGCGTATTTTTACGCACGCATCTAGTGAGAATATTAATTGCAGATAAAAAATACGCAACTTGCGTATTTTTCACGCACGCACACACGCATCGCGGTGGGAGGATAAGAAATTTGATTTAATAAAAAAAACTATAAGTACACAACGGGTTAGCACTAATTGGCTAGCAGGTTATTATTTCGCGCCATTACAAAGCAATATTGTTGTGGGGTGTGCTAAAGAGTAACAGTTTTTATTATATACCTACTCGCTTACAGTTATATGCGTGGTTGGTGGCGTGATTACTTTCAATACGAGATTTTATTATTAAAAAGTAAGTACCTAGGTACCTAATCGTCGAAAATATAGTAATACATATGTATAAAAAAACTGAATAGTTTACGTGTACATTGATCATTAATAAGCGTTTATCGATATCACACCGAATCATGCACATCCCTATCGCATGTGTCAAATTCATAGTCGAATATTTTATCCTATCGCATTCACTCTTGGAAAAGCCATGCAAGTGTAAAAGGGATAGAGCATAAATGACAATTTGTCAATGATTTGTGTATTTTTACAAAAAATAAAAATCGTAGTGCAATTTCGACATAATTTTCTTGACTGTAAAGTTCAAATTACTGTGATGGGCAAGGACTCATAATCCCTTTCGAAATAAGAAAATATGGCCAATTTTTGTGACAGCGTTTTGGCGACATAGGTTCTCATACTAATCCAGGCACATGCCGTTTCCCGTCAGAGCGCGGCGCGCTCATTCTTTCTTCCGTGTGTCTAATGCTTTGTAGACATTTGGCAACACTATGCATTTAAGGGTTAATAGAAATCAGTATACCTCTCCCTAAACGAGGGTTAGATTATATGTAATAGACAGATACGCCGTTGCCGTATTAGAAGCATATTGTCCAATGAGCCGCGAGGATTTGTCAGCACCGCATCTCCGGCCATGTCTCCGCGTCCGGTCCTCCGCCTTTTTACTTCCTAACAAACTTTGCTGCAAATCCTTTGTGTGCTCTGAAAAATGTGCTTTCAAACTTATGTGTAACTTCAAAAACCGGCGGAGCATTTTGATTTTATTATGGCGCGGTTTAGCTGTCGGTTTTGGGGAGAATTCTAAATCTAACAAATTGATGAAATTATGATATTTTCTTACATGGTTTATCCATCTCATACCTACTCGTAAAGTATTAGATATTGAATATATCATACTTGTACATACATAGGATTGCTGCACACATGTGGCGATAACGATAAGACTCGGAATAATCTTAAAATCAACCAAATCTTTTCCAAAATGGAGATAATTCTGTAACTAATAACCACGGATTAAACGTTGTGCATACCTTTACTCCGGCATCGGATCTATTCGAACTGATGCGGTATGGTTAATTGCGATGTTAACTAATGCCGTAGCGAACGTGTTAAAGTCAAGAATAAAAGTTCTCCTTAAAATTACGTTGCCTTTTTGTCTATCACGTACCTGAATAACTGCATTTTAACAAGGTGCCGTCTAAACTAGGTAGTTCTTCATTCTTCCCGACACATTTCTCCAGACTTAACAGAAAGCTGGATCTGACGTGGCTTAACGATGGCGTGTTATACCCGCACGCCATGTGCCATGATGAACTTTGTGTTAAGGTTTAAACACCTACCAAAAGTTTGCACGTCTAAGTAGGCGAATTAACTGTACAATGCCTATGTAGGGGAGACCAAGGTGAGTTAAAACAGAGGTAAGTTGAAGCAACGTGAATATTGCGGTATTTATAATCGTCTTGAGGCAAGGACGCATATTGACTATTGACAATTATATAATTGTCAATATATATGTCTCAAAAATGACGTTCTTTCAACTTACCTCTGTTTTAACTTACCTCGGTCTCCCCTACTATGTAATAATAATAATCTACAAGCAGCACTAAGAATAGTCAAGTTAATCAAATTTTATTGTAACTATACTGAATGCAAACAAATGCCTGTACGATGATCTACTGTGCGATCTGCCGGCCTAGCCAAGGTTACAATCGCTATCGCTTCGACAACGAAAACCATTATGTCTCTCTATCACGCTTCCATATTAGTGCGACAGTGACAGTTGCGTTTCGATCGCTACGGAGCGTAAGCGATCGGCATCTTGGCTACGCGGCCTGATTCGCCAATTTATAGTTTATAGAAAACGCCAATTGAAACTTTAATAATAATGCATGGAAATTATGACGTGGCTTTTCGTCAGATCCAGATGCATTTTTCCTGTTTGATTGGCATTTGTCGATAAACGACTGTCATCTTGGCTACGTCCGGCTGATCATATCTTTAGTGTTTACGTCAATTAAATACTACTAATAAACCCTATCCTATATGTGACAAATTATGTTTTCACATTTTACCTCCAAAATATAGGTTTTGCATCGTAAAAATACACTCCATGCTTCATTGTGCCAAAATTACCTGCCAAATAATTTTACTGTCTACCGATTCTACCGAGTAACCGAGCTCATACATATTCTTAATAGTTTTCCCATAATTTATATATAGTCGCCCATTAAGAGAGATTTATCGGTAACTTAAGATAAGAATGAAGGACGACGCATAGATTTTTTGCATAATTGCTCTGGATTTGGAAGCAAAGTATACAGGGTGTAATCGTTAAGTGTAGCCAGGCGATAATTCCGTAAATATAACAGATATCAGAAAACTTCAAATTGATATCGAAAGTGCGTTACCCAATGAGTAAAACTACATTAATAACTTTTTTTTTAATAAAAGCAGAAATATTCCAAACATTAACTTCAAACCCTCCAATACATTTAGTACGACGACTCACCCCTCAAAGAACGTCGGTGTCGTAAGAGATAAAACTGCTTGAGATTCATTATTTGGCACATTGGCGAAGCACCCCGGTCCTGCGGTGCCTGGATAGTCACAAAATGCATTCGGCGGTTTTTATTATGTTATGGGCATTTCCAACCAGCTTCAAGTCTTCGTTAACCGATGTCTTCGTCGAATTCTCGGTATTTACCGGCCCGAGACCATTCCAAATGAGAACCTCCGAGAACATTGCCGCCAAATTCCGATCGACCAGCAGATCAAGCGCCGTAAGTGGAACTGGATTGGACAATGGACACACACTAGGAGGGGGCCCGACCATATACCTGACACTGCCACTGCGGCACACCTGACACTGCGGGGTTGCGTAATGCATCGCAGCCATAATGTGTTTTGTAGTGTTTAGTTTTAAATATATTTTTATAATAAGTATGTATGCTAGTTTAAGGTATTTATGTATAGGCCACTAGTTGCCTGAAATAAAGGTTTTCATTCATTCATTCATATACCTAAAGCACAGAATAAGTAATAGTATTATCATACCTAAAGAGGCCTTAGATTGGAACCCCCAAGGAAAGAGAAAGCGTGGCCGTCCCAAACGTCTTGGAGCGAAATGAAGCGAGAAGCTCAAGATCGATACACATGGAGAGTCACTGTGGACGCCCTCTGCCCCATCTAGGGGACATAGGATCTTAAGTTAAGTAAGTCATATTATGTTATGAAAAATATGTCTAATACTACAAATTAGATTATAGACAAGCCTATAAATTATCAGAGTTTTATAATATGTTGAATCCTGTTATAAAACTCTGTGTGAGAGAGATGTGGAATCCTGCAAAGTAAATAAATCCAAAAAGTTTGCAGACAGTTCAACCTACATCACGGCGGGGACAGGTCGAAAACAGACAAATTAAAATTGAATTCGAACTAAAAATTTATAGGTAAGTAATAAATGGATCGTAGACGAAATTTAATAAAAAACTCTTCGAAGTGTGCCAAGTATTATTTTTAAGGTTAGTGATTGTTACCTAATGAAATTAAGGAATTTGAGCATAGAGTATTCAAGAAGAACACTTGTTGTGTTTGTGCACATTCGATGTTTAAAGAGTAGGTACCTACGAGCGGCGCTGTCGCTAGATCACAGATGCTGCTTAAAATCATCTTCAAAGATGCACAAGGTCTGAATAATGCTAGAAGTTTCTGCAAAAAAGTGTTTTTAGATACGTATTTTTTTACAATTAGGTACCTACTTTGGATCGACGATGCATTTGACTTCGCCAAGGAGACACAAGTGGCGAAACATTGTCAGAAGCAAATTGATTCCGCGAGGGAACAACCCTTAGTAATGAAAAGGATCACTCCGGACAGTAAGTACTTATGTCCCCTACGTATATTCACACCCGATTTAAGGTACCTACACAGTTTATTATCTTATTAATTGTACAACTTTTATAAGCCTGCCTTTACACATACTACCTACTATTAATTGGGTATAGTTTTAAATGATACTCCAAGTACGACTAGTTGTTTATTCTTCGACAAGTGAACAGCAAAAGCGAGTAATCCTAAGTGACCGCTGCTTATATAACTTTACAGAATGAATAACTGGTTTGAATGAATGATTGAATGATGTCACTTGAAATATCAATCACACTACTAATTATTTAAAATACAAGTTTTATAAAATGAAAATAATATTTAATGTCATCTGAATTATTTAATTCTGACAACACTAACGGCAAGTGACATCATACGACATAATTACAATAAACTTAACAATAGTTTTCTAATAATTAACACTCGGCTTTTCCTGAGATACAAATTACGCCCTCGTAATTATAATAAAAAATCAACAATAACAGAATATTACACATCTGAGTAACTCGTAGGTAAACCTTACAATATAAAGAAGAAACAAAACAAACTTAATAATCAGGGTAGTTCTCAGATTTACAATTTTTTTTTATGATGGTAGTTGTGAAGTGTGCATGGCTGTACAGGATACTTAATTTTACACCTTACTTATCGTTAAGTGATTTTATTATCACCAGTTATTTGTGAAAGATATCTTCGTCATCATTAAACAAAGGAACTACAATTGTGTTTACAAAGGGACGAAGTGAGGATGCATATAATTAAAGCGAAATAGTTTACGTATAACTGATTGAAACTGTAAGTGACCAAGACATGTTTACACGGATTTTGGCAAGACGTATCCTGCCCGGCCTTTCCTGACCTGACTTTACGGCCTCGTAATGTTATTATCAAAGGTCGGACAGGGTGAGCTATTTACCTTATAATTTGACATGTATTACGTCAAACTTATAAAGCAAATAGCTCACCCCCGCCGACCTCTGGTTATTATAGATTGATTTTTACGTAAGCATTACAGGACACACGCAGTTAATGTTTACGTAATGGGACACACCCGACTGTGATATATCTAATAGGTAATCGAGAATCTGGCTCGACCTATGCCATTAGATATATTATTATTTATACTCTTTTTTTTTTTCCAACGGACACACCAGGATGGTAACATGTACACTGTAAATTTAATTAAATATGTTACAGAGAATTCATTAATTAAATAAAATAGAATCAGCTGTAAAATACGATACTACTATCATTCTAGTATATTCTGTGGAATGTGTTGTTTGCTTTAATTATAGGTAATTACTTTATAAACATCTGTATTCAATAATACTATACAATAAACACCTAAAACATCCTTATTTATAATAATAGATATAGAATAGAAATTTACTTTATTAATATTAAACTTAATAAATGAAAATAGATATTGTGTTGTTTTTATTCTATCACCTGTTTACCCTTATTATACTAGACTTATCTACCCGCATTTAGAGTTCATCTTCATCTTCGCTCATAGACTGTACAACAAACTTTTTCATTTTATCTGCTGCAATGACATTGTTGTATTTTCTACCACGCGTATTCAAAGATGTAACTCTGTAGCGATCGTTACCATATACTTTTATTACTTTATAAGGTCCTGCATATTTATCAACAAGTTTGCCACTGGTAAGGCCTTTTTTTATTATCTTACGTTGTATTTGAACTAAATCTCCTACTTTGTAGTTAATACTAGGCAATCTATTCCTATCATACCTAGCCTTACTTTTCTTAGAAGCCTCTATAGTGCTATTTTGGGCATGAGCTCGTAGTTCAGGTAAGTTAACAATCGCCTGCTCCTTATTTGGTAAATCAATTTCAAATCTAGGTTTAAAACCGTAAACTAATTCAAAGGGACTCTTTTGCGTGGTACTATTAATAGTAGTGTTAATTCCCCTTTCTACTTGTGGTATATACTGCTCCCAATCATCATCATCCTTTTCGCCAGTATAAGCTATCAGCGACTGTAATATTGTGCGATTAAAACGTTCGACTTGCCCATTCGCTCGTGGGCATGCTACCGCATTAAGAATGTGTCGTATGTGTTTTACGGTGCAGTAACTTTCAAATTCGTGGCTAGTAAACGCTTTGCCGCGATCAGTAATAATACGAGTTGGATATCCAAATGCCCTAGAGAGTAGATTTATAGTAGCTGTCACATGCATCGTGCACGTATTTGGTACTGGTTGCAACCAAGTAAACTTGGTGAATCCATCCACAATGACTAATAGGTAGCCGTTTTTATTTTTTGATAAACAAAATGGGCCCAAATGGTCGATGTGCCACGTGTGCCATGGAACGATGCCCTTATCAATTGGATTTAAGTATCCCCGTTGTTTACCTGGTGGCTTTTTTGCAAATTGACACGATATGCACGCCCGAACGTATTTAGTCACAAATTTTCGTAACTTTTCAAACCAATATTCTCGTTGAATAAGTTCTATGACTTTGTTCTCATTTAGGTGACCATTATCATCGTGAAACATTTTTGTTACTCTCCAGCGAACCGATTTAGGTATTACAATTTTATGTTCTGTACCAACTTTTTTATATAAAATACTATCTTTTACCATGTAATTGTCTTTATAATCGGGGTTTTTTATATTTTTAACAATGTTTTGTATTTTCGGGTCGTCCCATTGCACAGCTGTAACCCAATTTTCCTCAGTGATATGTTGTATCTGGAAGGGGCAGCGACTGAGTGCGTCTACGTGCTGCATTTGCACTCCCGGCCTATAACGTACCGAAAAATCAAAGCATTGTAATTCTAGCCACCAGCGTCCTATCCTAGGCAACATATTTTTTTTAGTCCATGTAGCACTAAGTGCTTGACAATCTGTGTATACAATAAAGGGCCGTCCTAACAAATACACCCTAAACTTCCTGATACTTAGCACTACCACCATGGCCTCTAATTCATACGAATGATATTTTTTTTCAGTATCAGAAGTTTGTTTGCTAAAATAAGCTACAGGTTTTATTGAATTATCTGGCTGTTTCTGAAATAAGATGCCACCTACTCCATGACATGATGCATCAGTGTGCAATTGAGTTTCATATGTCGGGTTATAGATAGCTAGCACAGGTTCACGAGTTAATGAGGTTTTAATATCTGTGAATGCGTTTTGTTGTTGATCGCTCCATTGCCATTGCTGATTTTTTTTTAATAAAATGGTAAGTGGTGCAATTCGATTCGCAAATGACATTATAAATTTTCGAAAATAACTGGCAAGGCCAATAAACCTCCTTAAGTCGTGAAAGTTCGTAGGTTCTTTAAAGTTGTTTAGTGCCTCTACTTTATGCGAGGAGGGCCTGATTTCACCTTGAGATATTATATGCCCTAGGTACTCTATATTGGGTCTGAGAAACGAACACTTATCACGTCGCAATAATAATCCAAATTGACTTATCAGCTCTAAAGTTTTTTCAAGATGAACAAACGCGTCCGAAACTGATTTTGAAGCCAGCAAAATGTCATCAATATATGCTGTTGCAAATTCAAATCTTGATTGATCTAACATCATATTCATTGCCCTCTGAAATACCGCGGGCCCGTTAGCTAAACCAAATGGCATTTTTTTGTACTGAAACTGTCCGAATGGGGTCACGAAACTAGTGTATTGTTTACTGTCCGGATGCATTTTGATTTGATGGTACCCTGCCGCCAAATCTAACTTCGTAAATACTTTGTCACCACTTAACCTATCCAACTGATCCTGAATAACCGGTAATGGGTAACGATCCTTTTTCGTGATTTTGTTTAACTGACGGTAATCCACACACATTCTGTATTCTCCTGACTTTTTCGCAACTAATATGACTGGGCTGGCGTATGGTGAGTTACTGGGTTCAATCACATCTTTATCAATAAGATCTTGTACTATGTTGCGAACAACTTCTTGTTCCTTAAGAGACATTCTGTACGGCCTATGATAGAAAGGCACTTCTGTTGTTAGTTCAATCTTCATTTCTACGTTACATTCACTAGAATTTGGGCCGGAATAATCATCAAAACAATGGTTATATTTTTGTAATATACTCTCTAGGCGAGAAATATTTTGACTATCTAAATCCAAGTTGATTTGTTTACTTTCACTTGATTCATTTATTTGTGCTCGAGCTATGCAACGTTGTGAATACATTGTAAGTGGTTCGGATTGCAAATTAAGTACGTTAAGAAAACCTACATTGCAGCAAATTTCCGTTGTTTGTTCTGGAATGTCTAGTTCCTTACCTAGCTCCCTATGTTCAGAACGGTGCACTTGTATACTACTAGTATCTGTATCAACATCTTCGTCTGTGTAAACAATGATTCGATTAAGGCCTTGAACTATTACGGTGTCATAAGGGATCTTAAGCTCAATTTTTGAAAGAGGAACTTCTGACGCCTCCTCGCAAGCAAATGGAAGTTCCTGGTCAAAGTCGTTTCTCATCGTGAATGTTAACGTATGAGTGGTTTTTGTCGCACAAACCCCTGGCATCTCACTGAATTTCCGACCAACAATCATATCCGTATCTTGCATGTCATCCCGAACTACCAGAACTGGAGTGTTAATACAGATACCATCTACACTTAGGTTAAGCACAGCTTCGCCTTCCGGGTTTGTGATTTTATTACCATATCCTATTATGGTAGAACGCGACTGTGTTTTGAACGACAAAGAAATTTTATTAGCTGCTGATAAAGTGATTGTGTTACAAGCACTGCCGAAATCAATAAACGCTGTCAAGTCATGTCCATTGGCAACTACTGTTTTATAATATTTACGATCAGCCTGATCTACTGCCTTAATGTTAAACAGTTTGGACTTTTTATCGCGGTTATCTTCAGGTTTCGAGCTACTGGCGGGGGGAACAGGGGGGGCTACAGACTTCTTGAGACTATAACATTCCTCTCGAGTATGGCCTGCTTTACTACAATGAGAGCACTTTTTAGACATCCTACAGTTTTCTGTTTTATGTCCTAGCTTACTACAAGTACCACATCGCAAATTGTCCCTACATTGCGAGGATGTATGACCCCTCCGACTGCACGTGTAACATTTAGGTCTATTATCACTAACCGGTTCAGTGTTTTTGGCGGGGGTTGGTAAATCAACAGCGGAGTCCGTTAAATATGTCAATAAACTTCGCGTATCTCTACATCCTGTACCACGAGCTCCTGCCTTTAACAGTGGGTCGCCTAGGGTAAAGATTATTACATCACATATCATATCGTCATTTAGTTGGCATAATTTACCCTGAGATAGTTTTTTATAATAAAAGTCGATTACCTTCTCGTCCTTGCGTTTGGTGACAGTTACGAAGTCGTGTAACTTGGCTGCAAGTCCTCGTCCAGCCGGGAAGTATTCCTCCAGTTTTTTCTTCCATTCCGTCCAGGAAAGCGTGATGTCTTGCAGATGCCCGAACCACAAAAGAGCATTGCCTTCTAAACTCGCAGTCATATGGTAGATGAGGGTCTTTTCATTCCAGCCGTAGATGTTTGCGAGTGACTCCAACCGATGTATCCATGCATTAACAGAAAAAGTGTTGGAATTACCATCAAATTTGGGTACATTATCGGGTTTCCCGATAAACCTAACATTGTTTCCAAAGTCCAACACGGAAGGTCGACTTTCAGTGGTTTTAAAAGCATTTTCTTGAATAATGACTGTTTCAGATAGGTGGGTAGTCCTAGGTGGCTCTAAAGTACTCGTGCGATTCATAGAGATATCTAAATCGTTGTGTTGGAGTGGCGTATGTGTGACACGCGTGGTCGATGCTACAGCATTGTTTGGGCTTGCACTTGGTTGGGAAGTGGGTATTTCAATATTTTGGCACGGTACAGTTCCAATAACAGGTGGATGGTTTAAATTGACACCACTTGACGTACCTGCAGTTACGGTTTCCGGTGCGTTGCTTCTTCCTTGTTCCAGTAATTGCTCCAGCATATGCTCCAACCGATCCAATCGTTCTTTGTTGTTAGGTGCACGAGGTTTTCGAGGCTTTTTAGCAGGTGGGACTGTGACTTCTTCCGCATCTCCATCACTATCGAAACTTCGTCGCCGTCCGGACCGTAATCGCTCAGATCGATCACTCATTATCACTAACTACGTCAATATTAGACACGAAGCGGCAATAACGCGTGAGCTAAGTTTCATTAACGAGCACTTCTGAATTATTAATTGGGTATAGTTTTAAATGATACTCCAAGTACGACTAGTTGTTTATTCTTCGACAAGTGAACAGCAAAAGCGAGTAATCCTAAGTGACCGCTGCTTATATAACTTTACAGAATGAATAACTGGTTTGAATGAATGATTGAATGATGTCACTTGAAATATCAATCACACTACTAATTATTTAAAATACAAGTTTTATAAAATGAAAATAATATTTAATGTCATCTGAATTATTTAATTCTGACAACACTAACGGCAAGTGACATCATACGACATAATTACAATAAACTTAACAATAGTTTTCTAATAATTAACACTACTTATTAAACGTTTGCACTATTATAACAATTATGTCTAAAGTGACTAAATCGTTCGATTACAATAAGAATAACCTAAAAATCATTAAAATAATAATGTTACAGAGACTTATATTGTACTTACTGAAACATAACGTATTTTTAAAATTCTCTTATAAAATACCAGAATTTTTCGCTCGCAGAAATTCGCGAAACTTGAGCTTATGTACACTCCAGTATTTACTCAAATTGATTTTTAAATAAATATGCTCCGTAAAATATCCAGAGTTTAATAAAATCTTGTAAAATACGAACTAAAACATAAACGATGTCATATTCAGAAAGCGGGGTATTAAATAATTTACCGTGTTACCTTTTGTGTGACCGGATATAGAGGCCAAGGCACGCAAACGTGACATAAATGGGTCAGGTTATTTTTCTACAAAAGCACACTACAGCCAACGTGCCTTATAGACTGAGCTAATTTGAAATTGCCACAAGAACGTTTAGGCGTCTGTTAGGGTAGGTATTTCATTTTGATGACTAACGGTATTTTTTCCTGCAAAGCTTTATATGGAGTAATTAATAACACTACAACCCAGGTTTTAAACAAGTAATAAGTAAAGTTTAGACGTGTCTTGAAATGAAAGAGGATCCCTATTTGTAAATCATTCTTGCTTCAAAGTGACTTATTGGTCGAACTTGAGTGACTTATTGGTCGAAATAAACTGTAGGCGACTTACTAAATAATAAATAAATATTATATAGCATTCTTATATAAGTAGTACTCTCTAGAACTCTTACTTTTAGTATAGTACAGTATTGGTATAGGTACTTAGTATAGGTAGGGCACAGTATAGGTAAGACTGTAGGTACCGTAAACAATTTTAGAAATATTACTTACTATACTATACGACTAGTTATAATTAAATAAAATTATGAGTTAGTTAATCTAGAATTTTAATTCGTGTGTTTCGATATAAGCTAAAAAAAAGTATAAGAAATATTGGTAAAATCGTTATATCGGACGCGTCACATCACAAAATGTAGTATGACGCGTCCGTCAATCTGCCACCGCAATAGGCAGGCATCGGGTATGTACATCCGACAGCACTACATGATTTTGCGATAAAACTCGCTGCGAAATTCCTGCGAATACCACTACTCACTTTCCCAACCGCGTATCTCCCGCCAGCGTGATTAACAAAAATGAACCTTAACATCGAGCAATAATGCACTTGATCGTTAATTCGTTTGGTAGAGTTAGGCAAAGCTAAAACAACACTCAAAATGCCTGCTGACAGCCTCGACAAATCCGGAACACTTGCTATTTTCTCCGCGAATCGTAAAGACGCAAGTGAGCTAAACCCTGAAGGGTCCTGGTACGTTTTGGTTGCCAAGTAGGTGGGGTTGTCAGAAGTGAGCTTTGTTAAGTGAATATAATGGTAGGTTCGAAGTAACATACTAGCAATTACATTTAAGATTGATTGCAATGTATAAACTATTTTGATCTTTTTCCTTAATTTTCATACTTACGAATACCTAGTTAGGTAACTACACATACCTACATGACCTCGAAATTAAAAACTTATTTAAACTTTCAGATGCTGAACCACGAGCAATGTTTTTGAAGAGAACTATACATGCATTATAAAATATCATTTACGTAGGCATCATGTATTGTGTAGTAGTAGTAGGAACCATGACCTTGTACAAGCAGGTACATAATAAAACTAATATGTCAGTAGTTACTTAAACAATACGTCAATGTGTACAACATTACGTGTCTTGTAAAATATTTTGCCTACATTTTAGAATAAGAAGCACCCACTGACATTTCTATTTCTAAAACTAAGCCATAAGATGATAAAACAAGACCTTTCACATACCGGGTGTGGCCTGTAATATGAGCAAAAAATTAAACTGTAGGCTGTACTCCTCATACTGACCAACATTTGTTCAGCGACTTTTAAAAATAACTTGTGGTTTGATTTTTAATACACAATAAACTTTATTATTCTAAGACGCAATGTATTGCGAATTTTGTTATGTTTAAGGCGTAACAAGACAAGCAACGTCAATCACAATGATATGGCGTGGCAATGGCGTCCATTGAAGATAATATTTATTTTGTATGAAAAATAGAGAGTCAAAATAGTTCCTTCATAATTTTTAAAAGTTGTAGAACAAAAGTGTCACCGTTTGAGGAGTACAATCTATGTTTTAATTATTTGCTCATGTTACAGGCCACACCCGGTATACCTCGCTCCTCGATTTGACCTCTTACCATTTACTAACAATTACGTTTCTACACTAAAAACAACACTATTAGTTGCTACAAAACAATGTTTATTTTCATAAAACAAGTTTTGTAAATTTCCTCCAATAGCATTTTTTAACTTAAGTACTTAATTATTTACGTATATATTTATCAAATTAAGTTTATTTCGTATTAAGTATATTAATACTTATCACAACTAACTTCCAAGGGCGTTCAACCTTATGAGCGTTTATTGGATACTAAATAAATAATAAATGATATGGAAGCGCTATTCATGTATTCAGTTTCACTTTATTCCTGATGGTTATTAGTTAGTTATTACTAATAATTTTCTACTTATTGTCATGATAATTTTAGAGTCCGAATAGCTCTACTCTTTAAACAACATAGTTCCTATATTAATAATAAACTCGCAACACCAATTGAATCAGTCTGTCTCAGAATATTTGACTAATCGTGTGGAATGTGTCCAAAGTTTCTTCGCAATATCTAGATCCTGTGAAATCTTAGACGGTTGTTTCGGTTGGCAGTTACTGAAATAGCGCCCGCTGACCCCGTTCACCTCGGGCGACACCGCCAAGTGAATGACGGTTTGTGACGCTTCCACCGGACTCTGGAACATGAACCCTATTCCCTTCTCGACCACAGTACGCGCTATCGCAATCGGTATATTCCTAAATATATTAGTAGCCGCGATACCCGGGTGCACGGCGTTCACGGTCACGTCGGTGTCCCGCAGTCTCTCACTTAACTCCAGCGTCATCAAATTAATATACAATTTACTATTCGCATACACTAAGTAATCACTCCAGTATTTTTCCATGTTAAGATTATCGAAATCCATTAAGCCGTACTTGTGTATAACCGAGGATAGGTTTATGATTCGACTCGGCGCTGAGGCTTTCAGCTTCGGTAGTAACAGGCAGGTCAAGAGAAAAGGTCCAAAGTAATTGACTTGCATGCCGACGTGGAGACCGTCTTCGGTCTTGTAGTTGCCGAGTCCCCCGGCGCCCGCATTGTTGATCAGGACGTCGATACGTTTCTCCGTGTTCTGTATGTGGTCACTGAATTCCTTTATAGAGCGGAAGGATGACAAATCTAATGGTACGTAGTGCACGTCGGTATTCCCGGAGAATTTGATGATTTCTTCCTTGGCAGCCGCCGCACGGCGAGCGTTTCGACACGCGAGGATCACTCGCGCCCCTCTCTCTGCCAAGTTTTTCGCCGTCTCTAATCCTATACCGCTGTTCCCGCCCGTCACAATCACTACCTTGCCGACCATGTGAGCGCTCGACCGGCAACTTGCATGTGTAAGTTTCTGATATATTTTAATAGTCAACACTAGAACCGCAATAGCGGCTATTATTACAAAGTACATTTTAAAACTGCACAGAGTGCACGCACACGCGTCGTCTCACTTTAAAGCAAGCGGAGTAGACTACGTTATTAAGAAAATGAAGTAAAGAAGTCACGATAGTGCGCAACGAACACGATAAACTAGTGTTCTTATCTGCTCATGCTTGAACGAACGTGTGCTGCGATAAAGAAACCAATCTGATAGACTATGAGGGTAGGTGGAAATAAATCGATTGATCACATCGATTGCGTTAATACTTTCGTTCGATAAGGACCAAAATTAAAAATGGAATCTCAATTAAACATAGATTTGCGTGATTTATTCGAATGGTACCGGATGTATTGGGTGGCGCGATATCGCGGCATCGATGGTAGGATGGCGGACGTCCGCCGCGCTCGTATCACGATGTTTTCCGGTATTGGGAAAACTTTAACCGACAATTTGCATCGATGGAATGGTGCTGCAATTACTTTCACACGAACGTTACAGATGTTTATCGGTTTACTCTGATAATTCTGACGTCATTGAGATTTCTGTACATATGAAAATTATAAAGCAATGTCTGTGGCAGAGCGTTTGTTCGATTTCGATACACTACGATGGTTTTAATACGAAGGTAAAGAATCCTTTATATAGTGACATACAAGCCATGTAGTAGCACACAGCAATAATATAATAACTTGAAGAACATGTATGTATTTAGGTATGCTTCGATAAAATAAAATACATACAAAGAACACAATGTAAACAAATAGTTATCAACAGACTAAAGGTTGATAATTTTAAGGAGCGACCTTTTCCAACCTTGACGTGGTTATTTTATTAATTAGTCAGATATTACTTATTACTAATCAAGCACACATATGCACTAATCAAGACACTTGTGGCAATTAATTTTGACTCTTTAAATATAGTGCAATTGAGTTAATTTTACTTCAATTAAATTAAAACAATGTACATAAAATGGTTCTTGAAGGTGCTACTATCAAGTCACAATTAAGTACCTATACTAAATACACCAACAACCTAGGATCAAAAATATATCAAAATATAATCTGTTGGGTTGAACACCGGAGAGAAGATTCATAACTACATATTTATTTCGTTAGTACTTACCTAGTCTATGCTACGGTATTATAGAAGGGTAAAAAACTTGTAAGTACCTATACTACTACGGCTTGCATAGGTATTTGTAGGTACTGAAATTATGCCAAAAACGCAACTGCTTACACGTTTATAATAAAAAAAACGAAGCAAATCGTTTATAATAAAAAAAACGAAGCAAACTAACCAGATGCAAACAATATTTACGGAAGCGCCATTTTGGTAGAAATCCTGACATTTCCATACGTACAGTCATTTTGTCGGTAGCACAAAAAGGTCATTTCCAAGGGAATATGCTAATCTGGTTAATTAGTGGCGTCTGCCGTCCTTCCGGTTCCTGTGTGGAGAAAAATGCGCTGGCTGCGCCTGAGTTATGGGTTTCATTAATAACGTTCGCACTTCCTCCTAACCGCCTATTTGCAGCCGCTAGCTACTGGCCGCCGCCCACTTGAAAGCAGCTTAGCCGCCAATTGTTTTCTAACGCCATTTTACCATTTTTGCCGCTTAGTTTAGTGACAGTGACTGCCTACAAACTGGTGGTATTGGTGGTCTTATGTTCAAATTTCGGTAAAGGAAAAATACCTGCTAAAAAAAGGAAAATCAACTGACAGAGTCGCGCCGTAAGGGTTTTTATTGACCTTTTTGGTGTGTAACACTAAAACTTGACTGAATTACCTATCAATCGTCAAATTTTAACAAGTAACCGCATAATGTAGGTACAGTCAGCAGCAGAAGTTGCTAAGCGGATAAAGTGTTCAAAATTACCTTGACACCTTATTATCTTAATAATAAAGTCGCGCGAAGATCATTTAGAGCACCTTGCCCGCTTACCAACTTCTGCTGCATGCTGACTGTAGTATAGAGCCGTACAGAGCCTTCTGCATTCGATGTGCATTTTGAAGCACAAGTATGTCTACACAACAACTACTTTACACAACTACTTAATGTCACAGTCAGTCAATTGCTGAGTAGCAAGAGCGAGTGAGACTGACTTTCTTGTTTTTTTTTCTCTTTAGAGCCCGTATAGACGGACTGTAACTTTAAAAATCGATACTAAGTATAATTTATTCAATAATACCTGCCCGACCTAGGAAGTTAGGACTATAACTGTCTTATAAACGAATAAACATTAAATGCTCAAACGGTGTTGCCTTATCTAATATACTATAGGTAAGTATCTATAAACAATATATAGTTCTACTGGCAATTTGCTAAGAACAATGGATAGAGGTCGCTCATTAACTGAGAAAGAGCCGTATTAGACCGTAGTTAGCAAATTGCTATTGCCTATTTGTAGATGTGCACTTATGAAATGGTTTAACTATATCGCACTTTAATTCACTTCACGATAAAATACATGAATCGGCAACAGAAAGTCAAGTAGGTATCGATTATCTAATACAGCCATTCTCAAAGTGTGTTCCGCGGAAACCTAGGGTTCCGCAAAGCCTCTGTTGGGGTTCCGCGAAAATACTTGTAATAATAAGAAAAAAACCAGCACTATAGGTATATCTGGTCCACACGACCACAGTGACGAAAGATTTTTTTTAATTTGGGGTTCCGTCAAATATTTCGCTTTCCAAAAGGGTTCCGTCATCAAAAAAGTTTGAGAACCGCTGATCTAATAAATAGAAAGAACTCCACTGAAGAAGGGTTAAAATATCAGTCACTTAATGCGGTGTTTTTTTTTAATAAATGGATAGTATGATATTACTTTATATTATATTTAAATAAGACAAACCAGCATCCCACGGGCTGTCCCATACAAACGCATTTTATTTCCTGTGATGCGACTTTTTTTTCGGCATTTGAAGCAGGCGATTATATTTCTAAGAAAAGGAAACTCTTATTACTGCAAATCTTCAGGAAATTCGCGTTTGTACAAGGCAAACGGTAGAAAATTTCATGGAATACTCCTAAAGCGATCTATTTACAGAGTAATACGGCAACTGGCAATTACGCAGGTACGCAAAAAGGTACTGGCAATAATTAATTAACTAGCGATAGGATGGAGATGACGCAATTTTAGCAATAAAGACGTGCAGATTATTTTTGGCACTTTATTTTACGATATTACGATATACTAATAATTACATTTATACTAAGTAGGAAATTTTAGCTTGCGTGAAAATCAGTGTAGATCATTGATTAAGTACCAATTAAACACCAACATAAAATGTATTTTAACAATCAATCAAGAGAATCAAAGTATACTTAGTGCCTAGCCTAACAATAAATTTATATACCTATTAGCGATAACACGACGATCTCAAATATTTTTCTAGTTAAGTGTAATCATCACTATTTATGTTATCAAATAAAGTTGGTGCACCTGCACAGATTATCTAATCACGTACAGTGTTATGAATGTTATGATATATATAATCTCAATAATGCCTGCTTTGTCCAAGGCCTTGATTAATATATTAAATATTCATAAGTAAACTCCTCGCCCCGGTCTGATTGCAATAATAGTTGTAGACTCGGAGTAATTAACAATGGATCCGCCATTAACAGGCATTCTCCTCTGTCGAAAATAGGCGGCCAATGGTCAAACAACATGTCAACCATATGTATGGACTGACGTTTATCCGACATGACGTACCTATACATTTGATGTGCCCCTCCCCCGCAAAAAACGGCAGACTATTTTGTACCGAAAATAGATTTAGACATGGCGTCTCGGTTGGTTATATCCTCTAAGGTTGTAATTAATCCGTCCCAGTAATATTATCATGAGTGCCTGTGCCATACGATTAGAATGTCATTGCAAAGCAATTGCTATTTAATAAAATCAGGCACTTTTATTTACGCAGGTTAAAAAGGAATTGCTTATTTATTTATTATTATACAATATTAACTAAACTATGAACAACTATGCACTGTGCAATGGCTTAAAATATAATAATTATGCTGCATACCAAACTCGTTAATATGTATAGTAGTAATAATGTTAAAGTTTCAGAGTAAAATAGTATAACTGTGACTCACGGATGCAGGTATAGTCGGACCAAGCTAACTCTGCATCGCATTTGCCATGACAAAGTGTATTACTGTCATCAGGTCATCACTCATTATTAATGTCATATTTCTGTGAAAATATTATTTGTTTCGTTCAATTCGGTATACTTAGACGGGCTCTACAGATAGACCACAGATCACTTCAAGTGTCTATGAGACAGACGGACATGAAACGGGCATGGGGTTCCTTTTTATGCATTTATCCCTATAAATCATAATAAATAATTAAATTAAAATAAATCTATTTTTATTTAAGGCCAACAAAGCATCAATTTCGTTAAATATCAATCAATCAGATCAATAATAAGTAAATGATTTGGTTCTGTGTGGAATATAAAACGCATTAAAATATTGTAAAAAAAACAAAATGGATTAATATATGTTTTGCTACCTAAGTATTATACAACTGTAACCACATGATATAGGTAGGTACTCCACAGTAAATGCGGTCAGCCTGATTGTTCATTCTGGCGTAGTGATTGGGGTCCCTCAGATCGCTCTCTTGGGACCTCGGCATTCGCGAATTCGCAAGAATTATTTTATTCCATCATGGCGGCAAAAAACGTACGGTCTCATGATGGTACTGAGCCAGGTGGTAGCAATGTATATTCCTACGGTGATACATGTTTTCACTTAAATAGGTAATAAGTAGGTTGGATAGGTATGTAATAGAATCTCTTCATCGATTTCACCCTTAAAATAGATCAAAGCCCAAGGCAAAATGAGAAACTACACCAGGCAAATCAAGAGCATAGGAAATATTATCTATTGGCTAGTTTGACAGTAGATAAGTTAAGACGAAACAGGAGCTGAGTTTTAAATATTTACACCACTTGTTCCTTGTGTAAATATGAAAAGTTGTATGTATAGGTGCACTAGTTAAGAACTAAGTATTATACATATAATCCGTGATTAGGTACCTAATAATTCCATTTCTTATAAAGGAAGTTCCTTGATTTCAACTCATATAATCAAACGTAAATTCTTGTCCTGGCTGCTTAAATATTTCTGCCATTATTTTGATGTTTTAACATTTCATGGTTAAATACATTGTGTCAAAGTTAAAAGACGAAATACCGTTTGTAATAATTATCAAAGAATTCAAGCCCAGTTCATGGCCGAGGACGTAATACAAGCCTTTAAGACGAAACAGGACTGAGTTTTAAATATTTTAGGTAAATATACCCGTCTCGCTAACGCAAGCGGCACCTAAAAGTAGTGCGATAAGGACAAGGCGAAAAATCCTGCGTAAAAATCTCAAAAATCGAGGTTTGGTACTCCTCTGTTTCCTCCTCCAAAACTTAACCAATCGTAACCAAATTTGGAAATCTAAATGATTATGAAATTATCTGTGTCGGACCGTTTTGCTTTTTTGGCTAATTGATATCAGTTTTGAATGCCACGCCTCTCATTGCGGCATAGTCAATTAGGCCATTTTGGCCATTTTTGAAGGGCGTTTTGCTTTTTTATTTTATTTTTGTTTTTTAAGGCGCTAGCCTTAAAAAACAAAAATAAAATAAAAAAGCAAAACGGTCCGACACAGATATTGACAATATTAATCTGTGTTGAAAAAATCATTGCTCTAGCTTCAAAAACCACGGCGGAAAACGAGGAGTACGTTTGTATGGAGAAATGACCACTCCTGTTGGCTTTTAATTAAATATTTGGTATGTTTTTTTCTTATGCTGTAAAAGGAAACCTTGTTTTTCTCGTTGACATCCTTTATCATGGAACATCAATTCTATTGCCGGATTTCAGACTAAAAGAATATTGACAATTGTTTATCAATGTTGGGAATATTTAGTATCTCTCTATTAGGGTTCCGCAGTCAATAACAATCTTCAGTTCGTCGCATAGTACCTACTATTCAAACGTAAACCTTGATGAAATATAACATAACAACAGTGGCGGATTTCCCATAAGGCACAGTAGGCCCGGGCCTAGGGCGGCGAGATATTAGGGGCGGCAAATTGTGACAAAAAATTCGCTGATGTTAACAAAAAATAGCTCACAATTAGGCCAGGCAACGAATTCTCAAAAAAAAAGTACCTATAGAGGGAAATGCTTGAAACACAATTTTTGACTTTGTACCTACCTAACTTTATTTGGACTATCTAGGAGGTGAACATATTAAAAGTGCTACGGCCGGGGGGCCGTAGCCCTTGAGCCGGGGGAAGAGAGAGGTTTGAAGTCACATTTTTCAGTTTTTCGCTTATATCTAGGAAACTATGCGTTCTAACGACATGATCATCATACAAAATGAAAGTTGGTTAAATTTGCTACAAGCTACAATTTTTACGATATCTGGAGGGCCATCCAAACTTGTGCGCGAATCGCGGCGCGAAGCCGCGAACGTGAGTGTGGCGTCGATTTCGTATATTGTTGACACCTTCGCGCCTTGTTCCCCGTTTATAGGGTTCCATACCTCAAAAGGAAAAAATGGAACCCTTATACTCGTGCGTCTGGCTGTCCGTCTGTCACAGCCTATTTTCTCCGAAACTGCTGGACCAATTAAGTTGAAATTTGGCACACATATGTAAGTTTGTGACCCAAAGATGGACGTGTAACGTAAATAAATGAATTTTAAATAGTTATGGAGGCCATTTTTGGGGGTAAGTGAGAAAATTTAAAAATAAAGATTTTCTAACTATATCGTGTTACATATCAAATCAAAGAGCTCATTGTAAGAATCTCAAATATTTTTTTTTATAATTTTAGGTTAAAAAGTTTAGCAGTTATTCAAGAAAAAAGGAAAAAAATGTTTTTCTTATGTTTCTTTTCTAGATTTTTTGGATGGTTTTGTAGGATAAAAAGTCAATGTTATTGGTAAAACTGTCACTTAAAATGAATAATGACGTGTAGTTTCTGAGATGTAATAAGCGAAAAACCGAAAAATGTGACCTTCAAACCAAACCATAGGGGGGTCCCCGCTCAAGGGGACTTTTGATATGTTCACCTCCTAACGAGTCTAAAAAAGTTCATCATCATCATCATCTCAGCCATAAGACGTCCACTGCTGAACATAGGCCTCCCCCTTATGGGGGGTGAATGCCATAATCGCCACGCTTGGCAGGCGGGTTGGCAATCGCAGTCGAGTACACCGAATTTGAGGGACGCTGCTGCCGGTCCACCGTCCCTAAAAAAGTTACTAAGTAAAAAATGTGTCCCAAGCATTTCCCTCTATAATACAGGGTGTGTCTGACTATGGGGCTTTAAATCTAGGGCTCGATTCTACTCGCTAAACTGAGCTAATTTTTTTATAGCACCAATCCCGAAATCACGAAATTTTTTTTTAGTTTTTCATACATTTTGGTTGATCAAATGTCGACGTTTTCTATGGAAAAGCCAAAAATTTTCCCACGATTTTAGGGTTGGTCCCATAGTAAAAGTAGCTCAGTTTAGCGAGTAAAATCAAGCCCTGGATTTAAAGCCCCATGGTCAGACACACCATGTATATCTTTTAGTTGCCTGATCTAAATGTAGTCAATATGATGGGTGCTGATTAGGGATGCCAACTTGTTTTTGGTGGAATATAGTATTTTCCAGAATGAGGCGTCAAAAATATAGTACACTAGCTGTTGCCCGCGACTTCGTCCGCGTGGAATCTTATCTTCAACATTTTACATCTTTAGTACCTATAACTTTCATATCCAAGCGATGTTGAAATTAAGTACTTTTCTTTTTTAGCAAGTTGTATGAAGTTTTAAGTCAAGTGGATTTTGATGTTGGTTGCTGAAATTACTTTTCTTGTATTCTCATAATAGGTACCTATGCCCTTATACAAAGATTCAAGTTCCGCATTCCGCACTCACAAAATATCTGATCTCCATACAAACTTTCAACCCCTTTCTCACCACCTTGGGGGATGATTTTCAAAAAAGCTTGAATTAGTTTTCATGTTTTTTAATTTATTACCTTTTTTTCCAAAAAGTTAAAGTTCCTAGCTTAAAATTAAATTTACACCCCAAGACGAATTTTCATCCCCTTTTTAGCCCCCTTAGGGGTTGAATTTCCAAGAACGTTGCAATTACTTTTTTTTATAATCGGCTATTATGCCTTTCTTAGAATTTTCAAAGCATTTGTAATGGATTTAAACTTTGAAACCCATTTTAACCCTTTTAGGATGAATTTTACAAAAGGCTGAAATTACTTTTATTGTCTACTAATAGTATCCCCAAATACAAAGATTCAAGTCCCGCACTCGAAAAATGTTTGATATCCATACAAACTTTCAACCCCTTTTTCACCACCTTAGGGGATGAATTTTCAAAAACGCTGAAATGAGTTTCTTGTATTTTAATTTAAAACGTTTTTACAAAGTTTCAAGTTCCTTGCTTAAAATAAAATATGCACCCGCAGACGAACTTCCATCCCCTTTTTAACCCCCTTAGGGGTTGAAATTTCAAAAACATTGCAATCACTTTTTTTGTAATCGGCTATTATGCCTTTCTAAGAAGTTTCAAAACCATTTGTAATGGATTCAAACTCTCAACCCCTTTTTAACCCTGTTAGGGGATGAATTTTACAAAACGCTGAAATATTTTTTCCTGTCTTCTAATAATATCCCTAAATACAAAGATTCAAGTCCCACACTCGAAAAAAAATTTGATATCCATACAAACTTTCAACCCCTTTTTCACCACCTTAGGGGTTGAATTTTCAAAAACGCTGAAATTATTTTTCTTGTATATTAATAATATATATTTTAACGAAGTTTAAAATTCGTAGCTCAAAAGAAAACTCTAACCCCATACAAACTTTCATCCCCTTTTTAACCCTGTTAGGGGATTAATTTTACAAAACGCTGAAATTACTTTTATTTTCTTCTAATAATATCCTCAAATACAAAGATTCAAGTCCCGCGCTCGAAATTTTTTTTGATATCCATACAAACTTTCAACCCCTTTTTCACCACCTTGGGGGATGAATTTTCTAAAACGCTGAAATTAGTTTTCTTGTATTTGAATTTGATACTTTTTTACAAAGTTACAAGTCCATAACTTAAAATAAAATTTGCACCCGAAGACGAACTTTCATCCCCTTTTTAACCCCCTTAGGGGTTGAATTTCCAAAAACGTTGCAATAACTTTTTTATAATCGGCTATTATGCCTTTCTACGAAGTTTCAAAGCATTTGTAATGGATTAAAATTTTCAACCCCTTTTTAACCCTGTTATAATGAATTTTACAAAACGCTGAAATTACTTTTCCTGTCTTCTAATAATATCCCTAAATACAAAGATTCAAGTCCACCACTTAAAATTTTTTTTTGATATCCATACAAACTTTCAACCCCTTTTTCACCACCTTAAGGGATGAATTTTCAAAAACGCTGAAATTAGTTTCCTTGTATTTTAATAATACATCTTATTACGAAGTTTCAAATTCCTAGCTTAAAAGAAAACTTTAACCTTATACAAACTTTCAACCCCTTTTTAACCCCCTTAGGGGTTGAATTTCTCAAAATCGCTTCTTATCTCTTGTACACTTTATAAATGCAATCTGGTGTGCAAATTTCAACTTTCTGGCTTTTGTAGTTTCGGCTCTGCGTTGATGAATCAGTCAGTCAGTCAGTCAGTCAGTCAGGACACTTGCATTTATATATATAGATTTCAAAAAAATATAGTACTTTTAGATAAAATACTAAACATGAGTGTAATATACGTTCTTTTTTTTTCTCTCTAGCCTACTTTGGTGTCCCACTGCTGGGCAAAGGCCTCGATATACGTTTAATCGGAAATATAGTATTTTAGCGTACTATATATTTTTCCAAAAGTATATAGTACAGAGAGCCAAAATATAGTACAATACTATATAATATAGTACGGTTGGCAACCTTAGTGCTGATGCTGAGAAAGGGGCGGCTACAAGGCTTGGGGCCTAGGGCGGCAAAGACTGCAAATCCGCCACTGCATAACAAGGTTAGCATAGCTAAACTATTTAGGGATGAATTTAGTTGTATAGGTAAGTACTTAAATAATACATATTTTTGCACTTTGTCCGCGTCGCTATTTAATAACTTGACTGTACATACCAACTTTCCCGTTTATTGTGTTAGTTTGGAGAATATTCCCGGAAAGCATAAGTCGTCCGCAACTCATCCTTAAATACCAGGTGCTATTAGCTAAAAAGCTTCGCTCCCACATAAATTGTATAAATATCTATCTAATTGTATAAATTATCTAACTTTAAGTATTTATGCTTTAGCTGGGGCGATGAGGTTGAAGCGGACCAACGCGATCTTCAAGCCGATAAATGGCGGGAGATTGCGCTGGATCAAGACAACTGGCGCTTACTCGTGTCGGAGGCCAAGACTCATTTTGGGTTCCTGCGCCATTAAGTAAGTAAGTATTTATTTATATCCTTTTAATTTATAATGTTAACACTAAAATAGATGTGAAAAGATGTGTTTTATCCTCTTATTTTCAAGGTTTCTATACAATAATATTAGTTACTTCTACTCGTCGACTTTAATGGTCAATAAATATATTATTTTGTTTTTATTTGGATCAAATAACTGCAAATCTTTCGTAATAAAATTAGGGCCGGTGCGCTGAAAAGCTACAGTACAGTGTGTATATATTGTTTTAACTCAAATATAATAGAGGATAAAATCGCCAAATTAGTCGTTCTCCAAATCAAGGAAGGAAATGAGGAAAACGTTAATATACAAATACACAGTCTTCCTTTTAATAACAATAATTTAATATAACATACATAGGGGTAACATTTCCTACAAGATAATTACGTATTTTACGTCTTATATCCAAAATTATAATTTATTACAGTCAGGTAATGAAAAACCCACTAATCTTTCAGTTTCTTCCCATAACCGTTTAGTTAACAACGGGTCTAGGGACACCTTGGAAGGTTTCGCTATACGACAATTGCTGAAGTACTGTCCACTCACGGTTTCTAACTCAGTGGTCACCGCCAAATGCAAAGTCGTTTGAGACGCTTCCTTGGCATTCTGATACATAAACCCTACACTTTTTTCCATCACTTTTCTTACGGCATCATTCGGTATATTCTTTAAAATTGTACTTGAAGAAACCCCTGGATGCAAAGCATTCACTGTTACACCAGTATCTTTTAATCTGCGACTTAATTCTACAGTCATCATTATTAAATATAGTTTACTATTCGCGTAAGTCAATATGTCGCTCCAATATCGCTCCATGTTGAGATTGTCAAAATCCACCACAGCGTAGTTGTGTTTGATAGATGACACGTTTATGATCCGACTGGGCGCTGAAGATTTCAAAAGTGGCAACAGAAGGCAGGTCAAGAGAAAAGGTCCGAAGTAGTTGACCTGCATACCGACCTGCAGTCCGTCTTTAGTGACGTGATTGCCAAGGCCGAATGCGCTGGCATTGTTGATAAGTATGTCGAGGCGTTTCTCTGTTCTCGTTATGATCTTGCTGAACTGTCTTACGGATTGTAAGGAGGATAAGTCTAGGAGTCGGCTGGTGACGTTTGCGTTGCCTGTGGTTTGTATGATTTCGTCGACTGCAGCAGCACCACGGCGAGTGCTTTTGGTTGTGATGATGACCCTGGCGCCGCGCTGGGCCAGGCCTCGCGCTGTCTCCAAGCCAGTGCCACTCGTACCTCCAGTCACTATCGCAACTTTGCCGTCCAAACGCGCACTGGATTGACACACGCCGCATGTAAGTCTTTGGAACACTTTTACACTAACAACCGTCAGAGTTGTTATGGCTAATATCGTCCAAATCATTGCGGAAAAATTACATTTGCTTGTATAAAAACACTGACGTTAAATTACTATGAAACTAGCCACTGATGATCCCGAAATACGGAAACTAACTAATTGTTTCCAAGTTTTGTGTCGTCTTGACTAAAATAATGTCACTGTGTTGTATTTTGGTCGATCCTAAACTAAACTCGCTGCTCAATCGTGCGTACGCACCGACTCCGTTGGCAGTGACAAGGTTACATAACGAATGCCATTCAATTATTATGGCGCCTGATGTATTGAAACTAATAAAAATAGTGCGAAAAAAACGATATAAGTACTGGTATTTTATCATAAACAAACTCTAAAATTAGAATAAAGAAAACTGGTAAGGAAATCGTAGCTGTAGGTCAAACATGTCTAAAATACTGATCAATCAGCAATATCATGAGGTAAATTACTTAGTATCTATCTATGTTATTTTTACCTACACGGGCAGAGTGAAAATAAGTAATCAAACTTCTTTCATCTCCGTATTTACCGGAACTACCATGATTACTTCAATCAATTTGCTACTAAAAACTGTAGTGAGTCACGAAAGATATAAAGTACCTATAGCAGACGTTACGACTTTGACTTAGAATTTTGAAGAACAGGAAGGTACATGTCATACTTACCTTATAAGCACATAACACTTATGATGAAATGTACATACATATAATATTGAACAAGTGAGCATGTTTCACACTCAAAGTTAAATTTCATAATAACAGTTTAGGTTTAGGTACTAGTAGGTATTTATGTATAAACTAAAAAATGCCAGCAGGATAGTTAGTTTAAAAATATTAATACTGATACTACTGATGTGATAGAATAGAAAATCGACGTTTTATTATATAATCAACGAGTAATATTTATACGCTTTTGCGTGCTTAATTTTAATCTAAATACCTACATATGAATTGTGGTCATGGTTGCTCCGTAAAAAAATACATGATACTTACAATAATATTGTCAGTAGGTACTTCGTTGTCATGTCATTCCATTTTAATCAACTACACTGTGTTGTCATGTGTCATTACATTACTTAAAAGCAAGGCCTTTATTACAATCAGTACTGATAGTGTCTAGACCGCAATTGCATATTCATATCTTATGCAAACGAGTCAACACCTCCCAGCCGCCAATCCCGAGAAATCAGGTCAATAGTTATACCAAAGTGGCAATTATTGTGTTACATGTGTTAAATTTCCTTTGAGACTGAGACTGTATTAACTCCGGATTTGCCGTTTGACGTTTTACTAACGTCTGAAGCATTGAAGAGGTCTTTAATTCCATTAAAGGCCCGCAATTTGACGCATCAGATCACATCAAACGATGTCATTATAACGGGGGCCCAGGGAGGCGTGCGATTTTGAACGTCACCTTCATTTCGTTGCATAAATAAACAAATAAATATACGAGTATCTATGTTAATTACCTGCGACCTGCCGGTCAAACGAAACTGGCGCCCCGTCTATTATGCTGGGTTAGAGGTGTTACGTTTGTAAAAACGTCACGTTGGCTTTGTGTACGTACGTACCTCATTTAAAAAACAATTTGACTCGTTTTAATCAAGTAACAATAATTTAGGTGAAACACGCGAATTAAGAATGTACATAACAGTCACCTGCAATGTTACACTTCGAAGGCCGTAAAAATATATGACACGCTCTTACGGCTCTACAAATAAGATCGCGTCAGATATTTTTTCGGCCTTCGTTGTGTAACATATTATTGCAGGTGACTGATTTGAACTTATACGAGTACGGCTTACAGGAAAGACTGCCCGGTTACTGGAAGCAGCAGCTGCTGAGACAGCAGGACTCTTCACATACCCCTTCATGGTTAATTCTACCTATACCTGCACAAAATGCAAAATATAGGCCATTCAGAATGGCCACTTTCGGCCAGTAATTGCCGTTTCCCGAGTTACGAGCAAAAGTTCAACAATAATAGGACTTTAACGGGTCCGTAAACCCTCAACTCCGCTCAGTTTTCCTCACAACTCGATTATCTAACAGCTAATTAGCCAAGCACACCTTAATTAGTCTTTTATACTTCACTAAGTTATTCATCGTTTTTGAAGGAGTTTTTATTATCGCTGAAAAGCGAAGAGGAAATTAATTATAGACGTCGACGGGCTTCCTACGATGCGCCTCGATAGGGTGACGGTGAACAAATTTAGTATAATATTCGTTAAAGGTGAGGTTTCATTTTGTAATTATTCACCTCCGTTTTATACGAAATTTGAAATCGATACTGACAAAAAAGCACGAATACGTTTTCAATATTCGGCGAATACCTACGAATATTTAGAGAATACGAATATTTGTATTCCTTGCATCTTTCGTTTACATGTTAGACACTTTAGTGATTTTATTCATGTACAAGCATTAGTGTCTTACGTGGGATCTAATAGGCAATGTACCGAGGTTTTAAATAAACTAAAAAACATACCGGAGAGACCTAAGTAGTACAATTTTAAACCATCGCCATACTTTGATATTTTCCTTTGATTTATTATTCTGTTAGTTTCGTTGTACTTACCAATGACTCCTTATTTAAATAACGAAGGCGCCTTTTACTTGGACCTAAATACTTTTCTAAGGGAATATTTAAATAATGATTGCTTGACACTTCTACCAAGAGCGTACGGAATTATACTTTTATTTCTTTTGAAGATATAAAAGATAAATAAGTTTTTGGCAAAAATTACATTTTTGGTACAAGCTTTTATCGCTGACTGTACTTTTCTTATGACAGACAACTAATGCTCGTCGAGACAATTCTAAAAACCCCTAACACAATTGGGTTGCGTTGTTTCATCACGGAGTTCCTATGGCCACCTCCTGTCTCCATCATCAGATCAGCTCGATGGTACCATTATTATTGCATTGTCATGCGATTTATACATGCATGCAAATTTTCAGCTCAATCGGAAACCGGGAAGTGGTTCAAATTTAACTTGCAAGATTTGATTACAGACAGACAGACAGACAGACAACGGTCAGGTGAAACTAAATAAAAGCTTGTAAAAATACAACTAAAAATAACAATCAGTGTTGAGTAGGTACACAACCACGTGATAACCTGATAGTGATAATAATAAAATGGTAAAGGGGCCCACTGATTAACAGTCCGCCGGACGGTATCGGCCTGTCAGTTAGCACAAAATTTTGACAGTTCCGAACAACTGACAGGCCGATACCGGCCGGCGGACTGTTAGTCAGTGGGCACCTTAAGGCTCATTTGGTGGACAGTGCTTTATAAATCGACTAGGTACTATTGTAAACAGCCCAGTGAAAGTACCTGTAACGGAAATGAAGAATTTTATGCTATAGCCTATAGTAAACTATACTACAACAACAGTACACTTAAATGAACATTAAATAAACAATATATTGATATGTAGGTTATAGTTAATGTACATATTGCACAGGTATGCAAAAAAGAACTCGATATATGTCATGTTTCTTTATTCATTTATAATAAATAAGTATCTACTTAAATAAACACACACTGGTGACAAGGTGAACCAAACGAGCAATTATTTTACAGCAAGCAGCAGCCTGCATGTCTTTACAATATTAAGTGTTTTAAGCTAATACTAAAGTGTGCATTCTCTTCGCAAATTCTGAGTTGTAAGAGATTGCAACAACGCACAATCTATTTTGATAGATCAATTACTATACATTATTAGAGATGTTTTTTTATTAATGTTTGCTGTGCTCAGTTGTATTTATTGATTATTACTTATATATGTACCTACTTATTTATTAACTTTTGGACACTAGCCAATCTCTTAAAAAATATATCATTCACAATTCCACTGACACTTTCACATAAACAATCGCATTATTTGAATATGATAAATAACTATGCACTTTTTAATTTAACAGTGCAGTATCTTGAGCTTGTTTGCTCGGTTTCACCTCTCTGCAGTCTCTAAAATACCGGCCACTCGTATCAGCGAGCTCCGGCGCCACGGCTAGGTGGATAGTGGTCTGCGCTCCTTCCCACGGTGTTTTACAAAATGGCTTCACCTAAGACCTAATAATAACCTAATGTAAGACCTAATGTTTCTAAGAGAAATGTTAATGATAACATTAACTGTATCGACTAGTAGAATAAGATTGCGAGTTTTTATTTTTTTGAATTTTTAGTCGGTGCGAGTCCCGGGCGAGGCAAGCGAGTTTTAGAAAATCTTTGAATGCAGTTTTGTTTCTTTTTAAAAATAAAGGAATGTCTCCTTTAAGTAAAATGAGCCAGCTTAAGGATTTAAGGTAGTTTCCCTCCAGGGCCCGACTTATCTTTCCACCCTGTATTTATATGTAGGTTATAGTTAATTTACATATTGCACTTATGCAAAAAATAACCCGACATATGTCATGTTTCTTTATTCATTTATAATAAATACCTACTTAATAAAATAACACACTGGTGACAAGGTGAACCAAACGAGCAATTATTTTACAGCAAGCAGCAGCCTGCGTGTCTTTTTACAATTTAAAGTGTTTTAAGCTAAATAATAAAGAGTGCATTCTCTTCGCAAATTCTGAGTTGTAAAATATTGTAACAAAGCACAATCTATTTAGTTACTACAAATTTGTACTACAAATGTTAATATTTAAATAAGTAGGTTTGTAAGTAATAATCAATAAATACAACTGAGCACAGGGGGTATATTCGAGAACGGACATTTGACGTATCAGGGGGATATCCAGTTGATGCGGATAAATCATGACTTGTGGAATCGCGTACAATCACCACCTGTCAGTGAACTCTATCCACACTAGAGGTGGGGGTGTTGTACTGAAATAGTTTTTGGGACAGGTTTTTCCTAATGGACGACGTTTTGTTTGTCGAGTATTTAAAAGCACGGTACCTCCATTCTTATTTTTACTTTAAGTAAAATATTTTTTTGTTAACAGACAGTCGTCTGGGTGTCTGTTGGATCAAAAAATAATGGAAATAATTTTTACATTGTTAATATGTCATTTGATTAATGGCCTTGACTCAAAACGTCACGATACGTCAGATCAGACTAATGAAAAGTCGATATTTGCATAAATAACCCTTATTTGTAAGTCGCTTAAGTACGGTAAACACGTAAATTGCCTATTTGGGGTGGTACACGTAAAACTGGTATTTTCATAGAAACGTACTTTTGGTACGCATTTTGCCAACGTGTCCCAGCTCTAGTTTGGATCACAATGTATCGCAAGTTGTTACATTTGACAACTTGTGATCGTAACTGTCAATGAAACTAGACTTTTTTTTCGATGGGTATGGCTGCCATATTTGGATTTATGACATTCAAAAGGGGATCCTACGGCATAGAGTAAACTGCATGCTCATTTTTCTACAATACTTTGATTCTTCTACTGGACGCAAGATGGAGTTAGCAGTCAAATTTCGATCTTGGCGTTATAAAAGTAAACCGCAAGAACATGACATGCAGTTGCGTGGGTGTAGATCTATCATGAAACGAACATGTGACAATTGTCTATAATTAAAAAAATAATTGACAAATAATAATATAAAGCGATACAATACTACTTCAAAATGGCAAAAAGAAAACAGATTTATTATAAACATACTTACAAATCATATAGGTAAAAAGTATAATTTTTAAACCAATGGTCGTGGGTCCTAACCCCGGCTATTAACAATGACTTTGTTGTAACTATCTTAACCAATTGCTTTTCTGTGAAGTAAAATAATTATCATGAGGAAGATGGAGTAGCCACAATAAGGTATATATTTTTCCCCTCTGGGTTAGATGGCAGGGAGAGATAGTGGAGAAAGCGGCAAAATAAGCATTAATTGTGTTGTTAAAAGCCCTAAGCCATGAGCCAGGGTATGTGAGGTGCATGATTACTTGATTAGGGGCTAAACTCTGGAAAACCGGACCTTCGGCGACTAGCTGCCAACTTTCCCAACTCACTTTTACATCAGCTCCTTTGATTAATAAATTCAGGTAAAATTCGTAAGAACTAAGTGCCTGTGCCATTCTCTACATTGGACGCTATGCCTAATTAGTTGTTATTGATGTTGAATTTTCAGTGGCATATAAGACACCGGTCGTATAACGACTTAGAAATTTGGATGTTTTCAGCTTGAATGAATAGCAAACTGGAGAGTTTTTGATTAATTTAAAACTTATTATTTTAGGTATTTTGTGACGAAAGGTCTTCACAGACATCGACAGAAAATCGGGAAAGCCCGGCCAGATGCGTCAGACCACGCAAAATGGAGGATTCCATGCCTACTTCTTCTACCATGTATAGGTATCCATAATAAAATTATGTCATTAAAATACCGTTTCTTCGCAGCACTACACTTCAGTCCTTTTATTAGAATATGTAAATAATTTTGTTCTGTGAAACTTATTTTGTGTTACGAGGCTTACGAGTTACTTTGACCTACTCGTATTTTGCCACCTTAATAATAGTAGCCTCGAATTGGTTGTTATTTGTGGCTTTCCATAAAATAAGGGTACGTCTTTATGCTTCAAATGCAATAAGGACGTTTTCATCTGAAATTCCAATAGAACTTGGAAATTCCAGAAGCCACATTTTTACAAGCTTTTATGTAGTTTCACTTTCACCTGCCCCGTTGTTTGTTTGTATCAATCAAATCTAAATACCCACTTCCCGGGTGTTCAATTAAGCTGAAAATTTGCATGCATAAGTAATCAAGTTTTCACAGATGTTTCGAATAAATATAGTTTTTTCAAAGGTTGTCTCCTTTCAATCATAGACAGAGACAATCATACAATCTTTGTCTTACACTTTACACTAGTACTAGCACCCAAAAGAAAAGGACGACTATAGATTTCCCGGTTCTTACTGACTGACAAATTGGTTTGACCAACTACTTATATAACATTGATGGATCAAGGCGGTTTGTTTACAGCCTGCCGCGAAACCCGAAAAGCGATATTTCTTTATCTGCCACTCTATCGCTCGGATATGCAAGAGTGATAGAGTGGCAGTTAACGAATTTGGAATTTCGTGTTTCACCGTAGGCCCTTTGTTTGTGGTAATTTTTCCCAAAAGACGAATAGAAGTACGCACGATAAACGCCAAAAAGTTGCTATTTAAATGCTTATCATATTAATTTAAATCGTCGTTGGTGGTTCTTGCTTGTGTGAGTTATATAGATGGTCAAGCAAATCTTTTCAGTTATAAAAGGCGCGAAATTCAAATTTTCTATGAGTCGATATCCCTTCGCGCGTACATTTTTCAAATTTGCCGCCTTTTCCTACTGACAAAATCTGCTTGACCAACTATAAATGTCACTGTACCTTCACCTGCGGACTCAACCTTCACGTTATTTTTTTTTTTCAATGTTCACGCTGTCATAGTAACGAAAATAATAAACACGTCAATCGAAGTCAAGAAATTTATATCCAAGAAAAAAATGCATATTATATAAAAAAATTATGAAAATATTATACAATGTTATGTAAAGAGCTTTATTTTCATATGACCCAAGACTTAGTCGAAGATTTCAGAAACCAATATCCAGCAAGCACCGTCTGGCTCTCTGCTTGTAAGATATGGAAATACAATGCACGTACCTACATATAAATATGTGTAATCATGTGCCGAAGCATATTATTAAGAGGCAAGGGGATGTCCGGTTCTCCATACAAACGTAGTCGCAATTTTCCTGTCTGGATATTGATATTATGGAATATGGAATATCAAAAAACTGACAGTGCTCAATGCATTCTGCTACATTCTTCAAATTTAGATTTCAGCTTTCAGGTTTTGGCATTATTTTCTTC
Organism: Cydia fagiglandana; assembly: GCF_963556715.1. NCBI lineage: Eukaryota > Metazoa > Arthropoda > Insecta > Lepidoptera > Tortricidae > Cydia > Cydia fagiglandana. Next base: position 17,835,004 of record NC_085936.1, on the reverse strand, counting down.
CATCAATCTCACGTTCTTCAGTGTTCATGTGTACAGATTTGTTCAGTTTCAGCACAGATTATAGTTACTTTATGGTTTCAGGAACGCGTGAAAAACGAAAGTTTAAAAGATAATAAATTTACGATGGCTGTGGGAAAGCAACAATAATTTAAAGCATCGATATAAGATAATCATCTATAAACTGTTTTCGGCCATAGCGAATACGTTTACCGCTAAGAATGTCTCAAAGTAAAAAAAAGAAGTAAGTAAATATTAACTGGCGTGTCTCACTCCGCGATTTCGTTGCTTTGCTACAGGTAGCTAAAAGTACGTCCGTTCGGCTCCAATTTTGGGGTTTGCCATAAGCCGCGCGTGGCGCTGTCGCCACCTAGCGGCCATATCTGTGCTGATCGTAACAGACGCGTTTTGTTAGAGAGTGAGTCTTCTGTACTTAGTACTATTATTTATTCTGTGATTAAGCTCATAAGTACACTAAGGTAGAATTGTCCGTCTATCCGTCCATATGCCACAGCAATTTTACTCAAAAACTATATTATAATGAAATTTGGAAAGTAGGTATTTTTAATTTTGTAAGCCACTACTTACTCGTAGGTTAGAATTTCAACCGGTTGGCGGTGGTGAACCGATTTGGATTTTTTTTTAAAGTATAGGTATCCCGTTTTTATCAAATCCCAGTTCTGATGATGGGTCCATCCGAACTCCTCGAATCTTATAAGTAGGCATACATATAGCGATTTTTGTGTTTTCATCAATAAAGCAAGTATTTACGTTCAAAAAAAGTGACATTTAGTGAAGTGGATCTGCTCATAGGAGGTTTGTTTTTAGGGTTCCGTACGTCAAAAAGAAAAAAAACGGAGCCCTTATAGGATCACTCGTGCGTCTGTCTGTCCGTCTGTCTGTCCGTCTGTCACAGCCTATTTGCTCCAAAACTACTGGACCAATTAAGTTGAAATTTGGTACACATATGTAAATTAGTAGTAGTTTTTTTTTTATAATTTTAAAATACATTTATTCGAAGTTATTTAAGAAAATAGCCTAAAAGTTACTTATCTCCGAAACTACTAAGTCTAAAATTTTGAAATACAAAAAATACACAAAATATAAATACATAAAATCTTCACTTGTAGATGACAGGAAAACCTATTAGAAATGTGCAGTCAAGCGTGAGTCGGACTTATGTACGGAACCCTAGAAACGCGAGTCCGACTCGCACTTGGCCGGTTTTTTTAAATTACGTGTAGGTATGTTAGTAAGTAGATTTTTTGGTACTAGAAATAATATTAGTATATACAGGGTTACTTTTTTACCAGTACAATAAATCAACATACGTAATTGTTGCCAAAAATAAAAAATACCAGCATTCTTTGTTACTACTATTTGGGAACAAAAAAACAAAAATACCAATGCCCGAACTTATCCGCTAAAGTACTAGAAAATGTGGATGCCTTACGCATCAATTAGCAAACGCACGAACTGGCAACTGTTTGTTTACGTCATCGCGCGCGATTTCATACCGTTGACACCTTGTAATTAGTGCAACCAGAAGTTACTAAATTGGTGAAGGATAAATTAATTGATGCGAAATAAAAAAAATATTTTTTTTATTTGTGCAATGTGATCTATTATCGATACCAATGATGTGGTAAAATTTATTGTACCGGTAAAAAAGTAACCCTGTATATAGGTATACATACTTAACTTAATAGTTTTTCTTTCACCTATGTAAGTAATATGTAAAAGGGACCGAAATATGTAATAAGAGGTGTAAAGTAAATACGAGTATTACTATACGATATGTCCAAACAAAGATCGCTATGATCAGTACAAGTTATTTTTTAGGTCCCGTACCTCAAAAGGAAAAAACGGGACCCTTTAAGGATCAATTCGTTATCCGTCCGTCTATCCGTCTGTCCGTCTGTCTGTCTATCCGTCCGTCTGTCTGTCTGTCAAGTCAAGGCCCTTTATCTCGGGAACGGGTGTAGGGTATCGAGTTGAAGAGGAATAAAGTTAATACGATTATTACTTACTATAAAGTACTCGTATGTCTAAAGAAAGAACGCTATGATAAGCAGAAAGTAATTCTTTAGGTTTCCGTACTTCATAAGGAAAAAACAGGACACTTTTAGGATCACTTTATTGTCCGTCTGTCCGTCTGTCCGTCCGTCTGTCCGTCTATCCGTCTGTGCATCCGTCCGTCTGTCCATCTTTCTACCTATCTCTGTGAATGATCATTCCGTAAGAATTTATTCCTAACTCGTCTAATCTTACAGACATAATACATTTAAACTAGATTTTGCCCTGTGCGCGGGGCCCGAGGGCCCCGCGGTACGCGTGTTGTTTGCTGTTGTTGATGTGTTGTTGTTGGTAATGTTGTTGTTGCTGTTGTAATTGTGTAGTAGTTTGTTTTCCAAAGGGAAAATTAAATGAATTTCTACTTTTGCTAAGACGAAAAGATCCGCGTGAGAGCACTTCATTCCCGCAGCTCGGCCTTCGGCCTCGCGTGCTTGGGAAATCGAAAGGGACGCTCCGGGCCTTCGGCCCTACGCGGAGCTCGGCCTTCGGCCTTCGCTGGGTTTCGAAGCTCAGCGTCGGGCCTTCGGCCCGCCGCTTCGCTTATTAAAACACTTGGAGGGTTGGTTTTGCTTTGGGGCGTAAGCGGGAAGTTGGAGCTTAAACACGACCCAATAGTAAAAGTGTCTTGACAAGCTCACGTCGGGCCTACGGCCTTCGGCCTTCGGCCCGCCGTTTCGCTTGTCTAAGACACTTTTCCTATTGGGTCGTGTTTAAGCTCCAACTTCCCCCTCTCGTGTGACGCTTCGGGCCTTCGGCCCTACGCGGAGCTCGGCCTTCGGCCTTCGCGAGCCTCGACGCTCCGCCGTCGGGCCTTCGGCCCGCCGGCTTCGCTTATCAAGACAGTTGACTTTGTAGAACGCTTGCAGGAACTGCATTCACGCAGCTCGGCCTTCGGCCTCGCGTTTTGGGAGTCGGGGTGGAGGCTCCGGGCCTTCGGCCCTCCGCCGGGGTCGGCCTTCGGCCTCCCGGCCTGAAGCTCGCCCTTCGGGCTCGCTTAACACACTTTTTGTATAGGATTTTGCTTTGTTCGTCATTCCCGCAGCTCGGCCTTCGGCCTCGCCCAAAATTACTGGGGGTGGCGCACGCTTGGACATTCGGGGTCAAGCTCCGGGCCTGACGGCCCTCCGCGAGGTCGGCCTTCGGCCTCCCAGCCTGAAGCTCGCCCTTCGGGCTCGCTTAACCTACTTGGAAATTTGACTTTGGCCCGTGTCCGCCGCCATTTTGGATTTTTCCAAAAAATTTTTTTCACATGGTAATCTTGGGCCCCTAAGCTCGCCGCATGCCAAATCTCAGCGCACTCGGACCAACTTGAAAAAATTAAAAAAAAAAAGTCGGCCATTTTGAAAATTTTTAAATGCAGTTTGTTTTGTCTCGGGGCCCTCTATGACATTTGGTCGAGCACCCCCCGCCCATCTCGCACCGTTTAAAAGTTTCCATACAAAATTAAAATGCCCATTATTTCCGCCATCTTGGATTTTTTCCAAAAATTTTTTTATTCGTAGGTATCTAGAGGCCTCTATCTCTCGCCATGCCAAATCTCAGCGCGCTCGGACCAACTTGAAAAAATTAAAAAAAAAAAGTCGGCCATTTTGAATTTTTTTTAATGCAGTTTCTTTTGCCTCGGGGCCCTCTATGACATTTGGTCGAGCACCCCCCACCTATCTCGCACCGTTTAAAAGTTGCCATACAAAACAAAAGTGGCCAGTTTTCCAACAATTAGAGCATTTTTCCAAAAATTTTTATTTCGTAGGAATCTAGGGGACTCCGAGATTCCGTGACCAAAATTTCAGCGCGCTAGGACAAACTTGAAAAAATTAAAAAAAAAAAGTCGGCCATTTTGAAAAAAAAATGGTGGCTTCAATAACTGCCAGGGTCCCTCTATGACATTTGGTCGAGCACCCCCCACCTACCTCCCACCGTTTGGCCGGGCCGTCGTACATTTTTCTGACCGGAAGCGGTAGACCAAAAGTCGGATTTTTCTGGATGTCACCAGACCGCCCTCTATACGACCGTACCAAACTCGAATACCCCACGAACCTCCTTCTGGGAGAACAATCATGTCAATCAATCAGTCGGGTTGCGGCTTTATATAATATAGACTAGTTTTGTGCGTTGTGCGCGGGGCCCGAGGGCCCCGCGGTCTTCTTGTAGTTGTTTTGTTGTTGGTATTGTTGTTGGTGCTGTTGTTTGTGCTGTTGTTTTTGGTAATGTTGTTTGTGTTGTTGTTTGTGCTGTAGTTTTGTTTTCCAAAGCGAAAAAGAAATGAAGTTGTACTTTTGCTTGAAAGAAAAGGTCCGCATGCGAGCACTTCATTCCCGCAGCTCGGCCTTCGGCCTCGCGTGCTTGGGAAATCGTAAGGGACGCTCCGGGCCTTCGGCCCTACGCGGAGCTCGGCCTTCGGCCTTCGCCGGGTTTCGAAGCTCAGCGTCGGGCCTTCGGCCCGCCGCTTCGCTTATTAAAACACTTGGAGGGTTGGTTTTGCTTCGGGGCGTAAGCGGGAAGTTGGAGCTTAAACACGACCCAATAGTAAAAGTGTCTTGACAAGCTCACGTCGGGCCTACGGCCTTCGGCCTTCGGCCCGCCGTTTCGCTTGTCTAAGACACTTTTCCTATTGGGTCGTGTTTAAGCTCCAACTTCCCCCTCTCGTGTGACGCTTCGGGCCTTCGGCCCTACGCGGAGCTCGGCCTTCGGCCTTCGCGAGCCTCGACGCTCCGCCGTCGGGCCTTCGGCCCGCCGGCTCCGCTTATCAAGACAGTTGGTTTGGTAGAACGCTTGGGAGCACCGCATTCACGCAGCTCGGCCTGCGGCCTCGCGTTTTGGGATTCGGGGTGGAGGCTCCGGGCCGGACGGCCCGTCGCGGGGTCGGCCTTCGGCCTCCCGGCCCGAAGCTCGCCCTTCGGGCTCGCTTAACACAGTTTTTGTATAGGATTTTGCTTTGTTCGTCATTCCCGCGGCGAGGCCTTCGGCCTCGCCCAAAATTACTGGGGGTAGGACGCGCTTGGACATTCGGGGTGAAGCTCCGGGCCTGACGGCCCGTCGCGGGGTCGGCCTGCGGCCTCCCAGCCTGAAGCTCGCCCTTCGGGCTCGCTTAACCTACTTGGAAAATTTCAATTGCCCGTATCAGCGGCCATTTTGGATTTTTCCAAAAATTTTTTTTCACATGGTAATCTTGGGCCCCCAAGCTCGCCGCATGCCAAATTTCAGCGCGCTCGGACCAACTTGAAAAAAAAAAAAAAAAAAAGTCGGCCATTTTGAAAATTTTTAAATGCAGTTTTATTTCCCTCGAGGCCCTCTATGACATTTGGTCGAGCACCCCCCACCTATCACGCACCGTTTAAAAGTTGCCATACAAAATAAAAGTGGCCATTTTTTCCGCCATCTTGGATTTTTTCGAAATTTTTTTTTACCAAACGAATCCAGGGGACCCCGAGATTCCGTGACCAAAATTTCAGCGCGCTACGACAATTTTGAAAAAACGTCAAAAAAAAAAGTCGGCCATTTTGAAAAAAAAATGGCGGCGTCAAAAACTGCCAGGGTCCCTCTATGACATTTGGTAGAGCACCCCCCCTCTACCTGTTACCGTTTCGGCGTGCTCTTATGCAGAATCGTGGTCTTCCACTTGTCCAGGATATCCATATTTTTCTGGACCTACATTTTCGGCCCTCTATACGAATCTGTTTTTTTTTTTAACCTAACCCTTACAGTTTACAAATAAAACAGGTACATTAGAAATCAGTCGGTTTGTAGCTATATATATTATTAACTAGTTTTGTGCGTTGTGCGCGGGGCCCGAGGGCCCCGCGGTCTTTTTGTTGTTGTATTGTTGTTGTTTTGTTGTTGGTGCTGTTGTTGGTGCTGTTGTTGGTGTTGTTGTTTGTGCTGTAGTTTTGTTTTCCAAAGAGAAAAAGAAATGAAGTTGTACTTTTGCTTGAAAGAAAAGGTCCGCATGCGAGCACTTCATTCCCGCAGCTCGGCCTTCGGCCTCGCGTGCTTGGGAAATCGTAAGGGACGCTCCGGGCCTTCGGCCCTACGCGGAGCTCGGCCTTCGGCCTTCGCTGGGTTTCGAAGCTCAGCGTCGGGCCTTCGGCCCGCCGCTTCGCTTATTAAAACACTTGGGGGGTTGGTTTTGCTTCGGGGCGTAAGCGGGAAGTTGGAGCTTAAACACGACCCAATAGTAAAAGTGTCTTGACAAGCTCACGCCGGGCCTACGGCCTTCGGCCTTCGGCCCGCCGTTTCGCTTGTCTAAGACACTTTTCCTATTGGGTCGTGTTTAAGCTCCAACTTCCCCCTCTCGTGTGACGCTTCGGGCCTTCGGCCCTACGCGGAGCTCGGCCTTCGGCCTTCGCTAGCCTCGACGCTTCGCCGTCGGGCCTTCGGCCCGCCGGCTCCGCTTATCAAGACAGTTGACTTGGTGGGACGCTTGGGACTTCATTCACGCAGCTCGGCCTTCGGCCTCGCGTGCTTGAAAGCTCGTAAGGGACGCTCCGGGCCTTCGGCCCTACGCGGAGCTCGGCCTTCGGCCTTCGCGAGCTTCGACGCTCCGCCGTCGGGCCTTCGGCCCGCCGGCTCCGCTTATCAAGACAGTTGACTTTGTAGAACGCTTGGAGGCACCGCATTCACGCAGCTCGGCCTTCGGCCTCGCGTTTCGGGAGTCGGGGTGGAGGCTCCGGGCCTGACGGCCCGTCGCGGGGTCGGCCTTCGGCCTCCCGGCCCGAAGCTCGCCCTTCGGGCTCGCTCTACACAGTTTTTGTATAGGATTTTGCTTTGTTCGTCATTCCCGCGGCGAGGCCTTCGGCCTCGCCCAAAATTACTGGGGGTAGGACACGCTCGGACATTCGGGGTGAAGCTCCGGGCCTGACGGCCCGTCGCGGGGTCGGCCTGCGGCCTCCCAGCCTGAAGCTCGCCCTTCGGGCTCGCTTAACCTGCTTGGAAAATTTCAATTGCCCGTACCAGCGGCCATTTTGGATTTTTCCAAAAATTTTTTTTCACATGGTAATCTTGGGCCCCCAAGCTCGCCGCATGCCAAATCTCAGCGCGCTCGGACCAACTTGAAAAAAAAAAAAAAAAAAAGTCGGCCATTTTGAAAATTTTTAAATGCAGTTTTGTTTCTCTCGAGGCCCTCTATGACATTTGGTCGAGCACCCCCCACCTATCACGCACCGTTTAAAAGTTGCCATACAAAATAAAAGTGGCCATTTTTTCCGCCATCTTGAATTTTTATGAAAATTTTTTTTACCAATCGAATCCAGGGGACCCCGAGATTCCGTGACCAAAATTTCAGCGCGCTGGGACAAACTTGAAAAAACGTCAAAAAAAAAAGTCGGCCATTTTGAAAAAACAATGGCGGCGTCAAAAACTGCCAGGGTCCCTCTATGACATTTGGTCGAGCACCCCCCCTCTACCTCTTACCGTTTAGCCGGGCCGTCAAACATTTTTCTGGTCTTCCACTCGTCCAGGATATCCATATTTTTCTGGACCTACATTTTCGGCCCTCTATACGAATCTGTTTTTTTTTTTAACCTAGGTTTCACAGTTCTCAAATAAAACATCTATATTAGAAATGTATCGGGTTGTAGCTATATATAATATTAACTAGTTTTGTGCGTTGTGCGCGGGGCCCGAGGGCCCCGCGGTCTTGTTGTTGTTGTTTTGTTGTTGGTGCTGTTGTTTGTGCTGTTGTTTGTGCTGTTGTTTGTGCTGTTGTTGTTGTTGGTGCTCTTGTTTGTGCTGTAGTTTTGTTTTCCAAAGCGAAAAAGAAATGAAGTTGTACTTTTGCTTGAAACAAAAGGTCCGCATGCGAGCACTTCATTCCCGCAGCTCGGCCTTCGGCCTCGCGTGCTTGGGAAATCGTAAGGGACGCTCCGGGCCTTCGGCCCTACGCGGAGCTCGGCCTTCGGCCTTCGCTGGGTTTCGAAGCTCAGCGTCGGGCCTTCGGCCCGCCGCTTCGCTTATTAAAACACTTGGGGGGTTGGTTTTGCTTCGGGGCGTAAGCGGGAAGTTGGAGCTTAAACACGACCCAATAGTAAAAGTGTCTTGACAACCTCACGTCGGGCCTACGGCCTTCGGCCTTCGGCCCGCCGTTTCGCTTGTCTAAGACACTTTTCCTATTGGGTCGTGTTTAAGCTCCAACTTCCCCCTCTCGTGTGACGCTTCAGGCCTTCGGCCCTACGCGGAGCTCGGCCTTCGGCCTTCGCTAGCCTCGACGCTCCGCCGTCGGGCCTTCGGCCCGCCGGCTCCGCTTATCAAGACAGTTGACTTGGTAGAACGCTTGGGACTTCATTCACGCAGCTCGGCCTTCGGCCTCGCGTGCTAGCGCATGCGTAAGGGACGCTCCGGGCCTTCGGCCCTACGCGGAGCTCGGCCTGCGGCCTTCGCGAGCCTCGACGCTCCGCCGTCGGGCCTTCGGCCCGCCGGCTCCGCTTATCAAGACAGTTGGCTTGGTAGAACGCTTGGGAGCACCGCATTCACGCAGCTCGGCCTTCGGCCTCGCGTTTGGAGACTCGGGGTGGAGGCTCCGGGCCTTCGGCCCGTCGCGGGGTCGGCCTTCGGCCTCCCGGCCCGGAGCTCGCCCTTCGGGCTCGCTTAACACAGTTTTTGTATAGGAATTTGCTTTGTTCGTCATTCCCGCGGCGAGGCCTTCGGCCTCGCCCAAAATTACTGGGGGTAGGACACGCTTGGACATTCGGGGAGAAGCTCCGGGCCTGACGGCCCGTCGCGGGGTCGGCCTGCGGCTTCCCGGCCTGAAGCTCGCCCTTCGGGCTCGCTTAACCTACTTGAAAATTTGACTTTTGCCCCTGCCCGCGCCGTTTTAGACTTTTTCAAAAAATTTTTTTCATATGGTAATCTTGGGCCCTCAAGCTCGCCGCATGCCAAATTTCAGCGCGCTCGGACCAACTTGAAAAAAAAAAAAAAAAAAAGTCGGCCATTTTGAATTTTTTTAAATGCAGTTGTATTTCTCTCGAGGCCCTCTATGACATTTGGTCGAGCACCCCCCACCTATCACGCACCGTTTAAAAGTTGCCATACAAAATAAAAGTGGCCATTTTTTCCGCCATCTTGGATTTTTTCGAAAAATTTTTTTACCATACGAATCCAGGGGAGCCCGAGATTCCGTGACCAAAATTTCAGCGCGCTAGGACAAACTTGAAAAAACGTCAAAAAAAAAGTCGGCCATTTTGAAAAAAAAATGGCGGCGTCAAAAACTGCCAGGGTCCCTCTATGACATTTGGTCGAGCACCCCCCCTCTACCTCTTACCGTTTGGCCGGGCCGTCAAACATTTTTCGACCCGGAAGTCGAATCCAAAAATCCATATTTTTCTGGACCTACATTTTTGGACCTCTATACGAATCAGTTTTTTTTTTTAACCTAGGTTTCACAGTTAACAAATAAAACATCTATATTAGAAATGTATCGGGTTGTAGCTATATATAATATTAACTAGTTTTGTGCGTTGTGCGCGGGGCCCGAGGGCCCCGCGGTCTTTTTGTTGTTGTATTGTTGTTGTTTTGTTGTTGGTGCTGTTGTTGGTGCTGTTGTTGGTGTTGTTGTTTGTGCTGTAGTTTTGTTTTCCAAAGAGAAAAAGAAATGAAGTTGTACTTTTGCTTGAAAGAAAAGGTCCGCATGCGAGCACTTCATTCCCGCAGCTCGGCCTTCGGCCTCGCGTGCTTGGGAAATCGTAAGGGACGCTCCGGGCCTTCGGCCCTACGCGGAGCTCGGCCTTCGGCCTTCGCTGGGTTTCGAAGCTCAGCGTCGGGCCTTCGGCCCGCCGCTTCGCTTATTAAAACACTTGGGGGGTTGGTTTTGCTTCGGGGCGTAAGCGGGAAGTTGGAGCTTAAACACGACCCAATAGTAAAAGTGTCTTGACAAGCTCACGCCGGGCCTACGGCCTTCGGCCTTCGGCCCGCCGTTTCGCTTGTCTAAGACACTTTTCCTATTGGGTCGTGTTTAAGCTCCAACTTCCCCCTCTCGTGTGACGCTTCGGGCCTTCGGCCCTACGCGGAGCTCGGCCTTCGGCCTTCGCTAGCCTCGACGCTTCGCCGTCGGGCCTTCGGCCCGCCGGCTCCGCTTATCAAGACAGTTGACTTGGTGGGACGCTTGGGACTTCATTCACGCAGCTCGGCCTTCGGCCTCGCGTGCTTGAAAGCTCGTAAGGGACGCTCCGGGCCTTCGGCCCTACGCGGAGCTCGGCCTTCGGCCTTCGCGAGCTTCGACGCTCCGCCGTCGGGCCTTCGGCCCGCCGGCTCCGCTTATCAAGACAGTTGACTTTGTAGAACGCTTGGAGGCACCGCATTCACGCAGCTCGGCCTTCGGCCTCGCGTTTCGGGAGTCGGGGTGGAGGCTCCGGGCCTGACGGCCCGTCGCGGGGTCGGCCTTCGGCCTCCCGGCCCGAAGCTCGCCCTTCGGGCTCGCTCTACACAGTTTTTGTATAGGATTTTGCTTTGTTCGTCATTCCCGCGGCGAGGCCTTCGGCCTCGCCCAAAATTACTGGGGGTAGGACACGCTCGGACATTCGGGGTGAAGCTCCGGGCCTGACGGCCCGTCGCGGGGTCGGCCTGCGGCCTCCCAGCCTGAAGCTCGCCCTTCGGGCTCGCTTAACCTGCTTGGAAAATTTCAATTGCCCGTACCAGCGGCCATTTTGGATTTTTCCAAAAATTTTTTTTCACATGGTAATCTTGGGCCCCCAAGCTCGCCGCATGCCAAATCTCAGCGCGCTCGGACCAACTTGAAAAAAAAAAAAAAAAAAAGTCGGCCATTTTGAAAATTTTTAAATGCAGTTTTGTTTCTCTCGAGGCCCTCTATGACATTTGGTCGAGCACCCCCCACCTATCACGCACCGTTTAAAAGTTGCCATACAAAATAAAAGTGGCCATTTTTTCCGCCATCTTGAATTTTTATGAAAATTTTTTTTACCAATCGAATCCAGGGGACCCCGAGATTCCGTGACCAAAATTTCAGCGCGCTGGGACAAACTTGAAAAAACGTCAAAAAAAAAAGTCGGCCATTTTGAAAAAACAATGGCGGCGTCAAAAACTGCCAGGGTCCCTCTATGACATTTGGTCGAGCACCCCCCCTCTACCTCTTACCGTTTAGCCGGGCCGTCAAACATTTTTCTGGTCTTCCACTCGTCCAGGATATCCATATTTTTCTGGACCTACATTTTCGGCCCTCTATACGAATCTGTTTTTTTTTTTAACCTAGGTTTCACAGTTCTCAAATAAAACATCTATATTAGAAATGTATCGGGTTGTAGCTATATATAATATTAACTAGTTTTGTGCGTTGTGCGCGGGGCCCGAGGGCCCCGCGGTCTTTTTGTTGTTGTATTGTTGTTGTTTTGTTGTTGGTGCTGTTGTTGGTGCTGTTGTTGGTGTTGTTGTTTGTGCTGTAGTTTTGTTTTCCAAAGAGAAAAAGAAATGAAGTTGTACTTTTGCTTGAAAGAAAAGGTCCGCATGCGAGCACTTCATTCCCGCAGCTCGGCCTTCGGCCTCGCGTGCTTGGGAAATCGTAAGGGACGCTCCGGGCCTTCGGCCCTACGCGGAGCTCGGCCTTCGGCCTTCGCTGGGTTTCGAAGCTCAGCGTCGGGCCTTCGGCCCGCCGCTTCGCTTATTAAAACACTTGGGGGGTTGGTTTTGCTTCGGGGCGTAAGCGGGAAGTTGGAGCTTAAACACGACCCAATAGTAAAAGTGTCTTGACAAGCTCACGCCGGGCCTACGGCCTTCGGCCTTCGGCCCGCCGTTTCGCTTGTCTAAGACACTTTTCCTATTGGGTCGTGTTTAAGCTCCAACTTCCCCCTCTCGTGTGACGCTTCGGGCCTTCGGCCCTACGCGGAGCTCGGCCTTCGGCCTTCGCTAGCCTCGACGCTTCGCCGTCGGGCCTTCGGCCCGCCGGCTCCGCTTATCAAGACAGTTGACTTGGTGGGACGCTTGGGACTTCATTCACGCAGCTCGGCCTTCGGCCTCGCGTGCTTGAAAGCTCGTAAGGGACGCTCCGGGCCTTCGGCCCTACGCGGAGCTCGGCCTTCGGCCTTCGCGAGCTTCGACGCTCCGCCGTCGGGCCTTCGGCCCGCCGGCTCCGCTTATCAAGACAGTTGACTTTGTAGAACGCTTGGAGGCACCGCATTCACGCAGCTCGGCCTTCGGCCTCGCGTTTCGGGAGTCGGGGTGGAGGCTCCGGGCCTGACGGCCCGTCGCGGGGTCGGCCTTCGGCCTCCCGGCCCGAAGCTCGCCCTTCGGGCTCGCTCTACACAGTTTTTGTATAGGATTTTGCTTTGTTCGTCATTCCCGCGGCGAGGCCTTCGGCCTCGCCCAAAATTACTGGGGGTAGGACACGCTCGGACATTCGGGGTGAAGCTCCGGGCCTGACGGCCCGTCGCGGGGTCGGCCTGCGGCCTCCCAGCCTGAAGCTCGCCCTTCGGGCTCGCTTAACCTGCTTGGAAAATTTCAATTGCCCGTACCAGCGGCCATTTTGGATTTTTCCAAAAATTTTTTTTCACATGGTAATCTTGGGCCCCCAAGCTCGCCGCATGCCAAATCTCAGCGCGCTCGGACCAACTTGAAAAAAAAAAAAAAAAAAAGTCGGCCATTTTGAAAATTTTTAAATGCAGTTTTGTTTCTCTCGAGGCCCTCTATGACATTTGGTCGAGCACCCCCCACCTATCACGCACCGTTTAAAAGTTGCCATACAAAATAAAAGTGGCCATTTTTTCCGCCATCTTGAATTTTTATGAAAATTTTTTTTACCAATCGAATCCAGGGGACCCCGAGATTCCGTGACCAAAATTTCAGCGCGCTGGGACAAACTTGAAAAAACGTCAAAAAAAAAAGTCGGCCATTTTGAAAAAACAATGGCGGCGTCAAAAACTGCCAGGGTCCCTCTATGACATTTGGTCGAGCACCCCCCCTCTACCTCTTACCGTTTAGCCGGGCCGTCAAACATTTTTCTGGTCTTCCACTCGTCCAGGATATCCATATTTTTCTGGACCTACATTTTCGGCCCTCTATACGAATCTGTTTTTTTTTTTAACCTAGGTTTCACAGTTCTCAAATAAAACATCTATATTAGAAATGTATCGGGTTGTAGCTATATATAATATTAATATATAGATTTGTTGTTGAATCATATGATGATCAAGCATTCAGATTAAATAAAATGAGTGATATTTAATGAAGTGGAACTGCTGATGAAGACCAGCTGGAACACCCTAACGACGCGTATTTCACGTTTGGCAATATGTCTTCTTCGTTATGTTTAATCTGCAAGTTATTTTTAAGCATCATTTTAGTCGAGACCTATTTCTGGTGATGGGTTCCAGAAAGAATAGACGAAACTTTTCAAATATTTTATATATAGGTACTTATAGTATATTTTTACATTTGCATTTAAACAGTGCTATTTGGTGAATGGAACTTTTTCATGAAGACCAGAAAGTAACTTCTCCATGACAAGTATTTAATAGGTGTTTCGGCTTAGGCTTTTAATTATTTATTATTTATACCCTCCCGGGCGGAAGAGAGGGAGGAAGAGAACTGACCACAGCGAGTATAGAATCACTCCACCTTATAAAACCAAGTCCCCCGCCGCGCTGTTTGTGTGTATGTATGTTCGCGATAGACCCAAAAACTACAGATCGGATTTTCATGCGGTTTTCATCTATCAACAGAGTGATTCTTGAGGAAGATTTAGGTGTATAATCTGTTAAGGTTTTGTGTAACCCGTGCGAAGCCGGGGCGGGTCGCGGGGTTGCATGGTACTAACCAATATGGCGTAGTGGTATCGTTTTGGGTCGTCCTATTCGTTTTTCGCCAAGTTCTTAAATTAGTCCTATTTTGCTTTCGTCGCGCATTCTACATTGAAAGCCACCGACGATTGTGACGAATGTAGAATGGGTGACGAAAGCAGAATAGGACTAATTTAAGAACTTGACGAAAAACGAATGGGACAACCCAAGACGATACCGGCGTAGTTGGTGTTCATTATAGGTAGGTTTAGGAACTTGTCGCTTTTTTAAAATTTAATTTCCAAAATATCGATCCTAGAAGAAAAATTGTGAGGACCAAACTTGTAGAGAATCAAATTTCCTACAATTTTTGTCCTCACGGTTTTACTGTAAAATCAAAAATGCCCGAGTTATTCAAGAAAAACCGTTTTTTGAATATACACAGAAGCCTGATTCAGTCTACTTTTTGAATTTATACTCCCTTGACCCCCCCGAGGGACCTACGAAAAAAAATCCAAGAACTGATTATTCACAGGTCAAAATCTATAATGACTGAACTAAGATACCTACAAAGCAGGTGTTATTGGCCCGTCTTTATACACCTGTATCCTGTATATAGTTATACATACAACCTACGGAACATTTTATTTAATTAGATGGGTGATGGGAGGATATTTGACCTTACAAATGACTGTGCCCAAACATTTCCGAAACATATCGAACGTTTTAGTTGCAGTTTTCAGTAGTGTAAAATAATTGGTATATTTATCGTACCTCGTGTTATAAATGTAAATATAATATATTATTTTTTAGGTTCAATATACTGGCATTGGTTTCACCAAGAACGATGAGCGAGAAGCGATTAGAGCTAGAAAACTGGAAACGAGTTGGGGCGTCCGGCTGGGACCGAAGCGAGTTTTTGAATGCGAGTTTGACGTTTTAAACACCGTATTTAAGGTTAATAAGGTCTACAAGCTTCGAGAAGGAGGTCAACCGCCGAATCCAACTCGGTTGGGTAGCGTTCGGGAAACTACGTAATGTCTTTTCGTCCGACATACCTCAGTGCCTCAAGACGAAAGTCTTTAATCAATGTGTGTTACCAAGTGATGACTTACGGCTCCGAAACGTGGTCTTTCACTATCGGCCTGATCTCAAAATTCAAAGTCGCTCAACGAGCTATGGAGAGGGCTATGCTCGGAGTTTCTCTGCGTGATCGAATCAGAAATGAGGAGATCCGTAGACGAACTAAAGTCACCGACATAGCCCACCGGATTAGCAGGCTGAAGTGGCAATGGGCAGGCCACATTGCGCGCAGAGAAGATGGCCGATGGAGTCGAAAAGTGCTCGAGTGGAGACCACGGACTAGCAAACGCAGCGTAGGACGTCCACCCACAAGATGGACGGACGACCTTGTTAAGGCCGCCGGAAGACGCTGGATGCGGATCGCTTCCAACCGGTACGAGTGGAGGTCCAAGGGGGAGGCCTATGTTCAGCAGTGGACGTCTTATGGCTGAGATGATGATAATGATGATGAAGGTCTACAAGCAAATATCAGCCTTCGTGAATTAAGTATTGTAACCTTAGTCACAGAATAGTAGTACAGTGGAACCTCGATAGCACGGATCTCAAGGGAAACGCCAAAACTTCGTGTTAACGAGGTTTTATCTTATAGAGTGCATCGACTTAGAGAGGTTCTTGTAGGTTTTTGTTAGTCTTAAAAACACATTAAAATTCGTGTTAGGCAGGTGATTATACATAGACACGTAAAAATACAGTTTCTTTTTTTTTGAGTTACAGAGGTTCGTTAGTAATATCGATATACATGTGGTAAAACAATACGACTATTTTTTCTAGTTGCATGGTCTCTCCGACCGCCAAGCGAACATCGCTTAGCGAGTACCTACCGCTAAGCGACTTTATCGTTGACAGCTTTTATCGCTGCGAGTAAAGAGTGCAAAGAGAGTCCTCGCCGGCAATGTGAACAGCCAGCGATCAACTATTAATATAGGTACCTACCTATCTATTGTCTTTTACCGAAACGGAATCTCTATCTTATCGCTTACACGCCCTTGGTGCTTGGACTAGTGCATATCCATACTTAATATTATAAAGGCGAAAGTGTGGCTGTCTGTTTGTCTGTCTTGTCTGTTACCTCTTCACGCTTAAGCCATTGAACCGATTTATTTGAAATAGGTATGGTATAGAGATTGGTATTATAGTCCCGAGGAAGGACATAGGATAGTTTTTATTCCAGAAATCATCCCTTAAAGGGGTGGAACTTTGTATGGGGACTTAACACAAACTGGACAACAAACTTTGTCAATAGGAACTGTCCCGCCCGCGCGGTGTAGCACCGGTGCTGGTGCACGATTTAGTTGGGTACATAGAGATAGTTTGAGTCCCGGGGAATGACAAAGGGTAGTTTTCATTCAAGAAATTACCCTTTAACTGATTGAATAAAATAATAGCTACCTACCTAAATTAATAATTCCACGCTGAAGATGTCGCGGGGAAAAACTAGTATATATATAACAGAGATGAGCCACTGAAAATATTATTGATACACAATTATGTAGACACCTAACCTATTTTATATTAAGTAAGGATATATTATTATCACTGCCAAAATAAGGTAAAAGGTGCCGCCCTGTAGTAGTAGAAGGTATTGTGATAAATATTTTTCTTTCATATATATACTATGGACATTCCTCGATGGCACCAAGTTGCAACCAGAAAGCGATGATCACACGGCACATCAAATCCTGAAGACTATAGCAGCCACGTCAAAGGAAGATATACCTACCTATTCAAAGAATGTTTATTGATCCTATTTGAAAGCAATCCTACAATCATGATCATACACGCTATATTTGTTAAGATTGTTGTTATTTAATTACCCTGTGATTAATAATTTAATTTAATTTATTTAAGGCCAACTACTTAAGGATCAATTTCGTCATTTTAATTTAAATCTTACAACAAATGTTAGTAGGATACACGCACAAACTTATTAACTAACTACATATTTACAGATGATGGTGTAATAACAACAATTTTGACAAATTTGGCGTGTATGACCATAATTGTAGGATTGCTTTCAAATAGGATGCCATATACAAGATGGAAAGATAAGTCGGGCCCTGGAGGAAAACTACCTTAAATCCTTAAGGTGGTTCGCTTTTCATACAAAATTCAATCAAAGCTCATTAAGTAACTACACACTATTAGTACACAAATATTTCCACATTTATCTTCTTTCGAATATTCGTTTGCGCGAAATTAACAGGAAAACAATGTTTCATACAGAAATCATGCAAAAATCATAGTTAACTTTTCATCAATTTTACGTATGTGTGTGTCACAAATGTCGTGTACAGATACATTTGCGACGTTGCCATACCATTTCCGACGTTGCCGGGCTGACCACGGCTCGAATTTGGAGTGCCGTCATGTTTAGTGCAGTTTTGTTGACACTGATATTTGACAGGTAGTTAATTGACCTAAGCGAGAAGTTCGTCAGCTTAGCTAAGAACTATCATGGCGTGTTATGCAAACAGTTGCTTTTTTGCTTGCAAACGGAAGATTCCCGGTTCGATCCCCAGTCATTGTATGCTGGAACATAACTTTTTGTATTTTTGTTACACCTAAATTTAGTATTGTTTTTTTATTTTTATTTAATTTTTCTTACTATCATAAATCGATTATTAAGTATGGGCTACACGTATTCTTTTATTTTTACAAAGATAATTAGAAATTATACTCTTCCTAATCTCTCTGATTTTTACAATCAGGACATCCTCACTGCAATAAAAACCGGGCAAGTGCGAGTCGGACTCGCGCACGAAGGGTTCCGTGCCATAATGCAAAAAAAAAAACAAAAAAAAAGCAAAAAAAAACGGTCACCCATCCAAGTACTGACCACTCCCGACGTTGCTTAACTTTGGTCAAAAATCACGTTTGTTGTATGGGAGCCCCATTCAAATCTTTATTTTATTCTGTTTTTAGTATTTGTTGTTATAGCGGCAACAGAAATACATCATCTGTGAAAATTTCAACTGTCTAGCTATTACGGTTCGTGAGATACAGCCTGGTGACAGACGGACGGACGGACGGACGGACGGACGGACGGACGGACAGCGAAGTCTTAGTAATAGGGTCCCGTTTTACCCTTTGGGTACGGAACCCTAAGAAGTCTTAGTAATAGGGTCCCGTTTTACCCTTTGGGTACGGAACCCTAAAAAGAAGTGTATAAAATTTCCTTTGGTTAAAAATAATGGATTTTGTCTATGAATGAAAAACACAATTATTACTATAGTTTGTTTTTTTTAGCATTAGAAATAAGGTAAACAATCTTGACGTGTCTTTTAATTGGAAAACACATTTTAAAAATAAGTTACGGCAAATACGTAACAATTATAAATCTAATACGATCATTTATATTCTTCTGCTTTCATAAGTAATAGTTTTTGATTTAAAAAAAACCTGATAACACTGAGTATGTGGGGGAAGCGCTGCTGGCCTAGCGGAAAGCAATTCGGAGGTCGCGGGTTCTAACCCCGGCTCGTACCAATTATTTTTCGAACTTTTGTACGAAATAGCATTTGATACCTACCTATTTATACACCGATACCTATTTTTCGGTGAAAGAAAACAATGTGAGGAAACCGGACTAATCCAAATAAGTTTACTCTCTGGGTTGGAAGGTCAGGGCAGTCGCTTTCGTAAAAACTAGTGCGCATGCCAATTCTGGGATTAGTTGCCAAGCGGAGATTGAATATCTGGGAGACCGACCAAAGCTTACAAAACATAAAAACTCATAAATGCGCGTTTTCTCATAGACCTAGCTAAGAGATCAAACCCCTTATAGCAAATTTCATCTAAATCGTTAGAGCCGTTTCTGATATCATCCAAATATATAAATAAATAATTATATATCTAATAATTGCTCGTTTAAAGGTAAGATAACACAAAGGAGAAACAAAAAGAAATTACCTACTCGCATCAGTCTTGAACCCCAATCCTTTTGCACGTATTTCCACGAACATACCGTTACGCTATTGCAACATACTTACGTTGTGTGAAATTGTCTACTACAAGGATCACGGAAACACTGTTTGCATGTGTGAGTAATAGTAGGAAAGAGCGTGACAGCAACACTCCGTCGAATTAAAAAGGTGGTTTTTGCACAATGAAGTATTCAATGTTTATTTTAATAGTTCAATATTTACTTAAAGAGTGCGCGAAACATACTTTTAAGTATACAAATACCAAGACCATTTCACAAAAAAATTAAATCTGAAAATTTGCAAAAGTGGTGCCATCTAGCGAGAGTTAAGTTTTGAGTAACCTAGGCGAACCACCTTAAGCTGGCTCATTTTACTTAAAGGAGACATTCCTTTATTTTTAAAAAGAAACAAAACTTGGTACAAAACAAAATTTTTATGGTAGTCTCATTGCGGCCTTTGTATTAGAACAATAATAATCCAACCAAAATTTCGGGTCGACAATTGAGTCCAGGCCTGCTACCAAAACCTGATGTCCTATTTAAGGTGAGGCGGCACTAAACATAGGTCCGCTCGTGCATGGAATACTGCTGCCACTGGCTATCAAATCTGCTGCAGACTTTTTTTGGTCCGACTATCAGCTGGCAGCCCTGGACTCGATAGAGCGCCGGGCTCATATACTTTTTGGCGATGGCTGTCAAATCAAAGTTACAAAGCCTCGATCATAATATCATCGCCGACGAGTTACATGTCTATCGGTGTTCTATCGGATATATCCTAGGGAGTGCGCAAAAGAATGTGTTATTCCCACTAGTTACCACCAAGTTCTTACCAGTGGTAACTACTGGGCATTTTTTCCCACCTTTTACCACTGGTAAAAAAAATCCCACTAGTTACCACCAACTCGGCTTGGTGGTAACTACTGGGAATTTTTATTCCCAGTAGTTACCACCAAAATATTGTTAGAATTCAATACTAATAAAAACAGTATAAATAGTTTAGTATAAATGTAGCGTGCTGAAATAAATAATTATGTGTCGCTTAGTGATTCAGTAAACTGCTTTAAATGTGATCAAAAATATTAAAACAGTTTTACCGGTATAAGTTTAAAAACTAAAATAGAAGAGTCTCATTCTAGTTAACTAGAAATTAACTTATTATCCGAATAAAATTTATCTTATTAACTGTAAATTGAATTACATATTTATACAAACGAACAAACCAATCAGTCAAAAACGGACAGAACTGATTTCGTTTTATTATTTAGAGCTACTTCATTTCGTTCTATTATAAGTATTATAACACGACGCAGAGCTGGAATATGTAGGTATTCATAATTTGTAGTCAGGCTAAATAAAAGGGCATGGTTGTTATTAAAACCGCTTAGGGCGCGCTTCGGATGGGCTGACGGCTGACTGCTCGGACTAACCAGCGTAGGTTCGCATTCCAATTACGCTCGGGTACATCGCTCGGTCATGTTACGCTGGTTGGCTCGATTGCTTTTAAACACCCACGCTAGCGGGACGGTAATAACACTCTACCAGTGGGGCATCAGTAGTCAGAGGGTACACTTCTTTTTTTTTATTTAACTTTTATTCTTTTGGAAAATATGTTTATCGGAAGACCGTGTAAGTAATTAAAATCGCATAAAACAACCTTAAATTGAGTTTTAAGAATTGTACGTTTGTATAAATATGTAATTCAATTTACAGCTAAGAAGATAAATTTAATCCGGATAATAAGTTAATTGCTTCTTAACTAGAATGAGACTCTTCTACTTTAGTGGTTACGCTTATACCGGTAAAACTGGTTTAATATGTTTGATCACTTTTAAAGCAGTTTACTGAATCACTAACTGATGTATAATTATTTATTACAGCACGCTACATTTATCCTTTAGTATTTATACTGTTTTTATTAGTATTGCATTCTAGCAATATTTTGGTGGTAACTACTGGGAAAAAAATTCCCACCTTTTACCAGTGGTAACTAGTGGGAATAAAAATTCCCAGTAGTTACCAGTGGTTTACCACAGGTGGGGAAAAAAATCCCAGTAGTTACCACCCGTAAGAACTTGGTGTTAACTAGTGGGAATAACCCAAAAGAATTGCACGACCTGATCCCACCTTTCCCTTTTCATCATCGGACGTCATAGAGGTACAATAATACACCGTGTTTTTTTTTATTTCCGTTAATTTCAAGGGTGCATTCCTGAGCTTAAATCAAATTACTTTCTCAAAGACACCAATATTCTAATTAACTCAATTTCGGAGATAATCAATAATTTATTTTTTTCCTATAAGGCCTCTACAAGCGTGTACACTTGCCTTAGTGCCGGTTTACATATTGATAAGTGTTTAGAATGAGTTCATACATCTGCTATTAAACTTAAGTACAATCTCGGTCGATTTATGTTCAAAATAACATTGACATGTCACAGATTTCAATTGTTTGGTTGAGTTAAATGTAAGGCCCGTGTTACTACACCGCTATGTGCTACATTTAATTACTTTTTAAAACTTAATATTTCTACAAAAAAAGGAAAAAAAGATTTTTTTTTAATTATCTACGCCATTTAGTTCTCTTAAGGTGGCCACTGACGAGCCATCCAACAGTCCAAATAGCGTGGCTGCAATCCAAAATCGGTCCGTGAATGTTTAATATTAGGATGCCTTCCATTTGGATGAATCCATTGTAACGGCATCCATTTGGAAGGCTCGTCAGTGGCCTGCTTTAAACGTACTTATCCATACCCCGAAGGTAACGGAATTCAATAAAAACACGGTGTATAGATATGACACGGGGGTGGGGCTAAACGACCGAACCAGATGCACTTATGGCAATTTCAGTAGGAGTAGCAGAGAAAGCGGTATTATTGCTTGTCCTTGTCACAGTCTCACTTTTTGTTTGTTCCCCACCAAAATTTATTTATATGGTTTATGGTGGGCAACAAATAACCCGACCGAATTACGTAGATTGTTTTTGGTATTTTGTCAGGAATGTTAAAACGTGTTTTTAATATTGTCGCTTTGCGAATGTTTTATCCCTCACGGAGGCACGCGTATAGCTCATCTATGTACCTAATACTAGGTCTATGTGAATGTCGGACGTCCAGGCGGGAGGAGCAAAGCGACTGCACCCGTTCGTTGTTAATATTCTATAGTTGGTCAAGCAGATCTTGTCAGTAGAAAAAGGCGGCAAATTTGAAAAATGTAGGCACGAAGGGATATCGTCTCATAGAAAATTTGAATTTCGCGCCTTTTTCTACTGACAAGATTTGCTTGACCATCTATATTTGTCCGCACAAAACGATTTGCCTCATCTTTTTTGTAAGGACGATTAAGGAATGGAATGCGCTCCCGTCATCTGTGTTTCCTGGGAAATTTGACCTCGGTGCAGTGGCGTAACTAGGGGGGGGTTGGAGGGGGCACGTGCCCCGGGCGCCGTCCAAAGGGGGGCGCAAAAATGGGCAAAAGACTACCTCTCCGCCTTGCCAAAAGCACAGCAGCAGGGATACTTTCGTCAGTCGTATTTACCACCACTGTGAAGTGTGAAATGTGGATGGTAATCTGGCCCACAGCTCAAAAGAGAAAGCCGATATTTTAGGTACTCCTATCAAGCAGAGGGATATTCGGCGGGAGTTACTATGCTTTCATTTTATAAGGCGAGCGGGCTGAGTGCTTCAGAGCTGTGTCCCATGTTAGCGCGTCTTTTCCGTCAGGGGTCTCCTGTCGGGAAGTTACCATCTTATGGACTGTCCAAGAGACTACCTATGCAAATGGATCGCTAGCCCTTTGTCCGGCAAGCACATATATGCCGTAGTAGACGGAACCTGCTCCAATAGCAGCTGCTGCTGCGTATCTGTCGGACGACAGTAGGTACTGGGGATTCCTATACAGGGTGGCTAAAAATAACTACACTCCCGTTGCTAGGGAGGTTTTGGGATTTTACTGAGCAACTTTTACTACGGGACCAACCCCGATCTCGCGAAAAAAAAGTTTGCCTTATAAAGAAAAAAAAAGGTAAAGTACAATGAGCTGTTGTCTGAAAAATTGTTTAACATGCTGTCTAACTAGGCAACTGCCATCGGTTACAGCTTGCCATCACTGCACCGCTCGCCGTAGGCAGAGTGTTTATCCTCACACCCTAGAATCTAAATGGTCGCGCTCTGTGCGGTTTAAGAGGAATTCCCTTCACAGCGGGCGGGAGGAAATTCGTCGAGAAAAGGGAGCTCATTCACAATAAGTTAAATAAGATTCCCTTTTCTCGAGAGGCTACAGGCTATGGTGACCTCCAAAAAAGAAGTGTATACGTTTTAAAATGGTCGGCAACGCGCATGTAATATAACACCCCTGGAGTGTAGGCGTCCATATGATGCGGTGACCGCTTACCATCAGGTGGGTCGTAAGCTTGTTAGCCACCGATGTACCAAAAAAACACATACAGGGCGTCCCAAGACTATGGGACCCCAAGGGAAAGTACCTTAAATATCGTAGATAGGATATTTTGCTGAAAGAAGACATTATTTTAATTTCAAAAACAATTTAAACTGCATTCATAGATTTTTAAATAATTACATGGTTGAACCGGGAATCGAACTCGCTGCACGAGAAAAAAATCACCTGTAGTTTTATCATACCGATCGAAAGGATTCATGATAAGGATTATTTTTGGATGATTTTTTTTCTCGTGTAGCGGGTTCGATTCCCGGTTCAACCATGTAATTATTTAAAAATCTATGAATGCAGTTTAAATTGTTTTTTTGAATTAAAATAATGTCTTCTTTCAGCAAAATATCCTATCTACGATATTTAAGGTACTTTCCCTTGATGTCCCATCCCATAGTCTTGGGACGCCCTGTATACACTGTATTTGTCTAAGTTATAAGTAAACTTTAATAAGTAACAAAGTGACCCTTTCGTTAGTTCATTTAGTTTGGGGGGGGGGGCAAATTTGGTGCCCCGGGCGCCATATCCTCTAGCTACGCCACTGCCTCGGTGTCTTTAAAGCAAGAGTGAATAGGCTATTATTACTTACTGAGCCGGTAAGCTCCATCATCTTAGGCTCTGTTTTCGCTTTCCATCAGGTGTGACTAGAGCCAATCCCCGTTTAGTTTATTATAAAAAATATATATACAAAGAGTACTATTGTATTATTTCAGTAGTTAGTGCCTATACCCAAAGTGCGACATAAAATAGTAGAAATTAAATAAACTGGAACTAAAAATCTTCGATACTAAATTGATGCCATTTTTTTAAGCATTTTACGTCAAAAAAGAGAGACAGTAACGTAGAAAGTGGCGCCCTTATTTATATTCTACTGGTTTTTGTCACACTGTAATTTGAGGCAGGAAATAGGCAATATTACGCAAAACCCTGCGTTAATAGCACATCCCAGGGCCTACCGCGAAACACGTAAATCGAAATATCGTTTTCTGCCTCTATCACTCATGGCCATTCGATCGACAGAGAGGCAGATAACGAAATTTCGATTATCACGTTTTGCGGTAGCCTATCTGTAAACATAGGCACTGTAAGCAAATCACCTTGATGCATCAATGTCATAGTGAAAATTGTCAAGAAACTCGGGGGGATCAGGGCTTTGCACATAGCAAGACCGAGCCGGGCCCGCACCGTGCCATTCCCGAGCCCTGGTGATGACATAAAGGTGGTACTGACGAACCTTCCAACAGTCCAAATAGCGTGGCTACATTCCAAAATCGGTCCGTGAATGTCAAAAATGTACAATGTTTAGTATTAGGATGCCGTCCATTTGGATGAATCCATTGTAACGGCATCCATTTGGAAGGCTGGTCAGTAGCCTGCTTAACGCTTTGCATAGAAAAGGAAGCTCCGGTAGCTCCGGCGGCCCGGCCACAGCCCGGTCTAACGTGAGTCATCCTAAACTGGAAAAAAACCGGAAAAAACGAAATTTTGTGTTGTTTTTTGTGTGTGCGATAAGCATTTGTTTTTTTCCGGGATTTTCATCCCTAATTCCACCCAGTAATAAAAACTGACTTTTCTAAATATGGTTTAATTACAACTTGCGTGAATAGGCATTTTTGAGCGTTCATAGGTGAATGTGTGGAGCGAGCATTATTTGACGTGTAGGTGTGGGTTCAACAAAAAGAGCGCTTGTCAATAAGGCGTTCGTGTTGTTAAAATTCAATTAATAATAGCCTTTATCGACCATCAACAGTGTAGTCCCCTTTTGATTGATGGAAATTGTCACATATAGTTCCACTACTCGCCGCCGCACCATGAATAGCGCTTTAGTTCATCTATCGCTCACAAGATGTCATTAATTCCTGTAAACGTATATATTGAAAAAAAAAAACTTTACTCTATGCTATAAAATACCCTTTCGCACGTCAAAAACTCCAAGATGGTGCCCAAGCCCATGGACAAAAAAGTCTAGCGATAGTATCCATGCCTGTCAAAATTTGACATTAGCAATCCACAGTTAGGTGACAACCGAACCAAACCGACTTAACCGACCTACCCCGAGTTCAAAGTCATTATAAACCGTATAGTAGTAATAAAACAAAGTTGATTTTTTCTTACTTATTTTTTCGATCACAAGTTTGCGATAGAACGCGATTCCATTGAACAATGCGATACAATCATCTGTTGATGTGATGTTGATTTGAAATGTCAGCTTTGCACAAGTGGAATAAGGCCCCAGCAAACATTAAATGTTTATTGTCTAATCATTATCATTATTTGCTGTGCTTAGTTGTATTTATTGATTATTTTTATTACTTATAAACCTACTTATTTACATATTAACTTTTGGACATTAGTCAATCTCATCAAAATTGTGGATATTTTCCTTTGATTTATTATTCTGTTAGTTTCGTTGTACTTACCAATGACTCCTTATTTAAATAACGAAGGCGCCTTTTACTTGGACCTAAATACTTTTCTAAGGGAATATTTAAATAATGATTGCTTGACACTTCTACCAAGAGCGTACGGAATTATACTTTTATTTCTTTTGAAGATATAAAAGATAAATAAGTTTTTGGCAAAAATTACATTTTTGGTACAAGCTTTTATCGCTGACTGTACTTTTCTTATGACAGACAACTAATGCTCGTCGAGACAATTCTAAAAACCCCTAACACAATTGGGTTGCGTTGTTTCATCACGGAGTTCCTATGGCCACCTCCTGTCTCCATCATCAGATCAGCTCGATGGTACCATTATTATTGCATTGTCATGCGATTTATACATGCATGCAAATTTTCAGCTCAATCGGAAACCGGGAAGTGGTTCAAATTTAACTTGCAAGATTTGATTACAGACAGACAGACAGACAGACAACGGTCAGGTGAAACTAAATAAAAGCTTGTAAAAATACAACTAAAAATAACAATCAGTGTTGAGTAGGTACACAACCACGTGATAACCTGATAGTGATAATAATAAAATGGTAAAGGGGCCCACTGATTAACAGTCCGCCGGACGGTATCGGCCTGTCAGTTAGCACAAAATTTTGACAGTTCCGAACAACTGACAGGCCGATACCGGCCGGCGGACTGTTAGTCAGTGGGCACCTTAAGGCTCATTTGGTGGACAGTGCTTTATAAATCGACTAGGTACTATTGTAAACAGCCCAGTGAAAGTACCTGTAACGGAAATGAAGAATTTTATGCTATAGCCTATAGTAAACTATACTACAACAACAGTACACTTAAATGAACATTAAATAAACAATATATTGATATGTAGGTTATAGTTAATGTACATATTGCACAGGTATGCAAAAAAGAACTCGATATATGTCATGTTTCTTTATTCATTTATAATAAATAAGTATCTACTTAAATAAACACACACTGGTGACAAGGTGAACCAAACGAGCAATTATTTTACAGCAAGCAGCAGCCTGCATGTCTTTACAATATTAAGTGTTTTAAGCTAATACTAAAGTGTGCATTCTCTTCGCAAATTCTGAGTTGTAAGAGATTGCAACAACGCACAATCTATTTTGATAGATCAATTACTATACATTATTAGAGATGTTTTTTTATTAATGTTTGCTGTGCTCAGTTGTATTTATTGATTATTACTTATATATGTACCTACTTATTTATTAACTTTTGGACACTAGCCAATCTCTTAAAAAATATATCATTCACAATTCCACTGACACTTTCACATAAACAATCGCATTATTTGAATATGATAAATAACTATGCACTTTTTAATTTAACAGTGCAGTATCTTGAGCTTGTTTGCTCGGTTTCACCTCTCTGCAGTCTCTAAAATACCGGCCACTCGTATCAGCGAGCTCCGGCGCCACGGCTAGGTGGATAGTGGTCTGCGCTCCTTCCCACGGTGTTTTACAAAATGGCTTCACCTAAGACCTAATAATAACCTAATGTAAGACCTAATGTTTCTAAGAGAAATGTTAATGATAACATTAACTGTATCGACTAGTAGAATAAGATTGCGAGTTTTTATTTTTTTGAATTTTTAGTCGGTGCGAGTCCCGGGCGAGGCAAGCGAGTTTTAGAAAATCTTTGAATGCAGTTTTGTTTCTTTTTAAAAATAAAGGAATGTCTCCTTTAAGTAAAATGAGCCAGCTTAAGGATTTAAGGTAGTTTCCCTCCAGGGCCCGACTTATCTTTCCACCCTGTATTTATATGTAGGTTATAGTTAATTTACATATTGCACTTATGCAAAAAATAACCCGACATATGTCATGTTTCTTTATTCATTTATAATAAATACCTACTTAATAAAATAACACACTGGTGACAAGGTGAACCAAACGAGCAATTATTTTACAGCAAGCAGCAGCCTGCGTGTCTTTTTACAATTTAAAGTGTTTTAAGCTAAATAATAAAGAGTGCATTCTCTTCGCAAATTCTGAGTTGTAAAATATTGTAACAAAGCACAATCTATTTAGTTACTACAAATTTGTACTACAAATGTTAATATTTAAATAAGTAGGTTTGTAAGTAATAATCAATAAATACAACTGAGCACAGGGGGTATATTCGAGAACGGACATTTGACGTATCAGGGGGATATCCAGTTGATGCGGATAAATCATGACTTGTGGAATCGCGTACAATCACCACCTGTCAGTGAACTCTATCCACACTAGAGGTGGGTGTTGTACTGAAATAGTTTTTGGGACAGGTTTTTCCTAATGGACGACGTTTTGTTTGTCGAGTATTTAAAAGCACGGTACCTCCATTCTTATTTTTACTTTAAGTAAAATATTTTTTTGTTAACAGACAGTCGTCTGGGTGTCTGTTGGATCAAAAAATAATGGAAATAATTTTTACATTGTTAATATGTCATTTGATTAATGGCCTTGACTCAAAACGTCACGATACGTCAGATCAGACTAATGAAAAGTCGATATTTGCATAAATAACCCTTATTTGTAAGTCGCTTAAGTACGGTAAACACGTAAATTGCCTATTTGGGGTGGTACACGTAAAACTGGTATTTTCATAGAAACGTACTTTTGGTACGCATTTTGCCAACGTGTCCCAGCTCTAGTTAGGATCACAATGTATCGCAAGTTGTTACATTTGACAACTTGTGATCGTAACTGTCAATGAAACTAGACTTTTTTGTCGATGGGTATGGCTGCCATATTTGGATTTATGACATTCAAAAGGGGATCCTACGGCATAGAGTAAACTGCATGCTCATTTTTCTACAATACTTTGATTCTTCTACTGGACGCAAGATGGAGTTAGCAGTCAAATTTCGATCTTGGCGTTATAAAAGTAAACCGCAAGAACATGACATGCAGTTGCGTGGGTGTAGATCTATCATGAAACGAACATGTGACAATTGTCTATAATTAAAAAAATAATTGACAAATAATAATATAAAGCGATACAATACTACTTCAAAATGGCAAAAAGAAAACAGATTTATTATAAACATACTTACAAATCATATAGGTAAAAAGTATAATTTTTAAACCAATGGTCGTGGGTCCTAACCCCGGCTATTAACAATGACTTTGTTGTAACTATCTTAACCAATTGCTTTTCTGTGAAGTAAAATAATTATCATGAGGAAGATGGAGTAGCCACAATAAGGTATATATTTTTCCCCTCTGGGTTAGATGGCAGGGAGAGATAGTGGAGAAAGCGGCAAAATAAGCATTAATTGTGTTGTTAAAAGCCCTAAGCCATGAGCCAGGGTATGTGAGGTGCATGATTACTTGATTAGGGGCTAAACTCTGGAAAACCGGACCTTCGGCGACTAGCTGCCAACTTTCCCAACTCACTTTTACATCAGCTCCTTTGATTAATAAATTCAGGTAAAATTCGTAAGAACTAAGTGCCTGTGCCATTCTCTACATTGGACGCTATGCCTAATTAGTTGTTATTGATGTTGAATTTTCAGTGGCATATAAGACACCGGTCGTATAACGACTTAGAAATTTGGATGTTTTCAGCTTGAATGAATAGCAAACTGGAGAGTTTTTGATTAATTTAAAACTTATTATTTTAGGTATTTTGTGACGAAAGGTCTTCACAGACATCGACAGAAAATCGGGAAAGCCCGGCCAGATGCGTCAGACCACGCAAAATGGAGGATTCCATGCCTACTTCTTCTACCATGTATAGGTATCCATAATAAAATTATGTCATTAAAATACCGTTTCTTCGCAGCACTACACTTCAGTCCTTTTATTAGAATATGTAAATAATTTTGTTCTGTGAAACTTATTTTGTGTTACGAGGCTTACGAGTTACTTTGACCTACTCGTATTTTGCCACCTTAATAATAGTAGCCTCGAATTGGTTGTTATTTGTGGCTTTCCATAAAATAAGGGTACGTCTTTATGCTTCAAATGCAATAAGGACGTTTTCATCTGAAATTCCAATAGAACTTGGAAATTCCAGAAGCCACATTTTTACAAGCTTTTATGTAGTTTCACTTTCACCTGCCCCGTTGTTTGTTTGTATCAATCAAATCTAAATACCCACTTCCCGGGTGTTCAATTAAGCTGAAAATTTGCATGCATAAGTAATCAAGTTTTCACAGATGTTTCGAATAAATATAGTTTTTTCAAAGGTTGTCTCCTTTCAATCATAGACAGAGACAATCATACAATCTTTGTCTTACACTTTACACTAGTACTAGCACCCAAAAGAAAAGGACGACTATAGATTTCCCGGTTCTTACTGACTGACAAATTGGTTTGACCAACTACTTATATAACATTGATGGATCAAGGCGGTTTGTTTACAGCCTGCCGCGAAACCCGAAAAGCGATATTTCTTTATCTGCCACTCTATCGCTCGGATATGCAAGAGTGATAGAGTGGCAGTTAACGAATTTGGAATTTCGTGTTTCACCGTAGGCCCTTTGTTTGTGGTAATTTTTCCCAAAAGACGAATAGAAGTACGCACGATAAACGCCAAAAAGTTGCTATTTAAATGCTTATCATATTAATTTAAATCGTCGTTGGTGGTTCTTGCTTGTGTGAGTTATATAGATGGTCAAGCAAATCTTTTCAGTTATAAAAGGCGCGAAATTCAAATTTTCTATGAGTCGATATCCCTTCGCGCGTACATTTTTCAAATTTGCCGCCTTTTTCTACTGACAAAATCTGCTTGACCAACTATAAATGTCACTGTACCTTCACCTGCGGACTCAACCTTCACGTTATATTTTTTTTTTCAATGTTCACGCTGTCATAGTAACGAAAATAATAAACACGTCAATCGAAGTCAAGAAATTTATATCCAAGAAAAAAATGCATATTATATAAAAAAAATATGAAAAAGGAAAATATTATACAATGTTATGTAAAGAGCTTTATTTTCATATGACCCAAGACTTAGTCGAAGATTTCAGAAACCAATATCCAGCAAGCACCGTCTGGCTCTCTGCTTGTAAGATATGGAAATACAATGCACGTACCTACATATAAATATGTGTAATCATGTGCCGAAGCATATTATTAAGAGGCAAGGGGATGTCCGGTTCTCCATACAAACGTAGTCGCAATTTTCCTCTCTGGATATTGATATTATGGAATATGGAATATCAAAAAACTGACAGTGCTCAATGCATTCTGCTACATTCTTCAAATTTAGATTTCAGCTTTCAGGTTTTGGCATTATTTTCTTCCATCAATCTCACGTTCTTCAGTGTTCATGTGTTAAAGGCAAAACCTGGGCCTTGGGGTCCAAATAAGTAAATTAATAGAATTAAAATAGAAAATGTACGTAGGACACGAAAGATATATTTTCCAAGAAGACAGTTGACAATATTGACATAAACTTTTTAATGTTGGGATAAAAACTCCATTCTGCAACATCATGTGTACAGATTTGTTCAGTTTCAGCACAGATTATAGTTACTTTATGGTTTCAGGAACGCGTGAAAAACGAAAGCTTAAAAGATAATAAATTTACGATGGCTGTGGGAAAGCAACAATAATTTAAAGCATCGATATAAGATAATCATCTATAAACTGTTTTCGGCCATAGCGAATACGTTTACCGCTAAGAATGTCTCAAAGTAAAAAAAAGAAGTAAGTAAATATTAACTGGCGTGTCTCACTCCGCGATTTCGTTGCTTTGCTACAGGTAGCTAAAAGTACGTCCGTTCGGCTCCAATTTTGGGGTTTGCCATAAGCCGCGCGTGGCGCTGTCGCCACCTAGCGGCCATATCTGTGCTGATCGTAACAGACGCGTTTTGTTAGAGAGTGAGTCTTCTGTACTTAGTACTATTATTTATTCTGTGATTAAGCTCATAAGTACACTAAGGTAGAATTGTCCGTCTATCCGTCCATATGCCACAGCAATTTTACTCAAAAACTATACTATAATGAAATTTGGAAAGTAGGTATTTTTAATTTTGTAAGCCACTACTTACTCGTAGGTTAGAATTTCAACCGGTTGGCGGTGGTGAACCGATTTGGATTTTTTTTTAAAGTATAGGTATCCCGTTTTTATCAAATCCCAGTTCTGATGATGGGTCCATCCGAACTCCTCGAATCTTATAAGTAGGCATACATATAGCGATTTTTGTGTTTTCATCAATAAAGCAAGTATTTACGTTCAAAAAAAGTGACATTTAGTGAAGTGGATCTACTCATAGGAGGTTTGTTTTTAGGGTTCCGTACGTCAAAAAGAAAAAAAACGGAGCCCTTATAGGATCACTCGTGCGTCTGTCTGTCCGTCTGTCTGTCCGTCTGTCACAGCCTATTTGCTCCAAAACTACTGGACCAATTAAGTTGAAATTTGGTACACATATGTAAATTAGTAGTAGTTTTTTTTTATAATTTTAAAATACATTTATTCGAAGTTATTTAAGAAAATAGCCTAAAAGTTACTTATCTCCGAAACTACTAAGTCTAAAATTTTGAAATACAAAAAATACACAAAATATAAATACATAAAATCTTCACTTGTAGATGACAGGAAAACCTATTAGAAGTGTGCAGTCAAGCGTGAGTCGGACTTATGTACGGAACCCTAGAAACGCGAGTCCGACTCGCACTTGGCCGGTTTTTTTAAATTACGTGTAGGTATGTTAGTAAGTAGATTTTTTGGTACTAGAAATAATATTAGTATATATATAGGTATACATACTTAACTTAATAGTTTTTCTTTCACCTATGTAAGTAATATGTAAAAGGGACCGAAATATGTAATAAGAGGTGTAAAGTAAATACGAGTACAAGTTATTTTTTTAGGTCCCGTACCTCAAAAGGAAAAAACGGGACCCTTTAAGGATCAATTCGTTATCCGTCCGTCTATCCGTCTGTCCGTCTGTCTGTCTATCCGTCCGTCTGTCTGTCTGTCAAGTCAAGGCCCTTTATCTCGGGAACGGGTGTAGGTATCGAGTTGAAGAGGAATAAAGTTAATACGATTAATTACTTACTATAAAGTACTCGTATGTCTAAAGAAAGAACGCTATGATAAGCAGAAAGTAATTCTTTAGGTTTCCGTACTTCATAAGGAAAAAACAGGACACTTTTAGGATCACTTTATTGTCCGTCTGTCCGTCCGTCCGTCCGTCTGTCCGTCTATCCGTCTGTGCATCCGTCCGTCTGTCCATCTTTCTACCTATCTCTGTGAATGATCATTCCGTAAGAATTTATTCCTAACTCGTCTAATCTTACAGACATAATACATTTAAATTTGTTGTTGAATCATATGATGATCAAGCATTCAGATTAAATAAAATGAGTGATATTTAATGAAGTGGAACTGCTGATGAAGACCAGCTGGAACACCCTAACGACGCGTATTTCACGTTTGGCAATATGTCTTCTTCGTTATGTTTAATCTGCAAGTTATTTTTAAGCATCATTTTAGTCGAGACCTATTTCTGGTGATGGGTTCCAGAAAGAATAGACGAAACTTTTCAAATATTTTATATATAGGTAGGTACTTATAGTATATTTTTACATTTGCATTTAAAGAGTGCTATTTGGTGAATGGAACTTTTTCATGAAGACCAGAAAGTAACTTCTCCATGACAAGTATTTAATAGGTGTTTCGGCTTAGGCTTTTAATTATTTATTATTTATACCCTCCCGGGCGGAAGAGAGGGAGGAAGAGAACTGACCACAGCGAGTATAGAATCACTCCACCTTATAAAACCAAGTCCCCCGCCGCGCTGTTTGTGTGTATGTATGTTCGCGATAGACCCAAAAACTACAGATCGGATTTTCATGCGGTTTTCATCTATCAACAGAGTGATTCTTGAGGAAGATTTAGGTGTATAATCTGTTAAGGTTTTGTGTAACCCGTGCGAAGCCGGGGCGGGTCGCGGGGTTGCATGGTACTAACCAATATGGCGTAGTGGTATCGTCTTGGGTCGTCCTATTCGTTTTTCGCCAAGTTCTTAAATTAGTCCTATTTTGCTTTCGTCACGCATTCTACATTGAAAGCCACCGACGATTGTGACGAATGTAGAATGGGTGACGAAAGCAGAATAGGACTAATTTAAGAACTTGACGAAAAACGAATGGGACAACCCAAGACGATACCGGCGTAGTTGGTGTTCATTATACGTAGGTTTAGGAACTTGTCGCTTTTTTAAAATTTAATTTCCATAATATCGATCCTAGAAGAAAAATTGTGAGGACCAAACTTGTAGAGAATCAAATTTCCTACAATTTTTGTCCTCACGGTTTTACTGTAAAATCAAAAATGCCCGAGTTATTCAAGAAAAACCGTTTTTTGAATATACACAGAAGCCTGATTCAGTCTACTTTTTGAATTTATACTCCCTTGACCCCCCCGAGGGACCTACGAAAAAAAATCCAAGAACTGATTATTCACAGGTCAAAATCTATAATGACTGAACTAAGATACCTACAAAGCAGGTGTTATTTGCCCGTCTTTATACACCTGTATCCTGTATACAGTTATACATACAACCTACGGAACATTTTATTTAATTAGATGGGTGATGGGAGGCATGTTTGACCTTACAAATGACTGTGCCCAAACATTTCCGAAACATATCGAACGTTTTAGTTGCAGTTTTCAGTAGTGTAAAATAATTGGTATATTTATCGTACCTCGTGTTATAAATGTAAATATAATATATTATTTTTTAGGTTCAATGTACTGGCATTGGTTTCACCAAGAACGATGAGCGAGAAGCGATTAGAGCTAGAAAACTGGAAACGAGTTGGGGCGTCCGGCTGCGACCGAAGCGAGTTTTTGAATGCGAGTTTGACGTTTTAAACACCGTATTTAAGGTTAATTAAGGTCTACAAGCTTCGAGAAGTAGGTCAACCGCCGAATCCAACTCGGTTGGGCAGCGTTCGGGAAACTACGTAATGTCTTTTCGTCCGACATACCTCAGTGCCTCAAGACGAAAGTCTTTAATCAATGTGTGTTACCAGTGATAACACTGATAACTTACGGCTCCGAAACGTGGTCTTTCACTATCGGCCTCATCTCAAAATTCAAAGTCGCTCAACGAGCTATGGAGAGGGCTATGCTCGGAGTTTCTCTGCGTGATCGAATCAGAAATGAGGAGATCCGTAGACGAACTAAAGTCACCGACATAGCCCACCGGATTAGCAAGCTGAAGTGGCAATGGGCAGGCCACATTGCGCGCAGAGAAGATGGCCGATGGGGTCGAAAAGTGCTCGAGTGGAGACCACGGACTAGCAAACGCAGCGTAGGACGTCCACCCACAAGATGGACGGACGACCTTGTTAAGGCCGCCGGAAGACGCTGGATGCGGATTGCTTCCAACCGGTACGAGTGGAGGTCCAAGGGGGAGGCCTATGTTCAGCAGTGGACGTCTTATGGCTGAGATGATGATGATGATGATGAAGGTCTACAAGCAAATATCAGCCTTCGTGAATTAAGTATTGTAACCTTAGTCACAGAACAGTAGTACAGTGGAACCTCGATAGCACGGATCTCAAGGGAAACGCCAAAACTTCGTGTTAACGAGGTTTTATCTTATAGAGTGCATCGACTTAGAGAGGTTCTTGTAGGTTTTTGTTAGTCTTAAAAACACATTAAAATTCGTGTTAGGCAGGTGATTATACATAGAAACGTAAAAATACAGTTTCTTTTTTTTTGAGTTACAGAGGTTCGTTATACTGGAGTCAGTTACGGATCGCTGCCATATATGACCCAAAATTTTTTTATTAAGCTATGAGCTTCATCACATATGATCTCTGAGTAATTCTAAGCTTTTCTAGCCTCGGAGGCGATAAGAAGCGTGCGTCTAGTCGAGGAGGGCGGGGTACAAAGATGGCCGCCACCCGTCATCATTCAAAAAAATCTGTTCTGGTCTTGGTGGCTACTAGGGCAAGTTTTGTATCATTTTCGTATAAACCGAAGACGTAGAATTCATTGCTGATATTTGTTTTTTTCAGTTTCATAGTAATTTTGCAAGAAAAACGTAAAAAGATAAAAATTTGGGATGGAGGTTTTTGCTTTGAGAGCTAATAACTTTTGTATAGTGGCCAAAAGTGTCATACAAAAAATACTATAATAAAGCGCAATTGGGTAGGTAAAGTTTTTTGAAGATAGGCAAATTATATTTTTTTCCGATAGTATTTATTATAGCGATCACGGAAATGCAGCTCTTTTATTTTTATTTCATTTTATTGATTAAATATAATTTTTTAAATGATCGATATGACGTTTGTGAGATGGAATGGCAGGTCCGAGTAATTCCTTTGCACGTAGTAAATGGGACGAGATAGAAAAAAAAACGATGTCAACTGTCAGTGTCACTTAGCTCTCATTCCCGAAAAATAACTGACAAGCCTCATGTTACCTTGCGAATTGCTATTAATGTTATCATTGAGATTTTCGACGACCTCAGCACGACCCACGGACTTCTGATTCCCCACGACATCTGCGCGTATTTGGACAAAGATTGAATTTACTTTCGATAACTTGGCACTGCATAATTATTGGACAACGTTTTCTTCCCCACCCCTACACGACGGCCCCTACGCTGACCCTTGGACAGAGTTTTGCAAGAAAAATAAGCGAGTTCATACTAGATTGCGAGCAGATTCTACAGATTTTAAATTATTATCATTTAACAGTGATAAGCACAATGCCGTTGAATTAGAGGAGCAATGGCCGTACAGGAGTACGTATCCGTGAAATACATAGGTACATAAAACTTTCTTCACTTGTGTTTTGATTTTTATTATTAAATTGCCATGAGCTGTTAAGTTCGTAAACAAGAAATCGGTCTAATTTTTTCTAACAATTTCAACCATCTGTTAGTTTTGTGTGGTTATCCTCATTTTATGAATGTTGTTCTTATTTTCAGGTGGATGTAAACATTCATTGGCGGTATTATACTGATGGCTAATTAGAACCATTGAGCCATGACATACTTCCTTGCAGTGTTATTCGGCTAAGCCTCGAGCATCCTGTGAATCTGAAGGATATAATTATTTCCATAAAAAAGTGCAATCGAATTAGGACCAAGATATCCCGAGAATCTAAAGACATTTTATAAAAAATGCAATAAAATGAAAATGGGAGACTCTCTTATTTTAACAATGTTACAAGATCATGACAATGTTATGGTCTATACTTATTAAAATTTTAAAACCAACATGTCTTTATCTTTGACTTGAAAATGTACAAATGATTTGGGTTAAGTTTTATGAAATGCAACTTATGCTAAAAATCTATTATTATTATATGTCAAATTATCGTGAACTCGATGTTGCTTAAGGCGTATCCAGATTAGTCAATTTTTCGCCAATCTGATTAAATTGCCCGATCGAATCGGGACGTACGGACGCAAACGCCAATTTGGCTCGCCGAATTCAACCGCCGATAGTGACCGATAAAATGAGGTGCGGACACAAGAACACCAATTTGTGAGGCTAGTATTTTCGTTATGGGGCATTTTTTCAATTTAAATGGCTCTAATATCACCATAAATCTAAAATTGGAGATTGACGCCAATTTCATTTCTGATCAAATCGACCGATTTGATCAGTCCCGTCTGGATACCGCTTTAGCACCGCGAAAGGGCGCTGCGCGGTGCGTGGGGATTGACGCATGCGCGTACCGTATGCTTAGTATCTGTGGTAATATAATTTTTAAAAATATGCAAATAAAAGGCGGCAAAGTTTATTCGTTGTGCAATACTCAATAAGTTACCGCTTGTTATTTTAATACTCGTAATAAACAAAATGAGTTCAAGTGACGAAAACGACCTGGAATAGACGGCACACCGCCTCATTTGAAAGCAGAAGCAAACTTAATAATGAATAACTAGCTTCCTGCTAAGTCCAGGGACAAATACAACAGGACTTACGACATGCTCATGCTGTGGAAGGACACAAGAAGGACAGCTAAAACGCAAGAAACACCTACTCTGAAAGTGGTTTTTAGCGTATTTCTGTGACCAAGTGAAAACTAAAAAGCCATCTACATTTAATATAAACTGAGAATATGCGTTGTTTTTAGTGTTCCGTACAAAACTTTGTTTACGGAACACTTATGGGATCACTTCGGTCTTGCAAATCAGTTAAATACGTTTTTCTCAGAGACCGTTTGACATAGATACCTAAAATTTGGAACAGTTATAGCAATTACCACCACTCATATTGTAAATAAGTCAAAACTGTTTATTTCTTATTAAAGGGGGAAATTTAGGGGGTTGAGAGGGGTAGGCTGAAACTTTTTTCATTTGTAAGAATCGTGTGGGGTACCATTAGAAAGCTTGCAAAAAATTGAGTCGATGGACTGATTTTGACTTCATTTTAGACTGCAATAGTTTCGTCAAAAAATGCATTTAACGTTGCAAGTTTTCATACAAAAATTTTCACCTCTGTCCTGGCGATTTTCGCGAAAACTATAGCTAACAGGCAGCTGACCAGTCAATACCCAACTTAAAGAAGCATGGAGACGGCGGGAAAATTATCAGCTTAACTTTATCTTTATTAGTTTTTCAACTGCAGCTTGACCTTTGGTTGCTTAGGGCTAGCTAACTGATGCTTACACTGGTCAATTCATATTAGGCGAGAAACATCCTTAGTTAAAACTTTGGCATTGAAATTTATGACTTATGTCTTTGACACAAAGTTTAATTCTGCTTGCTTATTTTTGTGGGATATTTAATTTTATCTCAATTGCCTACTATAAGTATGAGAGAGATCTACAAAATACGACCTTATTATATTGCAAATAAGTTTCAATTTCGAACGGGCTTTCCAATCAATGGACTAGGCATATCAAAAATCTGAAAAATTCAAATTAAGAATTCCGTTCTTGACTGTCGTTGTGTTTTTTTTTCCACAATAGGACACATAGAGTTAGTAAGGCGTATAGAGATAATAAAGTCATTTAATATTTATGAACAGCTTTGGCCTCATGTATAGATTATATTGAGAGTATCTGATTCGTCCTTTTCATTAAGTACCATTACATTTCTGTATTAATTGTATAATTATAATATCTATTAATTATGTTCAGTACTTATGTATATTTTTGAATGGATCGGTGAGCAACAAGATTCAGGGCTATAACCGCGAAAATAGAAGTTCGCAAATTGCGAGCATTTTTCTCTGTCACTCTAATTACGCCTTCATTGGAGTAAAAGAGAAAGATCCCCGCAAATTGCGAATTTCGGTTTTCGCGGTAGCCCCTCAGTCCTGTTACGAGAAAATAATTTTGGAAGACTCATTCATTCAGAGATTTAATAGTATATAATAGGACAGTTAAATATCACAGTTTTTAGAAACAAAGGTAAAATTGACGAAATATTTAAAGTAAGCCGATCATGTTTTTTAGCAGTTCTAAATAATATTAAAGTCTATATATATGGCATAGAACTAGAAACAAAATCAAATAAAAAATAATAATGAGTTCTAAATTCAAATTGAAGGAGTAAGGTAAATGTACGCTTCACCGAATGCTTAAGCCCTAAACTTACGTTTATTTTTTTTATTAGTTCTGATATTTTCTTACGAATATGTTCAATACTAAAATAGAAACATAGATAAATTTGTCCTCATTTAAACATACCTATAAATTACTGAAATGATTGGACGTGTATTAAAAACATTTTCAAAGTCATTTCTTCCAATTTCCTTGTTTGTACCGTTTACCGAACTAAGAAACGTGATTTGCACATTATACCGAATAGGGAGCCCGCATTACCGAACTAGGAAATAATTGTATGAAAATATGGTGTTGAGTGGTGCTCAAACTTCAGTAGTTCACTATTAAATCCCTACTATGCTTCGTTTTTTAGCATTATAAAGATGGTAAGCGATCTCGACGTGTCTTTTTTATTGAAAAATACTTTTGAAAAATAAGTCAGTAAGTAAGGTACGCAACAATTATAAAACATGTACGCATGTGTATAAAAAAATTTGGCTGTTTCATAAATTTTGGCTCGTCCATTTTCTATGGAAGGGTAAATTTTTTTTCACGATTTCGGAGTTGGTCCCATGTAAATGTTGCTCAGTATAATCCCAAAACCTCCCTGGGAATGGGAATGTAGTTAATTTTTAGCCACCCTGTCTGTATGGGAACCCCGGAATTTCATAACAAAAGATAAAAGTTTAAAAAATCACAATCGCCCACGACGAGAGGAATCTAAAAAAAATTTTTGGACATCTAGGTTTGGACCACCCTGTATAAAATATTATTGCTTCATTATTTTTATTATCCTATTCAGTTTTTTTGTCCACATTCCAAGACTATTATCAGGCGTCCAATAAGTATGACTAAAGTTTGAAAAGCGCTGGCATTGAAATAATGGTCACAAAAAATAAACATATAAATATCGACCTAGCCGTTATCGTAATAAGGATTATATTCTCATGAACGTCGAATAGAAACATGGCCAACGCAAACATGGGTTCGGTAGCAGAGACCATGGGTACCATTTACCGAACGGCCGTTCGGTGAACGAAACATGGAAAATATGTGGAACCTATTTCGCGAACGGATTTTGTAAATAGTATTTAAATCGTAATCAATGTGGTATAACTACAAATCTATCATTAAATTTAATACTTGAATCCATTACAAAACCGTACATGTGTAAAGTTCTTGCTAAAATACTGACGTAAATTATCTAAAATTATTGTTTGATAATAGTGTACAGCCACACGCTAAGGCCGAGTACCTGGATTACTAAGTGGACTGAACTGATATGGAATCAAATGGTACTCAGGCGTTGCATGTGCCTGCACAGACTGCATAAAATAAGGTGGGGGGCGATAGCAAGGGATCCTATTGGCCTAAGTCCCTACTTCCCTAGCCCTAACTTATTCTATGACAAGGATGTCTGTACCGGGAGACCTATCGGTAACAGACGGATTCCCTACGGGGGGGGATCAAGGTGGTGGATGGATACTTGCTGCCGATCGCCCAGGCTCAAACGATCGATTAAGGCTGAAGGAGTCTTATGCCACAGCAAGGGTTCCTGTAAAAAGGTGGTGGATGGGAGCCTCTACTCTCAGAGTGTCGCCCTGAGCAAGCAGAGGTTTTTGGGTATGGAGGTAGTGAAACACCAACGGACAATTGGTATCTGATTTATTTACAATTTGCATTTCTTTATATACACAACTTAATCTATAGCACACATATGTAAATCTTATTTGTATTCTATCCATGTAAAGTGCAACTCAAACAATATGTTTATGCTGGCTTATGCCCCAGATTGATCTGCGTGGATCAGCGCGATGCGCTGACGAAATCTGTTGTTTAAACAATAGTCTTGCCAAAAACCTTATTTTGATGCCAAAAAGTCGTAAAACATGAACATTTCAAAAGCAGTTTTATAATAATCTATATAGGTTATTGTTGTTCGGCAATTGCTCATAAAATTACAAATACATTAAGTTATTTGTGAAATTAGGTAGTTAATCTAAATAGTTCGTAATCAACCATTAAAAAAATAATTTCATAAACATACGCTTTCCCTGATTCCGGACGCTGTTCGATAATACCTTCCAATCAAATTGTCGGTGTACTCATCACCGAACTCACATTAAGCTTAATTTCTGATAATATGACTGCACTAAATTAATTAAATTGACTAAAATACACAAACTAATTAAGTAGTCACACTGAAAAACCATACTTTGAAACACAGAACTAAATTAAAAAGGTTTTATGACCTTAAGAAATATACGCAACTTCTTACCGATTTCTTTAAGGTTGCCCATACAAAGTGGCAATCGGCAGCAACGATCTGTTTCGATCAGTTGCCACGTCCCAACTGCGGGACAAATTGGCCGACTCTGAGGCATAGTGGAAGGGATAGGTATTTAACTCGTGGAAAAAAAATACGCAAGTAAATATCAGCTGTAAATAATCGACTTACAGCCTAAAATAGAAGAAATTCGGTGATACGGACGGATATTGAGCGTTCGGTGAAGCGTACTTTTACCTTATACATTTAAGGTATTATAGGCCAAGCGCGCACCACGATATTAATTTTTGCGACACGATTTTAGAATCGCGCTGTAATATATCGCAGAAAATTCACTGCGCGCACTGCGATCAAAAAGTCGACGATTTGTTCATTCTCAACATGGATTTCGTACCAGTGCTTGTCATGAAACGTGTCTTTAATATGCGATTGCTGTATGACTTTGAGCATTTATAACACAAAGGTGATCCCCGTCTATTTCCATAATTAAATAGTCAACATCTAGCGTCTCATTTTGAGACTCCATTGGAGATGCAGGTGCCGAGATGTTAGGGTTTGGAGAGCGAAATGCCGACTGAGGTCCGGCCGGGGTGCGATTTTATTATCATAGTGCGCGCGCGGCCATACAACTCCGCATGCTGCAATCACTTTGCGACAATCGCGTCGCGAACAATCGCGGAAAAATGTGACAAATCACAATTTTAAAATCGCTGCGATTTTTTTGTCGCATATGCGCGCACTAACATATAAACACATACGTTGCATTTCTGCGACAAAATTATCGCAGGACAAAAAATCGTGGTGCGCGCTTGGCCTTACTCTAAATTATTATAATACATCAAGCATTCGCGAGATGCTCGACTTCGGTATTCAAACACAAAGCAATAGTACAAGAATCTAACTAAATGCAAAGGCCGAAGGAGCGATTCGAAGATCCGAAGCGTCCGACAGACGCGC
Organism: Cydia fagiglandana; assembly: GCF_963556715.1. NCBI lineage: Eukaryota > Metazoa > Arthropoda > Insecta > Lepidoptera > Tortricidae > Cydia > Cydia fagiglandana. The sequence goes on along the minus strand of NC_085936.1, from coordinate 17,792,620 downwards.
GCCTCCCGTAACTTTTCCAAGTATTTTTAAGTACAAGTGTCTAAGTCGCAAGATCCAAAGGCTGAAGTCGCATTGGGCCGAAAGCCCGAAGCATCCAGGAGGTCAGTTCTAAACACAGGTAATTAATACAAGTGTCTAAATGCGAAGGCCGGAGGCCGAGCTCCGCGTAGGGCCGAAGGCCCGAAGCCTGCAAGATGTCAGTGGTTAAACACAGAACTGACAGCCTGGACGCTTCGGGCCTTCGGCCCTACGCGGAGCTCGGCCTTCGGCCTTCGCATTTAGATACTTTTACTATTGTTCTGTGTTTAAGTACTAACATCCTGGACGCTTCGGGCCTTCGGCCCTACGCGGAGCTCGGCCTTCGGCTTTCGCATTTAGACACTTGTACTATTGTTCTGTGTTAAAGCACTGACATCCTGGACGCTTCGGGCCTTCGGGCTACGCGGAGGTCGGCCTTTGGCCTTCATATTTAGACACTTGTACTATTGCTCTGTGCTAAAGCGATGACATTTTGCTAAAGCTCGGCCTTCGGCCTTCGCACTTAGACACTTTGTACTATTGTTCTGTGTGTGTAGTTGAATACGGTATCCTAAAAACAGGCAAACAACCCCTGTAAAATGTAACGATGCGAGCGGTACGGCTACCATCAGTTTGGCATTGACATAAACGCTACCGTAGGCGTGAACGTAATTTACTTTCTATGCATCTCGCTCGTACTGACATATTAGTGCGAAAGAGATATACCTATAGGAAGTAAATTACGTTCACGATATCGTTTATGTCAATGCCAATCTGATGGTAGCCGTACGGAACACTAAATGCCTCGAGCTATCTCGGACTTGGCCAAATTATTTTAATTGTATTCGCGTCACTTTACTCCTATTAAATACGCTTTACTAAATTGAATTTGTTTTATTTCCTCACATAATTTGAGAATAGTGCTTACTATGTATACCTCAATGGAAGCAAAAATGTAGTATTTTTGCGAGTTGATACACTTGCTACTTGTGTATAGTGGCAAATGTATTAAACCCGCAATCAACACTAATCAATATGTAAACAGGCCCCAACGTGAAGCACATTTACCCTACAGACATACTTATCCATATTGACCATATTTGAACCTCTCAACTCTCTTCAAGGGCACGCCACACAGCGTGATTCTATATACTGTTGTAATGTTAATGCTTAAGGATAATAATTTGTGGATTTATAAAATAAAACGAAACGAAATTTACTGGATTTATGTATATTATATTATTTTGGATTTATATTATAAGTTTTCTAAAGTACAGTCGCCATCAGATATATTGGTGCAGCTAGGGTGCTCATAAATATCTAAACACGCCTCTATTATCAGGGCGTGCGTGTTCAGATATTGTGAACACCTTGCCGAGCCCATATATAATAGCCAATAACGACCTAGTTATAAGACTATTACAATCTTAATCATTATGTATGTATAATACAACAATCACGTTTTTATATAGTCCTCACAAACGTATAAGTTACCATTTTGGCCAATATACCTTCAAAGCTTGGCACCGAATCGCTGTTAAAGACTTTGGTGTGCTCAAATACGCTGAATTTGGAAAGTAACGTCTGTACTTCCTACAAGACGGTACGACGCACTTTGAGTTCATCTCTGTAATATTCTATTTCCATTCGAACGTTTCCGGGATCGTCTCCATCTATTGTGTTGATACTGAGATCCAAAATGACTCGTGTAGCAGTCCAAGAGTCGTGGTGAAGGCGTTAATGAAAATGTTCTCCAAGAAGCAGTGCCAAGTAGTCGAAAGCAATCGTTATCATTATCAAAATATCCGTGTTGATCGTGCTAGGGACGTTAAAAATACTTATTCTAGAAATCACACCGACATCCAATTACAAGAAAACACAAATGTTTCGTCCGACCATTATTTTCCAATTATTTGCAAGTTATTTTCCAAGAATGACACTGACAGTTGACATCGATTTTTTTTCTATCTCGTCCCATTTACTACGCAAAGGAATTAATTACTCGAATCTGCCATTTCACCTCACAAACGTCATATCGATCATTAAAAAAAATATATTTAATCAATAAAATGATATAAAAATAAAAGAGCTGCATTTCCGTGATCGCTATAATGAATACTATCGGGAAAAAATAGAATTTGCCTATCTTCAAAAAACTTTACCTACCCAATTCATGCAGCTTCTAAACATATACATGTTTAGTAATATCCTACTGCAAAAAGATGGTGAAAAAATTATTAAATGACCGCAGCGTGGGTAGTTGGACTCTCGCTAGGCGGCATTTATCTTACAAAATGGTCGAGTACGAGTATCTACGTAGGTAACTATGCTTACTTTTCTAGATTTTATGATGACGAATAAAATGCTTTCTGTATATTTAATGTCCGCAGTTTCCAGTACACAGACATAATTCTGGTATAGGTTAAAAAAATAGACACAGGTATCCCCATGTCTAAAAAGGAGGGCGGCTCGCTTAACAAATAAGATCATATACAACCGCAATTTCAGGTTGGGTTAGGTTAGGTTCGTTAGTTACCTTTTATCCCTCAGAGCAGAAAATAGAAGCCCCGCGAGGCGGGGCTTCGTTGGTTTGTCACCAAGTCATACTTGCATAACCTATATTAGTATGACAAATATACATAGCTGTTATGATTTCTAAATGTAAGCTCTCCGCATAATAGTTATTTGTTTTACAAGGGGGTAAAGTTGTTGTTTAACCGCTCGTGCTATTATTGATACCCGATCAAGCGAAAGATTTCAAAATTGAACCACGAGCGTAGTGAGTGGTTCGAAAAATGGAATCTTGAGCGTTGTAAGGGTTTCAAAGAACGAGAGTTAAACAAAATTTGCCGCCGAGTGAAACACAGAATTTTTCACCACACCAACCTGAAGCAAATATTAAATGTAAAATATCAAACAAAATCAAACCAAATCAAATCTAAATGAATGTTATTTGCAGGTTGAAGTTATTTATTAAAAACAACAAGTAAGTACCTATAAAATTACTTAAAGTGAGTTATAGCATGAAAATTATCGTGAAAATAAATATTTTGCCTCTTCCTAAGTAGTACAATTTCTCTCATAAATAGTGTTTTAATATTATCAGCAAAAATAAGAGCGCTATTTTATTAGAATAATTTCATTTATAATAGTTATTTCTCGGACCCAATTTTGGACCCGGGTATATCCTTAAACTACGTTCAAAAGAGAGGTATGGGCACTGTAAATGTCATCTCGCTTTGTGTGGTAGGGCACAGCACAGCGGATGTCATTCCAGATCTATCCGAGCAGAGCCCAACTGGGGAAGTACGTACTTACCTCCACCTTACAGAAAACACCGGTCAAATAACACTAGGCCCCACTCAAATCGTTGCAAGTGCATTAAAATTAAAGTGCATAAAATTATGTCTGTATGATGAATTATGTCTGGATGAAAGTATTTTATTCGTCATCATAAAATCTAGCAAAGTAAGCAAAGTCCAACTACCCGCGCTGCGGTCATTTAATAATTTTTTCACCATCTTTTTGCAGTAGGATATTACTCAACGTGTATATGTTTAGAATCTGCATGAATTACGCTTTATTATAGTATTTTTTATATGATATTTTTGGCTACTATACAAAAGTTATTAGCTCTCAAAGCAAATATCTCCATCCTAAATTTTCATCTTTTTACGTTTTTCTTGTAAAATTACTATGAAGCTGAAAAAAACAAATATCAGCAATGAATTCTACGTCTTCGGTTTATACGAAAATGATACCAAACTTGCCCTAGTAGCCACCAGGACCAGAACAGATTTTTTTGAATGATGACGGGTGGCGGCCATCTTTGTACCCCCCCTCCCCTTATGGCCTCCCAGGCTTGAAATGCTTAGAATTACTCAAAGATCATATGTGATGAAGCTCATAGCTTAATAAAATTTTTTTGGGTCAACTTCATAACTGACTCCGCTATTAGTAATATCGATATAGATGTGGTAAAACAATACGACTATTTTTTCTAGTTGCATGGTCTCTCCGACCGCCAAGCGAACATCGCTTAGCGAGTACCTACCGCTAAGCGACTTTATCGTTGACAGCTTTTATCGCTGCGAGTAAAGAGTGCAAAGAGAGTCCTCGCCGGCAATGTGAACAGCCACTACAGCCAGCGATCAACTATTAATATAGGTACCTATCTATTGTCTTTTACCGACACGGAATCTCTATCTTATCGCTTACACGCCCTTGGGCTTGGACTCTTCGAGCAACACGGAAGGGAGGCGGCATTCCCACTATTTCCCCTGTGCCGAGGTACAAGATTAGCACGTCAATCTAATCTAGCGCGGATAATAAAACTAGTTGCACTTGGATTTTTCACTAGACCGAGTCCAGACGCGCGCGTGAACACTGCTGCACAAAAATGCCTGTTTGCTCGGTTTTTTGTTATAAAAAGAGGTCGGGGACATCAAATTTACAAAATGAAAGTGTTACATTTCACATGTAATATTTTTTTTTACATATCATACGTTTAATTACATTTAAATACAATTATTATATTTTAGTCTCAAGTAATTGTTGGATTTATCGATTTTGCTCGCTCAGTACAAATTGCGGATCGGTCGAGCGACAAATCCAACTTCTCATCTCTCAGAATACAATGACATACTTCAACGAAAATGTGTTAGTGTGCGTGTTGTGACACTAGTCACTCGTCCGTACACAAAAAGAGATCGAGGTTTGCAAGATTTGTCTTTGACGTGTGTCATTTTCTATGTATTTGTGTCGTCATTACAGAGGGCCTACTGCGAACCACGTTCGACGTGTTGCCTCCCTGTCACACTTACGTATGAATTTACAAGTGCCATAGAGAGGCAACACGTCGAACGTGGTTCGCGGTAGGGCCTTTGATTGGATTTTGTATGTAAGTGTGTGAGAAGTGCGACTGTGTGCACCTCCCCCCGCGAAAAATGGCAGAATGATTTGTACGGTGAGATATCGCTTGCGCCCCTCCCTTCCGACGTGTCGGAAGCCGGTGTTGCTCGAAGCTTGGACTAGTGCATATCCATACTTAATATTATAAAATTTATAAAGGCGAAAGTGTGGCTGTCTGTTTGTCTGTCTTGTCTGTTACCTCTTCACGCTTAAGCCACTGAACCGATTTATTTGAAATATGTATGGTATAGAGATTGTCTGAGTCCCGAGGAAGGACATAGGATAGTTTTTATTCCAGAAATCATCCCTTAAAGGGGTGGACCCTTTGTATGGGGACTTAACACAAACTGGACAACAAACTTTGTCAATAGGAACTGTCCCGCCCGCGCGGTGTAGCACCGGCGCTGGTGCACGATTTAGTTGGGTACATAGAGATAGTTTGAGTCCCGGGGAATGACAAAGGGTAGTTTTCATTCAAGAAATCACCCTTTAACTGATTGAATAAAATAATTCCACGCTGAAGAAGTCGCGGGGAAAAGCTAGTATACAGTGTGTTTTTTTTTAAGTGGGACAGTATGGGGAAATCCCAAAGTATAAGAGATACCGGGAAACTGTCTTAGGAAACATTAGGTACTTTTTTGTGAAAAAAAAATGGTATAGTCAAAATTTTGGTCAAGTGTGAGTTGTCCCTAAAAATGATTAATTTTGATGAAATTTTTTTTTGACGCACATCTACTCAGTTTCATGAGGGGATCATTTTATTGTATGGGAAGAAAAAAATCGGGACAGCAGAAGTTAGTCAAATTTAAGAAAATCGTTTTCATTTTTACAACCCGTGTAAATTGAAAACCACTGCCCACTGCAAGGTTTTTATTTAAAAAATATTGCCTATTCCAGTTTTACATTTGAATTTGGAACACTTTATTTGGTTTAAAAAGGATTAAAATACTTTAAGATATTCTTACGCGAGCCTTACCTTACAAATCTAATTTAAAAAAAAAACAAATTTTAAATTTGGAACTTCTTGAAACAAACAGTATTTTACTTGATATTTCATTGTTTAAAGTTAACATTATGTTAAGTTTTCGTCATGGAATTACCAAACTCGCATAAAGTAGATTTAATTGAAGCGTATTTTGTAAATTATCGTAGCTCTGTGAATGCGTTACAGTGGTATCGGGAACGTTATCCGGACCGCGATCAACCGGACCGCAAAATTTTTGACAAACTGGTGAAAAATTTAAGAAAGGGAGGCTGTTTTAAATTAAAACGGAAGAGACGAGCCACAGTAATAAATGAATTTACAACTATCGCAATCTTAGGATATTTTGAAGCCTACCCAAAAGCCTCATTGAGGGAAGCTGCTAACACTATCGGTGTGCATAAATCTACAGTACGAAAGGTATTGAAGGCTTACAAGTACAAGTGTTACATAGAAGGTCATCTTGTACAAGCATTGCTTCCAGGAGACACTGACCGGAGATTAGCATTTTGCCAGTGGTTTGTAGCATGCTCGATTAGAAACCCGTCTTTTCCAAGCCGGATTATTTGGACAGATGAATGCAATTTTTCAAACAATGGCATGTACAATAGAAAAAATAATCATTTTTGGGCACGTACAAACCCCTTCCGAACTACGGCAACCCATAACCAGGTCCGCTTTTCCTTTAATTGTTGGTGTGCAATATTAGATAATAAAATCTTTGCCATTAAAATTTACCATGGAACATTGAATAGTCAAAAATATCAGGAAATATTAAACATGGCTGTGGATTTAGTAGATATGGCAATTCCATTAAATAATTTGAATAATATCATCTACCAACAAGACGGCGCCCCTGCCCACAATAGTATCGCTACGAAACAGTTTTTAAATGAACATTTTCTTGATCGCTGGATGGGCACAAATGGCCCTATTAAATGGCCACCACGTTCACCCGATTTAACACCGTTGGATTTTTTCATTTGGGGGTACCTTAAAGGTCGAATTTATGCAGATACTTACAACTCGGTACAAGAGTTAAAAGACGCAGTGCATTATCATTTGAACAACATACATCACAACGCCTTGTCTAAAGCTACCAGAGGTGTTCTGAAACGCGCTCGTGCCTGCATTCGACAAGAGGGAGGCCACTTTGAACATTTATTACTTTAATGTAAAATTATTTTATTAAATTTACCTAACTTCTGCTGTCCCGATTTTTTTCTTCCCATACAATAAAATGATCCCCTCATGAAACTGAGTAGATGTGCGTCAAAAAAAAATTTCATCAAAATTAATCATTTTTAGGGACAACTCACACTTGACCAAAATTTTGACTATACCAATTTTTTTTTCACAAAAAAGTACCTAATGTTTCCTAAGACAGTTTCCCTGTATCTCTTATACTTTAGGATTTCCCCATACTGTCCCACTTAAAAAAAACACACTGTATATATAACAGAGATGAGCCACTGAAAATATTATTGATACACAATTATGTAGACACCTAGTGAAGCGCTGGTGGCCTAGCGGTGAGAGCGTGCAACTTGCAATCTGGAGGTCGCGGGTTCAAACCCCGGCTCGTACCAATGAGTTTTTCGGAACTTATGTACGAAATATCATTTGATATTTACCAGTCGCTTTTCGGTGAAGGAAAACATCGTGAGGAAACCGGACTAATCCCAATAAGGCCTAGTTTACCCTCTGGGTTGGAAGGTCAGATGGCAGTCGCTTTCGTAAAAACTAGTGGCTACGTCAAATCATGGGATTAGTTGTCAAGCGGACCCCGGGCTCTCATGAGCCGTGGCGAAATGCCGGGATAACGCGAGGAAGAAGAAGAAGAATTATGTAGACACCTAACCTATTTTATATTAAGTAAGGATATATTATTATCACTGCCAAAATAAGGTTAAAGGTGCCGCCCTGTAGTAGTAGAAGGTATTGTGTTGTGATAAATATTTTTTTCTTTCATATATATACTATGGACATTCCTCGATGGCACCAAGTTGCAACAAGAAAGCGATGATCACACGGCAAATCAAATTCTGAAGACTATAGCAGCCACGTCAAAGGAAGATATACCTACCTATTCAAAGAATGTTTATTGATCCTATTTGAAAGCAATCCTACAATCATGATCATACACGCTATATTTGTTAAGATTGTTGTTATTTAATTACCCTGTGATGAATAATTTAATTTATTTTTTTTAAGGCCAACAAAGGATCAATTTCGTCATTTTAATTTAAATCTTACAACAAATGTTAGTAGGATACACGCACAAACTTATTAACTAACTACATATTTACAGATGATGGTGTAATAACAACAATTTTGACAAATTTGGCGTGTATGACCATAATTGTAGGATTGCTTTCAAATAGGATGCCATATACAGGATGGCAAGATAAGTCGGGCCCTGGAGGGAAACTACCTTAAATCCTTAAGCTGGCTCATTTTACTTTAAAGGAGACATTCCTTTATTTTTAAAAAGAAACAAAACTTGGTACAAAACAATTTTTTATGGTAGTCTCATTGCGGCCTTTGTATTAGAACAATAATAATCCAACCAAAATTTCGGGTCGACAATTGAGTCCAGGCCTGCTACCAAAACCTGATGTCCTATTTAAGGTGAGGCGGCACTAAACATAGGTCTGCTCGTGCATGGAATACTGCTGCCACTGGCTATCAAATCTGCTGCAGACTTTTTTGGTCCGACTATCAGCTGGCAGCCCTGGAGTCGATAGAGCGCCGGGCTCATATACTTTTTGGCGATGGCTGTCAAATCAAAGTTACAAAGCCTCGATCATATCATCGCCGACGAGTTACATGTGTATCGGTGTTCTATCGGATATATTCTAGGGAGTGCGCAAAAGAATGTGTTATTCCCACTAGTTACCACCAAGTTCTTACCAGTGGTAACTACTGGGCATTTTTTCCCACCTTTTACCACTGGTAAAAAAAAATCCCACTAGTTACCACCAACTCGGCTTGGTGGTAACTACTGGGAATTTTTATTCCCAGTAGTTACCACCAAAATATTGTTAGAATTCAATACTAATAAAAACAGTATAAATAGTTTAGTATACATGTAGCGTGCTGAAATAAATAATTATGTGTCGGTTACTGGCGTATATGGCGGTCGGATACTTATCCATACCCCGAAGGTAACGGAATTCAATAAAAACACGGTGTATAGAGATGACACGGGGGAGGGGCTAAACGACCGAACCAGATGCACTTATGGCAATTTCAGTAGGAGTAGCAGAGAAAGCGGTATTATTGCTTGTCCTTGTCACAGTCTCACTTTTTGTTTGTTCCCCACCAACATTTATTTATATGGTTTATGGTGGGCAACAAATAACCCGACCGAATTACGTAGATTGTTTTTGGTATGTTGTCAGGAATGTTAAAACGTGTTTTTAATATTGTCGCTTTGCGAATGTTTTATCCCTCACGGAGGCACGCGTATAGCTCATCTATGTACCTAATACTAGGTCTATGTCGGACGTCCAGGCGGGAGGAGCAAAGCGACTGTACCCGTTCGTTGTTAATATTCTATAGTTGGTCAAGCAGATCTTGTCAGTAGAAAAAGGCGGCAAATTTGAAAAATGTAGGCACGAAGGGATATCGTCTCATAGAAAATTTGAATTTCGCGCCTTTTTCTACTGACAAGATTTGCTTGACCATCTATATTTGTCCGCACAAAACGATTTGCCTCATTTTTTTTGTAAGGACGATTAAGGAATGGAATGCGCTCCCGTCATCTGTGTTTCCTGGGAAATTTGACCTCGGTGTCTTTAAAGCAAGAGTGAATAGGCTATTATTACTTACTGAGCCGGTAAGCTCCATCATCTTAGGCTCTGTTTTCAATAGAGCCAATCCCCGTTTAGTTCATTATAAAAAATATATATACAAAGAGTACTATTGTATTATTTCAGTAGTTAGTGCCTATACCCAAAGTGCGACATAAAATAGTAGAAATTAAATAAACTGGAACTAAAAATATTCCATACTAAATTGATGCCATTTTTAAGCATTTTACGTCAAAAAAGGGACAGTAACGTAGAAAGTGGCGCCCTCATTTATATTCTACTGGTTTTTGTCACACTGTTATTTGAGGCAGGAAATAGGCAATATTACGCAGAACCCTGCGTAGAGGGCGTTAATCACATCCCATGGCCTACCGCGAAACACGTAAATCGAAATATCGTTTTCTGCCTCTATCACTCATGGCCATTCGATTGACAGAGAGGCAGATAACGAAATTTCGATTATCGCGTTTTGCGGTAGCCTATCTGTAAACATAGGTACTGTAAGCAAATCACCTTGATGCATCAATGTCATAGTGAAAACAGTCCAAATAGCGTGGCTACATTCCAAAATCGGTCCGTGAATGTCAAAAACGTACAATGTTTAGTATTAGGATGCCGTCCATTTGGATGAATCCATTGTAACGGCATCCATTTGGAAGGCTCTTCAGTGGCCTGCTTAACGCTTTGCATAGAAAAGGAAGCTCCGGTAGCTCCGGCGGCCCGGCCACAGCCCGGTCTAACGTGAGTCATCCTAAACTGGAAAAAAACCGGAAAAAACTAAATTTTGTGAAATTTTGTGTGTGCGATAAGCATTTGTTTTTTTCCGGGATTTTCATCCCTAAAACACCCAGTAATAAAAACTGACTTTTCTAAATATGGTTTAATTACAACTTGCGTGAATAGGCATTTTTGAGCGTTCATAGGTGAATGTGTGGAGCGAGCATTATTTGACGTGTAGGTGTGGGTTCAACAAAAAGAACGCTTGTCAATAAGGCGTTCGTGCTGTTAAAATTCAATTAATAATAGCCTTTATCGACCATCAACAGTGTAGTCCCCTTTTGATTGAGGGAAATTGTCACGTATAGTTCCACTACTCGCCGCCGCACCGTGAATAGCGCGTTAGTTCATCTACCGCTCACAAGATGTCATTAATTCCTGTAAACGTATATATTGAAAAAAAAAGCTTTACTCTATGCTATAAAATACCCTTTCGCACGTCAAAAACTCCAAGATGGTGCCCAAGCCCATGGACAAAAAAGTCTAGCGATAGTATCCATGCCTGTCAAAATTTGACATTAGCAATCCACAGTTAGGTGACAACCGAACCAAACCGACTTAACCGACCTACCCCGAGTTCAAAGTCATTATAAACCGTATAGTAGTAATAAAACAAAGTTGATTTTTTCTTACTTATTTTTTCGATCACAAGTTTGCGATAGAACGCGATTCCATTGAACAATGCGATACAATCATCTGTTGATGTGATGTTGATTTGAAATGTCAGCTTTGCACAAGTGGAATAAGGCCCCAGCAAACATTAAATGTTTATTGTCTAATCATTATCATTATTTGCTGTGCTTAGTTGTATTTATTGATTATTTTTATTACTTATAAACCTACTTATTTACATATTAACTTTTGGACATTAGTCAATCTCATCAAAATACATCATTCACAATTCCACTGACACTTTCACATAATAAACAATCGCATTATTTGAATATGATAATTAACTATGCAGTTTTTAATTTAACCAGTCTCTCCGATTCTTCCCAAAGTTTTCGAGCCATTTCAGTATCTTGAGCTTGTTTACTCGGTTTCACTTCTCTGCAGTCTCTAAAATACCGACCACTCGTACCAGAGAGCTCCGGCGCCACGGCTAGGTGGATAGTGGTCTGCGCTCCTTCCCACGGTGTTTTACAATATGGCTTCAAGAAAAACAAAGAGGTACTCATTAGCAGTGTTGGCAAAATATCAATTCGAATTGACGATTGACGATTGTGGATTGACCGATCAATTCGAATTGACGATTGACGATTGACGAAACTAATTCTAAATCTACTGATTGAAGATTGACGATTACTAATCGTTAATTCGAATTGACCGGTCAATCCTCAATCCTCAATCGTCAATTCGGATTGACGATTACTTTGTATGTACACCTAATGTCCTTTTTATTTAGGCCATTTTTTGAAACTGACCAAATGCGTTCCGAAGCGGTGTCCGAGTTTACCAAAGGTTCCGAAACATGTTTCTGACGGCATTATGAAGGATGTCCTTTTTGGAACATTTTCGGGACTTTCCTTGAAATTAACCGATAGCGTTCAAAATCGATATCTGAGGTGCCCAAAGGTTTCGAAACTTGTTTCCGAGGGAAATATTGAGAGATGCCCTTTTTTGGGACATTTCTAGAAATTACCCGATTGCGTTTAAAATCGATATCTGAGGTAGCCAGAGGTTTCTAAACATCTTTTCGACTGCAATATTGAAAGGTGTCCTGTTTCGGGACATTTTAGTGACATTTTATGAAAGTGACTGCTTGCATTCAAAATCAATATCTAAGGTGCAAAACATGGTTTCAATGGCAATATTTAGATTCTACCAGGGACAGGAACCGGTTACCTTAACCGGGGTTTTTCATAGAGTTATTTTAGAAGCGGTTGTAAAAACCCCTACCATAACGGTAACCGTCTGATAAGGTAACACTTTGATTCGGTAACCGTATCAGATACGGTTAACCTCTGTTACCGGTAACCGAAATAAAAACCAAGTCTATTCAGTTACCTCATTATAAAGTTTTTGACCAGTTCAAACGATTGTAATCTTTACGCACACTTAAATTCAAGTTGTTATTGAATAACCGAGGTCGGCATGAGCGATCTATGAAGCCTCCAGCATAAACAAGTTTTTTTGCCGTTCCTCTGTTTATCTTTATATCTACCTGTGTGGTGTGTTCTTATTATAAATCTTATTATATTATAAATAAAATAATTAAAATAAATAAAGTAAAAGAAATAAATAATGTAAATAAAATAAATAAAAGTAAATAAATAATATAAATAAAATAAATAAAATAAATAAAATAAATAAAATAAATAAAATAAATAAAATAAATAAAATAAATAAAATAAATAAAATAAATAAAATAAATAAAATAAATAAAATAAATAAAATAAATAAAATAAATAAAATAAATAAAATAAATAAAATAAATAAAATAAATAAAATAAATAAAATAAATAAAATAAATAAAATAAATAAAATAAATAAAATAAATAAAATAAATAAAATAAATAAAATAAATAAAATAAATAAAATAAATAAAATAAATAAAATAAATAAAATAAATAAAATAAATAAAATAAATAAAATAAATAAAATAAATAAAATAAATAAAATAAATAAAATAAATAAAATAAATAAAATAAATAAAATAAATAAAATAAATAAAATAAATAAAATAAATAAAATAAATAAAATAAATAAAATAAATAAAATAAATAAAATAAATAAAATAAATAAAATAAATAAAATAAATAAAATAAATAAAATAAATAAAATAAATAAAATAAATAAAATAAATAAAATAAATAAAATAAATAAAATAAATAAAATAAATAAAATAAATAAAATAAATCAATACTGACATCAGGAACATGTTTTCGAACCTCTGGGAACCTCAGATATCGAATTTAAGTCCAGTAAGTAAGTCCCAAAAACTTACACCTTTGAAAACTAATCTTAGGGACTATGGTTAATCTAGATTGAGAATTGATTTAATCCGAATTGAGGATTGATGCGTTAATTCAAATTGATTCAATCGGATTGACGCGTCAATCAGAATTGATTCAATTCGAATTGATCAATCCGGATTGATCAATTCGGATTGACGCGTCAATTCGATTGATCAATCCGGATTGATTTAGTTCAGATTGATGCCAACACTGCTCATTAGCCGGTCGTGTGAGGAAATCCCCGTTGCGATTATTCCAGGATGTAAAGCATTTACCGTCACACCCGTTCCTTTTAACCGCCTCTCCAATTCTACTGTCATCAAGATGTTACACATCTTTGTATTACAATACACTGTCATTTTACTATAGGTTTTTTTAGTTTCCTTTTCCGCGTTTAGATTATCGAGGTCAATAACTGCCCCCATGTGTGCGACCGATGAAACATTCACTATGCGACTTGGTGCTGAGGATTTAAGCAGTGGAAGTAACAAATTGGTGAGGAGGAAAGGTCCGAAATGATTACTCTGCATTTCTAGAAGTAGTCCATCTTCAGTTTTCTCGAAATTTGATCCATAACAGCCTGCGTTGTTCACGAGGACGTCGAGACGTTGTTCGTTTTTGAGGATATTGTCTGCAAATGATCTGACTGATTTTAATGATGCAAGGTCGAGGTGTTGGTAGTGGACATCAGAGTTTCCAGTAGCAGCGGTTATCTGATCCTTAGCTGCGCGGCCGCGAGTTTCGTTCCTGCACGCAAGTATCAGCCTCGCGCCTCTAGCCGCCAAATCCTTCGCCGTTTCATACCCGATCCCAGCATTCGCTCCAGTCACAATAACCGTTTTGCCCACCAAATGTCTGCTGCTGCTACATACGCCGCTAGTCAATTTACAGTACACCCATACAACAAAAGCAAAGATCACATTTATAATTAATAGTGTTACTAAAAACATGTTTCCTAGACGAGGACACTGCTTTATATAATATAATTACTCGTAACTAAGTCTAAATTTAATTTAATTACCGAAATAATCAGTTTTATATCGCTGAACACATGTTTTATCCGATAAAAAAGATAAATATGTTATCCACGCGTGGAATCAGTCCGCGTGCATGGGAATTACTAAACGTGGAATCTACGTGGTTTTCATCCAGTCATTATAGATAATAATGAACAATTTTATTGGTATGGTAGATAGCACGAATAAATAGGTCTGATAATGTAGTGTTGTTTCACATAGTTATGTCACTTTGAACAACGAATTAGAGTTACAAGCTTCATAGCTATAGAGATCAACAATGACGAGTACTGTGCCACGAATTACGCAACAGAGGGTCTACCGCGAACCACGTTCGACGTGTTGCCTCCCTGTCACACTTACGTACGAATTTACAAGTACGACAGAGAGACACCACGTCGAACGTGGCTCGCGAGAGGCCCTCTGTACTTGCTACGCGCAGCTCGACAATATTGCATTATTGTTAACGTATAATAAACATGTTACAGGCGGCGCCATACCTACTAAAATACTTACATAAAAAATCCTCAAAACTCAGGAACTTATGTTGAGATTGTGTTTTACTGTGATTTGATTGAACTCAGGGCACCGTCAATAAGCGCCTATTACAATTGTACGAGCAATATAAAATATCATACTAAAAATAGTTTCCAAGACGTGTAGGCGTTAAGGTAAGGTAAAGTAGGGGGGCAGCTGCCCCTTACTTGGAGGTCAAATATAGTAATACAGTACAACCCCCCCCCCCGTCACCCCCTCCCCTCTTCACTACAACTAGGCCTTCAGCGATATCAACTTACAAATGTGCAGATGAAAAAAACTGCTTACAATTTCTCGTGGGAAATAAAAGCTCCTCCGTCCAAAATAGAATGGAATAAAAATACTGATTTAAACTTTCACGATTATTAAACATTATCAAACTGCACAACGGGACTTAATCGCGTATTTAAGTTTTAAGATTTACCTCCGACGTTTCGAGGACGGCGTTGTCCCCGTGGTCTCGGAGAAGACTGGCTCAAGTTGACATCAACATCTTCTAGCCGCGCGATACACGATACGCAATACGCGATACACGATACACGATACGCGATACGCGATTAAGTCCCGTTGTGCAGTTTGATAATGGAATAAAAATGTTATGAAATTATTTACCTTTTAGAAACTTTTCGCAACTTACTGTGATAACCGGACTCCGATTTTCGGAGCTCTTATTTTGAGCTTTCACCTCGCCTGTGCTCTGTGAGTGACTGCAATAACACTTAAGGATGGGAGCCGTGGTGACGTTCGCACACCATCGACAAAGGAAAGTTGTGCAACAAATTAAACTTTAACCTGAACCCTCCGGTATCCTGCCTACACAACATGTAGCAAAATTCAATTTGTTTTAATAATTTTACGTGGCATATCGACCCGGGTACCTCTATGGCAAATTATGTGAAAAATTTCATCCTTGAATTAGTTTTTATATTTAAGTCTTGTCTTAAACTAGTTACTTTGAAAACAATTTCAATCGATTCCGGTGAAAAACTTTATTTATTTTTTGAGTATGATCCCATGCTGATTTGATATCATAAAACTTTTTTCTAGCTCGCCTATTTTCAAAACTCATGGGAGCCAGTTAGAAGCTAAATTATGACGATTCCATTTAATTATGTATTTAACATGTACAGTCAGCAGCAGAAGTCGCTATACACTCCAGCCGGCCTAGCCAAGGTTACAATCGCTATCGCTTCGACAACGAAAACCATTATGTCTCTCTATCACACTTCCATATTAGTGCGACAGTGACAGTTGCGTTTCGATCGCTACGGAGCGTAAGCGATCGGCATCTTGGCTACGCGGCCTGGTGCTCAAAGAGAGGTAAACGTTTAAACTGTCAAAAAGTTGTTGACTGTCATGGTAGTATTTACTTGTGAGCGCTCAACGTGTCACAAATATGTTAACAGTCGCTATTCATTAATTTCTACACTTACAACAAGTCATTGATACCTTAGCTGTCAAAAAACCAATGGTATCTAAACGGCCAACGTGTCAAATATATCTGAACAATTTGGAAAAATAGACTTTAAAGCATACAAGTATGGCCCAATATTGAATCAAACATCAAACATCAAACATCAACATCAACAAACATCAACATTTATTCAGCAAATAGGCCACAAGGGCACTTTTACACGTCAACATTGAATTTACATAAAAGCAAAAATAATAACATCAACAATTTTATAAAATAAAACTAACAATTCAATCTAACGTATTACAATTACTAAGAGATGTATATGGTCTGAATGAAATATAGCCATGCTAATTTCAGGTAAAGCGTTTTGACAATCATCGAAAGCAGTACGGTCTTGTCATCACATACATCTATCTCACGTTTTGCCCTTCAACCATTTGACAGGAGCCTCTCGGTCAACTTACTGCAAACTATTTCTTTTAACAGAATCGTCAAGACGAATGACACATAGCAAAATCTAACTGAAGCCGAATTTAGAGCCAATTGTCAAGGCACGTTGTGGTCTCAGTAACAGGCGTTTGCTTTTCAAAGTAGAGACCGCGGGTTCAAATCTCAGTCGTACGCACCTAGAGATTACAGCTTTTCATTTCTTTTGGGTTTCATTTTTAGTGTTCCGTACAAAACTTTGTTTACGGAACACTTATGGGATCACTTCGGTCTTGCAAATCAGTTAAATACGTTTTTCTCAGAGACCGTTTGACATAGATACCTAAAATTTGGAACAGTTATAGCAATTACCACCACTCATATTGTGAATAAGTCAAAACTGCTTATTTCTTATTAAAGGGGGAAATTTAGGGGGTTGAGAGGGGTAGGCTGAAACTTTTTTCATTTGTAAGAATCGTGTGGGGTACCATTAGAAAGCTTGCAAAAAATTGAGTCGATGGACTGATTTTGACTTCATTTTAGACTGCAATAGTTTCGTCAAAAAATGCATTTAAAGTTGCAAGTTTTCATACAAAAATTTTCACCTCTGTCCTGGCGATTTTCGCGAAAACTATAGCTAACAGGCAGCTGACCAGTCAATACCCAACTTAAAGAAGCATGGAGACGGCGGGAAAATTATCAGCTTAACTTTATCTTTATTAGTTTTTCAACTGCAGCTTGACCTTTGGTTGCTTAGGGCTAGCTAACTGATGCTTACACTGGTCAATTCATATTAGGCGAGAAACATCCTTAGTTAAAACTTTGGCATTGAAATTTATGACTTATGTCTTTGACATAAAGTTTAATTCTGCTTGCTTATTTTTGTGGGATATTTAATTTTATCTTAATAGCCTACTATAAGTATGAGAGAGATCTACAAAATACGACCTTATTATATTGCAAATAAGTTTCAATTTCGAACGGGCTTTCCAAGCAATGGACTAGCATCTCAAAAATCTGAAAAATTCAAATTAAGAATTCCGTTCTTGACTGTCGTTGTGTTTTTTTTTCCACAATAGGACACATAGAGTTAGTAAGGCGTATAGAGATAATAAAGTCATTTAATATTTATGAACAGCTTTGGCCTCATGTATAGATTTTATTGAGAGTATCTGTTTCGTCGAAACAATATACACAATATTCCTTTTCATTAAGTACCATTACATTTCTGTATTAATTGTATAATTATAATATATATTAATTATATTCAGTACTTATGTATATTTTTGAACGGATCGGTGAGCAACAAGATTCAGGGCTATAACCGCGAAAATAGAAGTTCGCAAATTGCGAGCATTTTTCTCTGTCACTCTAATTACGCCTTCATTGGAGTAAAAGAGAAAGATCCCCGCAAATTGCGAATTTCGGTTTACGCGGTAGCCCCTCAGTCCTGTTACGAGAAAATAATTTTGGAAGACATTAATAAATAGTACCTATATGACAGTTAAATATCACAGTTTTTTAGAAACAAAGGTAAAATTGACGAAATATTTAAAGTAAGCCGATCTTGTTTTTTAGCAGTTCTAAATAATATTAAAGTCTATATATATGGCATAGAACTAGAAACAAAATCAAATAAAAAATAATAATGAGTTCTAAATTCAAATTGAAGGAGTTATGTTACATTTTAAGGTATTATAGGCCAAGCGCGCACCACGATATAAATTTTTGCGACACGATTTTAGAATCGCGCTGTAATATATCGCAGAAAATTCACTGCGCGCACTGCGATGAAAATGAAAAAGTCGACCAGTCGCTTGTCATGAAACGTGTCTTTAATATGCGATTGCTGTATGACTGGTGATCCCCGTCTATTTCCATAATTAAATGGTCAACATCTAGCGTCTCATTTTGAGACTCCATTGGAGGTGCAGGTGCCGAGATGTTGGGGTTTGGAGAGCGAAATGCCGACTGAGGTCCGGCCGGGGTGCGATTTTATTATCATAGTGCGCGCGGGACCATACAACTCCGCATGCTGCAATTCACTTTGCGACAATCGCGTCGCGAACAATTGCGGAAAAATGTGACAAATCACAATTTAAAAATCGCTGCGATTTTTTTGTCGCATATGCGCGCACTAACATATAAACACATACGTTGCATTTCTGCGACAAAATTATCGCAGGACAAAAAATCGTGGTGCGCGCTTGGCCTTACTCTAAATTATTATAATACATCAAGCATTCGCGAGATGCTCGACTTCGGTATTCAAACACAAAGCAATAGTACAAGAATCTAACTAAATGCAAAGGCCGAAGGAGCGATACGAAAATCCGAAGCGTCCGACAGACGCGCGCCTACCGTAACTTTTCCAAGTATTTTTAAGTACAAGTGTCTAAGTCGCAAAATCCAAAGGCTGAAGTCGCATTGGGCCGAAAGTCCGAAGCATCCAGGAGGTCAGTTTTAAACACAGGTAATTAATACAAGTGTCTAAATGCGAAGGCCGGAGGCCGAGCTCCGCGTAGGGCCGAAGGCCCGACGCCTGCAAGATGTCAGTGGTTAAACACAGAACTGACAGCCTGGACGCTTCGGGCCTTCGGCCCTACGCGGAGCTCGGCCTTCGGCCTTCGCATTTAGATACTTATACTATTGTTCTGTGTTTAAGTACTAACATCCTGGACGCTTCGGGCCTTCGGCCCTACGCGGAGCTCGGCCTTCGGCTTTCGCATTTAGACACTTGTACTATTGTTCTGTGTTAAAGCACTGACATCCTGGACGCTTCGGGCCTTCGGGCTACGCGGAGGTCGGCCTTTCGCCTTCACATTTAGACACTTGTACTATTGCTCTGTGCTAAAGCGATGACATTTTGCTAAAGCTCGGCCTTCGGCCTTCGCACTTAGACACTTTGTACTATTGTTCTGTGTGTGTAGTTGAATACGGTACCCTAAAAACAGGCAAACAACCTCTGTAAAATGTAACGATGCGAGCGGTACGGCTACCATCAGTTTGGCATTGACATAAACGCTACCGTGGGCGTGAACGTAATTTACTTTCTATGCATCTCGCTCGTACTGACATATTAGTGCGAAAGAGATATACCTATAGGAAGTAAATTACGTTCACGATATCGTTTATGTCAATGCCAAACTGATGGTAGCCGTACGGAACACTAAATGCCTCGAGCTATCTCGGACTTGGCCAAATTATTATTATTATAATTTGTGTCTTCAGGTTTTATGTTAATTTCGCATTAGTTTATATAATTTTTGAAGATATGTCAGATGTAGCGTAATATGTACGACTTTCTATCAGGACTTTGTAGGTTTGAACCCGCAGTAAGCGTTACTTAGATTACTCCTGTGCGGAATGCCATTTGATATTTACCTACTGCTAGGTTGGATACAATTATTTTCTCCTTCGTTCTTTGATCGATTCGGGGCATCGTATTTTAGTAGGTACTACACAGGTTGGCCCATTTAGATCGGTCAGTATGGGAAAATCTAAAACTATAAGACATACACCGATCTCCTCTTAGGAACCATGTCATCGATTTTAGTAACAAGAAAAACTGCATTCATTCATTTAAAAAAAATGTATGTAAAATGTATTGAAAAATAAAAACCGGGCAAGTGCGAGTCGGACTCGCGCACGAAGGGTTCCGTACCATAATGCAAAAAAGGCAAAAAAAAAACGGTCACCCATCCAAGTACTGACCCCGCCCGACGTTGCTTAACTTCGGTCAAAAATCACGTTCGTTGTATGGGAGCCCCAGTTAAATCTTTATTTTATTCTGTTTTTAGTATTTGTTGTTATAGCGGCAACAGAAATACATCATCTGTGAAAATTTCAACTATCTAGCTATCACGGTTCGTGAGATACAGCCTGGTGACAGACGGACGGACGGTCGGATGGATGGACGGACGGACGGATAGCAGAGTCTTAGTAATAGGGTCCCGTTTTACGCTTTGGGTACGGAACCCTAAAAACCCTAAAAATCTTCGAAAACTTACTAAATGAAATTAAAGGACATGAAAACAATGCATTTTATTAATTTTAGACGTCATGTTTCATAGTAACATTTATTGCTTAAGACCTACACAATCGATATCTAAATAGAAATAGTCTTAGTTTTATTTTTCAAAACGTTCGGGGTTTGATTCCCGAGCTGAGTACACATTTTTTTTAATGTATGAATGCAGTGTTTCGTGTTACTTAAATCGATGACATGATTCCTAAGAAAAGATCGGTGTATATCTTATAGTATCAGATTTTCCCATACTGGCCGATCTAAATGGGCCAACCTGTGGCCACCCTGTATAGTATGTTTTAGTACAATAAGCGGGCTAAATAAATATATTAACATAGGTATATAATATGCTCTACGGTTTGGAAGAACAGCCGCATATGACAGTTAAAATAAAAAAACCGATCGTTCTCGTAGAACCTACTTATTTATTGTCTAAGTTTGACACTTAACGATAAAATACTTCTTTAAGAAAGAAGGTCTCAATTCGTAGTGCTACGGTATTTATTTAAAAGTTAAACAGATAAAATGTTGATGCTTAGTTACCATTGAAATAACAACTGCTTAGCAACTGGTGGCACCCTGGCTGCTGACGTACGTGATTGGCAGTGCGTGTAGGTATTAATGACAGCAGCTTGAATTTGAGTGCTTAGTTACCACTGACGTTTTAACCGTTATTGTCATTGTTATTAAATAAGGGTGTATGTGTTAAAGAAAAACTCAGAAGTTAAGGTATATGTGACGAACTGAAAGCCTACGTGAAAATGACAACTTAGATGTCCTTATTTTTGTGACGATTGAAGTGTATATGTTTTCTTGGACACCTTGTCCGCTCAGGTATATCTGCTGCTGACTGTACATGCATGACCACAATACTTGACGAGATAAATCGGCAAATAAAACTATATTCAAAGTTAAATTATAAATCACATCAATGACCGGGAACCTCATTTCGATATTCAAAACTTTGACATCGATGAAATATCAGCAGAACTTACAAATATACTCAAACGGCAGCAAAACGTCGAAAAATGGGGACAGCAGAGTCGAACGCCTAACTCTCGAATATACGAAAAGTTTTCTGCAGTCCTACGTTAAATTTCAACCTATCTGTTGGACCGTTTTCCGGCTCATACATATTACATAATACATTTAGTCTTATTGAAATATTTTGCTTCCAGTTAAAAACAAAGTAGCTAGAATAATCTGAATATTTAAATATTAGGAGATAATTTAAAAATTCATAAATATAAATAGGTAAAATCAGAAGGTCTTACTTTACGCTACGCTTACTAAGGCATCTTGCTTACTGTTGCTACAATAGAAAGTGTCACTAGTTTAGTAGATAACTTGCCATTTTCAAAATTATCCCGCTTTCAAAGTTACCCCAATGCACCTTACCTAGGTACCTCACTTGAACCAACCAACCATATATCTCAACGTTGCAACCGTTCTCTAAGCACCATACTGGGCTGGCTGAGATGCAGGATCAGTATCGCCATCATACGCGCCACCAGCATGTGCATCCGAGGCACACGCCACCGGTTTAAGTCCACCGCCAGGTGGCTTGGGTTCGACGACGGTGCCGCCCTTCCACACATCGACTGAAACCCCTTTTCTACCCTACCTACATATGTTTTAACCTAACCCATTGCCTATGTATTACTTATGATTCAGGTACCTCACTTTAAGTCCTATAGGTAACAGTTATAGTTATAGTTTATATTGTTCGAAAATTCTTGTAACACAAATTTTGACACAAAATCTCTTCTCCTGTAAATTTACTAAAATGGCACTTACAGTGTTATGCCTCTCAGATACGGAACTTAGCCTACGTAACTTTATATTATGTATATGTTAAAAATAGTAACTTTGAAGCTGGATATTTTGCTTTAGGGGAGACTGAATTATGACAAGGAGAGTTGTGACATTGTCGATTTTGTGGAATTTATTAACTAAAAACTAGGTCGCAATAGCGCGCGTTTGTTAGTTCAAGTTGCGAGCTCAGAAACGTACACTGTTGCGAGCTCACTAACAGTTATTAGATTCCAAAAAATTTACAATGTTACAACTCTCCTCTGTCACAACTCACCTCGGTCTCCCCTACTCTACGCTTTCTTTTTTTTACATTTTCATACCCCGTTAGCTTGCTCTTTAATGAAGGCAATCCACAGACAATCTTAAAGTTTGATAAACAGATCTGACTCTACACTAATACTAATAATATAGTAACCATGAAGCCGACTCAAACTACAATTTCACGTTTAAAATCCCTCACCTCCAGCGCGACTGTTTACAGAGTCAGACGAGCCCGAAGCCACCGCTTTTGGGCATTGCATTGCATTGCACTATTTCTTTGTAGAGGTCGTGAAGCGAATCGTCTTGGGCCAGGCGAGGCAATCCGATATTGCGTGAAGTGGAGCGTTCGCGAGCATTGTGCACTTTTATACGCTATTGTCAGTCAGCGACGCCACTTCGCTTCAATGATAGTGGTATCGTATTCTTTAGAAAACACTCACTTAGGCGGGGCTATCGCATTGTGTTGCCGTCCGTGATACTTGTCTTATTATTATTAAAGTAGGATAATTTATTTTTTCCGTCTTAGACAAGTCTAGTTTACACATTGTTAACACTTTAGTAATTTCACAGCTAAAAGAAAATTCAGGTTGAATAGTAACTGTTTCTGGTATGTTTCTGGAAAAGAAATAATGCACGTGTAGGCGTGTCAAAAAAAATGTGACAAAATTGACAAATTATTGCCATGTTTAGGGCTTGCCTCAAACGTCAGGAATGTTTCTCTGAATTCAGATTCTTAAAACTTCAGAGAGCCCGGAAATCCTATATAATGGCATTATGTTCCACACACATTCTGATTTATTCAAATTACGAATTTCTCAGATCGATCTGTAAGAATGATACTGATGAGCATTCTGAATTTAGAATATGAACAACAAGATTATGAATTCCTTGCGCACCTCTTTCAATAATTTATGTATGGACGAGACAGGCGTTTGTGAGTCAGCTGATCAATCGGACTGCTTCGCAAAGCTTTCTGAATTAAGA
This sequence comes from Cydia fagiglandana, assembly GCF_963556715.1. Lineage (NCBI taxonomy): Eukaryota > Metazoa > Arthropoda > Insecta > Lepidoptera > Tortricidae > Cydia > Cydia fagiglandana. Next base: position 17,768,677 of record NC_085936.1, on the reverse strand, counting down.
ATCTGAATTCAGACAGAATTCCGGCTGTGTGAGGCCGGCCTAAAACGCTCGTACAAGAAAAAAAATCGAAAAAAGAAATTGCTTATATTTGAAGTAATGGGAATAATAAAACCTTCAAGACATGAAAGGCTGAGCATAGAGTAACTTGATTAACTGAGTTGATTATTGATATTGTCAAAATGACAACCCCAAAATAATTTTGGCACAAAATGTCCGGGTAGCCAACAAACGAAATTGTTATCACAATGGAGAAACCGGGTTTGTCTCCCCACAAATCATATTTTTGGAGCTGCCTAACTTTGCAAGAAGACTGCCCGTTTCTCTCGTCCAACTGTCCCACACTGTTTAATTTTGGAATCGGTTTATTCTTGTTGTATGTCATATACTTGTTGATTATTGTATTCGACTATAAATTCCACTCGCATGTAGATGAAATGCAGCATCAGATTGATTTTTACATGAGTTTGATATCGAAGAAGGTGAAGCTGGTGCAGAGGAATGAGGGTCGGTTGATGAACATGCAGGAGAGGACAGACAAGCTGCTGATGAAGGGGCGGCAGGGTGTGCGGATGCTGGAAGCCCTCCGAGACGCGGTCGCTCGAGACGACCTGGTCCAACTCCAACAACTCGTCCAACTCGCTGAAAAAAACGCCAACGAAGAACGGCTTCGTAATAACTTCCCAACAATTCCTAAAGAAAAATTATTGAACAATTTATAAGCACTATCATGAATGTTTAGCAAGTGTGAGAGAACGAAATCGATCATAAAACAACAGTACTGTAGCTAGCGGTGGAACCCCTCGGGCATATCCGGTTGCAACTGGCAGACACTTCGACGGAAAGATATACAGACTGCGGGCTCCGTCAGGTAATACATGTATAAAACATAGCCTAATTTGTTAATAACTTTGAAACTATTTTTGCGGGCAGCTTAATAAAAGTTGTAAAAAACAACGTTGTTCACGATTTCATTAATATGCTCAAAGTTCCACAATATTATTCCGGTATAGACGACACCTGTATGTAGGTATACTGCTTAGGGTGGTATTCCACCTGTCCAATTTCTTTGTTCAATGTGCATTTTGTCTCACATTTTGCTTCATGAGAGAGTGAGACGCAATGACATCTGACCAATAAATATATTGGACAGATGCAATACCGCCCTTAAACATCCTACCATTTATGTTATGCTATACTATGAACATATAGGCAGGTATCTCTTTACCTGTCATGCATGAATGACTCACTTTATTCGCTTGCACGAATTTCTGTAACACCAACACAATACATACGTATATACCCCTAACATATATAAACCCTGTATCTACAAACGTTCCCCAAGAATAAAGTTATACGTTATTGAAAAACCACACACTCGTAAAATCGGTTCAGTAGTTTCAAAGCTTATACCGCAAGTAAATGTACAGACACGGTCGGAGGGATTTGCTTTCTGATACTAATAGGTACGTACTATTAGGTACATAAAATACGAAATGCGATATAAAAATGGGATAGAACTGATCTATCGATAACGTTTAAATGTGTGTACATTCAAGCAATTTAGCTATCTATTCGAGCTTAAAAGAGTGAATACTAAATTTTATATAATATTCGATGATCACTATTTTGATCGAAAAGTTGGCTTGACAGATTTCAAAATTGTTTGAAAATACCTCTAGAATATAAAGATCGGTAGTTTATTATTCAAGTAGGCATATTACTCTACACCACTGCCCCGCGAAGATTTAAATCCCCGCTCAATTGAAGGAGGGTATCCCAATATGATACCGGCAAAAAAGAAAGAAAGAAGCACTTTCTTCTGAAGTAAGTGAGCAAGTTATATGACGCCTTGGCAAGTAAGTATTGTTAGTAAATTATTGCAAAGTATGAAGTGTTTCTGGTTTAGTGGACATACGCACAAATACATACACACAAAAAAAACACTTTCAAAGTTATCAGACTTGGACCTAATTTCTGTTTTTGTTGACTCATATGCAATAGAGCCAAGTGTCAAGTCAACACGTTTTTAAGTGCTTTTAGTGTAGATACTTGTGACAAGAATTATGCATCTTGAACTGCAGACAAGATTTTGCAATAATTTATGAATGGTGAAATATAAATGTGTCAGATACCCTGTGTTCTACAGAGTTTTAGGTGAAAATTACGGAGATCCTGTCAAATGTCACTGACTTAAATTAGGTAAAAATGTTTCGTATTAAAAGCAAATAGTTACGCATATCTGTGATTCTATAAAAGATTTCCTTATCAATTTCTTTTTACAACAACGACGGGAGGTGAGGGCATAGTTACCGCACAAAGTTTAAAAAGACAACAAAACTGCTCGAAACACCTATAGGTAGTTGCAGTCTTTTTCCCCTGAACCGTAGCGCACGGTTAAAACAATTTCAGATAGCTGAGATAGCTGAATCTGAATTGTATTAAATGTTGGCGCAAAACTCAGAATTGGCCCCTAGACACCGTCGCCAGTAAACGACCAGCGAGAAAAGGCTCACTATCTTGCGATTAAAAAAGAACGTATGCAATACTTACACTTAAACCTATACGACTTTCTGTACGGGGTAGCTGTGGCCTATTTTATAAAGCTACAAGTTACAATTTACAAGCGGAAGTCTCTTTCTAACCCTATGTGTTAGAACGAGACTTCCGCTTGTAAATTGTAACTTGTAGCTTTATAAAATAGGCCACTGGTATCTTGTACGTTGAACCCCTAACTTCAGACTCCGTTTTAACATCTACTCGTAAAATACTACTCCGAATACCATACGAATGGACATTTCTAACTATTTATGTATTTCCACTGACGAGCTCCTTCGATCCTAATACGAGAAAAAGTGTCCCCAAAATGTCATACATTGTATTTGAAAACGTAATACGAACTAATCGAAGAAAACGTTGTTTCTTGGTTGAAATGAAAAGAGCTAATGATTCTAAATATATATAAATATTTACTGCACAGTTTTAATAGAAAAGAACATGCCCTACAAAATTTTGTTGATATGTATTTTAAATTTAAATATCTACACTCTACCTGGCCGCGTAGCCAAGATGCCAATCGCTTACGCTCCGTAACGATCGAAACGCAACTGTCACTGTCGCGCTAATATGGAAGAGTGATAGAGACATGACGCTTTTCGTTGACGAAGCGATAGCGATTGTAACCTTGGCTAGGCCGGCTGGTCGTAAACTTGTTCGAAACTAAAATATGTGGTGGCGCTCCCGTACTAAATGTGTGGTCACCACAAGTTGTCGTATGGCAGCGTGAATTGGTCAGGTGTCAGGTCACCACGAGTCACATAGAACGTATGTTCCATCTATGTGGCTGGTGTCCCACGTGCCCTCAATGTGCGCGGGAGATCACCTCAAAAATCGGCTACGTCAGCCATATTCGGGCGCACAAGCGCCGAGATAGCAAGGAGTCGAAGTGGTCGCTATAGTCGAAATCGGCCGGAAGGATCATCATCATCATGTTAGGTTTAAGATACTTTATTTCTCAAAGAAATTTTACATTTCGCTTAATGAGAAAAACTACATATTTATCTTAAATTACAAGAGCATCAAAAAAGCACTTTACATGAGTAGGTATTCCCTATTTTATCTAAAATAAAAACTTCTATTAAATACATATAGGTACCTAGTAGGTACCTATTAACTAAGCAATCATTAATCATTATAATATAATATTATACACAAATTTAAACACTCAACACAAGTTTAAGTGGTTATTCTGCAAAGCGTAAAAGTTAACTTAAAATACTTGGATGACCAGTCCACTGTTGCTAATCACTTAGTGCAAATTCTATGGTGTTCTAATGTCAACCTTATGAACCATCTACTATTAAAGTGGTCTATGCGTGTACGGGTGAAGTATGCATGAACTTAAAACGAATCTGCGACAGGAAGAGGCTCCAGTTAAAGTTAAGCAATTAAGAGCAGAGTAAGCGGCGAGATTGCATCTGAACTTCTTGTTTTCCATTCCTAAAACTATCTTCATTACACTGGCGCTGTGTATCGCCGGACAATGTTTTGCCACATGTATCTGCGCATAATCACCGTGCTTACATTTACTTTAGAGATATACTGGAACACTTGGAAAGCCTCCAAGTAACTGCAAATAGTGCACTAAGTAATATTAGTTATATTTAGGCTTCTAATGTTTACGAGTAGGTACTGCAATGTTAGTTTATTAGTATTGTTTTTAAAGTATTAACACATTCACTGCCAAGACACGCTAGGTGTGTTTGTTTTGTATTGGAAATATGGCGCTTGGCACTGAAAGTATTAAATTACTATACACATTTAGGGGCGTTATTATTGCTTTACCAAGTATTTTTAACTATGTTTATATTAATACAACAAATAAATATATTTTAGAAGTATAGAACAGAAGTCGTTCAGATAATGAAGTATCATTTAAGTATTGCATTTCAAGTCCTACCCATGTTAAAGGTGAAATACAGACAGTGAAATAATTATCAACTCTCCCTCCCTGCCTCAATCATAATTCATATGTCGTGAATAAAAAGTAGATTTATCTAATTTTCACCCGGCCATTCTACCTATAAACTCACTAAATATCTCTTGCATAAAAAATTCTAACATATATGTACACACATTGTTACAAAAGCTAATTCTCATTAAATTACATTAGGCACGTTTTACAAATTCAAACCTAAAACCCGCTTTAATAATATACGAGTAATTCTAACCAAACACAAGTAGAACGAAAAAAGCTACAAAGTACGAATAAATTATTACAAAGAGAGAGATTAGAATAGAAATGCATTAAATTGGTACGAGCTAACTGATAGGTGGCTCGCTTACCGCAGCCTGAACCTCAACCCTAACACAACGGAACAAAGCATAAAGTTATACGTATCTTTTACGTAGGTACAAATATAGGAAAGCAGAAACATTGTAGTGTTTAATAAAACAAATAGTCGAGTGTTTTCTTTTTATTTCACACAATTCACAAACACGATTTCTCCCATTCGTCTCTAATAAATTATCCTTATATTATCTGACACTCACTTAACTAGTTGTTAATTTTATTCCAAGCTTCGGTTTCAACCTAATTAGTATACAAAACACTTATAAGAAGACTTAAATTAAAGTTAAATAACAATGTTTTGGTTTTTCAGCTTCTAGTTTCAGCCTTAATGCCGGCGGCGAACAAATGAACAGTTAAAACGAAAACTTAACATAAAATTAACATACACAGCCACATGAAATTTTAACAATAATATCACAATCAAACTTAACAACAATTCAACGCTTAAAACTAGTTAACTTTAACAATATTAACAACGGATTAACGTAAACAATAGTAACAATTTGAATACGTAACGATTATTCTATCCCCGCGAACAATGCCTTTGTATGTTACCATTCTGGATCAAGGGTTATATGTGGATTCTACCGTATTTACATATTGTAGATACGGATCGAGATACGACCGGAAAAACGGTTAGCTTTTCCTGGTACCTATATAACGTACAAACGTTCAAAATTGGTACATCTATTGTAAATTTTAAAGCTGTGGTAGGGGATAAAAACATCGTTAAGCTATTGAAACAAAGTACTCTTAGGACCTTTATTTGATATGTGATAAAGTCATACGTGTACAATATTGATATCTGGCTTCTTCTTATAGGTACACATTTGGTATGGATAGGAAACCTTATGATAGGACATCGCAAGCCGTATATCTTTAACACATTCAAAATAGTTAGTCAATGTTCTAACCTACTTAACTTTAGCAAAAGCTAAATAGATTAGCACAAAAGAGTTTATACCTACATAACAAAAAGAATTTGTTCCGACAACGTTTTTCGTATAAGGAAAAACATTGCCAGAAGAAATTAAGACAATCGAACAAATAAGGTGAAACAACAACAGGCACTTGATTTAAGGCACATCGTGATTGTTTCAAACAAATAATAACAAGTACAGTATCAGGCTAGTGTGTAAACATTATGATTGTATTATATGTGAAGCAGAACGGTACTGAACTTATAGAAAATAATGATTTAAATGATATTAGATAACATAAAGTGTGGAATATTTTAAGATATCATCGGCTGTTACAGAGGTTTAAGGGCTATTGTAATAGTTTATGTTCGAAACACAAAACAAAAACTCAACTTTCGGTCAACAGTGAAATCAACAAACAAACAAACAACGACATTAACAAAAACTCAACACTTTTATGATTAGGTAACGATGAAACAAAAATTCAACGTTTAAACGATTCCAGAAAAAAATAACTGTGGATTTGATGAACAGTAAGTTGGTTAAGGCAATTTTGGTACGTGAATTTGTGACGTTAAAGAACAAAACAAAAAATCAACTATTTTGAACAAGAACTTTAAACCATTACACATTAAATAACAGCCATTATAACAAGTAACGGTGAAGAACAAAACGAGAACAGTGGAGTAGGTAAAACGAAACAATGTGTAGTCAGACCAGCTGGCTACCACATAATGCAAAAATAAACAAAAAATCAACAAATTAAGAAAACGTGAACAATAACGATTAACAAGTTACCTAAGGTCCTTAATTTAAAAATAACTTTGGAGTAGCTGATGTAATGATAGAAGGTTAACTTGTAATTGCTCAGTGCATTCGATGAGGATTACAAGTTTCATCAATGGTAACTCAACGTATTATTTAACTGATTTTTAACATCAAACTTTTTCAGAGGTTAACAATAGTCGGAACGAATAACAATAACAGCTAATAACAGAGAATAGTAACAAGTAACAGTACCTACGGAATTAACAACTTAAGAAATCGAAACACAAACACGATGTCTATTTTTTTAAACAGTTAATTTAACGCTGATATTTTCAATGATATCAAACTTAATGAGTTTTAAAACTTATCAAAAACAGGGCCAAAAAATTATATCATTATTAAATTTAATGAATGATGTCATTTTTGTTAACAGTCTCAATGATGAAAACACTAAAATGCAACACAAAGTAACAATGGTAACATTAATGCAATAAGAAATGAACTAACAAGAAGAACAATAACAGGGAAAGTAACTTGCAAACACAACAATGTGCACCGAACATTAAGGCATGTCAAATTTATCTTTTGAACCGAGACGTTCTTTCGAACTATTTCGCGTACCAAGTTATATCATGAATACCTTCTACAGAAATAAGTAGGTATAAACTAACTCAGCTTAATCTACGAACTCGAAAAGTTATAAATCTATTGTCAAACAAGCTAACCTAAGGAACCTAACTAGAGTAACCTGCTAATCTATTCTAAGTACAGTCACCACACGGGATTGTTATGCCATTTAGGGTTCTTGCTAAATTGGAAATTCTATACGTAAGTATTGAACAACCAATTTAGTTAGGACCCTAAATGGCGCAACAATCGCGGAGCCTGGTGGTACCTACATGTCTACAAACCTAACCTACGGAGATATTTTTTGGAGAAAAACACTTTAATTCACCTGAATGTGTCCTCGAAGTGTTGGTCAATAAAGGCGGTGATCGAAAATGTGTTTCTCATCGATGGTAAGTACTCGTACGTTGTAATCCGCTGTCGACCGGCAACTACGGGAACCACAAAGGAAATTACTCAAATTAATTGAAAAGTTTTCCATTGCGTTTAATATCTGTAACAATAAAAAAACATGCTTTAATACACTGCATTACATTTACCGCTCGAAAACTACCTCTGTCTAATTTAAGAACTCGAAAAGTTATATAATATTTGTCAACCAAGCTGACCTAAAGGAAGGTCCCTTGGGTTAGAGTAACCTGGTAATCTATTCTAAGTACGGTCAAAGTATTATATCGACACAAACAAAGGAGCAAAAACATGTATACACGACCTTATTCCCATACATTAAGGTTGTGTTTATTTATATTTAATACCTTGCTTGACTCTACATCTCTATAAAGCTACGGAAATAACTGTTTGAGAAAACCACTTTTACTCACCTAATTGCGTCCTCAAAGTGATGGTCGATAAGTAATCGAAAATGTGTTTCTCGTTTCAATTGCAGGTATGTTGGATTCCGTTTTCAACTGGCAACATCGGGAACCACAAAAGAAATTCCCCTAATTCATTGGAAAATTTTCTACCGCTCTCAATATCTGTAACAATAAAAATCATAGTTAAATACACTGCGACTCATTTAATTTTCTGCACGGGAAATGATGCTTTAAAACTGTGTAATATATAGGCGCCATCAGATCTATCGGAGCGATCGAGGTGGTCAAAAATATCTGAACACGCACTCTAGCGTCTTGGCAATAGAGGCGTGTTCAGATATTTGTGAGCACCTTGGCCACTGCGATATATCTGATGGCAACTGTACAAGTTAAGACACAACAAATACTTTACTCACCATTTAGAATTCTCTGAATTGTTTATACACCTTCGAAACTTGTTAAAACTCCACTCAACTGTTGTTACCGTTTCGGTTGAAATAATACTTCCACTTTGTTGTAAACTTTGCGATACATAAATACGGTACGTTACTGAACACTTCTGCCGGGGTCCGAGCGGACCCCGGAGATGTTAACTGTATCTGTGCCAATTGTGAAGTGATTTGTAGGTGAGGCCGGCACCCTTATATATGGGTCCCGGGTCCCACCCCGCTCCTGAGTGACCGTGGGAGCGCGCGCGCACGTGTACTCACCGTTCCTTGCGTATACGCACACAATGCCTCCCTTTTCTTTATGCGCATTGATTTCGACCCCTCGATCGTCTTTCCTTCTATCTATGCTTACCTGTACTTGCTTAGGGGAGAAATCTCGCCTGGTGGGAACTGCGCAATAGTCGTAACTGAATTTGAATTATTGTATACGGTAATCATATGATTTTATAAGAGGGTCCGTAAGTCGCTCAAACTTTCGCACGGTGAAGTCATTGTCATGTAAATAATATACGTTACGTACAATAATAATATTTCTGGAAGCTGGTATTAAAATAAATTTGATGTTATTGGGTAGCCCGGTAATTAGCTATACCTATTTTTAAACATGCGGTCGTATTTTTTAAATCAATTCACCGACGAATATTTTTCTATTTACCTATTAAAGTCGGTCCAAGGTAATTCTGCATACATCCAATGTAAATACTTACTTTTAACTAAAGATTTACGTGAAATAGCACTTTTCGTGCGTATGTCAAAAGTTTAAAGGGCCACTGTAAAACGTTGTACGATACACGTGTGAATAGGTAATACGAAACGAGTAGCGATAAATTAAAAAGACCGAAGGGAGTGTTTTAAATCGACACGAGGTGCGAATTACCTCTTTTCTGCACTTGTATCGTAAATAACTATTGCTATACAAATCTGTTTCTCCACTATTTTACGAGTATTACGGGCCGCCCGATTCGGATTATGTTATAGACATCTATTAGACATCACCAAGATACGATAACGATATGTTTAAGATCTAACCTGTCAAATTTGACATTTGCGCGATTCTGGAGATACTCTTGAACGATTTCCACAGGATATGACTTAAAGATCTAATTCACATCTAATAGATATCGTACTCTATCTAACGTAAAAGTGACATTGGTTGCCCGAATTGCGCTGCAAAAGAAAACTAGTTGATATCTAAACTATAACGTATCTAGAATGGATCTAGTACGTGTCGTCTCTTGTGAATATCTTGAAGTTCGAATACGGCAGAATGTCCTCGTTGCCTATCGTAAGAAAGTGACCACCGCGTCGTGGCGACTGTTTAATAATCGTACCCTATGCGTTGGTCCTTTGTCAACCCACGTCAATTATTTAACTATCCTTTCCTTTCCTAGGTGGAAAGTAAAAGTTTTAGTCTATTTAAACCATAAAACTTAATAAATAAACTTGTCCTAAGAAATTAAAACGTATTGCCTGAAAATAATCTATATGTTTCAGAAAAGTCTTTTTATAACTAAATAGTAGGTAAGGGATTCCATAGCTGCCTATATTCGCAATATAAATTAACAACATACTTATAACTAGCTGTTACCCGCGACTTCGTCCGCGTGGAATCTTATCTTCAACATTTTACATCTTTAGTACCTATAATTTTCATATCCAAGCAATGTTGAAATTAAGTACTTTTCTTTTTTAGCAAGTTGTATGAAGTTTTAAGTCAAGTGGATTTTGATGTTGGTTGCTGAAATTACTTTTCTTGTATTCTCATAATAGGTACCTATGCCCTTATACAAAGATTCAAGCTCCGCATTCCGCACTCACGAAATATCTGATCTCCATACAAACTTTCAACCCCTTTCTCACCACCTTGGGGGATAATTTTCAAAAATGCTTGAATTAGTTTTCATGTTTTTTAATTTATTACCTTTTTCCAAAAAGTTAAAGTTCCTAGCTTAAAATTAAATTTACACCCCAAGACGAATTTTCATCCCCTTTTTAGCCCCCTTAGGGATTGAATTTCCAAAAACGTTGCAATTACTTTATTTTGTAATCGGCTATTATGTCTTTCTAAGAAGTTTCAAAGCATTTGTAATGGATTCAAACTTTGAACCCCATTTTAACCCTGTTAGGGGATGAATTTTACAAATCGCTGAAATCACTTTTATTGTCTTCTAATAATATCCCCAAATACAAAGATTCAAATTCCGCGCTCGAAAAAATGCGTGATATCCATACAAACTTTCAACCCCGTTTTCACCACCATAGGGATGAATTTTCAAAAACGCTGAAATTAGTTTTCTTGTATTTTGTAACACTTTAGGGTAGGCACCCAGTGTTATAAACGTCTGAATGTTATTATAGATAGGCACTTTATAGGTTAGAAAAGTAGATGTTTGTTTGGTAAGAATTTGGTGGTTAATATACGTTCTACACAGGTATTAGAGTAGATAGGTCAAGGTCGGAGACCAGTAATGTTGTTTTTAATCTTCATATATACGCTTTTGGCTATATTTAGAGGATAAAACTTACCGGAATGGTAGGTCATCAATCATCTATAAATCGTCGCATTTAGCGCATCCATTATTCGTTCCTGCGTTGTGCTGGGACATAAATACTTTGTTTTCGTTGGAGTTTACACATTTCGCAATTGAAATACATTTGTAACATGGTTATACTACGTATAAATGGCTTTAACTTGGTAAAACGGGTTGAAACAGTGTTGTTTTCTGTCGTCATAAACATTGACGTCCGTCAATGACAGTTGGTTTGTTGTCTGTGGTTTGGCACAAACAATCAGTCATACATAAAGAGTATTTATGAATAAACATTTAGTATGTGTTCTTTTATATTGTGCAATTCGTAGTTATAAATAATGTCCTTATTTTTAGCTTTCGAAATTAGTAATTCTTTTTATTTTTGGTGACTTCGGTTTTCTGTAAATTGGATCCGGTCAGTTGCGATGTCATTGAATGGGAGGTTTTCCATTCACCACTTTGTCTGTGGCTTTTGCCATTTGATTTTTCGCTTGATCACTGGGATATTCCGTGACAAGATGTAAGACGTAATTTCGACATCAGGTCGGCAATTAATTCATGGGGTATGTATTTTATTTAAAGATTGTATTTCCTAAAACTCGGTTAAATTCGGTGTTCAATGTTTTAATCGTTGATATATTTTGTTCCAGCTTGGCCCAAAATATGATTAACCTAGCTTCCTATGCGCCGGTAATGGCGGCATAACCTTTTCACCTCTTTCAAACCAACTTGGTGAGTTGTCCACACTTTCTAAATATACGGAAGGAAAGACGAAGTTGTTTATTGTCAATTGCAATTAGCTAATGTCGTGTTTTGGTGTGATTTTCCAGCAATCCCTTTACAAATATGAGGCATCATTTTGTTTCACCGCGTGTGCCTACGTCGCCACGTCTGGTGTCTAATATAAGGGACTCGGCTTAGAAACCGGGTTCCTTTGGCTAGGCCTGTCTTTTGGCTGGGCCTATCTCTTCCCTTGGCTCTTGGCCCTATGGCTTTAGGAAGATCTAGGGTGGTGTCGCACCATGCTAGAGGGGAAGCCGTCTTCTCCACTTAATTTTTGGACTCGAGGTGAAGTGTTTATTCGATAAAGCTGTGAGTTAAAAACTTATATTTACATTAGTGACTGTGTTCCTTTGCTGGAAAGGATAAACAATATTTAAGTCTGAATTTCTTTTTAACGTGAACTTTCTACATGGTAAATTCTATTATTAATATGAAACCTGCAATTCCTATGTAGGATTTTGTGTGTATTACAGGCCCAAATATGCCTGAGATGTACTTAAGTTAAATTTAATTAGTAATAGTTACGGTACGTAATTTAAATGTTAAGTCTCGAGGCCGCAGCAGGTCTTATTGTGATGTAAAGTGAATAAAAGTATTTAGTAAATAAATTTGTATTTTCATTTGGATATGTCATACGTTTGATGAGTATAGTATCCTGGCGTCCTACTTTAAATATTTGGATATCTATTCTCACTCCATAGTGGCAGAAACCACGACCCTATCTATGCTCGTAGTTAGCCGTAAGCATTTTTGAATTTTTAAGTAGGTAGATCTTGGGGGTTCTGGACCACTTACCCAGAGCTCACCCTCCCCTATTACAGTGGCGTGCCCAACGTATGGCCTATGGAGTATGACATTTCCAAGTGAAACATTTTAGAAATATTTTAGTATTAAGGTTTTTATATGTAAAGGGAATTGCAAGTTATTGTTTGAAAGTGTTGTTTGTGTTGGAGGTTAAACTTATTAATTTAACCAACTTATAAATAAAGCTATACTTTATACGCTAAATAATTAGCTATACTTAAAGAGATTTTCTCAATATTTTAAAATACTTTAAAAGGGTTAAAATCTAATAAAATTTTAACTTATCTTTAAAATATTATAACTCTATACTGACTTACTTCTGATATTACATATCAATCTCGAAAAATGGATTTCATAAAAGCTGGTTGTAAAATCACCCATTTACATAAAGACGAAATGTCACATGAATTAGCGATTCGCAGACTTCCGGTTAATCCCATCTCACGTAGATCCAGTCTGTGTCAAGCTTTGAAACAGACTGCAGATTTAGCCAAAAAGGGTAGTTTAAAGTTCCCGGACTTGGTAATAAGTAATGAAGCTTCCGAATTAGAACTCTGTCAGCATAAGGTAGAGGAGATAGAGTTAGAAGCAAAAGGAGAATTATCAGCAGCGGCGATCGACAGGCTATCCTCGCGTTGCAAATATCTATTGTGTCGTATTTCACGGTTGCCTCAGGAGACCGAAGCGGTACTTCTGTTGAAAACGTTAATTACTTCTTTATTGGATCGGTTGAATGAGCAAGGCCCTTCTGCGTCGTCTGGTTCGGATGATGACTTTCAATCTCCTAACGAATCTCGTATTGTTAGGGAGATTATTTACAAAACGGATAGGACTTTTAATATTAAGTCAATTTAACTTTGAAATTATTCATCGGAAGGGCAAAGAACATGTCATACCTGACTGTCTTTCTCGTATTCAGGTCAGTTCTATAAATTCTGTTACTATTCAAGACCCTTGGTATCTTGATATATATAAAAAGGTATCTGAAAAACCTTCTCTCTTTCCAAACTTTAAAATTGAAAATGATAAACTTTTCCGTTACTCTAAGAATAAGTATCGTCTGACAGCTCAATTTGACTGGAAGCTGGTACTCCCTTATGAGCACCGAAATGAAATCTTAAATAAGTATCATGATGATCCTACTGCCGGTCATTTTGGCGTGGCTAAAACCCATTCCAAAATAGCGGACTTATATTATTGGCCTACGTTGTTTCAAGACGTGAAAGAATACGTCGATTCTTGTGAAATTTGTAAAACTTATAAACCTGTTAATTTAGCTCGTCCTGGCTTGATGGGTAATACCCGACGTATATCGTCACCAGGCGAAGCCATATCTTGTGATATTCTTGGTCCCTTTCCTCCGTCTTATTTGAGAAATCAGTATCTTTTTGTATGTGCTGATTATTTCAGTAAGTATGTGACTTTGTTTCCACTACGCAACATAACTGCGAAAGCTATAGTTAAGTGTATGGAAAAAGGGATATTTCTTATACATGGGGTTCCTAAATATATATTCTGCGACAATGGTGTTCAATTTACTTCAAAAGACTTTCGAGACTTAATGTCCAAATATAATGTCCCTCATATTTTCTATAACCCTAGATATCATCCTCAGACGAATCAAACGGAACGAGTGAACCGTGAACTTGTAAGAACTATTGCTTCATACGTGCGTTCTGATCACCGTAACTGGGATAAGAACATATCGGAAATACAATGTGCATTAAATACAGCTCGTCACGAAGTAACTAAAGATACACCGTATTTTCTAACACATGGTCGTCAGATGATTCTAGATGGTTCTCTTTATAATAGTGAAGGTCCTATAGATCAAAACGCGCTCGAATTAGATACTAGTGGTGCTTTTTCTGATAAACTTAAAGAGCTCAAAACTATATTTCAAAAAGTGCGTAACTCGTTGATCGCCTCCCATGAACGTAATGCTAGGTATTACAACAGGAGGAAGCGTCACGTAGAACTAGAAGAAGGGCAAATCGTTTATAAAAGATGTTTCCCATTGTCAAATGCAGCAAAACATTTCTCAGCTAAATTAGCGCCCCGTTATGACAAGTGTGTCATTCATAAAAAATTAAGTCCTCTTGTATACTCTTTAAAATCCTTAGAAGGAAAACTTCTAGGTAACTTTCACATAAAAGATATTGTACGTCCTGGTGAAGCCGAGCCGTCTTCATAACGGTACTCGTCTTTTCACTTGTTGGCTCAATACTTAAATTTGAAATATCCTATATGATACTAAATACTGAACTTACCTATTGAACTGAATGCAGCCTGACGCAAGCTTGTTTTCATCAGACCGGGTAATCGTTCCATGTATTTGATTCTATATATATTGGTACCGGATGCATACGGACCAATCTTAATCTTGATATGTCCTTATAAAGACATAAAACATTAAATAATCTGAATAAACTACAGAAACTTACTTAACTTATAAACCCTTAAGTGGGACTACTCTATAAAACATTATTAAATCGTGAAACGAGACTACGTTCTCAATAAACTCTGTACTATGTCCAAACTTTTGTTTGTCGATATAGGAATTGTGTATTGGCTAGATGATGCAGCTCTTTACTTAGTTCCACCTTTGTCGGTGATAGGCAATTTCTTTAATAAAGGGAAAGTTTTTTTTCTCGGGTTGCCGTCTTTGACATCCTCTTCTAGATTTAGGTAAGTATTCACTAGTAATAAGTAGATCCGGTTCAAAATTAGGTGCTAGTTTTCCTTGGTTGAATTGGCCATTCACCAAGTCATAGATATAAGTTTTGTCATAAGGTTTGTTTTCTTTACAGATTATCTGTGTTCTCGTGGTTAAGTTTGGTTGGTTAAGGTGTAACTTCATATTAGACATATAAATTTAAAAAAAAAAAAAAATTTTTTTTTTTCAAAAAAAAAATTTTTTTAACCCAACTAAAGATGAACTGTAACACTTTAGGGTAGGCACCCAGTGTTATAAACGTCTGAATGTTATTATAGATAGGCACTTTATAGGTTAGAAAAGTAGATGTTTGTTTGGTAAGAATTTGGTGGTTAATATACGTTCTACACAGGTATTAGAGTAGATAGGTCAAGGTCGGAGACCAGTAATGTTGTTTTTAATCTTCATATATACGCTTTTGGCTATATTTAGAGGATAAAACTTACCGGAATGGTAGGTCATCAATCATCTATAAATCGTCGCATTTAGCGCATCCATTATTCGTTCCTGCGTTGTGCTGGGACATAAATACTTTGTTTTCGTTGGAGTTTACACATTTCGCAATTGAAATACATTTGTAACATGGTTATACTACGTATAAATGGCTTTAACTTGGTAAAACGGGTTGAAACAGTGTTGTTTTCTGTCGTCATAAACATTGACGTCCGTCAATGACAGTTGGTTTGTTGTCTGTGGTTTGGCACAAACAATCAGTCATACATAAAGAGTATTTATGAATAAACATTTAGTATGTGTTCTTTTATATTGTGCAATTCGTAGTTATAAATAATGTCCTTATTTTTAGCTTTCGAAATTAGTAATTCTTTTTATTTTTGGTGACTTCGGTTTTCTGTAAATTGGATCCGGTCAGTTGCGATGTCATTGAATGGGAGGTTTTCCATTCACCACTTTGTCTGTGGCTTTTGCCATTTGATTTTTCGCTTGATCACTGGGATATTCCGTGACAAGATGTAAGACGTAATTTCGACATCAGGTCGGCAATTAATTCATGGGGTATGTATTTTATTTAAAGATTGTATTTCCTAAAACTCGGTTAAATTCGGTGTTCAATGTTTTAATCGTTGATATATTTTGTTCCAGCTTGGCCCAAAATATGATTAACCTAGCTTCCTATGCGCCGGTAATGGCGGCATAACCTTTTCACCTCTTTCAAACCAACTTGGTGAGTTGTCCACACTTTCTAAATATACGGAAGGAAAGACGAAGTTGTTTATTGTCAATTGCAATTAGCTAATGTCGTGTTTTGGTGTGATTTTCCAGCAATCCCTTTACAAATATGAGGCATCATTTTGTTTCACCGCGTGTGCCTACGTCGCCACGTCTGGTGTCTAATATAAGGGACTCGGCTTAGAAACCGGGTTCCTTTGGCTAGGCCTGTCTTTTGGCTGGGCCTATCTCTTCCCTTGGCTCTTGGCCCTATGGCTTTAGGAAGATCTAGGGTGGTGTCGCACCATGCTAGAGGGGAAGCCGTCTTCTCCACTTAATTTTTGGACTCGAGGTGAAGTGTTTATTCGATAAAGCTGTGAGTTAAAAACTTATATTTACATTAGTGACTGTGTTCCTTTGCTGGAAAGGATAAACAATATTTAAGTCTGAATTTCTTTTTAACGTGAACTTTCTACATGGTAAATTCTATTATTAATATGAAACCTGCAATTCCTATGTAGGATTTTGTGTGTATTACAGGCCCAAATATGCCTGAGATGTACTTAAGTTAAATTTAATTAGTAATAGTTACGGTACGTAATTTAAATGTTAAGTCTCGAGGCCGCAGCAGGTCTTATTGTGATGTAAAGTGAATAAAAGTATTTAGTAAATAAATTTGTATTTTCATTTGGATATGTCATACGTTTGATGAGTATAGTATCCTGGCGTCCTACTTTAAATATTTGGATATCTATTCTCACTCCATAGTGGCAGAAACCACGACCCTATCTATGCTCGTAGTTAGCCGTAAGCATTTTTGAATTTTTAAGTAGGTAGATCTTGGGGGTTCTGGACCACTTACCCAGAGCTCACCCTCCCCTCTTACAATTTTAATATAATACCTTTTTACAAAGTTTCAAGTTCCTAGCTTCAAATAAAATTTGCACCTGAAGACGAACTTTCATCCCCTTTTTAATCCCCTTAGGGGTTGGATTTCCAAGAACGATGCAATTACTTTTTTTTTGTAATCGGCTTAATAGCTTGCTTTGAAAATTCTTAGAAAGGCGTAATCGCCTGTCTAAGAATTTTCAAAGCATTTGAAATGGATTTAAACTTTGAAACCCATTTTAACCCTGTTAGAGGATGAATTTTACAAAACGCTGAAATTACTTTTATTGTCTTCTAATAGTATCCCCAAATACAAAGATTCAAGTCCCGCGCTCGAAAAAATGTTTGATATTCATACAAACTTTCAACCCCTTTTTCACCACCTTAGGGGATGAATTTTCAAAAACGCTGAAATGAGTTTTCTTGTATTTTAATTAGAACGTTTTTACAAAGTTTCAAGTTCCTTGCTTAAAATAAAATTGGCACCCGCAGACGAACTTCCATCCCCTTTTTAACGCCCTTAGGGGTTGAAATTCCAAAAACGTTGCAATCACTTTTCTTTGTAATCGGCTATTATGCCTCTCTAAGAAGTTTCAAAACCATTTGTAATGGATTCAAACTTTCAACCCCTTTTTAACCCTGTTAGGGGATGAATTTTACAAAACGCTGAAATTACTTTTCCTGTCTTCTAATAATATCCCTAAATACAAAGATTCAAGTCCCACACTCGAAAAAATGTTTGATATCCATACAAACTTTCAACCCCTTTTTCATCACCTTAGGGGTTGAATTTTCAAAAACGCTGAAATTAGTTTTCTTGTATTTTAATAATATATCTTTTAACGAAGTTTCAAATTCGTAGCACAAAAGAAAACTTTAACCCAATACAAACTTTCATCCCCTTTTTAACCCTGTTAGGTGATGAATTTTACAAAACGCTGAAATTACTTTTATTGTCTTCTAATAATATCTCCAAATACAAATATTCAAGTGCCGCGCTCGAAAAAAATTTTGATTTCCATACAAACTTTCAACCCCTTTTTCACCACCTTAGGGGATGAATTTTCTAAAACGCTGAAATCGGTTTTCTTATATTTGAATTTGATACTATGTTACTAAGTTTCAAGTTCCTAGCTTAAAATAAAATTTGCACCCGAAGAGGAAATTTCATCCCCTTTTTAACCCCCTTAGGGGTTGAATTTCCAAAAACGTTGCAATCACATTTGTTTTATAATCGGCTATTATGCCTTTCTAAGAAGTTTCAAAGCATTTGTAATGGATTAAAATTTTCAACCCCTTTTTAACCCTGTTAGGGGATGAATTTTACAAAACGCTGAAATTACTTTTCATGTCTTCTAATAATATTCCTAAATACAAAGATTCAAGTCCACCACTCGAAATTTTTTTTGATATCCATACAAACTTTCAACCCCTTTTTCACCACCTTAGGGGATGAATTTTCAAAAACGCTGAAATTAGTTTTCTTGTATTTTAATAATATATCTTTCTACGAAGTTTCAAATTCCTAGCTTAAAAGAAAACTTACACCCCATACAAACTTTCATCCCCTTTTTAACCCCCTTAGGGGTTGAATTTCTCAAAATCGCTTCTTATCTCTTGTAAACTTTATAAATGCAATCTGGTGTGCAAATTTCAACTTTCTGGCTTTTGTAGTTTCGGCTCTGCGTTGATGAATCAGTCAGTCAGTCAGTCAGTCAGGACACTTGCATTTATATATATAGATAGATAACCATTATTTGCTGTCTACAAATAATCTTAGGTATCCTCGAATTTAAACTGTTGTGAGACATACTAACATTGCATAATTTTACGGTTTAGACTCACTTGTTTTGTGCTTGAGAAAGGAGACCTAGGCTCTCCGAAACATGCGAATGACTAAAAACAAGTAAGTCTAAATCGTAAAATTATGCAATCTTAGGTAACTATCCTATAATATTCAAAGTCCCACTCACTAAATGAATAAGAAATTCTAAAGCATGAAAGGTGCACAGAACTCACAGCTGTGTAAAAATCAAGGAGGGTCCAAACAGCTCGCTAGGTGTGCTCGTGAGCTTAAGTCATTAATTTGCAAATCACAAAGCCTAACGGGCTTGCTAGGCGATTGACTTGCCCCAAGTGTTTTGCCGCCGAACAAAAGATCTTTTCAGGCTACCCTCCCGCCACCGCGAACGTGCTCGGGTTAAAATAATGAGGCCTTTAATTTTATTAAGGAAAAAACAACACTTCAAAGTTGACCCGTTCAGTTGCTTGGTTGAAAAATGTTTCATCAAAATTAAATTAACCGTGCTTAGTTTCTTTTCGTTTTGGGGAATGTTTGAGGAAATTAAGACGATCTTGGGTTTAATGGAAACAGGAAGAATAATGGTATTTTATATAAAATGTAATATCATAAGTTTCATTTTTAAAAAGTAACAAAAAATATATTTGAAAAAAGGAAAAAGAGCATTTAGATATAAAGAGCATTCGTTGCATAATTTGGTTGTTGCACCCACAACCAACTAAACGCATTGCATTTTTATAGCCAATATCTCGGAGACCGAGCTTTGCGCGGAAAACATATAAAAACTAGATCGATTTATCGCCCCCGAAAACCCCCATATAGCAAACTTCATCGAAATCGTTAGAGACGTTTCCGACATTCCAGAAATATATATATAAAAAACCGGGCAAGTGCGAGTCGGACTCGCGCATGAAGGGTTCCGTACCATAATGCAAAAATAAAAAAAACAAAAAAAAGCAAAAAGAAAACGGTCACCCATCCAAGTACTGACCCCTCCCGACGTTGCTTAACTTTGGTCAAAAATCACGTTTGTTGTATGGGAGCCCCATTTAAATCTTTATTTTATTCTGTTTTTAGTATTTGTTGTTATAGCGGCAACAGAAATACATCATCTGTGAAAATTTCAACTGTCTAGCTATCACGGTTCGTGAGATACAGCCTGGTGACAGACGGACGGACGGACGGACGGACGGACGGACGGACGGACAGCGAAGTCTTAGTAATAGGGTCCCGTTTTACCCTTTGTGTACGGAACCCTAATAAATGTACGTATAAATAAATGAACAAGAATTGCACGGTTAAAGGTTACACGCAGACGTCATTGTCACCTAAGTTAATACAATAATTAGTTCAATCTTGCTCATCAAACATCATAAGTGCATTTTAAGGTATCTAATTGTAGACATTAACGTTTAAGCAATTGTCAAGAAACTATTAGACATCCTTTGTCATTATTACTCTTTAGAGAAACTAATTACATTCATTCAATAATTACTCGTTAATTATATTCCATTAGCTTCCCAAAATTACAATGTTATATGTGACGTTCCACGGCAAAAGGTACCTTATGGCGGCTATGGTGACGTCCCACGGGACGTCACATTCACATATAATCATTCTCAAAAATAACAATCCTACTAAATCAACCCGTTTCAGAAAACCGCTACTCGCATCACACTACTTCATATTTCACCCCTTGATGAAGAACAAATTGAATTATTTATTTATTTATTTATTTATTAGTCAAATAAGTAACACAGCATTACAGTAAAACCAAGGCACTGTGAAACTACAAAAAAGAAAAATACAATACAAAGAAACTACAAATAAAAACAAATAAAGACAAATTAAACATTCGATTTGGGCGACGACGACGACGTAACAGCGTGGCTCCGTTGCGTCGTCTGACTTGCCTCTGCGTCTTGCGTCTGAATGTTAGGCAACATCACCCGACCGAAAGTACGGTGCGCCAAATTTTGATATGACGGAAGGAATCAACCCTTCTGCCTACCTTAGGTCGGCCACAATATCATTATTTCGGGATTGAATTTTAACATTCAATATACCTTCTATATATGTATATGCTTTTGCACCTAATGCATCGCATCGTATTTAGTTATGTTTCTAGGGTTAGCTACTTATTTTAAGTCTCGCCGTGATGCCCGTGATGTACATATTATCTTAGTTTGACTACCATTTCATCATCATCACCATTTCATATATATCTCTCAGTTACTTAAAAGTTAGCTGGAAGAGGGCCGGTTAACGGAATAAGCTCGCCTTTGTACGCATTTACTGTATTCAGTGTTACGTAGGTACTTGTTTTGTGAGAGTTTACTACTACTACCTTCGTGTGCTGTTAAAATTTGGCTAACTATAATATGAAGACAGTTTACATCGCAGACTTTTAAGAAAACCTTTACTCGTATTTCCAAAGCAGTTGTTATACTTACAGAATAGATATTCCCATAGGAAAGAGTATTTCCTTCATTATCTATTAACAAGGACGCAAATCGATAGTCCTGCGGTGAACGGCCAGGTGCAACTGCTTGCGCCCGATAGCCGCGGTTTCTCACGGTTGCACAATTGTACGATTACACCCTTCTTAATATACGAGTAAGATATCTTGAAGTGTTATCGGGGACGGGACACCAGAGCTTGTGGAGCAACTCCAGAGTCGAATAACAGAAGCTAAGCAAGTTTAGGTACTCACATTTAAACTGTTGTGAGACATACCTAACATTTAATAATTTAAACATTAAATATTTTTAATGTTTAAATTATTAAATGTCTAATTAATTAATTAATTAATATTAATTAATGTATAATTTAAACATTAAATATTTTTAATGTTTAAATTATTAAATGTCGGAATTAACATTTAATAATTTAAACATTAAATATTTTTAATGTTTAAATTATTAAATGTTCGCGACGACGTGCGCGAGTGACTAAAAACAAGTGGGTCTATAAACAAAATTCTGAAATTATTTAAAGTTATTTAATTTTAGTACCTATGGTTATGTCTTTATTAATTTCCAGTCTTATGAATGCATTTACTAAAATGATTCAAATACCTTTGATGTTCATCTTATAATAAACCTAGTCTAGACGGGGATGACACTATTATCCACTTTAATTAAAACTGTTTTTGTCAACGCTTGCCGAATTGAACACAATTAGAGGTTTATTCGTTGTTCATTGAACGGGATCAGTACCATTGAGATTATACTTTATTTATGAGTCTATTTCAGCTGAAACGAAAGCTAGAGAAAATACCTAGTCTCAATTTTATTTTTATAATTGAAATAGAATAGAAGCAATAAGATTTTAATAATTAAATAGATAAGTCTTTCTATCTGTCCTGTCCCATTGAATACTGCAATTCCATTTAGAAGGAGTGTTTTAATATTTTACCTTTAACCAGATACATTTTAAGGTAAAGGTCATACCTTGTTACCGCAGGAAATGGAAAAAGGAAAGAACGTCAGGATCGTTGCATGTGGTTATTCACCACTCACCAGCAATCCCTCTGAAAACAAGTACGTAAACCTTCTCGAGCATTCTATAAATATGCAATATAGGTAGGTAAGTACCAAATAATGTATGTAGCAGGCATTGAAACTTATCGACAGTACCTACTTTAGCTACGTAAGCAAGCGATATAATTGTTTAAGCACATAGTATTGTTATAAAAGTGTAAAGTAGTCGCACGTGTGCCCCGGAGCAGGACTTTCCAATGAGTTTTGTTAAGATTCCTCAGCGCACGCCGTAGCGCGAGCGCTGGTTCTCAATTATTCACGTACACACCCGCTTTCTGGCCCCGCTTCTTTTCATAAGGGACAAAAGCGGATTCAGGTCGTGGTAACAACGGAAAGATTGCAAAGGACGTACGTAGCGTATAGGTAAGAGAGGTGAGCTTTTAATATTAAGCGCCGAGAACGAACGCGGCTCAACTTTATTACACGATACCGTCACATGCAAACGACTATGTATAACCTAGATAATATATTCCTCGTAACAGCCTGTTCGGGTTTTGTTTTATATTCGGGAAAGTATCCGAGAATACAGAATGGAACGTGGGTGTTTTATTTCGGCATCAAAGTGTCGGACGGCGGGGTTGTGACGAGAGTAAACGTCACCGGCATTTTCACCTCACGCCAAACGGGCTGACGGAGAGATGTAATAGGATTTTTTTACACTTGCTTTGTTATATTTTGGTGACAATGACAATTACTTTACTAAAAGTATTTCAGCCTGAATGTCTCACCGCACAGGCCTCCTCTCACTGGAGTACAGTCACATCCACCGTAACCACGCTTGTCAAATACAAGTACATGTATTATAATTAGAAACTTCATTTCACTTGCCTGGCAATACCATAAGTAAGTACCTACTTATTATGTGACCCATAAAATAAAGATGAAAGAACAGAATGGGTATTTGTTCTGTTGTGAATTATTTATTATATAAATTCGAATGTTGATTGTAGATACTACGTTACATGAGATGAAATCCTTAGAGTTATTTAGGCTGTACTGTACAGCATGTCATGAAATTTATACGATTTCATCTTTTATAGGTATTAAATCTACTTTTTTTCCAAGTTACATTCCAGAATCGCAAAACGTGAAGATTGCGTCAGTATTTCCCCCAAATAGTTTTACAGTCCGACCTTCATATAACACCGGGCCGGGGGATATATCACAAGTATCACAAGAATAGTACGTCTCAATATGCAATAAAAACGGGTAACGTATGCGACCTCAGATCCCGGATTTTCGAGAGCACACCTGAACTAGATTACTGTATCCGAGCTATAAAAATCGTACCCTCAATCGTGTCCCCCGAATAAGGGCGAGCGTGAAAGGGACCCTCAGGTTTATCCCATACCTACGGCATACGGAGGAGCTGACAGGATTTTCATTGTAATTTACATAAACAGTTTTGCGCGGGACTCTCCAGGGAAGGCGCTTACAGATACCACGAAATCGCACGTTCGTTTTACGATTAAGAGTTTTGTAGAATCATCATTTAACGTAATTTGAAGACAATTCTAGAAAATAATGAGGAGTTATTACAGAGATGGGAAATTGACTCAGGTAATGTAACAGCATGCATAATTGTGTTTTTAGTTTTAAGATATATTTTGTAATAATATGTATGCTAGTTTTAAGGTATTTATCTGTGGGTCAATTGTTGCCTGAAAATAAATGTTTTCATTCATTTTCATTCATTCATTTCGTTACTAATTTCATTTTTTGAAAAATAAAGTCACATTTAGATTTAAGAAGCACATTAGGTTTTGTAATTACTTTTTTACTATTATACATTATTATTAATGTTTTACCTTTGAAAAATTGATTGGTGTTTGTTTAATTATTTGCTCCACTCAATGACTACGTGACTAATTTTATTTTTATTACCTTCACTAAATGAGCACTTCTTTTTATTAGCAACAAGATTCCTTATTTTATTTGTTACCTATTTCACTACTAGCGAATTAAACAAGATTTATTTCCGTTTATAAGAGTAATTTAATTGTAGTCGTATTCGTCAGGTAGCCGTAATGAACAATAAGAATTGTATTAAAGTATCTCATAAGTATTCCACCGTCCTCGCAAGTTTAGTGTCCGGACGTCAGGTACGTGGCTATCCACTTATTCCAAATGGATTAGTTTCCGCAGCGTTGAGGTATTTACATCAGGGTCGTAAACAAAAAGCCTGGTTGCGAGCATCTGCTCATTGCGAAACTAATTTTGGGTTTGAAAATAATTCATAAATGATGATAACCAGAACCACTCTTTGTTTTATTAACGTTTGATAATCGTAAACTGATTTTAAGTAAGATTTAATTTCAAAAGTATTAAAAGGGGTCCATTGATTAACAGTCCGCCGGACGGTATCGGCCTGTCGGAACTGTCAAAATTTTGTTCTTAGATCAAAAGGAGCCTACTCTTGGAGATCTTGTATTCGGTTAAATATATTTTTCAATTATTTATTTGAGCGTAAATAGATAGTTATATATTATATCACGTACAATTTAAGGGGCCTGCTTGACGCAAGAAAGACACAGGGGACGCCCCAGACGCAGGGGATAGCCACGCGGCTATGCCAAATCTTTAGTGATATCTTGCGGCACCGACGTCGTGACAAGATTATTATATATTTTGCGAGACAGCTTTGACAAATTCGTGTCATGCCAAAATGCCAAATTTGACAGTTTTTTTTTACATGATGGTTCTATTATTTATTTACAAATAAGATATATACAGTGGTATTACTAGAAGAGAAATTAATAACTAGCTTAAATTAAAAATAGGCCCTATAAATGAAGCATTGTACCCAGGATGCTAGCGGCATTTCCTCGCCTAAATTTGACAGTTAAACTCGAATGTCGCATCAGGTCAAAGAGCCCAGATATGAACTCTTACAGGTCAATTCGAACGTACTTACACTGACGTCAAAATGATATTTACAAATACAAATATAAATTACTTTATTATCAGATAACAATTGGTCTAGTTTTGAATCATGTTAATTACTTTAATTAGTTCTCGTGAATCTCGCCCGTGCAATACCTATATACCTATATGTTTTGACTATTAGGTATGGACGAAATTCACGTTAACAGAATGACATCAGTTTGACGTCATTCTGATATCAGTGTACGTTCGAATTGTCCTGTTAGATGACACGTCACACCTGACCTATATTATTAGGAGAGGCTGATAAGGGATGAGCTGAGCCATCGAGAGCGGGTGTTCGTTTCATCCCAGCTTCAGTAATGGAGGAACGGAGGAATTCGATACGCGAGAATCTATATTTTTTAATGAAATAATAATAGCTGTAAAATATTTATTACGTTCTATGATTACTTTTATAATTGAACACGTTGGCATCACATTTTGGTGAGTAGGTAGGTAGGTACACGAATTTAATGTTAAAATGTAGTTTTCAGAGAAAAGTGTGATTAATTTACGAGTCACCGTATAGGTGCCTACTGCAACTTCTTTGCTTCATTAGCACGTTACGGAGCCGACACTCTCGTTGACAGGCTACTTAACTAAATAAATGTAGATAATTTTGAGCCCATATATGCCCATGGGGTTGTTTTCGACCCACTGAGTAAGATTCATTCCTACACATTAAAATTAGTAGGAGAGTAAGCTTGTAACCTCAGAAGCTCAGATCGAAAAACTATCTCTAAGTATAATTTATGTATTTATCATTACATTATGACTCAACGGTCATTTCTGATTTAGTAAAATCGCGAACTTATCTATCTAAATTAACACTTCTTGTTTATTTATATAAACATTTCGGGGATCTCGGAAACAGCTCTAAGTATTTAGATGAAAATTGCTATATGGGGGTTTTCGGAGGCGATAAATCGATCTGGGGTCTTATCTCTGGTAAATAAAACCCATATTTTGAGTTTTTATAAGTATATTTTCCGAGCAAAGCTCGGTCTCTCAGATATATCTCTAATAATATAAGTGAATTTGGCGCTAAAACCAATAATTCATCATCGGTAATTGACTTATCTCCAGATCAATAATACTGGCTCGATGTCTCAGGGCTGTGGATGATGGATGTTCTGTGGATGTGGTCGCGTATTCCATCAATCTGTGTGCTGATTAACGTATTTATATGGTATAAAAGAGGTATTACTACCTAATTCTTTTGAGTCACTACGCTGAAAGGATATTATATTATCTGTGTGATGAGCACCAATATTTATTTGTAGGGTAGAGGTAAGAAAATATTAAACTCTTTTATGGGAGAATATTTGCAAAAGTGTCCAGCAGAGTGGCGCTATAGCTCTACTATGAGTTCCGTGAATGACAGTCGATAGTGAGAAAGTTAAGGAAAATGTATGGAGTAATTGTACAGTGCCTCTACCGGTCACGTAAAGAACTAAAAATTTCAATTTGTACCATGAGTTACAAACGTTTTTACGCGAGTTTTCCATACTTGCCTAACTTCACACCTAAAACGCTCTCTTTCTAATTATATAATGAAAACTGAGCCAGAATTATTCTGCGTAAATACTTTACGCGAGTAAACGTGACAGATGTTATGGAAAAATACGTGCGTTTCCAACGTGACATTTCTGTCAACTTATAAACACAACAAATACGCAGATTTTTCACGAATATTAATGCAATTTTCAACGTAATATGTATAAATTTATAACAGTATGTGAACTTCAAGCAAAACTTTAAGGGATAAATCAATTAATAGTTCGATAAAAGGCTGATTTAGTGCAAAGGTAATGAGTTATACTTGACATCATATTTTCCTATTTCTACTGCTACATTTGCGAAAATCACATTGCTTACGAGCAGTTTTTGGTTTTAGGCAAGAAGCTGATTGAAAACAACATTTCCATGAAAACCCGGATTGCATCATGTATGCATGCGTATGCATTAGAAGTTACATATGTATTAAGAATTAAGGCTCAATACAAGGAGCGGTACATAGACATGTTGCTGTTTTTGTTGCTCCCGCACATAACACATAGTAAGAACATACCGCAAGACCTATTATAATATTTACACAAGAATTGCTACGTATTTAATTAAGCATTATTATCTTAAATAAAATAAAACATACAAATGTTCTGTGAGTTTATTTATTTTTCTTTAAGTACTAAGTAAGTATTATTTTATTTTCCGTTGTTCAAATTATTGTGTTTGGTACCTAGGTAATCGTTTTTCATGTAAACTTGGTAACAGGAAATATACAACTTTCTTCAAAAACTTTTGCTGGTGGTTCAGAATCTGAAAATTTAAATAAGATTTAAACACATTTATTGCCAAAAACCCGCTGCGTGGGTTCATTTTGTATTGGAAATGGGGCGCTTGGCACTGAAATATACTCGAGATCATATAGGTACTATAAAATTAAGATCGCTATTAAGGTCATACGTAGGGTTTGTGCGGAAAGAGAAGAGTCGTAGGTATAATGTATGGGCTCCCCTAAATTTCACGACTCTTCTCTTTCCGCATACTCTATTAGATAATGTTACTTAGCAGTAGGAGCCGGCCGCTGTCATGATGCGGACTGAAGCGGACCATTATAATACATACCTATTTTGATATTTTAAGATTTCTTCTCATGTGTGTGCTATTTTCGTCATAGGTAACAAATATGTAGCCAAAAGTAGCCTGTATAATCGCGCCGTATACTTTGCTTCCTATTTTTTAACACGCAAAGTCATAATTTTAACTCGATTATTAATGATGTTTACGTAATTCTCATATTTTGCAATTTTTGTCTTGAATACAATATATTTTAATTTATACATTGTTTACTAACATTGATGTGTTTATTATTTTCGTAACTATGGCAATGTCAAATCTTTAAAAAATTGTAGAATGAAGGTTGAGTCAGTAACATAGTGACAAAATTGGTCTTAGAGCATTTAATAACTGGAGTGGCCATTGAGTGCTTACTGTTAGGATTTAGGATTAGGGTTCCAAGCAGGAAAGAAAAGTTTATTTTAACACCATATAGGTAATGTTTATTAATCTCAAGCAAGACTACATAGTAATGGCATCTCATACGAGAAGAAAGAACACCTACATTTGTTTTATATTGACAACCGAATAAATCAAATATCATAGTCGTAGTAGTCTCGAAGGTATACTCTTTATTTTTTTGTTGACATTATTACTTACCCCTCTGCCGAAAAACTTGCACAATTGTGCAAACTTTTGTATAGACTGACATGGCTATTTGTACGTTTCGTACAAATTATGTAGAAATAGCAATACATTTGACGTCCCCTCCCCCGCAAAAATCGGCGGACTGTTTTGTAAAGAAAATGACAGCGATGACATCTCCCTTCTAAATGCTCTTAATGGATGGTAGAGGTAAGGAATACAATCTCCATGTAATTAATAATGAAAAAATGTCCGTCAAAAACCTTAAGGGGGAAGTATACTACGTAATCGTCCATACAAAAAGAGAAAACGTTTTTCCACTTGTAAATACGAATATCTTCCATTCTCCATGATTTTTAGTACGGTGTTGATACAATGAAAAACTAGGTTTATGGGTTTTCTTTTTTTCGCTACTCTTGAGAGATTTAGAAAAATTATAATAGCTGTAATTATAATAGCTGTAATTGTGTTATTATAATAGCTATAATTATAACAGCGTGCCCAGTTTTTGCAAATATTCTCCCATAAAGGAGTTTTCTCATAAAGTCATAAAGGATTCTCCTTACCTCTACCCTCCATATTCACGGCTACCATCAGTATATGTAACATTACTTTCTGTGCATCTCACTTGCACTAATATGCGAGAGCGAGATGCATAGATAGTAAATTACGTAGACGTGAGAAAATGTGTCAATTTTGTTATTTAGTTCTTTAGGTGAATCCTAGAGGCGCTGTATAAAACTCCGATATAACTCTTGCTCTGTTTTTTAGTATACTTAGAAAGGGACAGCATCGTTTGGAGTGGAGTGAAGTTAGGTATATAAGTCCGTAAAGAAACGTAAAACGTTACTCACGGCACGTTTATTCACTGAAAGTAAGTGAAAAATACTCTGCCAACTGATGGTAGAGGCAAGAGGTAGGTAAGATCGTAGGCGTTATTACGCAGTGAAGTACGGAACCCTTTGTGCGCGAGTCCGACTCGCACTTGGCCTCTTTTTCGTTTTAAGGTTAATTGTATCTACTGTCACCGCGACCGTACCCAAGCATATGAAAAACATTATACAAACACCGAAAGAGTTAAAAGTTAAATTAAAGTTTATAATTACATAACGGTGCTCAAAATAAATATTTCTTTATCCAGATTATATCTTATATCCCACGCAGAAAATCATAATAACTCTTATCCGGACAGTTTTCATTTTACATTTAATATCTGGTTGCAATTAAATCGTCCAGAGACAAAGCTAATGCAGCTAAACGTTTTCATAAGCAGCGCTGCTATTTATTATAGCTGCAGGATTTCACGGTGGCTAGCTCCAGCCCGGTTATATGGGGTGCTCATATTTTGTGCTCCCTTTAGAAATACGTGCGTTATATTATTTACCAGCAAACCGCCCCGGCTCCGCACGGGTTAGCAAATTATAGACCCAAACCCTCCTCAAGAATCACTCTATTGATAGGTGAAAACCGCGTGAAAATTCGTTCAGTGGTTTTTGAGTTTATCGCCAACCAACACACAAACAGACAGAGAGCGGGGGGACTTTGTTTTATAAGGTGTAGTGATATTGATATTGTGTAGTAGCATCGTATTGACAAAAAATACGCGATATAAGTTATCGCAAAATCAACCCCACTAAAAAATCCCAATTAGAGCAGAAGTATCGTTTTTGGCCCGTTGAAATTTTAACGAATACCTATTACTTATAGAAAACTTTTTGTGGTTTTAAAACTTTATAGGGTACCTAATGAATAGTTTGTATAAATTTATTTTATCTTTACGGTAATTTTATTTAACTTAAAGTATTATTTAATAAAAACCGGGCAAGTGCGAGTCGGACTCGCGCACGAAGGGTTCCGTACCACAATGCAAAAAAAAAAAACAAAAAAAAGCAAAAAAAAACGGTCACCCATCCAAGTACTGACCCCTCCCGACGTTGCTTAACTTTGGTCAAAAATCACGTTTGTTGTATGGGAGCCCCATTTAAATCTTTATTTTATTCTGTTTTTAGTATTTGTTGTTATAGCGGCAACAGAAATACATCATCTGTGAAAATTTCAACTGTCTAGCTATCACGGTTCGTGAGATACAGCCTGGTGACAGACGGACGGACGGACGGACGGACGGACAGCGAAGTCTTAGTAATAGGGTCCCGTTTTACTCTTTGGGTACGGAACCCTAAAAATGACTAAAAATGTGTTATAGGGACAGTCATCAGCAATAGTATCTTACACAACTAGGGCCGCAAAAATATATGACGCGCTCTTATTGCGCTCCAAATAAGAACGTAACTTCTATTGCTGATGACTGCAATAAATGACAAAAAACGGTACTTCTGCGCCACATGAGAAAAAGGGTTTTGGGGCAGATTTCAGCAAAACGTCATGTGGCCACACCTGCTAAAACCCAACCATTATTATACCTACCCGGGGACACCCTGGCATCGTGGGAATCGGGCGAGGTGCAAGGTGCGACTGCAATTTGCCTCCCCAGCTGCCTAGACATCGGAATTGCGCGATTTCGGCGCTAGAGCAAAAAGGCTTGTACGGTTACGATGCGGGATGTTGAATCGGTGTTTTAGTGTTATTTCTTTGCGCCCGGCGTTGCGAATTGCTTCATTATGCTTTTACTTATCTCTAGCTGTTACAATACCTGTGATATTGATATGAATGTAAAGATGTGTTAAATGGATACTTAGACAAACTGCCGTATTCGAACTTCAAGATATTCACAAGAGACGACACGTACTAGATCCATTCTAGATACGTTATAGTTTAGATATCAACTAGTTCTCTTTTGCAGCCCAATTCGGGCAACCAATGTCACTTTTACTTTAGATAGAGTAAGATATCTATTAAATGTGAATTAGATCTCTAAGTCATATCCTGTGGAAATCTTTCAAGAGTATCTCCAGATCCAGAATCGCGCAAATATCAAATTTGACAGGTTAGATCTTAAACATATCGTTATCGTATCTTGGTGATGTGTAAAAGATATCTAATATATGTCTATTTCAAAATCCGAATCGGGCCCAGAGTTTAGGAATATGATACAGGCAGGATATTAATGAATTTCGTAGTTCTCTAGCAAACTATTTTTTAAGATGGACAAAACACAACCCAAACAAAACCAAAAAGCACATCGGTATAAGTACTTAATAGAGTGAGACTAAGAAAAGTCTGCAGTGATTTCGATAGCCCAGGTAGTGCTAGTGTTATTTTAAACGTCAAACTTCTATCAAATTATGACGTGTAAATAACACTTGCACTGCGTGGCAAAATCGCTACAGACTTATCTTGGTCTAACTATACCCATATTGAACTTTTTGAGAATGAACTATAGGTACAGTTGAGTGGTTTTACGGTGCGTCATTCGCACTAAAATATATGAGTATAAGTTGTATGGTACAAGATGTATTATCTATAATGTATGTTGCATTATACTTACTAGATATTTAGTAGGTATATTTCAGTGGGTAGGTATATTTGGTGCGTGACCTGAGATTACGACCATAACTTAAAAATTTCGGTACTTAGATTCTGTCCAAGCTAACTTTGAGTCATAAGCGTCATATACAGGGCTCGGAACCGGTATTTTTTTAAAACCCCGAATTAGCCCAACATTTTGAATTATTTTATGCTCTTTACGTGGGACTGAATCATGTAAAATTACTATCTAAATGGCTATTAAATAAATGCTTTTACTCCATAAGTGAATTCTTGAATATGAATAATGACGAATACGAGTATGATGTTGACTAATTGTATGTAATTTTAAATGTCTCAGAATAATTTATCCAGCTTGATTGACTTAATGATTTGTAATTTATTTTATTGTGGTTTCTGCTATTTCAATTATTTAATTTGATCGCATGACATTATGTACCTATTATAAGTTTTGCATGCTCAATTGTGAGTAGAGTACACTGTACTACTAATTTTAAGTCACCATCTACATATTCACTGTATTCTGGCAAATAAAGAATTTGTATTTGTATTTGTATTTGTATTTGTATTTGTATTAAGGTAACAACTTTGTGTTATTAGATTGTCCCATTAAAAATGAAATAATAAACCAAAGAACGAAAAAGAACGCAATAATACCGGTATTTTTGTATGGAGCAAATACCGGTTTCCGACCCCTGGTCATATATTCATAAAAAAATGACTTTTGATAATGGCATCGCCACACTTTGTCATTTCAAATGTCATGCAGAGTTGGGCGACTCTTACACGTTTTTACAAATACTACCTACATCCTTCATTGTACTACCTATAGGTACATGTTTCAGTTCCGAGCACGCTCCTAATGGGGTTGGCCGGTGGAAGTTTTTAGCAGATGGCGCCATCATAGCTTGCCCCGTCAATCCCTAGAATTATGTCAAATTTTTGTTTTTTTAATACCTTGTATACCAGCCCTTTAAGCCAAATCTCATAGAAAAAGGGGCAAGCTATGATGGCGCCATCTATGCAAACCTTTGACAGTTGCCAACCCCATTACTAACTAATCATATCCAATAGACCTATTGAGAGGCAACGTGATAGATGCCACTTATGAAGGCAAATAGTCACACAAAACAAGGCCGTACTACAAATATCTTATAGACTAACATATATGTACATACATGTGTATGATCGAATGTAAATAATATCTAGATAATAACATGACTTGGCCCTAATAAATCGTTTTATTATTCTTGGGCGGGAATCGGCATTGTACCCTGGAACCGAAACACAACACCCTACAATCCTATATACCGGCATCATAGAGATTGAGGCACAAGGACGCTTCCGCGAAATATATTGAAATGTTTGGGAGAAGAAAATAAACGCGCGATATCAATCTACAGATATTTCAATGCTTTTGTAATAAGATAGCGCAATTAATAAAATCTGAAGACATAACATATTCTCACACTCTGTTTACATAAGATTATACTTAATCCTCAGACACGTACCCCTCTTATTTATAAAATTTTACAACCCTCAATTAGTTAATGTATGTTTTATTGCTTACAAATACACAATTTAAAATGAAACAGATTATACATTATAACTAATTGAGAATAACACCAAGGCCCGTAACTTAAAACTTCCACTTCAAAAGTTTTAAACAAAATTTTAATAATTTAAAAACAAAGTTATCGCATTGCCACATTCAGACAAACAAAAGTGTTTGTTGTCGCTTAGTAAGAGCCACTCGAAAGCAACACAACCTATTTTTTGCTAAAATATTTAAATCACTTCCCTCGCCGCGGGGTACCCGCAACACTCATTAAAAAAAAACTGTAGTAAATTATTCCTAAATAAATGTTAGATATCGTATCTGCCTTTGGCGCTAAACAAACATTTGCAACTAATCAGCTAATGTAAATTCCGACGATTAAATATAATATGACTGGAACTAATTTCTTATATGTTTTTATCTAGTTAGTTAATTAGGTATAAGATATTTCCTTTATCAAATAGGTATGTTTAAATGTGATGTATTTAAGATAAGTAACTTTAGTTTATATTTATAATCATTATAGTAATGATTTAGGTACTATGGACGGTTTTACCTGTGGACACCATAAAAATAAACTCTTAAAGCATTTTTAATTAAAAAATTAAAATTAGTCTCAAAACAATGTTGTATACCTACTGTATAATGGCAACCTTCAAGTAGGTACTTAGGACCTAATCTAACCTCTAGTCATGTTCTCGAAAAGCAATCAGAATAGTGAATAAGCTCTAATTCAATCCAGTTATCGCACGTTTCAAGCGTTCAGACACAGGCGATAAGTTCCAAATACCTTCTTAAAATATTAAGATAACTACAAATGGTGATGATTGGTTCTCGAGACAGAACTCGGTCTCAAGTGCCAGCTCAGTATTGCTACGGATAAGTTCAGAGTCGAATTGCAAAGTTGTACCCATTATCTTGTGATCAGCTTAGTTCCAATTTTTTTTAATAGCTAATTTACATGTTAAATACAAGAGATAGCAGCATAAACGTGAGCTGTTTCTAGGAAGGGTTACTTAACATTAATTAGCAATTGTGAATGGTACCTATAAGTGTGTTAAACATTCTATAACTATTAAATATTAAGTATAGCAGTTTATCAGTAATAGTATCAGTTTATTTAAAATAAACACTTTCGTTAGTGATTAGATGTTAAAAGTATTTTTTTACAACTTCATCATTTAAACCTGAACACGATTATGAGGATATAAAGATAAAGGTAGAAAAAGCAACACTTAAGTATAACGTTTGTATATTAACATTAACACAAACGAAACGTCTATTACCACGTCCATTTCCAGTTCAGATTCTGATATGTATTAACCTACTTATCACTCCTTAATGCTAGGCATCAGTATACACCTAATGTAGATGTCGGCGGCCAATCGTAAGATCAGGCATATCGTGAAATTCCTAGGCATATCGTGAAACGTGAAAATCCTTGACTCGTTCCCTTAGTCGACGGAGCCCCGCTACGCGGGGCTCCTATTTCTGGGCAGTTTGCCCTTCGGGCATCTGAAGCAACCTAACGAACCTATCTTACCTATATATTGGTTTAATGTGACTATCCTCAAAACAATACACAGGAACATTACGATCTGCCTGATCTTACGATCGGCCGCCGACATAGATACCTAAACGAAAATGCTGAAAAATGTTTAGCTCGCCGAATACTTAATGGTTGTCGTAAATTTTACTACTACGCTCGTAACGCTCGTTACTAGTCTGTTATCCTATTCTAAAACCAATTTTGAGGGAACGAGCTATGTTCCTTTTAAGAATTTAAGGTCAACATTAAAAAGGCAAATCTAAAATAACCTATCTAAAAAATCTACTCTACCGATTCATAAGTAATTCTACCATTGTGTATTTTTTTCAAATGTAAAATTTCAAATTCCGTCGGAATAGTAAGTAATAAAATTTCCATAATAAATAGAGGCATAAGAAAGCGTTCCGTATTGTAATCGAATTCGTCGTCATCTTGAGGTCGTTATTGTAAAAGCATTATCTGGGATCGGATCGGGCCGGGAATATAAATGTTGGGATCGTCTCCGACATTTAGAGCAATATGTCAGTTGCCGGCCTGCGTCGGATGTGCGGATTCTCCTTGCCAATTAACTTCCTTATTTAATTGTAATGCCCAATTAATATTCTCCTTCTGGTGTCGCTCCCGACTCCGCTCCTAACTTTGTCTCTTGAAAAGGGTCAACATTATTCGCAGTATTTAATTGTCATCTTGAATTTGTGTTTTTAAAACCCCCCATTTAAACAGAAGGGTGTTAACTTTTGTATATATATGTATTATCTATATACAACTTTGTACGATAAGAGGCCTAAGCCCTTTGTAAATAATTAATATATTCACATCATAGTAATAGCTTACCGTAAATACCGTAAATGTATAAAACTTTGCCCTTTAACATAACTTTGCCCACCGCGTCACAGTTCAGTAAAAGCGAAATAACTTAAAAATTGTTACAGATACACTGTCTGAACGAACTAAGCTTCATGTTAGACGATTTTCACCAAAATCACGGAAATCTAAAAACTATCGGAACATCTCCCATTCCTTAAAAACATTTCCGTGCATACAATTGGAATGTGATTTTTGTCAGTGCGGTATCTGTCGCGCGCTTATGGAAAAGCTTAAGTTGGTTACCTTCCCAGTGCGCTTATGTCAATTTTGCTCCAAGCGGGTTGTCTGTTACACGCACATTGAAAAGGCGTATGTTGGTTACTGCTCTAGTACAGTAAAGTCCATTTGGCTCCCTGTTTCCGGGTGTCGGTGGCACGCGCCACCCGCATACCCGCACCGGCGCCCGGCGTTCACACGACTCTCAATTTTTCATGGATGCCAGCGTTGACACATTAGTCTTTGTGTGATCCTAGCTTAATAGGGTTTAGACATAGTAAAGAGGTATCATTAAAGCCGTGAATAACGAAATTTTGTTCATTATGTAAGTTTTAAGTAAAGATATATGTATAAGAATTCGTTTATGGGTCTATTAGATCTAGAGTGACTAGGTCCCATCTTAGATTTTTCTTCTGCAGTCAGTTATATTTTCTCAAGTGTGGGCTACTTAGATATATCAGATATTTATTTTCATATTTGCTATTTTGCGAAATGTGGGGCGGGGGACTAAAGGCATCTGTCAACTTTCAAATAAATAACTACAGTAGGGGAGCCATAACAGCCAAGTTGATGTCACTTTCCTGCACACAGTCATCGTGCATACAGTTATACAGTAGCCATGTACAGTAGCATACGGCTCGGATCAATGATATGTAATTGATAGATAGCCATTGAATAAGATAAGTATCTAATAAACCAGGGTGTCATCATACCTAAAGCACAAATTTAATCCACTCCAAATATCACTCAGACAATATACAATTTACACTCTAGAGATCAAAGCGAAGCGACAATTAACGGCAATCAAGTCATGAGCATATATCCGCTTTCCCATAGCAAACACGCGCATCAATGGATTGATAATTACAAGACAAAATAATTCAATACATCCCCATTACAGAGTAATTGTTTGGATAACGGTTTCAATTTGCAAGGGTGGCTCGATTAAAACCGTACATAGTCGGGTTTTATTAGACGGGCATGAATAATTAAGTGATAGGGGGACTCATTATGTAAGGAAAACAATTAACGAAAGTGGTTGAACGCGTGCCGCCCGCATCTGACGTACGATTCCAACAGCTATCGTAGGCGGATTAAACGTCAAAGAGTTCTTCGATTGCAAATGGTTACGTATGAAGAGATGGGGAAGGGAAGTAAATTTTTTGATTTCAAAAAATAAATGGTGTGGGCATCCCGCGGCACCGCTTTTGTACACATACGGCGTGATTCGGGAATGGGAGAGAATCTCTAATTCATTTTCCGAATCGCGCCGATAGCCAATATGACACCTTATTGACATTAACCTGGGGTGTTTTTGCCGCCAGCTTTTGGGCGGCCACAGGTTATGAAGTAAAGTCTTTGGGTGGAAGTATATGAGTAATGTATGACAATGTCGTCATAAAATCAATTCTTAGACCCTTCACCTTGTTACCGCGGTATTTTGGAATCTTACTAATGAGCAACTATATATATAGAAGGACGTCAAATAAAGTCGCGTCTGTAAACAAAAAGTAATTAGGTATCTATTTCCATTCTTCTTGAACTATACTAGGTAGGTAGGTAGTTAGGAAGAGCACTGAAAGTTAGTTCTCAAATTATCAGTGTTATGGTGCCTCTGATATCTGTCGCCTGCGTTATCAAAGGGAATGGAAGATGACGTCACGGGAGTTGCGGGCTAAAACCGAAGTCATGTAGCGACACGACTTGCCGCTACTACTTAACTAGTAGCTGACAGCAGTGACAGCGTTTGACAGCTGTTTAATGGGCTAATGGGACATTGTAGACTGCTGCCGAATCTTCTATTTAATAATGTACTTTGGCACGAAGTTTCGTACTACATATACATATGTATTAGGTATTTGATATCAATTTGGATCATGAATTTGATCACCACTGCCACCCAGCGGGGCAATGCGGCCTGTCTTCTGGGCCCTACAGAGCGACTACGACTTAGGTCATTTTTTTTTTTATTTATAAGTTTTTAGTGTTCGACTGATATTTTTAGGGTTCCGTACCTCAAAAGGAAAAAACGGAACCCTAATAGGATCACTCGTGCGTCTGTCTGTCTGTCCGACCATTCCCCCCCCCCTTTATCTCTGAAAGTACTAGGTTTACAATTTTGAAAAAAATATACAAATTAGTACTTTACCGATAGATTACAGGAAAACCTATTAGAAATGTGCAGTCAAGCGTAAGTCGGACTTATGGAACCCTTGGAACGCGAGTCCGACTCGCACTTGACCGGTTTGTTGAATTAGGGCCGTTTAAATTATGAAATGTAAAACAACATCTCGAAGGTTCTAAATCCTTTGCCTCTAGAAGACGGACCCTACTCCGGTCGTTTGATGAATCGTACGTAACAGAATTACACCGGGTCATTCGCTTCGTTTTGTATCCACCGATGTCGCTCATCAATACCCCAGTTTCCTTTAAACCTATTCAGACACAAAATTCAATTACCATTTGATTTAATTGGCCTTTTCAAAATAAATAATTAATCTCCAAAGAGTTCAGTAATCTCGTTTGCAAGCCCGATTGATTTAAATCGAAGCGTAATTAAACAAACCAAGAGATAATTAAAAGAGATGAAGCAAGCTGAAATTACCACATTTTTACGGTACAGGCGTGGTTAAAATGTCCGTGTGTGATGTAGCGACACGACTTGCCGCTACTACTTAACTAGTAGCTGACAGCAGTGACAGCGTTTGACAGCTGTTTAATGGGCTAATGGGACATTGTAGACTGCTGCCGAATCTTCTATTTAATAATGTACTTTGGCACGAAGTTTCGTACTACATATACATATGTATTAGGTATTTGATATCAATTTGGATCATGAATTTGATCACCACTGCCACCCAGCGGGGCAATGCGGCCTGTCTTCTGGGCCCTACAGAGCGACTACGACTTAGGTCATTTTTTTTTTATTTATAAGTTTTTAGTGTTCGACTGATATTTTTAGGGTTCCGTACCTCAAAAGGAAAAAACGGAACCCTAATAGGATCACTCGTGCGTCTGTCTGTCTGTCCGACCATTCCCCCCCCCCTTTATCTCTGAAAGTACTAGGTTTACAATTTTGAAAAAAATATACAAATTAGTACTTTACCGATAGATTACAGGAAAACCTATTAGAAATGTGCAGTCAAGCGTAAGTCGGACTTATGGAACCCTTGGAACGCGAGTCCGACTCGCACTTGACCGGTTTGTTGAATTAGGGCCGTTTAAATTATGAAATGTAAAACAACATCTCGAAGGTTCTAAATCCTTTGCCTCTAGAAGACGGACCCTACTCCGGTCGTTTGATGAATCGTACGTAACAGAATTACACCGGGTCATTCGCTTCGTTTTGTATCCACCGATGTCGCTCATCAATACCCCAGTTTCCTTTAAACCTATTCAGACACAAAATTCAATTACCATTTGATTTAATTGGCCTTTTCAAAATAAATAATTAATCTCCAAAGAGTTCAGTAATCTCGTTTGCAAGCCCGATTGATTTAAATCGAAGCGTAATTAAACAAACCAAGAGATAATTAAAAGAGATGAAGCAAGCTGAAATTACCACATTTTTACGGTACAGGCGTGGTTAAAATGTCCGTGTGTGAATCAAGTATCTGTAAGATCAACTATTGAGTTATAAAATAAAGTTGTATATAATACGGATAAATTAATATTAATGTTTATTGATTTGTCACGAATGTCACGATATATGTAGTACCAAATAATATTGAATGTGGAACGTGCCTGCAAATTACTGAAATTAACTACCTAACTGCGAATGCACGCATGCACAATTTTAGTCGGTACTTAGGCGCTTCATTGACTAGACAACAACTGTCCATTGTGATTTGACGCCAATTTCCATTATCTCGATTAGAAGTGGCTTAACTATATGGATCAGTACCATTAGAGCAATACGGGCAGTATAAATCCGTAATGCAGTCTGCTATTTAGATAATCTCGCTCCATCGTAGGCCACGTCTACGCATCGGCTAGTCTGTGGCCATGAGTAAGCCCATTCATAATAAAAAAAAAAATAAAAAAAAATTGTTATTGATGTACCGTCTCATTAACAAAATAGAAATTTTAATTAATACTAGTAGTACATTCTGTCTACCTAATACTGTACCAACAATCATAATTACTATATGAGCAATATTTTATGCACCCACCCAGGCATGTAGGTACATTTTATTTATTTAAATTATATTATATGTAATAGGGAAGTCTAGATTAGGTTAGGTTTCTAGTCTATATAATAAAATACACTTGTAGAAAGCAAAACATCCCTCCCTTCCCTTCCCTTAGAATGCATACGGGAAAGCACTAAGCTAAGGAGTAATATCTATGACTGTATTTCAGTCCCTCTGGCTTTGACACATTTGACCAAGCTTGAGAGCAAGTGAAAGCAAGCTACGCCAACACATATTCGTTATTTTGATACGTTGCAAGCACATTGGGGAATGAGGTTCCAGATGATTTAATTTAACATCAAACAGTGAACAAAGCTAAGCATTGCGTAACTTGCAAATTATTAGCCTAGCTAGCTAATTAGTGCGATTATTCAGGTATTGCCTAACAAGCATTTAGACCTAGTACACATACCGTTAAATTATAAAACTTTGCCCATTAACATAACTTTGCCCACTGCGTCACAGTTAAGTAAAAGTTACTTGTGCAAAATTTCAGCTAAATATCTTCCATATGGGTCAAATTTATATTTCAAGACTTGAGCCACACTAACTAACATACATACTAATACCAGGGAAAGGTAAATAAAAGCTTGTACAAATAGGCCAATCAGGTTTAAGTTAAGATATGTATCGAGGTTAACACATCTGTGTCACGACAAATTCTGAATCACAAGGTGCTTAATTGCCTACCTCTACCCTCTCGTCCGCACAGCGCCCAATTAGTCGCAGTTAGCCCTTTCACGGGGTCCGATACGATATCGGTGTCAAAGCCGACGTCAAAGCAAGCAATCGACATCCAGCATTCAGCGGTGACGGCTGTCTGACGCCACCATGCCACGGTACGTCAAAATGCGAGAGATATTGAGGTAGCTTTCCGAGTGCACTTTAGCTTTAAAATGGCGAAGTCGTCTTTATTTTTGTATTTTTGGATCGCTGTTGTTTAAAGTCTAGGTAATATTGATAGCCTATGCTGCAAAGCAAGACAATCTACAGAAACTAAATAACCGGTTCCAAAAGAAAAAAATAAGAAATAATTTAAAATAGGTAAACATGTATCTAAACATTAAGAATATATAATATATAGATACCTACTTGAAATATGATTGTATGTAAGTAAGATTGTTAATAAAGGCTTTTATTAATATTATATTATTAATATTGATAGCTTCTTATGCAGTTAACTAATTGATTGAGAAGATTGATTGTCTTCAAACCCGGCAATCCAACGTGGGTATTTGTAAACTACAGCTATCACTTTACTGAAAGTAAATTACGAAGTACCGACCACCACAGTTCAAATGTCCCGTATATTACGAGTTGTGTACCAATAAACAGAAAAACCGTTAGAAGATAACCGGTAAAAAATCCGTGTCCGTTGTATATCTCCCCAACCCTTCTTATCGAGCTACATTAGGTATTATACAACGTGATTCATTTTGCCCTCTTTCTAAAGTAACACAATTCAGTGGTGAAGACAGTCCGTTACTTCCTTTTGTACAACAGTCGCTGTTCCTATCGCGTTCAGAGAAGGCGAGGCGATTGTTGAAGTAAGCCAGTACAAGCGGCATCACCAATTGTTCTGAAGTTATTACGGATCTCGAGTCCACTTATACTGGTTAAGTTAGCAATAGGAACAAGAATCCTCATATTACCCGTCGTGGAGATGCGACAGCGACGTCTTCAAGATAGGAACCGTTATATAAATTCAGCTAATCGCCCAATACAGGGATCCTCGCATTGTCCAGACACTGAATGCCTTCATTGTCTACAGTAGACACGGAATTCATAAAAACGGCACGTCATAAACGCCTTAGCACACCGTTTAAATTTGAAGCTTATTGTTATGAATGTAGATAGTAAAGTTGAATGGGGAGTTGACATGATAATATTGCGCAAAATAGGCAAAGGTAGAGAAGATTGATGTAGGAGCCACCGCCGGCGGCAAGTTTGCGCACGTGCTCGACCAGCTGCGCGTTGCACTGTCTCGGGCGTAAATAAAAAATGTTAAGACGGCCTGTAAGATTTCTATTGCTGGCGCGTTCTATTGTTGTTGCAGAAAGTGTATCAGAGCATTGCGAAATTTATTGTTGTGAAAAAAACAAACCAATTTTAATCACTCGGTACTCGCCTGGAATAGTACAATGGTCATTGTATGTTTTTTGGATGAGATCTTTTGGAGATTTAAGAATGACACAGAGTCCTTTACGAGCGGGAACGGTTAACCAGAGGAACCTACCGCC
This sequence comes from Cydia fagiglandana, assembly GCF_963556715.1. NCBI lineage: Eukaryota > Metazoa > Arthropoda > Insecta > Lepidoptera > Tortricidae > Cydia > Cydia fagiglandana. The sequence continues at coordinate 17,725,821 of NC_085936.1, read as the reverse complement.
ATAAACGAAAACCGAAATTTTGTTAATATCTGCCTCTCTATCGCTCAATTTTACGAATAGCAGAGAGGCAAATAATTAAATTTCAATTTCGATTTTCGATTGTCGCGGTGGACCCTCAGTGCTCGATAAAAATATTCCTCATATACACTCAGCGTCAAAAAAATCGCACATCTTAACATTTTTCTTTCAAGCGGTTTTAAACCTTATATTATATAAGGCAAGATAAGACTATGGGGCCTTATTTGAAAGGTTATGAAACTCTCTATTGGAAAATGTCGTAAAATGGACGATCTACCCCATACAAAAAGAAAATTTTCAGGAAAAACGAATCGACGTGTATTCTGGTTAAAATTTGCAAAGAATAAAAACACTACAAAATCAACAGATTCAGAAAAAAACAAACTTAAAACTAAACTTAAAACCTAGTGCTGCCTCCTCTTGCCCTCCGAGTAGCTTCCATGTGATCAGTCATGACTGTCATGAGTGCCACGATGCGTTTTTGAGAAAAGTTGTTCCACTCCTCAATAATGGCGTTTTGAAGCCTGTCGAGAGTGGCAGGAGCAGGATCAGACGACCGATCCCGCCCGTTTAGCTGATCCTAGTGATGTTCGATTGGGTTCAGGTCAGGGCTCCTTGCTGGCCACTCCATTAGGGTGATCCCAACCTCCCACAGTTAGTCTCACACAAACAACGCAGTGTGACAGCGGGCGTTGTCATGCATAAACTGGAAGTTGGATCCAACAAAACCATCATATGGGATCACATGCTCCTCCAAGAATACCGTTATGGAACGCCGAGCAGTCAGGGATCCCTGGCTGTGACCACCTTCAGTGCGGGAAATGCACAGGAGATCAGTTTACTCGTCGATCGAAATGCCGCCCCAGAACATGCGAGATCCGTCCCCTAAGCAGACGGTCTCTTCAGTGCAGGCTTGCGTAAATTGGTCTCCCTGCCTCCTACACTCCCCCCTGCACCTGTCGTTGGTGTAAAGGCACACCCTCGTCTCGTTGGAAAAGAGGATATTCCTCTATTGTTCAAACGTCCAATCTTTGTGCAGTCGGCAAAATTTCCTCTTGGCTATTCGATGCTATTGCTTTAATTGGGGGCTTGTAGCAGCTCAACGGGGCAACATCCTCTTCTCTTCCGGCTTTCTTCCGATCGTAGAGATGCTTACTGCTGGTTTTTGAGCTGTTTGAAGCTGCTGCTGCAGCGTTGTCTTCCAGGTCCAGGCCTCCTGATGTAACCACCAGTCACCTGGAACCCCAGCAAGACTCGACGCACTCGGAAACCGCTTATGTTAAATATTTCAGCAACTTCTTACTGCCATAGTCTTGTTTGCAGCAGTGCCACCTCTTAAGCTGCTCCTTCTGGCCTGGTATCCATGTCCAAGGGTGTTTTCTTGCTGTAACGGTTCATTAGTAACCTCAGTGACCTCTGGAGAGCGAATAAACCATAATTAACCTTTATCCTCCATTTTATACCCGTCCCGGATTGCACAACAACGGACCGATTAAAATTGGATTTCAGCCCTTTTTTAAACAAAACGCCTATGTTCGGCGATGGTTGTTTTTACGGACAGTGACGATTAATTTTTTCAAAGTTCATTAATTGCGCTTTCAAATGATACCAATATTGACAGGGTACAATGCATTAGATAAGAGCTATATTTGCATGAAACGAATTTTTGGCGAGGTGCGATTTTTTTGACGCCGAGTGTATAATTAAAGGCACAAGCACAGGCCAAATTGGACATTTTTTCGCTAATCTGATTAAAGTGGTATCCAGACGGGACTGATCAAATCGGTTGATTTAATCAGAAATGAATGGTATTTGCATCCACACCTCCTGATTCGATCAGGCAATTGAATCAGATTGGCGAAAAATTTACTAATCTGGATACGCCTTAAATTGTCCGATCAAATACAAATAAGGCCGTGCAGACGCAAACGCTAATTTGGCTCGCCGGACCAAAGCGCCGGACCCCCTGTTCTCTCAGAAACGGTTTTTTGGATTTTATACCCTAGTTACGAGACCTTTAAGGGCTCATACTAACGAGCGCTTTTTCAACGCGCGTTAGAAAAGCACTTGAATCCGTCCACATACGCTAAATTAGATCTATCGTTTAATAAAAAGTGCCACCGCCATGGTGTAAATAACTACACATCCATTTTTGTCATTCAAACGCTTTTTTAACGGGCGTTGTAAAAGCGCTCGTGCGTATGAGGCCTAAGTGATCCTTTTGTTAGGTACTATTAGGTATGAGCACGAACGAAACGCAACATTTCCTTATCTGTGATATCTGTCAACATACGCCCCACTGTCAAAGTAAATTGTCATGGTCAATTCAATTTCGACTGTTGACGATTTGTATTGTTTGAATAGTTGTTTGCAATCTGCATTTAATTACGAAAAATAGCCATTGAATAAAAAAAAGATTACTTAAAAGTTGAATTTGCGAAACTTTGAAATAAATAATTAGGTAACGCATTGTTTAAAGAAGTAAATTCAGAATTAACTTTTAGTCCACCCTCATTTTTGTTTTGCATACCTACTAGACTTGTTGCACCTTTCTTCAAATTGAATTAAATCCATAAAATTCTATCGAAACTAGCCATACATTTATAGTTCTTAGTTTAAAAATATCAAACCACTGGTTCCTAAAGTAGGTAATAATTAATACGTTATTTTCAGATCTGTAACAATGCCTTCACGAAAACAGAAGAAAAATAAGAAAAAACTAAGTCACTTTCTTAAAGAGTGCCAAATATCAAAACTTTCCAATGAGAAAGTGGAAGGAACAAAGCCTGCTCAGCCTGAGGAACTCCTTGATGTGAATCAAAATGAAAGTAAAGATCAACAAAAAAAATATCTTAAAATACCCCCAATATTTTTGCATCAACCTGTGGATTTTCAACAACACGTTCACAAGTTGCTATTAGCTGGTTTGAAATTTTACCAGCCACATAATGGACGAAATTACACCAAAATCAAGTGTGCCTCATTTGAAGACCAGAGGCGCTTGATACAATATTTAAAGATCAATGAATTGCCATATCACACATATGGAAATCCAGATCACCGTAAAGTCAAAATTGTCATCAGAGGCTTGGCTAAAGATACCTGCTTGAATGCACTCAAGGCAGATATTGAGTCTCTTAAAATACCTGTAGTAAGATTGCACAAAATGCATACAAAACAGACAAATAAAGAGCATCCCCTATTAGTGTTAGTCATAGTTCCAACTGAGGAAGGTGAGAAGCTCATGCAAGTTGAGACGTTAATGGGCCAGTCAGTAAAAATGGAACATCCTATACCAAAGCCTAGACAGTGTCACCGCTGCCAGAAGTGGGGCCACTCTCAGCGCTACTGCCACGGTCAGATCCGATGTGTCAAGTGTGCGGGGAAACATTTATCTTCAAAATGCAAAAAGGACCCTAATGAGCCTCCAAAATGTGCCAATTGTGAAGGGGAACACACAGCCAGCTACAGGAAATGTTCTCATTGCCCGGATTCAGAAATATTCAAGTTAACACAAAAGCTAAAGTTGAGTCGTGTTCAGATTGCCACTAAACCTGTACTAGTGACTTTATCAAACTATCAGAATGACCTTTACAAGAAAACAAATAGATTTCTGCCAATTGGAGATGAGCCTTCTGACTGTGAATTTGAGAACTTTGAAGAAGTTGATTAACACTGTCAAATCTTTAAAGGTTAATCAGCATTATTATATTTTAACCCACTTCATGAAGGAGTAGTATTTTTTTGGATGTTCCCTTATTCACTTCTGTAGTTACTTAAGTTTTTTTTTTTAATTTGTGAATTTTCTCTCTAAAAGGAACATTTGTTGATGAGATGACACTGTAAACTGTTATGATAACTAGTTGAAAGTTCATTTTTAGGTATATGTAAAGCTTAATTTAACATAGAAGCTTAATACTATGTTGGTTCATGATTTATTTTTCAAAAGAAAATCGGCAGTGCTGTGACCATTCAGTGAGATTTTTAAGTTTCTATTATTAGTCAGTTAAGTTTATGTGTTACCTTAGAAAAAATCTTTTATACATTATCAGAGTCTGAAGACTCATTTTGTTTACAGTAAATAAAACTAAAAAGTAAATACTTATAAAAGTTTGGTGTTTTTATTTTCATTTACCTTCTTTTGCATCGTATATGATAGATAATAATGCATTTAGATTGTGGATTATTTAACCCCTTGATCGCCAATTCTGTTATATATAATGGCTCCTCTACGCGATGGGCCTGCGCCGGCCACTCCAAGGGACGCAGCCATGCGGTAGAATGAGATAGCAATATCACTTGCTCCCTCTAACGTATAAATGCGTCCCTTTGAGTGGCTGGCGTTGGCCCATCGTGTAGAGGAGCCATAACGCGCAATCGTAAATCTTATTGGAATGCATTAATTTAAATATCAATCTTTAACCATGCGTTCCTTTGGCGTTCAAAGGGTTAACATGTTTTTTTCATCTTTTGAATACATTTTAAACATAAAATAATAAATTAAAAATCATTAACATTAACCATAAAATCTAAACTTAAAATATATTTACAGATCATTATTTGTAGGGACTAAAGCTAACATCTTAAATGCAATTAGGTTATATACTTTTAACAGCAGGTTTTAAACTGCTTATGATCAAGTCGTTGTTGGACTCCATCTTGGTGAGAGGAGTGACCGAAACCTGTAACAAATAAAAGACAGAAGTTAATAATAGGTATAATATATTTTGATTGTGTCAGTCTGAGGGAAATATTCCACATTGTTTTAGTAACCCATGACATGGCCGTCGTATCATGCTGAAATGATTGAAATTATAAAAACAATGCTTCGAAAGCTACGACAAACGTACAAGACGCAATCCTAAATAATACACATATAAGTAGTAGCTTGTTAGGTAGGTATATATTTAAGTACTTGAACGTACCCACCCAATGATGCCATTTGTGTCTACATGTGTATTTTAAGACAAAATTGGCATTAAAATTTATTTGTATTTAAGACGAGTGGACATTAAACCAGTATATCTTGATCTCAACATCCTTATCAGATGTAAATAATTAGAGGCCACACTAAGCTGGTTTTTTAATCTTTGCTTTCTATTCGGAATAGTGATTCCGGCCCTGGTACTACCCTCTTCATTGTCGTGTTATACATACATAACAATGTTTACTGTATTGTATAGTATGTTGAATGGCCGTGTTTGTTTAGGGCAAGTAATTCCTGAGGTCAGGTGATTTAGGTCAGAGGGTGGGCATGTACCTAAATCAAGCTTTTTTAGCGAGTTGTGTACTATAAATATAAACTATACCTAAGAATACCAAATTTTATGTGTTATATAAGTCGGAATAAATGTTGAAGTTATAAAATACCTACATATTCATTTGTAATTCAACCGTCAAAATAGTTTAGTCGCCGATCGAAAACATTGCTAAATGAATATGTCAGGCGTTTCAAACTTTTCATCGTTTATTTTGTGCGTTATTTGATTGCTAAACGAATAACTAAAGCCACTGCCAATACAAGTCGCCGTGTATGTCTAGCGAAATGTGTTTTTATAATTCATTTCTATAAAATACTTATTAATGGTAATGTGTAAAGGCAAACAGTCGACGTCAAAAATATGTTTAGTATTTTCGCCTTATCACAAAGGAGTAAGATGCAAAAGTGTAAACATATCTTTGACGTCAACTGTAGGTACATACTAGTACCACACTTTCTTTTAGAGATATGTAATACATCGGCCATAAGTGCCCCCTTAGCCCATCGGCTGGCAAAGTTTACAGCTGTAAGTACCTCAAGTTTAATACTGGTGACCGGCAGCTCGGCGTCCAGCTCTCCCAGCACCCTGTCCAGCGTGTCGACCAGCCTGTCGGCGTCCTTGATGGTGAACACCATGGGTGGCTTGAACTTTAGAACGTTGGCGTCGGGTCCGTCGCGGCTTATGAGGATTTTTTCTTCACGCATTCTGTAAACAGGTAAGTATGGTTTTTAGAGTGATTGAAACAAACTAGTTTGAAAATGCTTTCGCTTTTTTCACACGTGCGTTTTCTTTCATTTTGTGATATTAAAAACTAGTATTTCAACTGACTTTAAATTTCCAAATGATTCTAAGGTAGTTTTTAATTTTAAAAAAAAGTTTTTAATTCGTTGGGATTTTTTTCGTACCTATCGATATTTGATGAAGTTGAACTGCCGATAAAGACCATAAATTTCAGGTTGAGGTGCCCATGACTTCCGATCGTGAAGTTCATTGTTGTTACGAACATCTGTCTTTAGAAAACGATGAAGAAATGGGATATATAAGTACATAGGTAGGTATTTACCTGTTAACAATGTGTTTTGCTTCCGCCGTGGCCGGTGTTCTTGCATCTCTATCCGTCACCAGCTCAACGCCCACGAACAGGCCTCTCCCTCGCACGTCACCAACTAGTCTATGCTTCAGCTTGAGGTCCGCGCAGCGCTCCAGCAAGTGGTTGCCAACCCTATCGGCGCGCTCCATTAGATGTTCGTCTTCGATCACATCTAGCACGGCGTTTGCAATGGCGCAGGACACAGGGTTGCCGCCGTACTGGAAATAAAAGGTAAGTACTTTATTTATTTGAAACACGTAATGCTGATATCATAAAGTCGTTTTAATAAGTCAAAGAGCTGGCTCAAGATAGGAAAAGCTGGAAGATACCTACTCCACTGACAAGAGAATAACTCAAGTTCATGCTGATAAAGATCGTTCATCCTTTATTGTATAGGTAGGTGAAACTAATTGTAAATTTAACCTTTTCAATGCCATTATAACATTTTATAATGTTTCACAACTATAGATTATGTACAAGGTTCTAAAAATATCTCATGCACTTTAGCGTTTTAATTAATACAGAGTTTGTGAGATATTAGTGAATACCTAAGCCACTCCAAAATATCTGCAGACGCCGACTGTGCGTACCACAAAAACATTTGACAGTCGCGGCGCATCTCACCGTATTAAAATACTCCACGCCCGTATCCGCGAAGCTCTTCGCAATCTCCGGCGTGGTAACCACCGCGGCCACTGGGTGTCCGTTACCCATCGGTTTCCCCATGGTCACGATATCGGGTACCACGTCCTGGGTCTCGAAGGCCCACATGTGGGTGCCGACGCGGCCGAACCCGACTTGCACCTCGTCGGCGATGCATACGCCGCCCGCTTGCCGTACGTGCCTGGGAAAAGGAATAGGTACTTGAATAAAGATTGAGACGTGATTTCGCTGTGCCACATAACTGATCGTTTGTAATGCTTTTTGTACTGATATAAGGTTTAAAGTGTTTGCGCACCTTGTTTTAAGCTTATGTTTGTTTGGCTTGGAACGCAAAATTTCAATTGTAAAAAAAAAATTGTACCTACGCCTTATTTGGATTGCTTTAGTGAGACAACACTTAGGAAGATCAAGATAAAAAAAATGCTTTGTAATTAGGTCATTAAAATATTATTCTATTTCGAATCAACTGCAATCGGTGCCTGGCCTTATTCAAAAATATGATAACATTGCTAACCAATAGTCATGATAGTTAATCATGATTCACACTTCACTGTCATACTGCTTAACGATTAGATACTTACTCGTAATGTTTTCTGACGTATTATATATTTACTTACCTACTTATTTTTATCGCACGATGCTACTACAATGTATACTTTCCCTAAACTAAGTAAAATATTGACTCGAGCGTTATTGCCATTGCGTAGATAGATAAATTATAAGTAAGTAGTAGGTACCTACATAATGTATTACCTATATTTGAAGCTTAAGGCATAAATTATACGTAAGTAGTGTAGATTAATATTTCATTTGTCGTACCTAATTACTGTACTAACAAACGCAAAAGATTCATGATTAGAATGTAGGTACATTTATTTACTTTGAACCGCACGTAACTAGTTTATTAAAGTAATTTACGCAATCGTAGTACAGATAACGTCTGATAATGTTGCATATGTACATTATCAGCGTGTGCAGCATGTGACCAGCACGTGAATATGCACTATACAGGGTGGGTCTTGAGACTGGGTCCGTATTAATACTTAAGTACTTCGTATTAAGGATTCCGTACGAAAAAATAGAACCCATAGACTCTGTCCGTCTACCACATTGCTAAAAATCTCGAGAACTACTTACATTCGATTCGAAAGGAAAAACCTCATTTTTTTCTATGCGAAAGGGATTTTTTCTATGCGAAGGGGTAGAAGTTAAACATGAGGAGTTTTATCAATCACATCCTTATGCTATTACTTAATGAAAAGAAAAGACTATTAGAAGGTAAGTAATAAGAATTAAAGAAAAAACTATGTACTTAGAAGGGTTAATACCACTCTATTTCTTAAAATTTTTAAGGGGAAAAATATGAATTTTCTTTAAAATCGACGTCAGCAAATTAACTAATATTGTCAAATTTTTTTTTTATTAAGTAATCTGTCGTACTTTATTGGCGCCCGCAACTCCAAAGGTGTCGCATGCGCGTTGCCAATATTTTAAATATAGTAACAATATGTTAATTATGCATGTATAATTTATTAATTTCTCGTTTACGCGAAGTTTTGTTATAATATATCTTCTTGAGAAATAACGATTCTTAAACCTGAAGTTTCCCGTACCTACTGATTGGTCCATGCCATTTATACTTCGTTTTTTTTAGCATTAGAAGTTAGGTAAACACTCTTGATGTGTCTTTTAATTGACAAACACATTTTAAAAATAAGTTACGGCAAATATGTAAGAATTATGAATCTAATACGATCATTTATACTCTTCTGCTTTCATAAGTAATAGTTATTGATTTTTAAAAAGCGTTTTTCAATTAAAAGACATGTCAAGATCGCTTACCTTCTTGCAAGTTCTTTCTAATGCTAAAAAAAATGAACTATAGTCAGCTCACCCAGTAGTTGTTAACTTGTTATGTAGTTCAATAATAAATGATCCAGTATTATGCCACTGGACCATCAATCAGTCTTTGACCTCAAGATAACTAATGAATTAACAGATTACTATAATTGCTAATTGCATGCGTTGAAACAATAAAAGTTCTTTATTTAGAGTTCTTAATTTATATGTTCCTTAATTTGATAACATTTTTATTTTTGTTACAAGCTTTTATTTACTTTCACCTGACCGTTGTCTGTCTGTCTGTCTGTCTGTAATCAAATCTTGCAAGTTAAATTTGATCCACTTCCCGGTTTCCGATTGAGCTGAAATTTTGCATGCATGCATAAATCGGATGACAATGCAATATTATGGTACCATCGAGCTGATCTGATGATGGAGACAGGAGGTGGCCATAGGAACTCTGTGATGAAACAATGCAACCTAATTGTGTTAGAGGTTTTTAGAATTGTCTCCATGAGTATTAGTTGTCTGTCGTAAGAAAAGTACAGTCAGCGATAAAAGCTTGTACCAAAAATTAAATTTTTGACAAAAACTTTTTATTAAGTTTAACGTTAAATTTGTGTTCCAAATTAAATGAAGGCTTTGCTATCCTTTCAGTATTTTTTGTGTGAGTGAACTGAAAAAGCAATATGAAATAGCTAGGAACACATCATATAAAAATGTAAGTACTCTTGTTTATTTGGATGTCAATTTTCATCGACTAGGCCAAAGGAATATGAGTAGGTTTCTCGGAACTAAGTATTTTGGTACACTCTTTGATCGTTAGCAGTTCTGTGAAGGAAAACATCGTAAGGAAACCTTTACTGAGATGATTAAAGTTTCTGTATCTACAATATTAGACCACAAATGGGGATACTAAAATTCCACCGCGAATACTAAAATTGCAACTTCGTTATCTGCCTCTGTATCGATCTGACATATTCGAGCAATAAGTAATAAGTAGGTATATATATAAAGTAATAGTAGGTATACTTAGCGAAACTTTCGATCTCGATAGGCCAGCGGTATACAGCAGTGGGACTTATAGACGCCGAGGGCCTACCGAGAACACCAAAAATTCGTAACCTCTAATACCTAGGTGCTATTACATACCTATTGGAACGACAGAAAGGCAAAAGGACAAACGAACGAAGTCACGCTAGGCCCTATGGTAATTGTTTAGAACAGCGGTCGGCAACCTTTTAGCAGCCAAGGTCCACATAGTAAAGTTAAAGAAGTTGACGCGGCCCGCACTTTGGTAATATTTGTGATTTTGATGTTTGTCAAAATTACATACAAAATAGCCAGGGCGAGGGCGGCTCGCGGGCCGCAAGCGAGAGGTTCGCATCCGCTTGTTGCCGACCGCTGGTTTAGAAGAAAACATTGATAGACTTACTCGTAAACCTTCTGCAAGTATCCATGAGGCGGAATAATCTGCCCCCCGCAGCTCTGCAAGCTCTCGGCTATGAACGCGCACACGCCGCCATGTTGCTTCGTGGCTGTGTCACACAGGTTCCTAACGTCTTCAGCGTACAGGTGACCCAGCTCCTCTTCAGAACACGAGTCTTGAGGGCACGTGTATTTGCCCCTGTATGTGTCGGGTACCGGTGCCTGTTATGAAATTTGTGTTATAAAATGATATGGGTATTGTGCTACATATTATGATTGGGTTTTTGGAGTAAGGATAGATAAAAAGAACTGCAAGGAAAATACGTAACAGTCTTATAATGTATAATTTTTATGTTATTGTTCCTTGAAACGAATTATTACTGCAATTTAGTTCATGAGTACTTGTAGTTAAATTGCTAACACTAAGTCGGTACTATCTATTATCTATTGAACGTTATAGGATATTGACCTAAAGCGTTTTTAACAAAGGCATGGTTTCCTACTAGTCCGACCGTAAACACTAAACACCAAACAATAAACAGTCAGTTTACTATGAAGCATCCGTATCGGGCTACGCTCGTCAATTTTAAATCTAACGTTCCAAACATAAACATTACTTAACCATGTTTCATGGTAGATACTTTCCATATTTATTTGTCTTTTGCAAAAACATCATTGACAACAATTAGGTTCGCATGTCTACTGAATTTTCTTATTCAATTGAACGCTATTTAATCGCAGAGCTAGGATTACTCCTTTTCTATTTTATTGCGTGATTAAATTATTTACTATTGTTCACAGGAGTGACAGTTTTGGTTTAAAAACTGTGTATACACCCATCTGTATACCTCGTTTTTTTTAGCATTAGATAAAAGGTAAACAATCTTGATGTGTCTTTAAATTGAAAAACATATTTTAAAAATAGTTACGGCAAATATGTAACAATTATGAATTTAATACGATCATTTATATTCTTCTGCTTTCATAAGTATTTAATAGTTTTTAATTTTTAAAAAGCGTTTTTCAATTAAAAGACGTGTCAAGATCGCTTACCTTCTTGCAAGTTCTTTCTAATGCTAAAAAAACGAACTATAGTAATATATTTTCTAGAATTATTACTGATTTCCGAGGCGCATATAATTTAATTTAGAGCGTAGTTATGTAGCTACTTATATTCATTTGAGGTAAACTAACACGTTACGCGCGTACGCGCTTAATTAAAGTACGCTAATCTTACTATTAATATATTAACATTTTAAAGATCCCCATTAGGGGATCGGCATCCGGGAACTGAAGCTATTAAACAAAGTCCATTAAGCCCCGTTAACTAATGTATGCAGGATAATAAATCAATTAACTTTTCCTGGTTCTATGGAAACTTTGTTATGGTTTATTGTATCGTTAATATTTGGAAACTCTCAATTTGTTAAGCTATTTCCACGGTTTTAGAAGTAATAAAAATTGGATATGAATTAAGGAAAGCATATGGCAAAAGTTAGATGCTCAGTTTTTTTCTATTGTTTTTATTAGTACCTATCTTCGAGTTCAAAAACGATTATAATCGTTATTAAACAAAACTGAGCGTGTAACCTAAAGCCTATATGCTGAAAATGTTACCACACTGAGCATTTTTTGCAACAACTACATTTAAAAAGTCATTCAGTTAACTTTTCATTATAATTTAAGGTAGAGGTAGAGATCTTTAGAGATAATATAGAGATAAATCCGTATGTCTAAGTCATATGCAGTAAACCTTTTGCTTCCTTCCAGTTTTCTTATAAGAGTAAACTAAAGGACGAAACTCTCTTCTAACAAAATGAGTTTCTTTAAGCATCTCCTAAGTAAATAAGCATCCTTCATCCTTAGAATAATAATAAGCCACCAACAGGTGAGATTGTTCAAAAAATAACTGAATGAATTTTCAAACGTAGTTACTGTAATGTATTCAGTGCGATAGTAAGGGCAGGCTAACTCACCACGTGAACCCAATCTGGTTTCTCGGGCCCACCGGGAAGGTTCAGTTTGTAGGGCGATACATCAATCATAGACGTGAGGTGCCCATGATAAGCACTGCAACAAACAGGCGCTAGAAGCACCCTAACAACACTTCGAGGTGCTCGAAGTAACCACAAATACATTCATACGACTTTCACACGACTTGTTGGCTTTGAATTAGGTTTAAAGGGTATTTAGGAATGTTAAAATTTAGCGGTTTCGGAGCTCTACGCCTCTAAAATAAAATAATAACTTAGTAAACCAAATCTATCTTCAAATTCAGGGGTAGTACAATGTTTGGGCAAAAACATCAGGTCATTTAATTTAGTTCTTAAAGGAGTTCCATACAAATCTCACTAGCAAGTATTAAATGATTTGTTACACTAGGTACGTTAGGAACCACTAAAGTAGACGTCAGAGTGCTTGTCACTGTCCCAGTCCCTGTTATTATTATTAATTTTAAATAATTGTTAATATAAGTGACTGCGGGGTGTCATTAATTGGGCATTAGTATGTCAAGCACCAGGACGTTTACCTTTGGTGTCACAACATATAATTGTGTAAAGAGCAAGATAATAAATATACAGTGAAACCTGGTTAAGTGGGACCTGGATAAGTGAGAAACCTCTATAGCTGGGACTCATGGTGCGGTCCCGACACTTTAGCACTGAATTACCTCTGTTACTGAGAAAAAACGAACCTCTATAACTGAGATTCGTTGTTGTGATTTTATAGTCACATTTCCCTCTATAATTGAGACAGAGAGTGTATTTTACCTCTTTTACTGAGATTATATTTATAAGATTACATTTTCCTAATTGGTTTTTAGAATTTTATAGGGAATTGACTTCTGTATCTGAGATAACGTCAATCTATGACCTCTCTAACTTGGACTTCATTGAACAATTTCCGTATTCTTACTAACTCTTATTATATTCTTAATCCACAAATTCTGCATTTGCGTAATTGTGTCTAAACAACTTCAAGTTTGATTTAGTTAATTTATGTAAGTAGTTAAAACTATCGAAACGAAAGCTGAAATTTTGATACGTAACACGAAAAAATAAATTTTCATTTATTAAATTTCTAATACGCAATGAAGTCCGTATCAAATTTAATTTATGTGATTTTGAAATATCTATCCTTTGGAGAATCATTCAAAATAAATTCAAATAAATATTTAAACAGACTTAAAAAATATTTAGGGACAAGGAGTATTTTACCTTATTTATTTTTAAAGATAATTACTAAATACCTTATTTACCACCTCTATAACTGAAATATACTATATTCTCACCTCTATTAATGGAACCCTCTGTAAATGAGACAGAAATTTATTTGTACCTGGCTAACTGGGAGCCTGGGTAAGTGGAAAACCTCTTTAAGTGAGACAAATTTTCTCGTCCCTTGAGATCCCACTTATCCAGGTTTCACTGTATATAAAAAAATATCTCGTTAAGACACTATAATCAAAAAAGAAACTATTTATCAAATTTAAATAGGTACAGGTATAGGTAGGTAGGTCCCTATTTATTCCTACGATGCTGATAAGTGATACCTACTTCTTCCTATAGAGACATTCGTAAATACCTAACAATTGCAAAGTTTGATACCAAACCAACTCATACAAATTCAAAAGTAAGCCAGCAAACATCATTCATTTCTTTCATACACGCGACATGAGACCCCCAAACTTCAAAACCATTCACACACACAAAGATACTTACTGGTCAAGTGTGATCACGTCTTTTTTGTTGGTGTGCACTTTAGCGAGCCTCAAAGCGAGATCGTTGGCCTCAGACCCCGAATTGACGAAGAAACAGACCGAGAGGGGCTCGGGCAGGGTGTTGACGATGCGTTCAGCCAGAATCACGAGCTCGTCGTGAAGGTAGCGGTTGTTGGTGGAGATGAGCGACATCTGGTTCCTGCCGGCTTCCACCACGTGGGGATGGCAATGTCCGACTAAACAAAAAAAAGTACAGTGATTTAATATCGTTGAAAGCTACACTAAGCTAGCTAAGCTACGTTGGTAAGATCGAGGAAAACAACAGAACAATAAGTGTCAGTAACAATAGATGCTTTTCAGTCAGCAATGATAATGACAAAGTTAAACATGGAAAACATTGCTTGATGTTTGAGGCAAATAATGAGAAGAGGACTAAGATTTTTTGCCACGAATAATATAGCACTTGTTCGGTAAAATTAGTCATTTTTAGGGTTCCGTACCCAAAGGGTAAAACGGGACCCTATTACTAAGACTTCCGTCCGTCCGTCCGTCCGTCCGTCCGTCCGTCCGTCCGTCCGTCTGTCTGTCACCAGGCTGTATCTCACGAACCGTAATAGATGATGATGTATTTCTGTTGCCGCTATAACAACAAATACTAAAAACAGAATAAAATAAAGATTTAAGAGGGGCTCCCATACAGCAAACGTGATTTTTGACCAAAGTTAAGCAACGTCGGGCGTGGTCAGTACTTGGATGGGTGACCGTTTTCTTTTTGCATATTTTTCCGTTTTTTTTTTGCTTTATGGTACGGAACCCTTCGTGCGCGAGTCCGACTCGCACTTGCCCGGTTTTTTAGCAACGAATCTGTTGTCCGTGTATTAAAGTCGGTGTCAAATACAATATTGCAAGTATCAGCGAACCGACTTCTAGATATTTTACAAGGAATTGTACTTGTTCGAAACAAAAGAATTGCCTGGAAAATAAAATTCCTATTTTCAACTGACAAGAACATGAAAGATGTTTTTCTTTACTAACCCTTCACAGTTCCAGGTCCGTCTCGATATTTGTACGAGGAATAAGAAATATACAAATAAGGGGAGTTCTTGGTACTATCTGCTTAATATTTCAAGTAGCTTCAGTAAAACTTTGTTAAGGTGGTTCGATTTTCATACAAAATTCAATCAAAGCTCATTAAGTAACTACACACTATTAGTACATAAATATTTCCGCATTTATCTTCCTTCGAATATTCGTTTGCGCGAAATTAACAGGAAAACAATGTTTCATACAGAAATCATGCATAAATCATAGTTAAATTTTCATCAATTTTACGTATGTGTGTGTCACAAATGTCGTGTACAGATACATTTGCGACGTTGCCATACCATTTCCGACGTTGCCGGGCTGACCACGGCGCGAATTTGGAGTGCCGTCATGTTTAGTGCAATTTTGTTGACACTGACGTTTGACAGGTACTTAATTGACCTAAGCGAGAATAAGTACCCGAAGTTCGTCAGCTTAGCTAAGAACTATCATGGAGTGTTATGCAAACAGTCGCTTTTTTGCTTACAAACGGAAGATTCCCGGTTCGATCCCCAGTCAATTGTATGCTGGAACATAACTTTTTGTATTTTTATTACATCTAAATTTCGTATTGTTTTTTTATTTTTATTTAATTTTTCTTATTATCATAAATCGATTGATTAAGTATGGTATGGGCTACACGTATTCGTTTATTTTTGACAAAGAAAATTAGAAATTATACTCTACCTAATCTCTCTTATTTTTACAATCAGGACATCCTCACTGCAATAAAAAAGAGATATATAAAATTTCCTGTGGATAAAATAATGGATTTTGTCTATGAATGAAAAACACAATTATTACTATAGTTTGTTTTTTTTAGCATTAGAAATAAGGTAAACAATCTTGACGTGTCTTTTAATTGAAAAACACATTTTAAAAATAAGTTACGGCAAATATGTAACAATTATAAATCAAATACGATCATTTATATTCTTCTGCTTTCATAAGTAATAGTTTTTTGATTTTTAAAAAGCGTTTAAATCTGTGTGCCTAGCCAAGATGCCAGTCGTTCGCTCCGTAGCGAACGTTAGGGTAATACCTGTCTCTATCACTCTGCCATATTAATGCGACAGACACGGCTGCGCTTCGGTCGCTACGGAGCGTAAACCATTGGCACCTTGGCTAGGCACCCTGGTCATCTGGAAAGCGAAACACATACGGAACGCGTTTCTATTACTCAATACAGTGGCCAGTTGCAGATTCGGCGGTAAACTTAACTATACCTAAATCTGGGTGCCTAGCCAAGATGCCAGTCGTTCGCTCCGTAGCGAACGTTAGGGTAATACCTCTCTCTATCACTCTGTCATATTAATGCGACAGACACGGTTGCGCTTCGTTCGCTACGGAGCGTACACCATTGGCATCTTGGCTAGGCACCCTGGTCATCTGGAAAGCGAAACACATACGGAACGCTTTTCTATTACTCAATACAGTGGCCAGCTGCAGATTCGGCGGTAATCTTAACTATACCTAAATCTGGGTGCCTAGCCATGATGCCAGTCGTTCGCTCCGTAGCGAACGTTAGGGTAATACCTCTCTCTATCACTCTGCCATATTAATGCGACAGACACGGCTGCGCTTCAGTCGCTACGGAGCGTAAACCATTGGCACCTTGGCTAGGCACCCTGGTCATCTGGAAAGCGAAACACATACGGAACGCGTTTCTATTACTCAATAAAGTGGCCAGCTGCAGATTCGGTTTTAAAGTTAACTATACCTAAACCTGGGTGCCTAGCCACGATGCAGGCTAGTAGAGTTCTCTTTCACCTTCAGCAGAACCGGGAGATCCAAACCTACCTACTTTTCATCTAATAATCTCAAGAATCAGTGCATGATTCAAACTTTACCGGTTGCCGTGGTAAGACCTAGGATTTACCATATCGGTGTTGGTAAAAGCCCGAAGTAAACTAGTAAGATTTAACATTTCGGGCTTTTACCGATCGGCATCGGTAAAACCTAGGTTTTACCGGTAAATTCTAGGTTTTGCCGTACTTCGGGCTTTTACAGTAACATATATATAATAATTGCTCGTTTAAAGGTAAGATAACACAAAGGAGAAACAAAAAGAAATTACCTACTCGCACCAGTCTTGAACCCCAATCCTCTTGCACGTAGTTATTTCCACGAACATACCGTTACGCTATTGCAATGCAACATACTTACGTTGTGTGAAATTGTCTACTACAAGGATCACGGAAACACTGTTTGCATGTGTGAGTAATACTAGGAAAAAGCGTGACAGCAACACTCCGTCGAATTAAAAAGGTGGTTTTTGCACAATGAAGTATTCAATGTTTACTTTAATTGTTCAATATTTATTTAAAGAGTGCGCGAAACATACTTTTAAGTATACAAATACCATGACCATTTCACAAAAAAATAAAACCTCAAATTTTGCAAAAGTGGTGCCATCTAGCGAGAGTTAAGTTTTGAGTAACCTAGGCGAACCACCTTTCTGTTCCCAGTTGAAATTATTCTTACAGATACGAAAATTAAAGTTAGGTGGACAGCAGGCGTAATTGGATGGCTTTATCCACGTGATAAAATAACAGTCACTTTTTAACACCGCACGGGATAGATAGTGACGGATACCGTTTTATCACGCTGTCACATCTTATACAATACCTAATGACAATCTCATCCATGCAGTTGTGTGAAGTTTTGTTTGTGTATATAGTAGGTACAGTTATATGAATATGACGCCGATATATGCTACTGACATCTGTAGGTATACATATAAAGATATGATGAGAATGTATCAAACATAGTTAATATTTCATATACCCAGGTTTCACAAATTAAATGCAGTCTTGCTTACCGTGCGCAACGTTATTGATGCAGTCGAGATATCTCTCGCCTTGTTCATCGTACATGAACTGAGCAATACCTCGCACTATCTTCAGGGGAGATGAACGGAAAAACAGCTGACAGGCGGCTCTGCAAACAAATTAATTATTAGGGACACTTTTTTAGTGACAATTCGTGACATATACGCAATTTTAATTTAAAGAAAGGCTATATTTATCTTCCGCTCTCTCGCAACACCTAACATATAGTTGAATTTATTTAAATAACTATTTTCATTAAATTCTTTTGGAGATACCTGCAGAGTAACTAATGACTTTTAGGCTACTAAGCAACCCAGTAAAAGAGACATTAGGTACCTACATACACTCGAAAGTTTGATCGAAATTGCAAGGTGGCCTAAAAGGAACACTTGAACAAAATTGTCATAGAGTTTCACAGACAGGTACAATACAGGTATAATAGTACATTGTGCAACATGGGCCGTAAGTTGAATATAGACTCGAGTTTGCAATATTATTACGCCCCGAGTTACACACAATGTTTTTCATCACACTTGTGATACAAAAATTAAGTATAAACTGGTTGACGTAACTGGTGACCGAAGAGCTGGCGGCTACCTCGCACAACGTATCAGTATTGCGATACAGCGGGGAAATGCCGCCAGCATCCTTGATACAATGCCTCAGGGGCCTATTTTAGATTTAAGCTAGTTATTAATTCGTTTAGTTGTACCACTGTATATATATTGTATGTAAATAAATGATTTAAAAGTATAAAGACAAAAAACTGTTAATTATGGTACTAGAAACTTCATAACTCCCTAGGGAGAACGCTTTTTCTATAACTCCCGCTAAACCTGCTTGCAATTCCACATTTACTGAGCGAGTGTGATAAAAATCATATTCCTCGCCCGCCCTTACCTAATAAACAATTGCTAATCAACTTACCCGATGTGTTTTTCACGGAGTTTGATGGTCTCAGATTTGGGCATCGACTGGAGGTAAGCCATTTTATTGGTTGACTAGATTAAAACTTATTCTGCAAAAAACAAAAGACGTCTTATCTTTCGGTTGCATGTAAAACTGACTTAATAATGGCTATCTTTGAAGACTGATGGAGTCGTGACTTGGTGGTTAAATTTGCACTATATGTCAATGCTTATCGTGGGCATAAACAACATAAGTGCTAATAACTTAGTCAGATATAGAACAGTTAGTTAATGTATGAATATAAAGGTAATGTAAATGGCAAATATTTGCGTCAAATAGAAGATATACGAGTATCTCCTTTGGTAGTAAAATATTTCTTCGTCATTATATTATGTGGCATCTTTTAATTTATGCTCATAAAGTCGGAAGTGTCGGCACAAACGAAATTTTTATTAAAAAACACGAAACTTTTTCAAAAATCAGCTTTAAATTTTTCCACGCCGTACAGACGTTACGTTATTCGTCGCTTTTAAAAATTGAAATATTGAAAACGTCCAGTTACCCCTGAAACCTGTGTTACTGACAGGCCAGCATGAGTGCATCCAAATTGGAAGTACACCTTACTTCAACAAAAATAGCTCACAAAATAATAACGAATAAATTAATCAAAAACAATTTAGGTTCAAATTCAAAAGATACTTATATATATAATGTTTACTAATGCCTAATATAATATACATATACTTATATATTATAGGCATATAATAAAGTAGGTACGGGATATTGAAGTGAAAAAGGAGTTTACTGAGGTTGTCGTGACACGTGTCGAAACCCAAAATATTGATCAGTAACATTACTAAAAAAAGCAAAAAGGTCTCGCTGATATAAATATGCAGTGAAACACCAATGGCCAATGAATGCACTAGAGTTTATTGACTGAGCAATAAATATTATTGACCCGAACTGTTATCAATAAAAAAAATATCTTACCGAAACGAATATATAAACAATGGAATACTGAAAGGTTTGGAGAACTAATTATACAAAGGTTGACGTGGATTGGCGCGAGGCCGAGCCTGGAATGCTGGCCGGGAAACGATGGGCCTGATTATATACGAGGCGGCGCGGCGCGCACACCCATGCCGCGGCCAATGAAAACAAAAGCGCCACGTTATCATTAGCTGATAAGCACCACGCGGTCGGAATGATGCTACCACCGGACGGACGCATGGTCGTTAAGGGGCAGGCTCTATCTAGCGAAGGATCGATATCTGATATATCTTGTACTTATACCCCTATCATACTCGAACTCATAATTTAAGAACACAGACAGAAGCAAAGATTTTTTTTGATACCTAAGATAAATTTGCACCAATTGCTCTACTTGCGCATGAGACCACATTTTGTCAAAATCTACGTACCTACTTATTATAATTGTTTTTCTTTATTGTTGGCTCATACAAAGGGGCGTAGTTACTAGTATGTACGTAGGTCTTTCCTTCTGGAAAGGCCCTGAAGGTCAGCGAAGGTCGGGCAAACCCACGGAATGATGGGTTGACGAGATCAGACGGATAGGCGGAGACAGATGGAGACATGAGGCGCAAGATAGAGACAAGTGGAGGAGGCCTTCACCCTAAGAGGGGTCCTTAAATAATTTAGATGATAATAAATAAATATTTAATTTAATTTTAATTATACATATTGACAAATGATATACCTAAGTGATAATACTGATAATTTAATTGTTGATAAAATAACCAATAATGAATGCATGCAAAATTATGTACCTCAATTAAGGAATTAAAAGGCTTTTTATTTTATTTTATTTATGTACGTAGGTATTGATTCTACAGGCCAAAGCAGACATAGCCGTAGGTTAAAAGCACACTACTTCGATCCATCAGGTTACTGATACTTCGTAGTAACTTTAGTAGCTCTTCAACAACACAACGAGCTGCTGAATAAGCTCTGAATAACATTGAAAGCAGCGAAACAGCATTGAATGAGCTCATATTTACCTCGAATTTCGGATTTGTACGTAATATTAAATATCCATGCTAGTGGCAGAGAGAGTTTGGACGATCTTAACGTATATGTTTTTAATAAAAATTAAAATCCAGGTGTAAGTAGCGTGAATCTATCGTACAAGGCACGGTGGGGACTCGGCACGGTTTTGTTACATAGGTATAGATCGTTTCACTTACGAAGACGCGTGCTTTGGCTCATATTGTCATGCCAATTGACAAATCTACGCGTCATTGTGACAAGCACAATCTATAGCGGTGATATTCTGTACTCAGTACTATATTTTACCTGGGTCATCCTTAATTATCAATGTGAGTCACCCTTAATTAGGCAAATCCACGGCCAAGTACACAACCCACACCGGTGACTCGTGATATTTTTAGACTATAGCCAATCGTGATATGATAATCACTTGTCGTTAGCTAATCGATACTTACCTTAATTGCTTAATCGATAATCGTTTAACTAATCGTGAAGCTAATCGTTTACTGCTTTATCCCAGATCCCTAAAGACATACTTATTTAATGTTAGGGCTCACTTCGATATATCATTAACGTTACCTACATGTTTATGACTTCCAAGTTTCATGCGTAATATATTCATTTGATTATATATACTTTATTCTTGGCGAGGCGTTTTCTCGTTTTAACTAGTATCGTAAACTAAACGACTGTCTTTTCAAGTACTGCTTAAAACTTGATAAATACATCTAGGCTCCGCTATTTTAATAAGTTCCAAAAATATGCTTAACAAAATCATCGAATTTGCTAACAAAATGACGTGAAAGAACAGCTGGCGGACAGCTCATGCTGAAACGTAGACACTTCGCGATCGCTCGGTTTATAAATCGAAGAAACTACTTTTTTGTATCAGACCGAATACCATCTTAACCTTCTTAACCCATTCGGTGCTATGAATGACACGTTGTAGTTGCGCCTCTACGAAACGTTTTCGTGACGTCATCAGCACGTCACCAGCAGCGGTCGTAGTATGCGCTACGCTACGACGTTACATGACTAACATCTTAGTGCATGGATGGACTAAGTGCTATTGCTAATTTTGTAAACGGATAGGTATAGGTACATATACCTACCTACTCCTTATGAGTAGGTACATAAAAAGGTACCTACTTAGTAGATATAGATACATACTTATTACCCATCTATCAATCGTAAAAATATGAAATATGTAACAAAATCAACGTACGTGTGTACCTAACGTGTATACTTGAGAATAACTAACTTTTTTAATCTTTATTTACTTTACATGACAGTACTATGAAATATACCTATAAGCACTTTGTTAACTTCTTCAGTTGCTGTCCGTACTAAAACGTTGTAACAATATGACGATGGGGTAACTACTTCAGTTTATCATCATATAGAGTTAAGGTGCAGCTCATGTTATTACATGTAATAACAACCAGAATACATTTTAAAAAGCTAACACTATAAACTTTCGGATTCTAAAGTCCGCGCGAAGTAAGGTACACATTTCTTCTTCTTCCTCGCGTTATCCCGGCATTTCGCCACGGCTCATGAGAGCCTGGGGTCCGCTTGACAACTAATCCCATGATTTGACGTAGGCACTAGTTTTTACGAAAGCGACTGCCATCTGACCTTCCAACCCAGAGGGTAAACTAGGCCTTATTGAGATTAGTCCGGTTTCCTCACGATGTTTTCCTTCACCGAAAAGCGACTGGTAAATATCAAATGATATTTCGTACATAAGTTCCGAAAAACTCATTGGTACGAGCCGGGGTTTGAACCCGCGACCTCCAGATTGCAAGTCGCACGCTCTCACCGCTAGGCCACCAGCGCTTTTTTAAGTAAGGTACACATTTGAGATGATAAATGTTTGCAAACGAGCAGCGCATTCTGTACCTTTTTCACGCTTTAGTTTTTGCTGAACGAACATTTTATACAATGACTTAGTTTTTCTGCTGGTTGTGTAGGGTGAAACTGTATACATAAATACACATACAGAAACACACTACATGATTATTACCTTAGTTATTGTATAAACTTTTATAAGAAAATATATGTGTGTCGCTTAACTTCATACTCAGGTAACTCTATTCGAGTCTCTCAGCAAATATCTACCTTATTACCTTTTCTTAATACTAAAATTGCATAATCTGACAGATGGCTTTACCCGAGTTTGAAGTTAACTCATTCACTGCCAACTTTTTCGTAGCGCTTTGTAGAGGAGAGCGACTAAGAACAGAAAGCCCGCGGAGCGGGTTCCCGGCACTCAATGTGTTAAGCGACTCCGTAACGTTTATATCACAAGACTCACGTAGAATCCTAAAGTTGAATGTAAAGGTCGAATAAAAAAAATAGTCAAGATGTTTCATTATTTTCTGACCGTACTCTTATAAATAGATCAACCTTGTTTATTGTACCTATATAGCAACTATGATAGCGTTAAGTAATAAGTAATACATTATAACGTTATATTTGTTTGGCAAACTTAGTTGCGGAATATTCCTTCTATTTATTTATACCTGCGAAATTACGTCAAAGCACTTGTTAGAGCTATCACAATAATTATCACATGTTAGAAAACAGCGCTGACTTTGCATGTTTGATTGTTTGTTAGGAAATTATATAAACTGGTTTAATTGAAGTGCGACTTAACTGAAATAATTAGCCTATAGTGTTTCTTCTTAGTTCAATCAAATTGGATATGAATTTTCATATTGAGCAAGTAATTTTTTTTCCATGTGTAACATACACTTTTTGGGAAAAATACACTTTTGGGGAAAAATAAGAAATGCAATGCATTTCCAAATAGGTACATACATACTTAACTTTTGGGATTCGAAAATTATTATAACCATACGAGTTTGAAGGGATGCATTAGTAAAACAGCTAAGAGGTACCTACTGTTTTTTTTTTAATTCGGATTCAGTTTTCTTGTGTAACGATTTGAATTTTTAGTAAATATATTAAACTAAAAATTACACAATATCTTGTTCATTTTAATTACAACAAACTCGATACATTTCCATGGCTTAGCATTAATTTTAATTCATAATCGAGTGCTGCTGGCTGGTGCCATTTTATTTTACCACAACCATATATTTTTAGTGTTCCGTACAAAACTATGTTCACGGTATATGGGATCACTTCGGTCTTGCAAATCAGTTAAATGCGTTTTTCTCAGAGACCGTTTGACGTAGATACCTAAAATTTGGAACAGTTATAGCAATTATTTAAGCGTAGATCACAACGGCAGTCTAATTAAAAAACCCTTTTAAAACCCAATTGAACATAAACTATTCTTTTGTACATGTGTTTATTATGTTGATTGGAACAGCAAAACACAGCGCTACGGCTAATGGCCCCGCTGTTACTGATAGTCGGCGATTTGTGCTAATATTCCTATTTATCTTGTTTAACACGTTTAGGTAAGAATAACAATGTGTTTTCATGAGGTCGACGTCATCTTTACTTACGTTGTAATAAAAAACAAACATACCTAATTATTATAATTATGCATGTTTATTCGAACTTTAAGATACATCAAATATTAGGCCTAGGCCATAAGATACATCAAATATTAGGCATAGGCAATATTAGGCCTAATCCATATCGCATCTAGATCTAATATTTGACGTATCTTAAAGTTCGAATCGGGCCGTATGTAGCATTATAGGAGCAGGTGTAACATATCATCATCATCATCGTCATTTCAGTCTATATACGTCCCACTGCTGAGCACAGGCCTCCTCTCATGCGCGAGAGGGCTTGGGCTATAGTCCCCACGCTAGCCCAATGCGGATTGGGGACTTCACATACACCTATGAATTTCTTTGCAGATGTATGCAGGTTTCCTCACGATGTTTTCCTTCACCGAAAAGCTAGTGGTAAATATCAAATGATATTTCGTACATAAGTTCCGAAAAACTCATTGGTACGAGCCAGGATTTGAACCCGCGACCTCCGGATTGAAAGTCAGACGTCATATCCACTCGGCCACCACTGCTTAACATGTAACATGTACCTAACTTAATGTGTAACATGTACCTAACTAATATAACTTCACCTACCTATCGGCTATTAGGCTTACCTACAACCTACAATACAATGTAGGTAAAGTTACATATTTTTTCTTATTTACCTATATATTGTCATTAAGGAATCAATTCAATTATCTTCGTAACCTTGGTATATGTATGAAACCTTCGCAACAAGAGTGCATTATTGACATTGTAAATGCAAGAGGGGTGACTTTTAGTGTTATTCTGTAATGATAAAGCGTGTTGCCTACCTCAATATGATATAGTAACGATATATGACGTTCCACGGCAAAAGGTATCTTAAGGCCGCAATAATATTGGAGCGACGTTAATAATAGCGTAAGCGCCAACCGCGATAAGTACCTTTTGCCGTGGAACATCACATATCATTACTATTTCATATCTAGTTAATATCTAATTCATTTCCCGAATCGCGCCGATAGCCTGAGAAAACAAGCCTAATTTCGTTAGCATACTCCGCTCAAAAATAATAACAAAGACGATATAGAATCTCTGAAATTCAAACTTCAGGAAAATCATAAAGAAAAGATAAAAATACAAATTGCAATTCGAACCGCAGTTATTTTCAAATAAACGCTATCAAAAACGATACCCATCGATTTAAGGGAAAATGAAGGGCAAAAAACAAAGGAAACGCATTTTCTTTCAGCGGGAACGTCATTAGGCATCCGCAAGGTCGTTCCGAGCACGGGTTATTGACCGTTCCGAGATGTTTTTTCTTATCTTTGACCTTATCTCATGTAAATAGGGTTCGTTTTTGCATCTCACAAAGTTTAAGATATTCTTATCGTTTTACTTTTAAAATGTGTTATGACTATGAGTCAAGCTACAGGTACGACTCATACCTAAATAATTTGTTTTTGTTGTGATCAATAAATTATAACTCAATGCAATGTATAAACTACGAATAAACATACATATAGCTGGTCAAGCAAATCTTGTCAGTAAAAGAAGGCGCGAAATTCAAATTTTCTATGGGACGATATCCCTTCGCGCCTACATTTTTCAGCCGCCTTTTTCTACTGACAAGATCTGCTTGACCAACTATACATTTCATTTTGTAATAAAATTATATTCATTTCTAAAAAAAAAAAAAAAAAACTACGAATATAATGATGAAGTTGAGTAACCTAACCTAACTGACATAATATTATATGAAATATGCATATTATTATGGCAATATTGTATCTTGGTATCTTGCAAAGAAAACCAATAGAAGGTTATCAGAGATGTAATGTTGAGAGTAACCTCTGTGACAAACAGCTTATCAAGTTGATAGCTGATATATTTGCGTGCGACATAAGTATCGCCTTGTAAATATTATCTTTAGTGTCACAAATATTAAATATACGTGTTACTAGCTAAAAATAGCTCTACGTGCGTTATAATTCCGTCCATTAGATAACTACATTTTTAATGACTATTTAGAAAGAATGTTTAGGATACCTATGCATATTGCATAATGTATACACGGTGTAACATGAGTAAACCGAATAATTTTAACAGCGTATTCCTGATCATATTTAGAGACAAAAATGTCCTATAAACTTTTTTGATATTCGCCTAGTTTCAGAGATATTATTGATTTAAAAAAAAATAAGTTTTTATTGTTACATGGTGTAAAAGGCATTTTGGATGGTGACGTTGCTGCTTAAGGGACGTAGTCTAAATATCCTTATTGATAGATGTCAAAAAGTGTCAAGTAACACTTTGCAAAAAGTAGGTTCTACGAAAAAAAAAATGTAAAAATCAATTTTAAGTGACAAGTTTACCAATAACATTTATTATTTATGTACAAATACATTCAAAAAATTGAAAAAAACGAAACAAAAAAAAATATTTTTTTTGGCGAAATTGACCTAAACTCATATTACATTTTTTACTTCTTTTGACCTCAGAAATGCGTGGTTAAAATTATTCGGTTTCCTCATGTTACACCGTGTATATTCTTCAAACAAAAACCTACCTCGAAATTTAAAATCAAATTGAGAGAATTATTATGAAATTTTTTACAAGTTTGCCTGTCAAGTTATACTCAGTATGAAAAAGTAGGCTAATAAAACAACGCTACAAACTTACCTATCTGCCACTCTGAAATTATTTTCCGTATAGAAATTAGGTTATATTCCTACAGTTCAGAAGGTAAAAATATTTTATTACTAAATGAAATGTAAATAGGTACAGAAATTTACAAACTTATAACTAGGTAAATATAAAAATTAAGGGTACAGTTCGCATTCGACAGTCTTAATATATTTTTGTGGAGCTAAATATTAAAGAATAGTAGATTATTTTGATGCTGACCGACCCCAAAACTAAAATAGACACTGACGTATACAGGATATTAAATAATTTGGAAGTGGGCCTTTTCACAATTCAAGATGAAAGAAGAAAAACTTAATTATGTGGAACCACGAGACAAATAAAAACAGAAATAAACAAATCGATACCCAAGAAAGCTGTGAAGCATTTAATGTAGTAGATCCTCTTAGTTTTATTCATTAAATGGGGCACTGTGACCGGTGTATTCCAATTGCTTGCGCAGACGCGGGTGAATAGAATTCTCGAGCGTACCAATAAACCGAGACCTTAGGTTATGGGCCCCACAGTTATCGTTTTTAGGGCTAGCTCCACCAAACACAAATTAGCCGACTGTATGTAAGTACATTATGTATAAATATGAAAGTATACGCACAGTAAAATTTAACGAACGTTTTAACGGTGACAGATGACTCGGTGCAACCGACCCTAAGTCCGTAAACTGATAACTAGAGGTATAGCCAGTCAAACTCCGTTCCTCCATCTCCGCTGCCTTACTGTGGTGATCTCAGTTTTTTGTAAGCCCGCTGTACAGGATTTCTAAAAATGAAGAGGGCAGCCATGTTTCATCGGCCTAACTATAGGTAATATAAATGTAAAAAAGGAGAGCCAAGTTCAATACAAAAATTATGCTTGGCTGTGGGGTTCGCCGCAAAAAGAATGGAGATTTAAATGAGTGCCAAGTTCTATGCAAAATCGAAATATGTATTTATAGGAACAAAATAACATTATAAACAAGTATTAAACTCTATTTCTTTGCTTTATTGGATACCTATAACAGTTGCTGTTATTTAAAAAAATGCGAGATCTTAAAGCAGGTTAGATTTGACTTGGCCAGATTTCATTACATCAGTCATTTTATAAAGTTATTCAACATATATATTTTGTAATTCTGATAAAAACTGGCCAAGCCAAATCTAACCTACTTTAAGATCTCACATTTTTTTTAAATAACAGCAATTGTTATAGGTATCCAATAAAGCAAAGAAATAGAGTTTAATACTTGTTAATAATGTTATTTTGTTCCTATAAATACATATTTCGATTTTGCATAGAACTTGGCACTCATTTAAATCTCCATTCTTTTTGCGGCGAACCCCACAGCCAAGCATAATTTTTGTATTGAACTTGGCTCTCCTTTTTTACATTTATGTTTTTGATGGGATATCAATACTTTTTGTAAAGAAAACTAGGCAGGTATTGAGATTTAATGTTTTTTCTTGTGTTTCCGCTGCATGTTTTTTACTTCTGTTCTTTGTATTAATTATGTGATGCCGCGCGCCGCCAACGACACACCGTTGGCCGGTTGTTTAGCGCGTATTACAGGTTTTTTGTATGGGGACCCCCCCTATTTCTTAACTTTTTTTTTTTTAGATTTTTTCCTACGCTTACACACAATTACCGAGCTGGATTCCAAATTTCATCCTTCTAGGTCATCTGGAAGTAGGTTAGGTTTAGGTACTATATGTCAGTCACAATAAAAAAGAAATTTGTATGGGGACCCCCCCTATTTATTAACTTTTTTTTGTTTTTAGATTTTTTCCTACGCTTACACACAATAACCGAGCTGGATTCCAAATTTCATCCTTCTAGGTCATCTGGAAGTAGGTTAGGTTTAGGTACTAAGTATATGCACAAAAGAGATAGGTACAGAAGTCAATCACATGTATGTACTTTACTTTTCATACCTACGCTCGGCGGTCGCTCTAGGGTTCTCAACTATGGCTTATGCACAAAAAACTATCGTGGTAGTGGCACTCGTATCTATAGTATCGTATCTCGTATCTAGTTGTTTGATTTATTGTTCAGGATGAAACGGGAAGAATGGAAATAAAAATTAATAATAACATTAATAACTCAAATATTTTAATTTTAATGTCATTGTTATATTACAAATTTGTCACAGAAAATATCTTGCGATGATTTCGAGATTGGCGATAAGCACGATTATTATATTTTAAAGTGTAATATAATAAATTTGCATTCTCTCTGAAACCACTGGTAAATAGCTTAAAAAACGTCAATTCACCGTTTAATATTGAATTTAAACAACCGTCCACTGAACAGTTATATATAATAACTTTTATTGTTTCTCGATTATTGTGCACAAAAAAGTTCACAGACGCGT
This sequence comes from Cydia fagiglandana, assembly GCF_963556715.1. Lineage (NCBI taxonomy): Eukaryota > Metazoa > Arthropoda > Insecta > Lepidoptera > Tortricidae > Cydia > Cydia fagiglandana. The sequence continues at coordinate 17,696,457 of NC_085936.1, read as the reverse complement.
GTCTCAAGCGGAAGGCACTCGCGCTCGCACTGGTCCCAACCGGTCCGAGATGTCGTGTCCGTGAGCAGTGTCTATGTGTGCGTTGCTCGAGCGCACTTTGTATGTAGGTTGATTTCTGTACCTATCTGTTTTGTGCTATATGTCAGTCACAATAAAAAAGAAATTTGTATGGGGACCCCCCCCCCTATTTATTAACTTTTTTTTGTTTTTAGATTTTTTCCTACGCTTACACACAATAACCGAGCTGGATTCCAAATTTCATCCTTCTAGGTCACCTGGAAGTAGGTTAGGTTTAGGTACTTATATGTCAGTCACAATAAAAAATGGTTTTTTTGTATGGGGACCCCCCCAATTTTATAACTTTTTTTAATTTTTAGATTTTTTCCTACGCTTTCACACAATAACTGAGCTGGATTCCAAATTTCATCCTTCTAGGTCATCTGGAAGTAGGTTAGGTTTAGGTACTTATATGTCAGTCACAATAAAAAATGGTTTTTTTTGTATGGGGACCCCCCTATTTTATAACTTTTTTTAATTTTTAGATTTTTTCCTACGCTTTCACACAATAACTGAGCTGGATTCCAAATTTCATCCTTCTGGGTCATCTGGAAGTAGGTTAGGTTTAGGTACTAGGTATGTCAGTCAGTCTTAAAATTTACGATTTTTTGACCTTCATATCTTTATAACCGTTTGAGCTAGCTTCATGAAATTTGGGCTTCTAGATGTCCTTATGGATATAATTAAACACACGTAGTTTTATGTGTTTACGTTAAAGATGTTTTGAGTTATAGACGGGTCAAAAGTGGCACCAAGTGGTTCGTGTAATATTACACTTGGCGCTGGCTAGCCAGTTCCTTTGCTTGAACTTGGCTTGACACGCTGCCGCGTGTCTAGATATATAACATATCGGTTAGTGGGCCACTAATGTTGAGATAACAACTAGGCATGTGTATAATCAGCAAGTCGACTTATTAGACTGAGCCATTACCTCGCTCGTATTCGTTGAGCGTTTGCAAGGGCACTTGGGGCGGCAGTTTATTTAGGTCCGATACTTCGCAGCCTGACTGACGTTTACTAATATATCAACATGGATACACCCACACAACGGTCGAAATCAATCCAAATAGGTCTGCTTGATTAAACCAAATCAGGCACCTACCATGGAGGAACAGATAACATCGAACCATTAGAGCTAGTGTGGATAATCTTTCTAATCGTTGATAAGTAGGTACGAGTGGAGTTAGTGTCGGATTTAGGTACGGACAAGGTCTCCCAATATTCTATCGACATACTGCAATGGTATATATACATTTTATGTTTTAGGGTGAATTCCACCATACTTTGGTGGCATTTTATAGTACTAGTGTCCGACCAAAAACTGCCGAACCTTTCGGCCACGTCGAAACTGTTTCCGACCGAAGTATCGAGTTCCGTTTCGGCTTAAAGATTACGAGTACATCGGTCGACAAATCTCGGCTTGCGAGCCGCATGCGGCTCTTTGGGTGAAGGTACAATAATAGTGGCTATTCAAGTCACCCCAAAATATACCACTTAGAGTTTATAGACCACTTAATAAAACAACATATTTTGTGGCTCTATGAGATTACTTGAATTGGTCATTTCTAACTCCACTGCAGTTGGCTCCTTTTTGAAAGAAGAAATGATAAATGTACCTACCTACAATGAGGTTTACTTAAGTTTACATACACCGGTTGTTAACAAAAGTTGTTACTTAAGTAAACCTCATTGTAGGTAGGTACATTTATCATTTCTTCTTAAGTAAACATCTCGCTGGGTCGGTACCCAGCGAGTTGTTGTCAACTGATGAAAATATAACAAGATAGCTAAAAGTACCGAAAGCAATTGGTTTATTTCCATCCTAAAATAGACGCTACATAAATATTTAGGAAACACGATAAGTAAAATGAGAGTGTGTGTTCTTATTTGCCCATTACCCATGATGGTGACTGTTACATTTATTAAATAATTGACACTGTAGCACTAGAAGTACTTATGCTTCTCATAAGCATGCTTTCCATGCATAAGTACATTAGCACCAGAAATACAGCGTCATATCATATCATACCTGAACGACATTCGATCATAATAGTCATCCATTGTCTTCTTAACTGACGCAAGTTTTAGAAATTGCGACGTTTCACGTAATCAGACCATGTTGAAAAACAGATAGATTTTGACAAACAGATCTACGCAACGCAAAACGAAGAGCAAGCGTCGTACGTAATATAGCACAGAATAAATAATAGTACCTAAGTACTCGAAGACTCATCTCTCTAATAAAACACGTCTGTCACGATCAGGACAGATATGGCCGCTAGGTGGCGACAGCGCCATGCGCGACTTATGGCTAGCCACCAAAATTGCTGTGGAACGGATGTACTTTTAGCTACCTGTAGCAAAGCGACGAAATCGCGGAGTGAGCCACGCCCTAATACGTTTAGTCACCGCAAAATTGCATTCGTTATGTGTCCAGTAAATAAATCGAAATATCCACATTACATATTAAATCGTGTCCGACCTTGTTTTGTATACTTAATAATAGATATTGTTAAATACGGCACGCACCGGCTATATGTTAATCCCATTCTGAAATGTGTTAGGTCACAGACTTATCTGAGTCGATCCAGACCAGTCTGGTACCGTCCGCACGATATCATAACTCATTTCAGCTGCTGCGGCTGGCATTTTTGCTGACGCTCCCTTTGTGCGGCACGTGCAAGTCACGCCTCGCCGCCGTGCCTAGCCGTTATCTATGCCCTACCTAAAATACCGTCAGCAAAACAAGCTAATAAATTAATTTTGTAATTATTTGCTGCTCTCCGTAACAGGTAAGCCTGAAACCGCTTTTGAAGCGAGTTTTATGTATCACTAATTATTGGAAATTGTAAATATTGTAATCTATCGTGTACGAGTATCTAATTAGAAGGTACGCATTTTAAGAAAATACCGCCTTATATTGTAATTTGAAGAAAATTAATGTAAGACAATACCTACATGTAAATAATAATATAGTTATCCATGCCGTAATCGGCAACGGCGACCCTAGCTAATTACGAGCGTGAGCTCTGATATGGCTGGCAAAGCCGAACTTACTTTTAAAAACTCTATCGCAGGTGGGACAGTAAAGTTGACCAGAATTATTGTAAGTATAATTATAGGAGGGTTTCGGCCGGGATTTACGTATCTGACGTTTCGCATCAAGGTCAATGAGACGAGCGTCTTCAAAGTTCTTTACGCTCATCTTAACGCGAGAACGCCATTCTGGCCGCTGAGAAGCAAGCTCCTCCCATTTGTCAGGTGGTATACCGCAGGCAGTTAATAAACATAATAATGTACCTACCCAGTAAATTAGCTGTTTATAACATGATATGTTTCATGTAGCTAATTAATGGCACGCGAATTTGGCGATATACTACCGTCAATTAACTTCCGCAATATTGTCTTCCATGACCAACATTGCTTGGCTTAAGGCTGGTTTTAGTGTCACGCGGACCGTCCACCGTGCGAATCGCTCCGCACCGGACCAATAGGGAGCGTTACAGAGTTACGGGTTTCTCGCCTTACGCCAAATTTTCTCATACAATTTGGCGGTGCGGAGCGATCCGCACGGACGGTCCGCGTGACACTAAGATCAGCCTAAAATGGCAGTTGCCTTTGTTTATACGTGCACGTGCACTGACATTAAACCGATATTACAATAATATTGGAATCATTTTATCAGTTAGCTGTCATTCGCGCGTTCATTTCGCTCAGACTTTTGCACCCAGGATACGAGAGTTAGCGCGAACGAGACGCCCGCGCGAAATACAGCTAACCCCGGCTACACACGTTAACTATAAATAGTAGCGATTAATCTGTGCAGTCCGATTTGCGCAGTTTTATCTACCGTGTGTATGACAAATCATTACGATAATCGACAATGATTTGTCATACATATGGTAGATAAAACTGCGCAAATCGGACTGCACAGTTTAATCGCTACGATTTAAGGTCTCTGCCCACTACACCGTATCATACCATGACCGTGCTATGAACGTGTCAGGCAAAAAAATATTCTTTGTATGAAAAAGTATGAGACTATGCCCACTAGCCCGTTTCGTCACCGACCATACCCGTCGCGTGCCATGCACGGACCGGCAAAAATAGTCGGCGAGGATATTTTGCCGGTGCCGAAACGCTCCGTGCATGGCACGCAACGTTGCCAGAACGGTGCTTGCAGGCGGCGAAACGGTGGGCATACGGGTTTTAACCGCGTATGGTGACCGTTCTAAGCCCGTTATAAACGCGTTGCTATTATTTCTTGCTCGCTCTTACCAGTCTGATAACTATTCGCTGGCTCTTTTTGACGAGTTTTGCACTCGCGAATAAAACGCGGTCACTAAGGGGATGAAACGCGGATGCTACGGGGATTATAGGCGGATGCTATGGGGATGATGCGCGGTTACTACGGGCACTAAACCCGTTATGTACCATGTGGACGGTGTAGTGGACATAGTAGGCCGTATCGTGTTACATTCCGTGCCTGATACGTTCATAGCACGGTCATGGTATGATACGGTGTAGTGGGCAGAGACCTTTATAGTTACGTGTGTAGCCGGCATAACTGAAAGTAAGTATGATTCCAATATCATTTTTAACAAGCTTTTATTAGGTCGACTTGTATGCATCCATCTTCCAAGGATCGTAGCGTCATGAAAATTGGCAGCTGTATGTAGTTCTGATGACAATACAATAATATGGTACTGTCGAACTGATCTGATGATGGAGACAGGAGGTGGCCATAGGAACTCTCGACCTGTATGTAACTAACTATGTAATGGAATCTAAGGTCGTAACTAATTTAACCATCTTCCAAGGATCGTAGCGTCATGAAAATTGGCAGCTGTATTTAGTTCTGATGACAATACAATAATATGGTACTGTCGAGCTGATCTGATGATGGAGACAGGAGGTGGCCATAGGAACTCTGTGATGAAACAACGCAACAATTGTGTTAGGTGTTTTTAGAATTGTCTCGATGAGTATTAGTTGTCTGTCGTAAGAAAAGTACAGTCAGCGATAAAAGCTTGTACCAAAAAGGAAATATTTGCCAAAAACTTATTATACTGGCTTGAGGTCGGTGCACGTTCGAATTTGCCCGTAGGTAGTTCCTAATATTAGTAGTGATTCTCCCATTATTAGTAGGTAATTAGATATAGATAGCTGTTTTGTAGAGAATTACCGTTAGTGAGGCAATATTGGGCACGGTAGGCAATGTTGAGGAAGCTGACGATAAATATTAGAAACATTTAGCCCCCATTCGCACGACAGCTTTTTCAACGCGCGTTAAAAAAGCGCTTGAATCTGTCCACACTCTAAATTCGACTTAACGACCAAGGCTTAGTCGAAAATTCAACAACGCTTGATAAAAAGCGCCACCGCTGTCGTGTGAATACATACATGGTTATCCATTTGTGTCATTCAAACGCTTTTTTAACGCGCGTTGTAAAAGCTCCCGTGCGAATGGGGGCTTAGGTACGAGTGGGTATGTTATCGCTTAGAATATCAATTACGCCCCAGTTCGTGACCTCGGTATCGTTCTATTTCTGTTTTCTAGGACTATCCGATATTATTTTTATTTCCGGATTATCTGCTTGTATAATTCGATTAATTAGTTATCTATCTGGAGTACCTCGCGTTTTATCTTAGTGCCAAGGATTAGTTCATTAATTTATTATTTTTCCTCTTTTCTTTTACCTACTTTTTAAAATGGTAAACCATGATTGTAAATCGGATAGAACTAAATAATCTGTTATACATTTATCTACATTAACGAATTTGCTTAAAAATGTGTTTTTAGGGCAAATATATCCCTGAAGGCAAAATTGGCTAGTTTCACGTTCATTTAGACGATGCGAGAAATCGTATGCGAGTTTCATTACATTGCGGTTTTTGATACGTCCATTTAGTCCACCGTGCAGGAGCAGGTTCCTACGAGGAAACTAACTACGTTTACAACCAAACCCCTGAGGTACATTCTTTCAATAATGGTTGTAGACAGACACAGAGTATAGGTAGACATTAGAGATGCACCGGATATTCGGTTACTATCCGGTATCCGGCCTATTGAACGATTTCCACAGGATATGACTTAGAGATCAAATTCACATCTAATATACTTCGTTTTTTTTAGCATTAGAAAGAACTTGCAAAAAGGTAAGCGATCTTGACATGTCTTTTAATTGAAAAACGCTTTTTAAAATTCAGAAACTATTACTTATGAAAGCAGAAGAATATAAATGATCGTATTAGATTCATAATTGTTACATATTTGCCGCAACTTATTTTTAAAATGTGTTTTTCAATTAAAAGACACTTCAAGATTGTTTACCTAATTTCTAATGCTAAAAAAAACGAACTATAGATATCTTACTCTATCTAACGTAAAAGTGACATTGGTTGCCCGAATTGCGCTGCAAAAGAGAACTATATAGTTGATATCTAAACTATAACGTATCCAGAATGGATCTAGTACGTGTCGTCTCTTGTGAATATCTTGGTTCGAATACGGCAGTTATTGCTTGTTGTTCAGACTTGAATGACTCTATAGTCTTTATCAGCTCTATCATCTTGGAGGTCGATGGATTTGAACTGGTTTTGATATGACGACAATCGTCTCGATTGGCGTACCAACCAGCGTAAGCGGTTTTCAAAGGCGTATCAAAATAAAATCAAAACCACTGCAAGTTGTTAAGTCTGAATTGGGCTCTTGGTCTTAGACGAACGCCGTACGTAGTATCACATTGTATGGGAAACTAAAATTATTTATATCCTCCTAAGGCCCAAGGTCCTACCTATAGTACTTAATAATTTCGATGACATTTAAAGCATAAATTAAAATTTGAATAGAGTTGCAAAATTTTGCTTTGTTTCGTTCAAATTTCAAACAAAATAAAATCAACTCTATTCCTTGCATTATAGGTTCAAATTTCAGTGACAAATTTTGGATTTTTAACCGACTTCCATTTCATAGAAGGAGGAGGTTCTGTATTCGGCTGTGGCTATTTTTTTTTTCTATGTACGTTCACCGATTACTCCGACATCCGTAGTCCGATTTGAGTAATTCTTTTTTTGTTTGAAAGGAGCTACCTCCGAGTTGGTCCCATTTTAATTTGGCTCTGTTCTGATGATGGGATCCATGAAGAATTGAGGGAACTCCTCAATTTTTAAAGGCACATGCTTGGTGATTTGGGTGTTTTCTATAGCAAGTCGAGCATTTTCTCCCGAAAACCACCACTTTGATGAAGTAGACCTGATGATGATGATTGTTTTGATGATAATGATGATGATTTTAAATGTGGTATGTTCAGCGATTACTCCGGCACCTGTGATCCGATTTGAGTAAATCTTTTTTTGTTTGGAAGGAGTTGCCTCCAAGGTGTTTCCATATTATTTTTGGTTCTGGTCTGATGATGGAATCCATGAGGAATTGAGGGAACTCCTCAGTTTTTAAAGGCACGTGTAAAGTGATTTCGGTGTTTTCTAAAGTAACTCGAGCATTTGCTTCCGAACACCGCCAATTTGATGTAGTGCAAGTGTAGCCTTACCACGAGTTTGACATTGACATATTCGCTAAGTTAGCGACGCTAACGTCTTCGTAACTTACTTTTTATGCATCTCGCTCGCACTAATATGCCAGTACGAGCGAGATGCAAAGAAAGTAAGTTACACACACGCTAGCGAATAAATCAATGTCAAACTCTTGGTAAGCTGGTAAGGCTACTGATCGGAGGTTAGGGTTAGGAGTTAAGGGGTCGGGTAATGGTGGTTGAAGGGCTGCTGGTTCAGGGCCGAGGGGTACATGGATCAGGGGTTGATCGGGGGGGTTGAGGGATTGGGTCAGTGGCGGGGCGGAGGATGGATTTAGTGTAGTGACAGGAATTATAATTTCCCAGACGGACTCGAGAAAATTCCTGATTACATATTTATTAAAGTAGATACACGAATTTAGTGTTAATCATGATGTCGTTTTTCATTCATGCGTCGCGCTCTTAACAATGCGTTAAAACTAAAAATGGAAAAATAAAAACTTTTTACAAAAAAAAGAAAACCGACTTCAAAAAGGATGAAATAAAATATTATCCTTTGCACCGACTTCAAACATATCAGTTGGTAACGCATAGACTTAAAAAGGATAATATTTTATTTCATCCTTTTTGAAGTCGGTTTTCTTTTTTTTGTAAAAAGTTTTTATTCATTTGTATGTACCTATGGCTGGGTGTATGGCTGGGCCTATGGAGGCTATAGAACCTGACACTGTTCTCAGCGTTCAGACCCAAACCCCCTGGTTTTGTTGGTCCCTACGAATGCCTAAATTAAAACTAAAGGTTGCTAATGGACGCATGCAATTGCTGTAAATAAAACACATTTGTCTTAAATATAGAATAAGTATATTGAATAATTAAATAATGTTACTTCAATAAAAGACTTATTATAATATGTGTAATCGTAAAAGTAATAAAAATGATGTAGAGGTCAAAATATTTCGAGTTTTGAGTTGAAACATACATTTTATAATAGTGGGGAGATATTGCGTAGGTAGAATACCGAATGTTAAAAAAGTGCGGGTTGCGAGTGGGCGAGTGAGCGAGTACTCGCTACTTGCCACTTGTCATCACAAAGATTTAGACCGCCCGCCTCGCAACCCGGAGCAGTGACCTGTGATCACGTCACACCAGAAATCGTGCAAAACAGTCTATCATTTAACTATTAATATTAACTATACCTTTATAATTACAACCATTTGCGACAACGGAGCAAAATGTCTAGTGCTATATAGATATATAATTTTTAAATATAAATGTATGGGCACTTCTATTATATGCAGGATGTCATAAAACAATGTGAGGAGTAAACAAGGAGTATTAATTTTAAACACGGGTGAATGGAGGGTTGTTTTCAGACATCCTGGACATATATTTTTAATAAGGACTCCACATTCGACTACTTCACAAGGTGCTTGTCAGTCTTACGTCCTGCAAGAGTCGACGGTTGTCGCGCGGAGCGCCGGGCGCCGGCAGCGGCGCACGCTATTTGCCAACAAATCATGCGTCTTGCAATTGTGAGCATAAATATGTATCTTACACCAAACAATTTAAATTATGATAACAATTCACTGTACCAACGTGTAATCGAAATGACAACGAATATTGTATGCGACATGAAACTAAAAAAAATATCATTATATAAATTTATTACGTACTCTAATAAGTAGCCACTCGAACTGTAATGGTTACATATTTTAATAGGCGGAGACACCACACTTACAAAGTGTATAATTAAACTACAAATCCAGATGTATAAAATAATTATGCATCGTCGATTTGGACTAACAGACTTGCTATACTGTATAATAACTAACCGACTGTGATGTGACGTAGTGTTCAACGTGCATTGCCATGAGTATTACGGGACAGGACAACTTATAATCCGCTAAACACGACCGAATCAATAAATTCACTCAAGCTGCGAACGCTCGACATATTCTAGTGCCGTTATTATAAACGGCTGCGAAGGATTTACGAAGGATTCATACAATATATCACCTCGCATGCGTTACCTCGATAAGTTCGAAGAGAATATTGACTCTTGTACCGAGTTAACGCGCGCGAGTGATCTCTCGCTACAGGCAGAAGAGTAAGTTGCTGTATTTGCTCTATTATGATTAGGCACTGGCGGCTTGACGCCTTCGAACGATTATTATGATGAAACTTTTGTTCTATCGCTGTATGTCCAATCCGCTTTACTACGCGCTACGATAAACATGAATCTAACCAACTTGATATTGAAATTCAGCCAAATATGTTGCCATGGCATCGACGAAACTATATCGAGTAGGTAGAAAATGATAGAACACGTGGTGCATAATATAAATTAAGCAAAGTCCAACTGATATGTAACGTTGATTGATAACCAGCAAACAAAATAAAACCACAATACGAAACCTCGCCGACTCGCTAAAACTGGGCGAATTACAAGTTACAGACTATGAACATGCATTAAACGACTAATTAAAATATGCTCATACTAACGCACTATATTTACCAAACTAACGATATATTTATCTTTTTTTTTATATGCTTCAAAGTGTAAAAATAGTTCTTTGAGACATAATGTCGAAGCACTTTTAATGCCATTATGGAGAAAAAAAGTGATCTCCAGAGAAATTACACCAGATAATGTTAATAATGCCCAAAGAGCACAATATATTTAAATTCTGCAATATTTGAATATAAATATAAGTATATTTATGATTTTAATAGGAAGATGATGCAAAACAAAGCCTACGCTCATTCAGATTCGCAAATAAATTATGGACGGCGAGTTATTATGACAAATTTAATTACGAAAGACTATGAACACTTTATTCGTATGTTACAGAAGTGCGATGGATGCGAGCGTCGGTAGGGGAATGCCTCGCGAACCTCGCTGTAGCTCACTCCCACGTGAAGGTCGACGTAAAAGATATGTTTACACTTTTGCACCTTACTCCTTTGTAATAAGGCGAAAAATGTAAACATATCTTTGAATTCGACTGTACCTAATCAAACAATCAATGTATTAGTTATTATGAATTTAAACCCGTGTTATTATGAACGCCCTCTAGATATCTAATGCTGTTACAAGTCGAGTCGGTAGAACTCGGAGCGCAGAGGGTATCCCCGCGACGCACGCAACCCAAAGTGCATTATTAACGACTCAGAGATTGCAAACTATTGCGCTAAATGGTTAAGTATTCTACATGCAAACACTGAATACTGGGAGTTGTATATCTATAAAATCCTTTACAGATTTTTTTCCTTTAATACGATAAAAGATTCAGCTGGCGCAGCAATTTTCGAATGATTTTCCAACGTCACTTTATACTAACTAGCATCCTAAAATTTACTATCTACTGAATGTTGAAGACATCCATACTTTTAATGAATGCACATAAACATCTAATTTTATAAAGATATTGAACTAAAACTACGCAACGCGGGGCCGGCAACAAATATATCATTCCAATGTGAGATCATCCAATTTCATTGCTGACGAATTTTTGAGGGAAACAGATGAGATTTGCCTATATTTTAGGGTGGTATTCCATTTGTCCAATATCTTTGTCCAATGTGTATTGCGTCTCACATTTTGCTCAATGAGAGGTTGCGACGCAATTAATTATATTGGTCAAAGAAATTGGACAGGTAGAATACCACCCTTACGTATTACTCTAAATTAGTCTAAATGGCTTGGCTATTGATGATATCTATAGTCATAAACAGTGCACTTCTTCACATTTAAAACTACACGAATCAAGTTTTTTTTACCACTAATTTCAATACCGATTTATTACAAGTAGGTAGCTGGTGGGCATATTCATTCAAAATTGTACCATAACTGGGTAGCAGTCGTCAAATACCTATTAGTGTTCAACGAAGCCGGTTTTTTTGCCGAAACCAAAACTCATTTATACTTGAATGTATGGAATTGTTTTTGACAGAAGTTAAAGATATTATTGACGATCTGAAAGTTAGATGCTTTGTTCAACTAAATACACTTAAGTTAGGCCTAAACGTACAACCAAATGAAAATGCCCGTGTATCGTACGGAGCTCCCGCCATTCGGGCGAGGCGCGTAATGAACGAGTATCCTGACCACGATCGACTGATGTCAAGGCACAATGGGTTGCTCTAATGTCGTATAAATTAGGCACGATTACTCCCGAGCTGCGAGCTACGCATCCGAATTAATTTCAGCTGTCGGAACGGCCGTCTAATCTGGGACTCGAAACCACGTGTAGAGTGACGTCCAATAGTAGGAGCATTCCACGGGCTGTCCCGTACAAACGCATTTTATTTCTTGTGTTGCGACTTTTTTTTCGGCGTTTAAAGCAGGCGATGATTTTTCTGTGCATATTTTTACCCATTTGTCATAAAAAGGAAACTCTTATACCTACAAATTTTCAGAAAATTCGCGTTTGTACGGGACAAACGGTAGGCAATTTCATGGAATGCTCCAGTAGCAAGGACTGTTAAGCTACGTACATATCATTTTGCTTGATTGTACTTTACACACAGGACTCAACATTAAAGACAATATGCAACATCAACATACATACTTACTCTTATTATAAGCTATAATGAATATTAAGATTTAGAAATGAGTTACCTACCACTTGTCATCTTTAAATAAAATTTCAACGACACTTTTATTTGTATTTTCACACGACATTAATATTTTGTCCATGATTGTATAAAATGTATAAAACGTATTATTAAAAACACCGAATGCTCAAAAAAGTAGCAGAACATTTAATACCTACGAGCGGTATATTCCTTACAATAGATGTGCTACGTCATATAAAATACGCTTATAAAATGATATATTAATATTGCTTTTTGAACTTGGAAGAACATATGGAATCATCAATTTTATTATGCATCAATTTTGTATGAACAAAAGGCATGTATTATTTCGGGGTCTTACATCGGAATGATACTAGCTCAAGTCAGGTTGAATTTGTCTGCCAATCTGTTGCCGGCGCGTCAGACTATACATTATATATTTCAAAGGCTTCAAGATGCTACTCTGCATATAATATTATAATATGTGTAAATAAAGTTATTATAGAATCGACCACACGTCTACCTTATTTCACCAAGACGCTAGTACTTTACATCCATGAAACTGCAAATTTCGACAAGAGAATATCAAAAATAGTGAATCGACGGGCGTCTTCTACATTCTGTCTAATATCTTGTAGTCTAATGACACTATTAGGTCACTTGAAACATCTTAAGCCAATTACCAAATATAACATGGACTATTGTTATCAATTTTGAATTCTTTACACTTCGTCAATACAGTAAGACATTCAGATAAACAAAATGTCCAAAATGATATAAGGAGTGTCAAAAAAGCTTATAATCTAAACTGACAGTTTTGCTCCAACAAAGTCTTGCACTCACAATATTAAGTAAAAGTACAAATAAATACGCTAAACCGAGTAAAGAAGGACAATCATTTTGTTTAAGGTACTTACACACGTGATGGAGATCTTTGTAACTAAAACGCCTCTGCAGTGAGTGCATCCGTCACACGGCGCGGTGGACAACTAGCCATAAATGGTTATAGGACCAGTCAACACAATTTAAAAATTGATTTACTTATTGAAACTTATGGACGTAATGTAAACCACAAAGACATCACAACAAAATAATGTTTTGTGCGAAATTTAAAAACATATTAGATATTTACTTGGGAGTAAGGTACCACCACGCCGGCGTATTTAACTAAAAAATAAATGTTAATCAAACCACAGATTATGCAAAAACATAAAAAATTAAGTCAAAATAACTGCATTTGATTAACATTTGTCGTGAAAGAGTTTCTCATTTAATGCCTTTCGCGTACATTCGAAACGAGGAGACGTTTATAGGCAGAAGGCACTAAAATCAAACCAGCATCTTAAACTATTATAAAAAGATACTAAATGAGCTAAAGCGTTGAAGCTTCACTGGTTCACCAATGATATTTCCTCAAAACCATTGACTAGTTAACAGGGGGCGTTGCCAAGACCACAATCGTGAATTTGTAACGCGAATTGAAAAATAAGTAACGTATCGAAATTTTCACGTGATTTTTCGTTAGCATCAGTTGTTCCGATTTTTTTTTTGAGATTAGCGTTAACGATTGTCACCTTGGCTACGCGTACAGTTCAGTTTACCAAGACTATAATTAACGTTAAACATACAAGGAAGTCGAAATAAGCAAATCATGTGTATACAAAATAGTGCAATGTATAAATAAATAAGAGTTGTCACAATACATTGGAAATAATAAATTGAGATGTAATTATTACATTGCAAGATATATAAATAAGTTCGAATATAACAAAGTAAATGTTGCTAAACTCCTTAGTTGATCGAAAGGCGACTCTCGAATACATGAACGGACTGTCTTAGCCGCAGTTTCCGACAGAGCTCAGGTAACAACCGAACCTCAGACTATTTATGCACAACCTTCAAATGAGCTTGAATCAACTTTGAAGTATAACAAATGAAACTGAAGATAATTTACGCGATTCCTACAAATTATTTACAAATTGAGATCTAATTTTTGACTACTCGAGATGGATAATCGTCACACAAGTCCACTTACAGGACTCATTAAGTATTTAGGCATGATTATTATAAGATGCAGGAGTTAGCAACATTTTTGATTATCGATACAACTGTTCTGAGATCGATTACCTCTAATGAGTTATTATGCTACTACTAATAGAGGTGTTGCCTCAAATCGAGTCGAAAAGCGTGTATTATTTGTAATGGAGATGCGTATTAAATAGTGCACGCAACGCGGCCACGTCAGAAATAATAGAGAAAAATCTAAAGTCATGCTACGTCCCACATTTATATGCTTGACTAGCAAATCTATCTCAAACAATCAATATTATGTTATGAAGTATACACGTATGGTTGACGTCAAAGATATATTTAGTTACACTTTTACATCTTATCCTATTGAAATAAGACGATAAATATATGCATATTTTTGACGTTGACTTTCAAGTATAATACGCGGAGATCACACGTACCTATTAGTTAGTTTTTAACCAGCAGAATTGAACTAGTAGATTTAATGGTGGTTATATTTTGTTGATACCATATGCTCGATGTAAATTGACTCATCGCCAATGTCTGCATGGGGACGTAGCGCAACGTACACAAAATGAATAAAAACCCTAGCGGTTACCTAACTCGATACGATTACAAATGTGCCGAACTGTCATATAAAACTCACAAATAAGCGACGATCGGTGAGCGAGAAACGACTCTATTACAAATAACACAAGGTGTAATATTAGAGAGTGTGCAATTGATAGAGGAGCCGGAATCGCGGCCATCGCCTGTATTGTGACAGTTTGCGCGCGGTATACCGCACCAGACAAACTATCGGCTGCCGGCGTCATTTGCCGTTCGTCTGGAGAGCGGCGTTCAGTTGGGTCCAAAGGTCCTTCTTGCACGATTTGGATCTGGAAATGGGTTCACGTTTGCATATGGTCCTGCGGTGCATCGATACAAGTCAGTTTCAAATATCAAATAATAGAAAGTATAATTCTAGTTTAATTCTAAAGTAAAGGTTTTGGTTTTTAACCCTTTACCAGGCTAAGAGGGATATATATTTCCCACATACGGCACTTAAAACATGTGTTCTATTTTCGATCAGTGAGACTGACATTCCATTGTCATTTTTGAACTTTCAGCCTGGTAGACGGTTAAGAGAAATATGATAAGGGACATCATAGTCCTTATAATAAGCTAACTTTGCACCGACTAACATAAAAAAGTGAGGAGTGTCATTATAAAGTCAACATCTAAAATATCCTACACTAGCGTCTTTTGATCGTCTAATCAGTGCTATGGAAAACGGTACCGGTGCGCAGTTGCGCTAACGTTGCTTCGACCAGCAGCCATAGTTTAGTAGACGCTGACGCTTGGGAGACGCTAGTGCAGGATCTCTGTAAGTCCTCTAAGAGTATGTCAAGTTACCTCCGCAGCGAGGCGAGCCACTCCTTGAACTGCGTGTTGCCCTCCGGCGTGAGCTGGAAGGCGGTGCGCGCCGACAGCACGATGCTCACGAACTCCTCGTACTCCACCGGCGTCAGGTGGTACAGCTTCTGGTGTATGCACTGGATGTACCTGAGAAAAAATGTGCCACATAAGTAGAGATCGTATTAAGACGAAAGAAAACTATCGCAGTTTTCATTACTATGAAAATAAAAAGCTTTAGCAGATTCCACGCACAGCTCGTACAGCACGAACGGCGACACCACCGAGTTCACTGCGCACACGCAGAACTGTTCCTAGTACTCACATCTGCTGACACTTCTGCACTAGCGGCGCGAGCGTGCCGCGCAGGTGCTGCATGAGCAGGTGGTGCGGCCCGCCGCGCGCCAGCCAGTGCGCCGACTCCACGCACAGCTCGTACAGCACGAACGGCGACACCACCGAGTTCACCGCGCACACGCAGAACTGGTGCAGGTACTGCGCGCCGAGCCGCTTCGAGATGCGGAGGAGCCACTTCACGTGCTCGCCGTACGGTGGGTTCCTGGTTCAATAAAATGTATATTATAAGCACATGGAAATTCAAAAATGTGTAAAATATAATAGAGCGAGTATAGTGCTGGACGGTATTCACGTAAAACAAATGCGAGCGGCCTTTGTGCATGCTGCTTAAATCCCTTAAAAACTTGACGCTGCATAAATCGCCGACCGATACTGCTCTACGGGCGAACATTATTCACTCGCTACTTTCGCGGCTATCTATGAAGACGTAAATACTAACCTGCCGAATTTGTTCTGCGGACGATCGTCATGCACCCGCCTCGCCTGCGTCTCTAAGGCCAGCATGCCGACGCGATAGGCGGCCAGCAGCCGCCGCAGCTGCGCTTGAGGTAGCGGCGGCGCCACGGGCGCGGGGAGAGGCGCGGCCACGCCCACGCCGCCGTGCGCGGCCCCGGGGCCCACGCCCGCCACGCCCGCCACGCCGGGAATAGCGGGCAGCGGAGGGGGGATGGGTGCGCCGTGCTGCAATATAATATGGAATTACAATTATGGCCATCGTTGGAATTGACCTGAACTAAATTATACATAATTAATGATTTTTTAAGGGGCTTTAAATAATTAAAAGTTGAAAGTGGTGCCATCGATGGGTCATCCCATCTGTTAAACGTCTATCAACTGAAAACTGATTTGTAATGTGCCACTATAAAACCATGTACGCAAGTTGCAACCCGCCACGCGGTACTTCACAGTGAATGCGACCGTGATTATAAGCCCTAATAGTTATAATAAACTCACGATAAACAGCCGCGGCGTCTGTTGCGATAACTGCGCATGCGACTAGTTTGACGTATGTAGTGCGTGCGCCGGTAACTGGTGGCGGGGCGTGTGATACTCACGTTGACATTGACCGGCAGCGGCGGCGGGTGCTGCGGTAACTGCGCGTGTTGCGGTAACTGCGCATGCGGCTGGTGCGACTGGTGTGACGTGTGCGGTGCGTGCGCCGGTAACTGGGCCGGCATCTGCGCCGGGAGCGGCGCGAGCGGGGCGTGCGGCACGAGGCCGCGCACGAAGTATGGAGGGAGCGCGTATTGGCCGCTCACTGCGTGTGGCGGTGGCGCGCCGCCGTACTGCGGAAATAAATAATTGAATCATTTATTGCATGTCACATCGGCAACGGTACAGCAATATAAGACTTTCCCACTGACGTCTAGTTTTTTGCGGGTACGGTTTTCTGCAGGATCCAGTTTTCTTTAGTTGCGTGCAGTATCCCGCAAACAGAATGCTCGTGTGAACGTTACTATGTTAGCATGTATGAAGCATTCAATACTACAATTACTTATAAATTAAACCACTTTAGCCTTTATGAGGCAGATATTTCCAACGTTGATTTTTTAATTTAAATTTGAAGTTCAAGTTATCGTAATTTCTGAAAACCAAATACTATTATAACATTATAAGCATTTATTATTATATTTTTCGTTAAATAATTATTTCACACTAAAAATGTACCTTGAATTTTGAGTCGTGCATTTAGGTTCTTTTATCGTGTCGAACGAGTCCGGAACAATAAACTCACTTTTAATATAAAGGCCATAATACTCGACGTATCAAGTTCCAAATACCAAGTCCATTAATCCGAGCCCAGTGGCTCTAAATTTTTCGGGCCATGCGTAACTGTTATTTTGGGCGGACAGAGCAAGCAAAGTGAGACTCACCTGCAGCTGGTAGATGGGCGGGTAGGGGTGGTAGGTGAAGGGGTAGGGCAGCGGGTAGGGCACGGGCACGTGCACGGGCGGCACGGCGCGGTACTGCGGCTCCTCCAGTAGCGGCTCCGTATCCTCGTTCGCTTGACGCAGGTAGAGCTCGTGCCAGTAGCGGGCCACGGTGTAGAGGACTTCGGGGTAAACTCCGCCGCCTGTGGGGTAAACGGGATTATTCATTATAAGCAGACTAAGTCAGGTTGTTAAGTAACTAAAGTAGTCAAAATTGTTAGAAATCTACGAGCTTTTGGTCCTGAAAACTCTTAGACATCACTAATAGTTTATTGTTAGATATCATTGCCTGTGAACTACCTATTATTCTAATTCTGTACGATACCTATTGCTCTGCTTAAGACCGTGCGTACTATTATTTAGTCAGGTGCCGGTGCAACGTAGCGCCATAATTTACATACCTATGTAATTAAAGTTACAATTTTTTTTTTATCTAATAAAGCGAGCCCTGACCCGGTTGACGTACCTGAATTGCGCAAAATTCTCAAAACTAAAGTATTATTTAACTTGTTACTGCACGATGGAAAACTGTGTGTTATTTTAAGTATATTACAAATGTAAGTGTTACTTTCATCCCCAGAACACAATCAGAATACAACAACAACACAAAAATAACAGCATACTTAAATAAGCATCATTATTTAAGTCAAATAATAAATTAAAAAAAAAATCATTATTTAAGTCGCTTAACTTCAAACTCGGGTAAATCCATATGTCAGATTATGCGATTTTGGTACGAAGAAAAGGTAATAAGGTAGCTATTTGTTGAGAGGGTCGAATGAATTTACCCGACTTTGAAGTTAAGCGACACATTTTTGATGGTGAACAAATGAAACGCGTATAAACCTTTAGCGGCCGCCTCGACGGTCAAACACGCCCGTTCCAACATCGCGTCGCTCTGTTCTTTACACTGCAACACGGCGCGTTGTATTTCGTTGTAGTTGAGCGCGTGTGCGTGCGGCAACACGGACAAGGCTAGCTCCGCTGCGGCGCGCACTGTGTGCACGTCCCGGCCCGATGATGCCTGCAAAAAAAGGTGTAAGGTAATGTACGACAAGAAATTTTGCAGAAAATTATTGAGTGTGCCACTTCCTACGTAACTGTCACATTTTTGACGTAAAATGCTTACATGGCAATAATTTAATATGGAATTTGTTTAGTTCCATTTTATTTTATTTCTACTATTTTATGTCGCACTATAAACAACTAAACTAAAAAAAAGTTGTATACAATTTTCGTTGTTTTATTGGTCCAGATTTTGGCACCTATCGGTTATGTGCGAAGTGCGTAATGGGGCAAATATGAGCGACAACAACGCATGACATGATAAAAATGACAACTTTCATGGGGCGGATTTTTTATACATCTGTCAAGTAATACGTCAGCTATTCACAAAGCGAATAGGGACCGCTTTCTCGTTAATCAAGCACAAGGTGGCCCAAAATAAAATGATAACTTGAGATGTGCTGTCCAATATATTTCACGCACTCTTCATATAGTCAAAATAAACAGTTGAGATGGATAAAGAATAGTTAATATTTACATCAGATGGATCTTATGTCTTGTACGACGGTATTAATAAAATTTAGAAAAGCTTTTCATAAAAATGTTTTTTCACCTCAGCAGCTCGAACAAGGGTACTTTGCTTCTTAAAAACAGTGAGCAAAATGCGATTTTGCTCACTTAGTGATACAGTATGAGTGAGCAAAATCGCATTTTGCTCACTGAGTGAGACAAAATGTCATTCAAGTGACTTATAGTCAAATGTCATTTCAAAATGCGGGGTCTAATACAAGTTCGATATACTTGGGTTCTATTATCTCTGTCCCTCTAGGTATGTTCTCACTGCTTAGGGTGAAAAATTTTGTGTACTACACGAGATCAAAGTTATTTACATCTCGTGCGCTTTTGAATCCCTTACTACGCTCAAGATTCTAAATTAGATTCACTCGCTACGCTCGTGAATCTATTATAGAATCTTTCGCTTGCACGGGACTCAAAATAAGCACTCGAAAAAATATCAAACTTTGATCTCTTGTTGTACAAATATCTATAGTCACCTTGTCAGCAATACCCGCAGCTTCGGGCGGCGTCAAATGTCCCTCCCAAGCGTCAATCAAGAACAGGATCGCGGGCGCTCCGATGTCCATTGCTTGACCTAAAACAATACGAGGTTTTTATTGTCTTCGTAGCAGCGTGGTGAATTATTTGTAACTTGAGTAAATATTTTCAAACTATTTCTAACTATAGGTATCTTTAGGTATTTGAATAAAAGTAAACAAACAAATTATCCAAGTAGGCATATTACAATGCGCTTATGAACGTCAAATAAAGCTACACCGGCTCCAACCCTACACCTCTGCCTCGAGAATATTTAAGTCTCCCCTCAATCGGAGGAGGGTATCCTAATATGGGACCGGCAACAATTGTTTCTGGATGGTACCTGTGATCCAGCTGACGTGCGAGGAGTATGTGCGGCTTAACCAGTTTGCGCTGACGCAGTTGTGAAGCCCCAGCGCGTACAGCCCGAGTTGGAATGCCGCCATATGCAAACCTCTGCAAATATACACATGTTACAATAAAAACAAACTAAAGTCTTTATCATTGTTCAAAATCCACGAGCAAAGTTCAGTTTATCTACTGGCGCGGAAAAGCAATCCAAAATTCGAACTACATAATAACTTAGTCAATATCACAGCATTTTTCACGAAATAGAGACAGAGAGAGAATGAAGAGACACTTCCTCAAAATGTGTCTAAAAAACGCCCGGGAAATTCATCAAATCCTACATTGCAATGTTGATCTCTTCAGATGGCAACATAAGAAGAGCTTTGACATACTCTTATTTTCAACTAAGTGCTATATTACCGGTGTGGTCCATGGTGTTCCCGCGCACAGGAGGTCTGCGTGAAGAGGCTGGTAGAAGAGGACCCCCCAGCCTTGAAGAGCACGGACTTGGCCAACTCGAACATGAAGTGCGCTGACGCCTCCGAGGGCTGGTTAGGCACTGACGGGTACAGCCTTTTGCCTTTGTATCTGTTAGGGAAAAAAGATTCAGATTTAGTACGCTATTATAAGTTATTAATGATATCACTAGTATCAATAAAGATGTATACAGATTAGATGGAGGATACGTATTTGAATCATTGCAATAGCCCCACTTTTTTAACATACGAATGGCAATTTTTCTTAGTCCTATTAACAATATACATAATCACTTACTAAACCCGCCACCACTTCTTAATCTTTATTTGGTATTACGAGTATTCCCTTCTCCGTCCACCTCAACACTAACGTACGATTCACGTCAAACTTCTGAATTCGGGACGCATCTCACTAGTGTCAAATGAATTTGAACCGTCCGTACCATATGCCACCAGTGCTTGCGACTAATAGCGCTGCCATTGAAGTATTGAATGTAACTACCTGCATTGAAGGTTCAAATTCACATACCTCGAGTCCTTAGGCCTGGCGAGCGTCTGGTGCGGTGGTTGCTGGTGCGGCGGCGGGTGCGCGGGCGGACTCGCGCCGCCCTCCGACACGACCAGTCGCTCCATTTCGGCGACCAGCTGGCATTGTACCTGCTGTACAATACGACTTATTGGGGAAACTTGTATTTGAGGTCAATAGAAATGGCCAAAGATGTAAAGTATCCGTTGATTGAATGCGAAAAGAAAGTTATATCAATAACAGTTTTGAATGATTCACGGTTAATTTCACTAGATTTATATCAACCGGGCCGTGATTAACTTTTGTGTTTTGAACAATACAAAAGGTAATCCTGGTCGATATAAGTCTATGTTACATCAATGTTTTATAGACTACTTTACATTAGATAACTTATAACTGTTTAAAGTAATGCCACAGCAAAACCTTGCCCGCTGACTCATTAAGCACTTATTCGATCACCTCATGTTGATTTTGGTGAATCAACTATACCTATTTGATGGCATCAAAAAACAGTTATCGAGTTTATTCTGTTCGTTTACATCTTTGGCCAATTCAATCATACAACAGGCTACTTGCAATGATTTTAAAGATAGACTGCTTCAAAACTAATTGCATTCTCCGTTCATTGTCCTTAACATTAGTTTTTATTTATTTAGAAAAGCATGTGAACTTAAAAAGATATAATAGTGCATCAGATCTCGATTAGTTTTTCTCGTGAGCGTATATTTTAGGCAGTAATTGGTCTAGTTATCTTGTAGTATCAACGCAAGTAGCTTAATATAATAACAGAATTCGACATTGACCAACAATTAGCCGCATTCAAATTTTGATATTTTTATCGCCAATCACAAAGTCTGACGAACATACCAATATAACAACTGATCTACTTTGCATTATCTTAGCCTTACCCGAGACATACAAAGGAAAACTAAGACGAGTAAATTAGTATAAAGCATAGTAGCGTAGGTAAATATAGTCCATATATGATACATACTTATACTACTTTATTTATAAATATTATAAGGTAAGTAGTACGGGAATTACGGAATGTAGAAGACATACGTGTTTTTGGGAACTAGATTGTCAAAAGCTAACGCTTGACAACGTAAAAATGGCCTAAGAATAATTAGCACTGAATAAAGTATACGATTTGTAGAGCAAATCCCTGTGTGTTTTTTTCTTTTCTTTTTAAAATTAGACAATATATTGTCTAACACACACACAATATATTGCCTATTGTGTATCACACTATTTAAATCATTAAGACCGCCTGTTGTCTGTCTCTACATTTAATCAATTGTTTCTTACTATTTGTATATTTTTACTGTGTGCCAATATTGTTTCGCAGCCATAATTGTGTTTTTTGTTTTAAGATATATTTTGTAATAATATGTATGCTAGTTTTAAGGTATTTATCTATGGGCCAATAGTTGCCTGAAAATAAATGTTTTCATTCATTCATTGAGTATTCTGTCTATCAATTAACTTTAAGATGTTGGTACATAGTTGAACTCATGGTAGACTAAAGGCTTTTTTATTTTTGTTATTCCTGAAATCCAACCTCTGGCAGCTATTCATCAGTGGAACTCTGAATAGAAGCTCATAAAATGGTTATAAAATAACTACAATTAAATTTGTATAATTTATAAAGCCCATGGCTTGAGTAAAAATATATTGCATTACCTTACGCTTTGTATTCCTTTGGCTGTCTCTGGTAATGCTAAGGTTAACAAACATGTCAAACAATAGTTACATTAATGTCTCGCATGACAATAACACCAAAACAGATCAATTGCTTAACATTATGTACCTGTTGCGGCGCGTACGAGTACGTCATCTTTCTCAACTGATTGAACTGTTATAGAAAAATATATGTAGTTTAAAACAGTTTTCAATTATATGGGAAACACAGACAAAACATCCTCCAGACTGAGCATAGTCGCGCTACCCTCTCTGCCACGCATACGGTAATTTTACTCCTCGCGTCGAAAGTGTCTTTGTGTTGTGACGTCCGTGTCTTTGAACGGACCAATCACGGCACGGGACTTCGCTCACCTCGTCCCGCGCACCCCCGCATTTTTGGCATCATCGGTTGCAGGAAATAATTGCTCTAAACTCAGTCTAGAGGATTCCTAGTCTATGATGTGAAAAATATGTTAGTACATTCATGAAAATCAGATACAGTTTGTATATTGTTAGTTTTGCATGCATGTGTCCTTATGTTCGTTTTTATATCATCACAACACACACGAACACGACACACGGAGCACGGTTCCAAAAAAGTTATTTTGGTATGTTTGTGGTAATAATTAACATAATCATGTTAGTATACTCGTACAAAGCTAAAATCCAACAAAAATATGATATTTTTAACGAATTATCTTGTCCAAGAAGCCTTTTAATTTATTTCATCAACTAAACTTACTTTACATCAGTATAAGGCACGGCATGTTTTGTGTTCTGTTTTTTTATTAAGTAGGTACACACTAAAGTAAACTAAATATAGGAGGGAGGATAGCATAAAACGGGGTGCTTTTACGCTAACTCATAGATTCGCTTATGCTCTAGTTTCCTAGGATAGCGGTGCCGTCATATAGCGGTCTTATCCATACAAATACTACGAAATCCATATTTAGCCGTATTATTTTGTATGGAGACGGCCGCTATATTACGGCACCGCTATCCTAGGAAAACCGAGCTTTAGTCAGCGTATCTACTGTAGCGTCTAAGAGCATATCCCACCACATACGCGCTTTATTGGTGTAGTGAAGGCACATTGCCCGTAGAACCGATGGTTATTGGGGCGGAAAGGTTCTCGAGTGGCGACCACGTACCGAAAGGCGCAGCGTGGGTAGACCCCCCACAAGGTGGACTGATGACTTGGTAAAGGTCGCGGGAGTCCGCTGGATGCGGGTGGCGCAAGACCGGTCATTGTGGCACTCTTTGGGGGAGGCCTATGTCCAGCAGTGGTAGTCCTCTGGTTGATATGATGATGATGATGAGGGTGACAAAGTTCCCTGTAGTGGTTCACTTACCTGCGGCGGCGGCTGAGGCTGCGCGGCGGCGGGGTGCGGGTGGGCGTGCGGGTGCGGGTGCTGGTCGCGGTAGGCGGCCAGGCGCGGGTTGTTGGTGTAGTACACGCTCACCATCGGCCCCTTCGTCAGCTGGTGGATGTCGCGGTCCAGCAGCTGCCAACACATATACACATTAGAGATGCACAAAACGCTTCACTGAGTTGAAAAAATTGATACATATCTTTCGCTCGCGGAGATATTGTATCACTCATTTCGTTCATTTCGCTCAGTGAGAGATGTCAATCAATCAGATGACCTAAGTGCGACGTGCAAGATGGCGAATCCCGACACACTCCGAATTCTTCCGAACCGCTCCTGTTAGATATGTACACTATGCATGTGTGAGTGCGCGCCGCTGTGTTTGTATTAACTTGTTCTGTAATGCATAGAATAAATCAGTGTTAACCTAGCTCGCTTGTTTGATGGTCGTGCACCCTCCCGTAGCACCCCCTTGCGCAGATCTAACACCTACCTAACCTAACCCTAAACCTAAACCTATTCGCAACGTCTCACTCGCTCTCTCGCTCGTCACGCTCGGCCGGCTCATTCGAATCATGAGATTCATTATGAGTGGGAAAGAGCAAGCAAGGAACACTGATATAGATTAGTTACTGAGCGAAATGAGCTAGTTGAATCTGCACTGAGTTGAAGAGTGAATGAGTTCAGTCAAATGATACAGTTCATTTAAATCACTCACTCGTGAACGACACATGCCTAATACACATTGTTATAACGCAACATTAGTAGAAGCAAAGTTACTGATTGAGAGGTCTTACAAATAATCGTGGCCCCAAGTTGAACAGCCTACGATATAATAGATGGTGCTTTACGGTGCCATATTTTATGGTAATGCAATCGTTAAACGTCAACTTTTGAACTACTAGAGTAACCGCATAATGTAAGGGGCACATTTAAGGCCAGATCACACTAGCTGCATACGCGTACGTTTGGGCTAAAATGTTGGAGCTGTGCACGCTTACGTCACGCAAGCGGTGCCGTCTCAACCAGCTCTAGTCGTGGATTTTCAGTTCCTTCACTATGGCACCCCTCCACATATCGCAATCTTCCCCCACAGACCACTAGACGTAGCACACAAGTCAATCGAGGTCACCACACATATGCTCCCCCGTACAAATTTAGTATGGTAGCGTGACCGCTTATTTCAGTTGCGCCCACAATTAGGACCACTACTCGAGTATTTTATAATTATTAAGCTTTAGGGGTGTTCTTGGGTTATTAAAGTATAAAGAATACAACTCTATTGTGCTGCTGGATTCGTAGCATTTTACAAGTAAAATTGTACATATGTGTGGTGACCTCGTGCTCTTTGTAAACGCTTCATAATGCGGTGTCTGTGTAGACTGTGTCTTCCCCACAACTGCATACCTTATTCATGATCCTGGCCAGCTTGACAGAGTCGTCCTTGTAGAAAGCCAGCAGGGTCAACGCCAGTTCTCCGCGCTGGCGTCTCGTGCCCTCGCATAGTAAAGGGTGTTCGGCTTCGGACACGTTCGCCTTTAGGCCGAGAGCGGCTACTGCTGCCTCGAAGCCGAGGGCTTCATCTGAAGGTTGTCTCGCCTGTATAGAGTTAAAGAATTACGATATTTACATGACTACTCATTGACAATAGTTTTACACTGATTTAAACTTTCACGATTTTTACAAATTATTAAATTGTAACGGGACTAAATCGCGTATTTAAGTTTTAAGATTTACTTTCGACGTTTAGAGGACGGCGTTGTCCCCGTGGTCTCGGAGAAGACTGGCTAAAGTTGACATCAACATCTTCTAGCCGCGCGATTAAGTCCCGTTGTACAATTTAATAATGTGACAATAGTTTTTTTTTTAACTTACATTAACTGTCACCCCTATAAGATTGATTAGGATTACAAACCAGCCCGAAAGAGGATTTGTTTTTTGCTTAACTTGCCTTAAAAACATTTAACACCCAACAGGGGGCGCCCTACAGTTTATTTACGCTTCCTATACTACAAATCCAAGGACGAGTGGAAGGCAAGCGGTCACGAGGTCGGTCACCTACGCGCTGGACAGACCTGATAAAATCTGCAACACAAACCACCATAGTCCAATGTTCCCATAACGCTGAAGACCGTGGCAAGTCGAGGCGCATTGCGAGGGCTGCGTTATCCACAATAGATACGTCTCATCATACATCCACGACCACTCCGTCGAGAGTGAATGACTGAGGAGGGAGGATACTACAAATAGTGGTGTGAAAAATTTGCCATCAGAGAAAACGAAGTTCCTACTTACAGGGTGCTTGTTTTCCTTGTCAGTCGCAGATAAAACTAAGACGTCGAACAGGAAACTTGCTAGTGCGATGGGTAGCAGAGCGGGTCCTCTATTTCTGTAACAACATACAAAAAAGTCAATCGACCGTTCGTTATGGAGTTATAAGATAAATATAAATACCCACAATGTATGGTTGGTTTTTCGAAGGTTTAGTTAGGTTAGTAATTTTAAAACTAACACGGGACTTAATCGCGTAAAACTTACGTTTATTGATGGCCGCGCAGCAAAAGGATGTTGATACAATTCCTCGCCAATCTGCTTGTGACCACGAACGTAACGTCACGTTCGAAACGTCAGGCCATAAATAAACATACTTAAGTTTTACGCAATTAAGTCCCGTGTTAGTTTTAAAATTATGAGTGAAAATCGTGTTAGTTAATCTCAATATGTTTACTTACTTTGTCAAACGCTATCATTTAACAGTCCCGTAATTTCAAATTTCGTGTCAAGGCCTAATTTATCTCAATCTATCTACGTATACTATTTTATTTTACCTCAGCATGCCGTCACGGAGTTGCTCAGCCTTCTCCCTAGCTAAAGCCAGCTGTTCAGGCCCAGTAGGGAGTTTCTTCAGCAGCGCCACTAGCTCAGTCTCCTGGTTGTTGAGTTTGACCTCTAGGGCTTTGGTGCTGGCCGGGGGTCTCGCCATTTCTAGGGCGAACAGACCCACGCGGAAAGCTAGTTCGTGGTGCTCGCTGAATTCTGCTAGGACCTGCGGAGAATACACAATGTTAATACAAGTCGAGTATCATTTTAAAGACAATGAACTAGCAAAGCCTTGCTACGAGGAAATCCCGATAAGTAAACCTTTAGAATCCTGTATTGATTTTTGTAGTAGTGGTCTTTAGTGACCCATTTAAATTACACATTCAATGTGTGTTCTCTAGTGACTAGAGGGAGTGGCTGGCCGCGCACAGCCGAGGGGACGGCATGTCGCTAGCCCAATATTACAGGGTTCCATGTTACATTTTCAAGATAGTTGAAATTCGACAATGTTAAAATTTCAGTTCAATAAAAGTGAAACATAGAACCCTGTAATATTGGGCCAGCGATGTGTCTATATCTTACTAATGAGTATACATTAGTGCAGTGATGTCCAAGCTGTGCGTCGCGGCACAGTAGCAGGAGCGCCGTGAGGCAATACTCCTAACTCAATTAACTAACTAACTAATATGGCTCAGCGATCGAAAGAGGATCTTGGCCTCCGAAACGAGAGCATGCCACTTTTCCCGATCCTGCGCCGTTTCCTGCCAATTATCGGCTTGAAGCTGACGCAGATCCGCTTCCACACTGTCTCTCCAGCAATATCTGGGCCGACCTACCGGGCGGCTACCAGTCGGTCTTCCCAGTTTTTTTTTTATTATTATGAATGGGCTTACTCATGGCCACAGACTAGCCGAGGCGTAGACGTGGCCTACGATGGAGCGAGCTCGCCCAGAAGGTGGCAGCCCGATCCTCTCCCATTCTTAATAGGTGACCGAACCAGCGAAATTACCTATTAATTTATTTCGTTTAGTCTAGTTGCCACGGCATGTGGCGACGTCGCGCTTTTCTCATGTCGTGGCTGTTGGTGCCGCCTGTGCTTGAGCCTAGATATATTAATAATAGACTTACGGTGCACAAGAAGGCGCATTTGGCCAAGGTGGCCGACGCGAGGCTAGACAGCCGGTGGCTGGCCGCGCACAGCCGGGGGGACTGCATGTGGCGGCGAGGCGCCTTTCTCATGTCGTGGCTGTTGGTGCCGCCTGTGCTTGAACCTAGAAATATTAATAGTAGACTTACGGTGCACAAGAAGGCGCATTTGGCCACGGTGGCCGACGCGAGGCAAGACAGCCGGGGGGACGGCATGTGGCGGCGCCGCGCTTTTCTCATGTCGTGGCTGTTGGTGCCGCCTGTGATTGAACCTAGATACATTAATAGTAGACTTACGGTGCACAAGAAGGCGCATTTGGCCAAGGTGGCCGACGCGAGGCAAGACAGCCGGTGGCTGGCCGCGCACAGCCGGGGGGACGGCATGTGACGGCGTCGCGCTTTTCTCATGTCGTGGCTGTTGGTGCCGCCTGTGCTTGAACCTAGAAATTTTCATTATTTATTAGTAACTAGCATCGTAGGCGTAGAAGTCGTTGAGGGACAATTTACAGGATTAAATTGGCAACGAGACACAGAAGGCAAATTAGTCAAATTACCTTTGATTTGACCGTTTTCTACCATTTTTTTCTGAAACAATCATTCGAACTATTGAGGTTCGAGGAGGCTTGGAACTAATGATGTAATTATCCGTGTTATTCGACTAACGTGAACCCGACCCGAATTATCCGTGTTTAATAATTAAGTTCTTGAAACTTTCAACTTTTATGTAAAAAAATTCAGGCGTGCAATGAAGGAAGAATAATGCCGATTGCTGAAGTTTGTCGCTCATTACAGTTCTTACTCCGCGCGCGCGAACGACACCTCCCAGCCGCACTCCCAGCCCGGCGTCGCGCCGGCCGAGCATGGCTGGCATGTATAGTGTGTGTGGGTGTGTTAGATCACCTAGTGCGGGCGGGCGGGCGAGCAGCTCGCGGGCGAGGCGCGCGCCGAGCGCGCAGGCGTCGCGCGCGTGGCCGTGCGCCTGCAGCCCCTCCGCGCGCGCGAACGACACCTCCCAGCCGCACTCCCAGCCCGGCGTCGCGCCGGCCGAGCATGGCTGGCATGTATAGTGTGTGTGGGTGTGTTAGATCACCTAGTGCGGGCGGGCGGGCGAGCAGCTCGCGGGCGAGGCGCGCGCCGAGCGCGCAGGCGTCGCGCGCGTGGCCGTGCGCCTGCAGCCCCTCCGCGCGCGCGAACGACACCTCCCAGCCGCACTCCCAGCCCGGCGTCGCGCCGGCCGAGCATGGCTGGCATGTATAGTGTGTGTGGGTGTGTTAGATCACCTAGTGCGGGCGGGCGGGCGAGCAGCTCGCGGGCGAGGCGCGCGCCGAGCGCGCAGGCGTCGCGCGCGTGGCCGTGCGCCTGCAGCCCCTCCGCGCGCGCGAACGACACCTCCCAGCCGCACTCCCAGCCCGGCGTCGCGCCGGCCGAGCATGGCTGGCATGTATAGTGTGTGTGGGTGTGTTAGATCACCTAGTGCGGGCGGGCGGGCGAGCAGCTCGCGGGCGAGGCGCGCGCCGAGCGCGCAGGCGTCGCGCGCGTGGCCGTGCGCCTGCAGCCCCTCCGCGCGCGCGAACGACACCTCCCAGCCGCACTCCCAGCCCGGCGTCGCGCCGGCCGAGCATGGCTGGCATGTATAGTGTGTGTGGGTGTGTTAGATCACCTAGTGCGGGCGGGCGGGCGAGCAGCTCGCGGGCGAGGCGCGCGCCGAGCGCGCAGGCGTCGCGCGCGTGGCCGTGCGCCTGCAGCCCCTCCGCGCGCGCGAACGACACCTCCCAGCCGCACTCCCAGCCCGGCGTCGCGCCGGCCGAGCATGGCTGGCATGTATAGTGTGTGTGGGTGTGTTAGATCACCTAGTGCGGGCGGGCGGGCGAGCAGCTCGCGGGCGAGGCGCGCGCCGAGCGCGCAGGCGTCGCGCGCGTGGCCGTGCGCCTGCAGCCCCTCCGCGCGCGCGAACGACACCTCCCAGCCGCACTCCCAGCCCGGCGTCGCGCCGGCCGAGCATGGCTGGCATGTATAGTGTGTGTGGGTGTGTTAGATCACCTAGTGCGGGCGGGCGGGCGAGCAGCTCGCGGGCGAGGCGCGCGCCGAGCGCGCAGGCGTCGCGCGCGTGGCCGTGCGCCTGCAGCCCCTCCGCGCGCGCGAACGACACCTCCCAGCCGCACTCCCAGCCCGGCGTCGCGCCGGCCGAGCATGGCTGGCATGTATAGTGTGTGTGGGTGTGTTAGATCACCTAGTGCGGGCGGGCGGGCGAGCAGCTCGCGGGCGAGGCGCGCGCCGAGCGCGCAGGCGTCGCGCGCGTGGCCGTGCGCCTGCAGCCCCTCCGCGCGCGCGAACGACACCTCCCAGCCGCACTCCCAGCCCGGCGTCGCGCCGGCCGAGCATGGCTGGAATATACATTACACTTATACCTACGATATTTGCAGTAAAAAACCCCTATAACAAAACAGGCTTACGAAAAAACCTTGGATTTGATATAAAAATTCAAACAAGCGACCACTTTTTTCAACTTCAATTCGGAATCCATATTTAAACACCTAGCAACTCGCGCCATGTGCTGACTATACTATTACTATCTAATATTACCGTCAACACAGGTGCTCATTTGTAAACCTTACTGCAACGAAATAAGGTTTATCAGACAACCAGTAGTAGTAGTTATATGTAATGGCATTAATACTCACCACGGCAGTGTCGCTGGTGCCATCACAATTCACAGCACGCCTGGTGGCCGCGGTGTCGTAGAAGTACAGGTTACAGTCATCATCAGAAACTGAGTTATCGTTGAAGACCCGACGCACTGCATCGTCGGATGATACGACGGGCAAACTATTCTCATGGGAATCAGTACCGTGATAGAGAGAGAGAGATCATAAGTGCTACTAATGTACTCACCAAAGCAGTCGCCGGCCACAGAACGCCTGGTGGCCGCGGTGTTATAGAAGTACAGGTTATAGTCACCATCAGAGACTGAGTCATCGTTGGAGACCCGACGCACTGCATCGTCGGATGATACGAAGGGCAAACTATTCTCATGAAAGTCAGTACCGTGATAGAGAGAGAGATCATAAGTGCTACTAATGTACTCACCATAGCTGTGCCGCTGGTGCCCTCACCAGCCACGGCGCGCCTGGCGGCCGCGGTGTCATAGAAATACAGGTTACAGTCATCATCTGAGACGGAATCATCGTTGGAAACCCGACGCGCTGCATCGTCTGATGATACATCGACTGAACTGGACTCTTGCGAGTCCGTATCATGACTGAGAGAGAGTAGTAGTCTTAAGTGCTACTAATGTACTCACCACAGCTGTGCCGCTGGTGCCCTCGCCGGCCACAGCGCGCCTGAAGGCCGCGGTGTCTTAGAAGTACAGGTTAGTCACCATCAGAAACTAAGTCATCGTTGGAGACCCGACGCGCTGCGTCGTCTGATGATACGACGACTGAGCTGGACTCTTGCGAGTCCGTATCATGAGAGGAAGAAGGAGAGAGAGGTCGTAAGTAATGTACTCACCACAGCAGTGCCGCTGGTGCCCTCGCCGGCCACGGCGCGCCTGGCGGCCGCGGTGTCATAGAAATACAGGTTGCAGTCATCATCTGAGACGGAATCATCATTGGACACACGTCGCGCCGCGTCATCGGTAGATACGGCGGGTGAGCTGGACTCTTGCGAGTCCGTATCATGAGAGAAAGAGGGATAGACAGGTCATAAGTAATGTACTCACCACAGCAGTGCCGCTGGTGCCCTCGCCGGCCACGGCGCGCCTGGCGGCCGCGGTGTCATAGAAATACAGGTTGCAGTCATCATCTGAGACGGAATCATCATTGGACACACGTCGCGCCGCGTCGTCGGAAGATACGGCGGGTGAGCTGGACTCTTGCGAGTCCGTGTCAACGCCGCTGGCTACTAGGATCTCTTCCTCATTCTCGCAGAAACCTGAGGATGAATGATCTTAAAGGTTTCCACAAGTCTTGGACTTACGCCCTCTATTTCATTTAAATATAAATCTAATACACTCCAATGCATTTTAAGAAACCCATATCAGTATCTAAAAGCAATATTAATAATATTATACAAATATAATTATATTGACATAAGAGTATAAATGAACCTTCAGACGAAACGCTTGAATGGTTTCCATCACTGGGTCCCGGTTGCTCACTGCTGCCCTCACCCGACCCACAAGGTTGCTGAAAGAAAATTTCACAGGCTTCGAATAAAACTTCATATTCATTTCAAACATCAGCTGTTAACCAGATCTCAGATCCTACCAAAGGTCACGTAATTTTAGATTTAAATGGTCTAAGATGAATTGAATGGATACACAGGGAAACTAAGTCAGTAATTTTTCGGATTACCGTATCCCGATTTCGGTGACTTTACTTACTTGCCCTGAAGGTCCCGGGATGGCCAAGTCCACATTAATTCTGGTCCGATGCACCAAAGTGCGGTGAGGGTCTGGGTTGGTGAGACGGTAGCTCAAAGACATCTCGTTGTTTAATACTGCTTTTGATGAATTCACCTGCAATTATACCGAAGCATTTACAATTACAATAGACTAAAGTTATTTGTACTATTTAGGACTAAATTGACAATTTTTGCCGAAGGCGTGGAGCGTATGACAACTATCTCGAAAACGTTTCAATTCAAAGCAAAGATATCAAATATTAACAAGCCAAATATTGGCTTCTTAAATTTCAATCAGAAGAAATAAATAAAAATGGTTATATTTCGGCGGAATGCTCCCAGTACTAATTAAGCTAGGAAGCATACTATAATCTATGATGTTGCAAAGATGGGAGTTTATACAGGTAATTGTACATCTAACATCATTTTACCTGATGCATAGTTCACTTAAGGCTTGGCCACACACAGAGCGCGACGCAGCGCCGCGTCCGCGCCGCGTGATGCCGACGCGAAGCCTGGTCAAACAGGGCGCGCGCCGATCGCGCCGGCCTCACGCTCTCAACACGCCCTCATCGCGCGCGTGAACGCAGCGCGGCCGCGCGGGAACGCAGCGCGGCCGCGCGGGAACGCGGCGCACCGCTCGCTGCCTAACGTCCGATCCTACTGATGTGACCTTGCGCGACGCGGCGGGCCGCCGCGTTCGCTCGGCGCAGCGCTGCGCACGCGCCGCGCGGACGCAAGGGGCCGCGCGGCGCGGGGCGCGACAGAAGCGGGGCGTGATACCGGCGGGACGCAGTCTGTTTGACGTCGGTAACCTGTTAGCATGTGCCGCGGTCGCGCGGCGTGGACGCGGCGCGGACGCGGCGCTGCGTCGCGCTCTGTATGTGGCCAAGCCTTTACCCGATGCACATCAGCCTGTTTCTCAGCATGCCTGAATATAGTGAACGGACTGTGGTACAGCGGGTTCAGGTCCTTAGTGTAAGTCACTCCGGGTATCTGGTAGTCATCCCACTCCATAGCAGGTCTCCATAGCGGGTTGGAAGTCTGACTGCTTCATTCTAAAATGCATCTAAAAGTGGACTAACCTGATGCACATCAGTCTGTTTATCGGCATGCCTGAATATAGTAAACGGACTGTGATACAGTGGGTTCAGGTCCTTAGTGTAAGTCACTCCGGGTATCTGATAGTCATCCCACTCCAGATAGCAGGCCTCCATAGCGGGCTGGAAGCCTGGGAACACTTCGTTCTCGGATATCCCGTTGATGTACGGGGGATGGGAGTGGGTCCTTGTGTGGCGGGTGTGGGATGATGAGCTCCCCATGTGGTTGTTGCGGTTTTTGGCGACCTGTCATGAGAAATAGATACCTATTATGGATAGGCATGAATTATGCGGTATAATTTAGACGGGCAACTCGAGACCTAAATCGGAAACTTAAATTGATATTGACAATTCGCTGTAATAAACAGGGGACTTTCTTAGGTTAAACAATTCGGACATCGACGTTAAGGTCGCGACTGACTTGTAACGTTTCGGTGTAATATAACACGATACAACTCTACCTAATGCTTTGCTGCTGTAAGCAGCAGTCAGTGCTGCGAGCCGAACCGCTCGGAGCTCGCGCCGCGCTTCACTCGGCTGTCGGTTTTTTCGCGAATCCCATTGAGTGTTACATTACAAGTCAGTACGCGTCGCGGGTATTCTATTTGGAAACCGAAATGATCTGAAAATGGAGCACAAGAGAGCAGACCGTTCGAGACGAGCGTTCGCCGCGTAGCTGTGGTGTAACACGTTCGCCTTGAAAGTTACATCACATAGAAATGTTACAAGTCAGTCGTCACCTTTAGGCGTTTTTGTCGTTGATCTCTTCCAGACAACCTTATGGTAGCGGAAATTAATGCATTGATCTATTTATTTGAGGTACCTTACCTTATCTAACACTTTCATGTGCCACTGAGTGAACTGCTCATGCAAAGTGTCGCGTTCATGAGGAGCCAGACCGGGATTCAGGGCAGCCAGACGCCAAAGTACCACAACCTGTTAAGAAATTAATATTTTTAGGAAATAATATTGAAACATATGAGTTTGAGAACACCGATCAACAAATTACATTTTAGGCATTGCATTAGGTCAAAAGCGTTGTCTAGGTATGTTCCAAAATCGCGAAACAAAAAATGAATTACCTGACAGTTAAATGAAAATTTAGATTAGTTGATTATTGTTGTCTTTCCTAACTAAAACCATTACATTGTCTAAGGTTGGTATTCCACCTGTCCAATTTCTTGGTCCAATGTGCATTGCGTGTCACTCTCTCACTAAGCAAAATGTGAGATGCAAATACACATTGGACAAAGAAATTGAACAGGTGGAATACCACTCTAAAGCATGTCTTTGCGAATCAAGTGACATTCGTGCCTTGGCATTGACAAGTGTTTGCCAATGCAGGACGGTTGCGATTGGTTAAGTGGCGTTGCCATCAGTTCCATCGTTGCCAAAGTAAATTCATCATTCATTCCAACGAGTTAAAAGTCTAACCCCCTTATTCATAAACATTTACTAAAGTTGACAAGCTGATAATACTCGTTTGTCCCTTTCCGTCGTATTGGTATTACGGAAAGGGACAAACGATTATTATTGGCTTGTCAACTTTAGTAAACGAATATGAATAAAGATAGCATTCGGCAAGACGCTGCCGCAACCGACCGCCGCCGCCGAACGTGACAGCTGGGCAGCGCCGCCGTAAGCATTCGGATAGGCGCGACCGGGCGGCGACTGCAGACTGCCACGTGCAGTATTCATACGGAGTCAGTGCTAGCAGATGTGCAATGGTAATTAAAACATTGTTATTACCTCATCGCATAAGGACGAGCAGGCGTGCTGCGCGGCGGAGTTGCCGCTGCCGCCGTGCTTGCCGCCGCCGCCCCACGCCACCAGCGCTGCTTTTGTGCTGTACCACCACACTATTATCTGAACGAACAAATAAACATTATAATCACCGTCTTATACTTCGTCTTTCTTCTGGGACAGCATATGGCCAATAGTCTAGTATTATTAGTAATGAGAATATAATTATTAAGTGAAGAAGTCAAGTGTGTGACTCTTCAGCTGGTTCAAAGTAAAGGGACAGCGTCGGAAGATGTGTTCGCTGGTCTCTTCCCTACAGCACTTGGAAGCCTAATGTCACTCTTGAACATCTCTCGCACTATGGATAACAAGTTCCACATGCCCTGTCCCTCGGCCTCGCACGGGCCGAAGAAGAAACGATTCTGCCGTGATTGGCGCGTTGCTTAGGTATTTTACAAGGATTTAAGTTCTAAATGAGATTGTTCGTACCTGTTCACACGCCATGACTTCAGTAATGATCTCTAGAAGTGGTATAGCGTTACTGTCACTCAGTTTAAACATCTCTCGTACTATGGACTCCACATGCCCTCTGGTTTTCGGCCTCGCACAGGCAGAGAAGGGACGATTCCACCTTTACTTAGGTATTTAACATGTTTGTTGTAAATAGTATGTTACGTACCTGTTCACACGCCATAACCTCCTCAGTATTGATCTCTAGAAGAGGTATAGCGTTTCTGTCACTCCGTTTGAACATCTTTCGCACTATGGACAAGAGGTTCCACATGCCTTCGGGCTCTCGGCCTCGCAAAGGCAGAGAAGGGACGATTCCACCTTAGGTATTTTACATAAGTGTATATTTTATAAAATATAGTACGTACTTGTTCACACGCCATAACCTCTTCAGTGATGATCTCCAAAACCGGTATAGCGTTTCTGTCACTCCGTTTGAACATCTCTCGCACTATGGACAAGAGATTCCACATGCCTTCGGGCTCTCGGCCTCGCAATGGCAGAGAAGGGACGATTCCACCTTAGGTATTTTACATAAGTGTATATTTTATAAAAGATAGTACGTATTTGTTCACACGCCATAACCTCCTCAGTAACAATCTCTAGAAGCGGTATAGCGTTTCTGTCACTCCGTTTGAACATCTTTCGCACTATGGACAAGAGGTTCCACATGCCTTCGGGCTCTCGGCCTTGTAAAAGGCAGAGAAGGGACGATTCCACCTTAGGTATTTTACATAAGTGTATATTTTATAAAATATAGTACGTACTTGTTCACACGCCATAACCTCTTCAGTGATGATCACCAAAACCGGTATAGCGTTTCTGTCACTCCGTTTGAACATCTCTCGCACTATGGACAAGAGATTCCACATGCCTTCGGGCTCTCGGCCTCGCAATGGCAGAGAAGGGACGATTCCACCTTAGGTATTTTACATAAGTGTATATTTTATAAAAGATAGTACGTACTTGTTCACACGCCATAACCTCCTCAGTAACGATCTCTAGAAGCGGTATAGCGTTTCTGTCACTCCGTTTGAACATCTCTTGCACTATGGACAAGAGGTTCCACATGCCTTCGGGCTCTCGGCCTCGCAAAGGCGGAGAAGGGACGATTCCGCCTTAGGTATTTTACATAAGTGTATATTTTATAAAAGATAGTACGTACTTGTTCACACGCCATAACCTCCTCAGTAATGATCTCTAGAAGCGGTATAGCATTTCTGTCACTCCGTTTGAACATCTCTCGCACTATGGACAAGAGGTTCCACATGCCTTCGGGCTCTCGGCCTCGCAAGGGCCGCAGAAGAGACGACCATTCCGCCGCGGCCGGAGGCGCGCTTGTGCTTAGGTAGTTTACGTCACTGGAATATTGGGGACGTGTTAGAATAGATAACGGTTGAAGTTAGTTAACATTGAGATAATTGTTCGTTGAGGGAAAGAAGGACAGACTACACTGTGTTTTAATAAATAATTTTTTGACAGTTAAAATTACCCAAGCTACAAACTTTAAAAGGACTTACATAAAATAAAACCTGTAAATCAATATGGATGGTAAATAATAATGAATGTTGACTGAGACATTACGGAATCTATAAAAGCAATTTATTTTATTTAATACCGCTTTTAAACTTTATTGAATGCCAATTCTTCTGTATAGGGTCAATGCCTCCGATGTCGTATATAAAGTAGACAGGACTCAAAAGGTCAGCATTTAAATTTATTCAAAAATACTTTATTCATCTCCTTTTGTTATTCATTCATTCAGTTTCCCGTCAGTTCGAAGTCGGGTTATTCATCAGTTCCTGTTAATGTCAATGGCCATATTTCTCAGAAGTGCATAGGAAGGTATATTAAAATTCCCGTTATATGAATTGCAATGTAAATATAACGCGTAATTTGTTTTGTAACTTATGATAAAACACGCGTGTCAATGTAGGTTACAGGAAGTTTTGTCATGCCTTGATTTTTAATTTAAGCATAAAATCATCATCCTTAATTAAATCAGCTTAAAATGTAAGTATTGTCCTGTGTTAATAAGTAGCTATACATTAGTAAAGTAATACTTTGAACCAAAATACAAAAAATAATTAAAATAGCAGGGATATAAATTCGACCTAAATTAAAAATATTATATTAGATTTTGAGACATTTTTTTATTTGTTAAAATTGAGTAATGCTGATAGACCGGGAGATAGTGACACATTTTACTGGGTCATTTGTACCAGTATGGCGGTTCGTCAGGGGTCTAAGTACGTAATGAACGAAATAAAAATGATGGTCATAGCGCTGGTACCGGCGGCCCAATCGCGTGGGCGTTAGTCGAACGTGTCGGATAAAATACGAGTGTCGAACGATTTGTTCCACAAAAATCCTCGTATTTTCCGGTAGTCCATAAAAAAGAAGTAGACGGTAGCGTAATGCCATACTTCTCCGGTGTGACTTACAGCCCGCCATACTGAGGCGAACACATTAATTAAAAATAAACAATTCAATCATTTGTGCCAAGCTAATTTTTGCACAGGTGATCATCGTCGAGCAGCCATTCATGGACATCACCATGCCATACTTTTCGGATGGTTCCAAATGGACGCCATACCGCTGCAAAGGAGTTAATTTTTTTTTATTGCTAAACGATTTGTACCAGTATTGCATTTAAATTTTTGGAAAGTATTTGATAAAATGTGAGCGTTATTATATTTGCCATACTTCTAATAGGGGGAAAAAGGGGCACCATACTTGAAATAAAAAAAAAATATTGTACACATTTGCCACCGCCTACAGGTATTAGACCAGTCAAATCTTACAAAAAAATCTCCTAAAAAAACAATGCGTGATGTAGTTCTATATTTTTTTTTATATTGTTTGGAGTCCTTGGAGGAATGTGAAACTATGTTTTGCAAGCAAAAAAAAGTTGTGCTCCCTGCGTAATTTGCAAAAAACTGCAAAAATTTCGGAGTTTTTTCAGTTTTTGCACTTTTATTAAAAAGCTATGGGTTTTTGGTCAAAACTTGCTATGTAACGCTAAAAGAACATTAAATTTGGAACAATTTAAGCCCACGTATAGCGCCGCACGTTAAATAGTTCATGAGATATGGAACTTTAAAAAAAAGGGTATTTTTTTCTTAGAATGAAATTTTTAGTTTTTCCTATATTTCGGGACAAATATCGGCACAACCGCTCATGCTATCAGATATATTGCGATAAATAAAGTTGTAGCATATTTAATTACCTTTCATTTAAGTGCAAAAAAGGGTCAGTAAGTTCTACAGTTCTCTAGTTATCGTAAAAAAATGAAATTGCTATAATGAGGAAGGCAACTAATGTATTGTTTTAAGGCATTGTCAAAATCCATACAAAAGGCAGTACTATCGTCGAGAATGCCATCTATGATTAACTTTTACCGGCCTTCTCGGATAGCAGCAGAGCGATGTTAGAGATCAACCATTTTTAAAATGCACTCCCTTCTTAAGCACTTCATTCATTCAGTAATGAAATCAAGATACAAACTGTAGATTGACTTGCTTTTAGGCTCCACTTTTTGGTCTTAGCCATTGATTGTAGTCCAGGATACCGATTCTTATTTAAGAATTAGTTCTGGTTTTGATCTTGTTTTGATACGACCTTGACGACAGTTCACGGTGATTGGCGTGGTGTTGGCGAAACGCACCAGACCGCGTAGCCAAGATGCCAATCGCTTACGCTCCGTAGCGATCGAAACGCAACTGTCACTGTTGCACTAATATGGAAGAGTGATAGAGAGACATAAAGCTTTTCGTTGTCGAATCGATAGCGATTGTAACCTTGGCTAGGCCGGCAGAATCACTGGAAGTTGTGTCATTAGATATCTAGCTGTCGCTTTTTGGCGCTCTTGAGTGTACTGTGAGTCGTGTTAATCCAAGATCATGATAATATCCTAACCACAACAAATTGATACATCAGAATCAGCTACCATTACACACGCTAAGTATATGTTTGTGCTATAGGCATGGATGTGACTCAGTCTTGTCGAGTTACCAGTATATTATAACTTCTTCAGTGGTTTACCGTATTTACACGGAATATTGCAAATAATGCAAATTCTTTTCCAATGGCTGTTAAGGCTAAATGTATGTAGAGCTACTGCTCAGTGAGTTGTCAATCCACGGGTTGTGACTATAAATAACTATTTCAGTCTTTACTGTACAAATGAATTTATAGTCTGGACCAATTAAAAATAAAAATAATTGGACTCATTTGTCAGTAGAAAATACGGCAAATACATATTGAAGTTTTTGAGTTACAAATTGGATATTTAATTAGGTACCTATATGTGTAATTCGTAACCAAATATAGCTCAATGTTAACATGATTAACTAATTATGCTAAAAGAATATCTCATTGCTAGAAAGTAACAAATGTATGCAATCTACCCGGCTTGGCAGATCATGCATCATGTTAAAACACACTTATTACACCTTACTGAATAAAAACTAGTACATACTACGTGTTTCGTTTAGTTCTTCTATTCCCGATTTGATTTGTCAATCTATACACCTTTATATGTAGTTAAGACTCTTAGTAATAGGATATTGCTAGTTAAAACCCGTAGATTATAACAAAAACGTATACTTAGAGTGGGTAATGGTAGCTGATTCTGATGTATCCATTTGTTGTGGTTATATTCGATACAGGATATTATCGTGATCTTGTATTAACACGACTCACAGTACAGCCAAGAGCACTAAAAAGCGACAGCTAGATATCTATTGACACGACTATCCGTGATTCCGGTGCGTTTCGTCAACACCACGCCAATCACCGTGAACTATCGTCAAGGTCGTATCAAAACAAGATCAAAACCAGAAATAATTCTTAAATAAGAATCGGTATCCTGGACTACAATCAATGGCTAAGACCAAAAAGTGGAGCCTAAAAACAAGCCAAACTACAGTTTGTATCTTGATTTCATTACTGAATGAATGAAGTGCTTAAGAGGGGAGTGCATTTTAAAAATGGTTGATCTCTAACATCGCTCTGCTACTATCCGAGAAGGCCGGTAAAACTTAATCGTAGATGGCATTCTCGACGATGGTACTGCCTTTTGTACGGATTTTGACAATGCCTTAAAAACAATACATTAGTTGCCTTCCTCACTATAGCAATTTCATTTTTTTACGATAACTAGAGAACTGTAGAACTTATTGACCCTTTCTTGCACTTAAATGAAAGGTAATTAAATTTGCTATAACTTTATTTATCGCAATATATCTCATAGCATGAGCGGTTGTGCCGATATTTGTCCTGAAATATAGGAAAAACTAAAAATTTCATTCTAAGGAAAAAAATACCCTTTTTTTAAAGTTTCATATCTCATAAACTATTTAACATGCGGCGCTGTACATGGGCTTAAATTGTTCCAAATTTAATGTTCTTTTAACGTTACATAGCAAGTTTTGACCAAAAACCCATAGCTTTTTAATAAAAGTGCATAAACTGAAAAAACTCCGAAATTTTTGTAGTTTTTTGCAAATTACGCAGGGAGCACAACTTTTTTTTGCTTGCAAAACATAGTCTTACATTCCTCCAATGACTATAAACAATATATAAAAAATACAGAACTACATCACGCAATGTTTTTTTATTGTAAGATTTGACCGCTCTATATGGCATTATGAGATTTCCATTTATAATCACACAGAAAGTCTTGAAAAAAAAATTACAAGATGGTACAAATCGTTTAGCAATAAAAAAAAAATTAACTCCTTTGCGGCGGTATGGCGGCCATTTGGAACCATCCGAAAAGTATGGCATGGTGATGTCCATGAATGGCTGCTCGACGATGATCACCTGTGCAAAAATTAGCTTGGCACAAATGATTGAATTGTTTATTTTTAATTAATGTGTTCGCCTCAGTATGGCGGGCTGTAAGTCACACCGGAGAAGTATGGCATTACGCTACCGTCTACTTCTTTTTTATGGACTACCGGAAAATACGAGGATTTTTGTGGAACAAATCGTTCGACACTCGTATTTTATCCGACACGTTCGACTAACGCCCACGCGATTGGGGCGCCGGTACCAGCGCTATGACCATCATTTTTCTTTCCTTCATTACGTGCTTAGACCCCTGACGAACCGCCATACTGGTACAAATGACCCAGTAAAATGTGTCACTATCACCCGGTCTATGACTGATTATTTTCAACTCGCCCGTTTCGAAGTGTCTGCAAAATTTTCCGGCTAACTACTATTTCCAAAGTGCTTCTATTTGCTGTCATTTATGACATGACTCAAAACAAGAAGTCGACGCGACGAGTGTCTAAAGACTCTAAAGCTACCTTCCGTCTACATTATAAACAGTTTTAAGGTTATGACACAAAATTATGTACTAACTATTGGACATTTTTCTTCTTCCTCGCGTTATCCCGGCATTTTGCCACGGCTCATGGGACCCTGGGACACTTTTAACTATTGGACATTTTAAGTTTATAAAATTTTACCTCACGAAACAGTGAAAAATAGGTAAAATACACGCAAGTGAAGGCAGTGACAGCCAAAATTAAAAAAAGAAACAAAGAATTAGTCGAAAAAAACTTACCTAAAGACTATAGGAGCAGGAACACAGAACTTGACTAAAATCTTATTGATATTGTTGTGCAAGGTCTTCTCATCGAGGAACCACGACGTATATTCATACGCTGACGCCCCCGCGGTCGGATCGGGCGCTCCACAGGTCGTGTTAATCTGGTTCGGCTGCGCGGACAGTAGCTCGTCCAGTATACGTTGAGCCGTGGGTAGCACTTGTCGTGGTAGCTCCGATATAAGGTATTGTGCAAACTTCTGTAGCTGGTCGCGTCTGAGCCTTTGTAGGGACTCTGATACGGGCGCCCGCAGGCATACTTGTGTTGGCTAGAAGAGAAAATACAATTTTAGTGTATGTGACAACTTTGTTTGATGTAGTATACTTACTGTTCAGAGCATTAATAAAAGGCTTCTACACGCGTTGCGACAAATGGCATGCAATTTTAGATAATTGCTGCCTAAGTATATGTAACTACTTCAATCGATCGATCAAATGTCTTAAGGAAACGCAAATGGTATGGAATTATCTGCGATTATGGCACAGTCCAATAAGTGACAAAGAATGGGTCACGCGACTCATGCTAACGAATCGCGCGGGACTTCGCGATTCCCTGTCAAACTTATGTTTTGTTGACACAGTTGAACAGGATGAATTCTCTGACATTGACTCTGGCGCAATTATTGGATATTTTATTAAATTCGTGACATTTTTATTCTTATTGGCTTTTTATTAGTTAATGCATTTCGAATACAATTTCACTTTTTACAATATTTTCGCAACATTTCCTTTCACGAAAGTGCCCAAATTGTTGCCAATATACTAGTTATTATTAAAACAATTTGAATTGAGACTGGACCCTGACAGCATGCATTGCTACATTATATTCTATCTGGGATGAGTGCCAATGTCGATAGATTAGCAGGAAGAGATTTGGCCTAAGGAATCAAGTTGCGGTGTTTAATGCGTCCGGTTGTGGCCACAGCGTGGTTGCGTAATTCATAATTTAAATTTAGTCATGTGTGTTGTTTTGATGGGTGAATCCACTATCTTGTCACTCGTTACCATGGTTACGTTCCTACGCTCCCCTATAAGTATTACTTTTTAGTGTTCC
This sequence comes from Cydia fagiglandana, assembly GCF_963556715.1. Lineage (NCBI taxonomy): Eukaryota > Metazoa > Arthropoda > Insecta > Lepidoptera > Tortricidae > Cydia > Cydia fagiglandana. Next base: position 17,652,677 of record NC_085936.1, on the reverse strand, counting down.
GTACAAAACATTGTTCACGGAACACTTATGGGATCACTTCGGTCTTGCAAATCAGTTAAATGCGTTTTTCTCAGAAACCGTTTGACGTAGATACCTAAAATTTGGAAAAGTTATATCAATTACCACTCATATTGTAAATAAGTCAAAACTGCTTATTAAACCATGGTTTTAAATTCAACAAAAATGCATTATTGTGGTTAGTAATAAGGCTTTACCATAATAGATTATCTAGGTACTTAAAAATCTATTACTACTACTAGTAATACTTACTACTACTACCAGGTACCTACTTGTCGTCACTTCGCTGACGGCATATACTAACAACAAGATACATATATCATTTCATCCACCCTACTTTAAAAGTTGTATTTATGTTGCTAAATAAAAGGCTATTTAAATAATTCATGGCACTTGTCTGAATTTTATTTTAGTCTTGAGTTAGAAATAACTTACACGCCTTTGAAATACAGACAGATAGTTCTGATAGAAAAATAATTTACAAAGTTATGCTGTTTTAAAGTATGTAGCCGCTAATGGGGCTAATCATTACAATAGTACGAAAGCTTTTTCGAGAGCCAGTCGGTTAAATACCTTCAGCCAAATGTAAAAATTCAAGCTGCAAATTTAAATACATTGAAGCATAGTCTTTGCTTAAATGTATTTAAATTTACAGCCACTCACAAGTCACAAGACTTATAAAAATGTCCACTAATCAGGGACAATGGTCATAATTAAATTTAAAAGAGTAAGCTGTTTGTTCGCTTTGTATTTTAGTCAGTTTAACACGTTTCGTCTAGACAGTGATCTCTAATACGTGATTCTTTTAAAAATGAGTCACCAATGCCAAATTTTAAGATGCGTGCTAACATTACGACATGAACATTACACCAATAGTAAAAATGTAGTTATGATTCATAAAGCTTTAGAGATTACTTTATTTAAATATAACTGTAGTTTGACGCAACGGTTTTGTGGCCATAAGGACTACATTGTTATTTGTTGTGTAATCCCACTGGTTAGCCTCAGTTTTAACTTTAAGCATAGGTATACCTAATTTTAGGTAGAAGAGTCAGTAAATAATATCTTGCAAATGCGTAGAGGAAATCGCAAAAATATGTATAAAGCACGACGCACGTTACGTATTAGGCCGTTAATTATCATACTAGTAATTGGCGATGGCGCCCTATGCGCTTACCACATCAATGTAATAACCTCCTAAGGCTGACCAAATATGGTTATGTTATTTCATTTACCTGATATACCTATGTTTACCAATTACGCTGCCTTTCTACCAGTGATGTGCGAGAAAAAGTAAATAATATGATTGTATTGGTTCTTAACAAACACACCCCTCGCTACGCATCCTCGCACGTCTCTACTGGTGGAAACGCAACCTAAACTGTATAAAATGTTACCTATTGATTTAAAAAAAAGCGAAATTTTCTTCTCAACATACTTTCTAAAGCTCTATTTCTTCGACGACACCGTCTAAGAAATACCGAGGCACACGCCTCTCAGAATAAATAGGTATAATCATAATCACATATTCGAGCGTTAATTTCGATTCCAACAGACTCTTTTCGCACGTTGATTCGGTCAAAAAATAAGCTTCTTTAGATAATATTTCATTTGCTATTCGTGGCATTGGCAGTTTGAATTGCTAGCGCCTAATGCCAAGGCCGCGCCGGGAAAGCCGCTACGCGACAACACTTAGAAGTTACATTGAAATATCTAATCGTATCGCGATCACGTGAAAGCGATATTGTTGCCATGCCATCTTAAAATTGAAGTAAACAACTATTCTGTATCTATCTCTATATGTATTCGTCACTTTTGAAACTTTACGATAGAAAAATAAAATGCTATTCTCGCGAATTTACACTAAGCTACAGCGGTGCTAAATATCTAAGACAAGCGACTCGCCCCGGCTTCGCACGGGTTACACAAATCTTAACATATTATACACCTAAACCTTACTCAAGAATCACTCTATATAGGTGAAAACCGCATGAAAACCCGTTTAGAAGTTTTCGAGATTATCGCGAACATACATACACACAACTTTGTTTTATAAGGTGCAGTGATGTAGTAATTGTATTTTTTTCGTGATTTCAAAATGATCGTATTAGGACATTTAGGTCTAACTTTTTTGACGTTTAAGTACTAAGTACTTATGTTAAAATTTTACGTCTAGTGACATACATAACATATTCTTGAAAATAAGTATAAGTACCTATACATGTTCATGCTAAATGCTTTACTTCGCCTATCCCGCTTCCTTTACGCGGACCGGATTGTATGGCCTTTGGTTCTTCCGCTTTCTGCAGGTCGGGCTCGAAGGGCTCGCCGGCTGGCTAAACTGAGCTCTATGTTAAATAGAATACGTACCAAATGTATCCTGTAGAGGCACACGGCGACGATATGCGAGCACCAGTGCGCTGTGGACGAGCAAGTACAGTTGCATGACGATATTCGCTGTCTGTCGAATGTTACTGCCACGTTGAACTGAGCTCGAGGCATGTTGAACGACACTGTGGCTGATAAGTGGAAACCTGGACGGAAAAAGTAAACATTTAAGGCACACATTTTTGCAAACTGTACTTTACATCGAATAACCATCGTGATTTGATGCCAGAGCTTAAATTTAATAAGTATAGTATTGTATTGTGTCAGCCTGAACCCACATGGCCATATTTGCTGAAATTCCAAAATTACATCTATTTCCTTAATATGGCAAACGAAAATTTGCAGCCATACGACGCAATAGCAAGCCCAAAGAAACCCTTCCTGATATTGGGCAGGTGACTGTGGAAAAAGGGTTAAAGATAATCTAAAAATCCCGGCAAAAACTAGGTTAGGCAGAATCTGGTTTGATGTTACTACTAAATTAAAAAACTTCCAACAAAAAAATAATTGAGTGTGGAGTGGCCGTTTCATTTTATATCACTGGTCAGTCAACTAAGTCGATGATATTGATGATAATACAAGAGATAGGGACAGTGAGAAGGGGTCACTCAAACTGACCAATTTTAGACGCACTAGTATATTCTAGCAAAAGATATATTCTGATAGGTATATTCTGTTAAAGCATTAAACAAAAAAAGCCCTTACCAATCTGTAGCACATCCTTAACAGCTCTATCTCTAAACAAGTGCTCGCCCCGTTGGAACTCATCCGCTGACCCGTTTGCCAAACATGAATACAGTCTGATGTCATCCTCGCTGTCCGGGAAGCTCCAGAACGCGATCTGTAGCTGCAGCTGCTCCGGAACGGGTGGGTAGACATGTTCCACTAGTTCAAATGGTATGTGGCAGGCAACGCACTTTGCTGCTAACTCGCTTAGAGACGATACGGTCTTCTCTGTAACAAAAATTTTATTTTTGTGCGTCACAATCTGCCACACTGCTGCTCTAAATGCTTGATGCACCGTTTGCACATTCAAATTACGCAGTACGCATAAAAAAAAAATTAAAATCCTTATAGCTTTTTACAAAGATCTATCTGATAATGCTATACATTGATATTTTCCAGCAGAATTATTTTAAGTTTTTTATTTATGTTTTAGTATTCACAAACTCAAACTCACAGCGGGCCCGAACTGGGGAAGAGTGGCCCACGACAGACCTCAATGGAAAGAGCTAGAGGAGGCCTTTGCCAAGCGGCACACTGAGCTTAGAGATATACTCTAACTCAGAACAAAGGGGCTAGATAGATAGATAGATTAACAAACTATGTAGCAGCACATAAAACACCTACATACCTATATGGCAAATTACATTATATCTTAAAATTTCCCTTAGGAGAGGAAAACCAAAATTAGGCTCACAAAAACAAAGCTATAGGCACAGCTATTATAGTGAAATAATGAGTGTTTGTTACAAGCATGTTTAGTTAAATTTATAAATATGGAACATGGATGGGCCTCTATTTTAAAGATTAATTCAATTTCAAATGTACACTCAGTATATAGCAAATAACACAAGTAGGTGAGGTACCACAATAACACTATCAATTACTTTAATACATTAATTGAATTAATAAAGTATTAAATTAATTAAATTAAGTTTAAGAAAGTTAGAACTAAATAACTAAAAATGATGATGATGATGATGATGATGAAAACAATCAAAATAAAAACAATATTATGATTATTACGATGATTATGAACAGTCCAAAACCTATCACAGGATAAATATTACCTTATCATGAGAAATCTGCACAGTATATTACACAAACTAAAGGTAACCTACAATATGTTTAATTAAATAAAAAGATTGATGCATCAAATGGTTATGATGAAATCAATACCTTAATGAAATAAATGCTGAAGGGTAAAATTGGCAAAAATAACATTAAGACTACCATATAAACACATACAGATTCAGAATATCATAACCATTTACAGATTAATTTAAACAATATTAAGTAATATAATTGTGCATAATATTGCTAATTTTATTTAAATTAGATAATGTCTTGGGTAAAAATATGCAGGTAAATATTAAGTAGACAACTTTATGAATAGCTATCTAAGACTAGGTAGTAGGCAGGTATATTTGCATACTAAGAAATATGTAAACAGTATTATATCAGAATGTCTAATAATTAAATATTAAATATTTCTCCTTTAAAGACTACTTTTGTCACAACACATGCAGGAAATCTCAATTAGGACTATTAAAAATGAATCAGTGAAAGTTGTGAAAGTACAGATACACATGGTATGAAACTTTCTATCAACTAAGAAAAAGTAAATTGCAATGAAACTAAAAGTTAAATTTGAAGCATACAGTGTTGTTTGAGAATGTTGAACAACAAAGAGCAGGGATTGGAAACCAAAGTATTATTATTAACTGCTCTGTCCAGTCAGAGGTAAATGACTTCACAGCACCTGTTCTTTGTATGTAGATACAAACTATGTACGTGCCTATACTACACTACTTCACTTTCATTGAAAATAAGTTCAAAATGCATATATATCGATAAATCATGACATAAAATCAGTTTATTTCAGGGTACAAAGGCGAGAATTGTCAGAAATTAGGTAATACTGGCCTAATTTCGGCCGATCGGGACAAAGGATCAGCTGTGTGAGAGAAGCTTTACCTTGAACGGACTTTTTCGCGGAACGGTTGCCGAATGAGTTCTGTAGATTCGGCCTTCGCCATCCTCGCCAGTTATTGCACAGGCTCTCAGGCTCCGAGCTCCAACTGCACAACGAATCGCCCTCGAAACGTTCCGAGTCCTCAAAACTGAAATGGTCACCCTCTTCCCAATCGAGCAGGGGAGACCCCACGTCGACCGGGGCAGCTTGTCGTCCCCCTTTTCCATTGCTATTTGACGCCCCCGCCACTTTAAAGCGATTTATCGGCACTAATTCTCAATAAATATCGCTGGATGACTACAGCGAATTACCACAGGGGGTATCCACAGTCACTGGGCATAACTATATTCATAAGTAGTACGTGTTTATGTCACTGTATAGAAACTTTTGAGAAAGGGTAATACGGAAATAAAATACATCACAAACATTAACTAGTCTATTCTAAAATGAAATGATCTAAATAAATCCCTATCGAGCACAATAACAAATATGGCCGAACAACGTCCCTTCCCCGTCTATCTATTTCAATAACTATCAATAAAAAAGTATGTATAGTAAGTAGCAGATGATGTTCTCCAGGGTACCATGACTGTACGCTAGGTGGCGTTAATATTAAAATTTTATTAGAGTTCCGTCCAATGTTTTAAGGTTCAATATCTTAACTTACTGCTTTAACGAACATCAAATATTTTACATCAAATTTAAATGTTCTAATAAGAAAAACTTCTGCATACCCATATAAAGACATTTCAATTGAAAAACAGTTGTAATGTTCCTGTTTTAATAACTTTTTTAAACCAGATTCTATTGCAAACTTTTACCTACGCCAATTACTGCGTCTTACCTCATTGACGGGCCCTTTGGATAAATTAGAGGAGTCGGACTTGACCATGTTTTCAGTTTATCGTTCTGCTATTCGACGCAAGATGTCAGTAGTTTCTAAACTATTGGGTAGTGAATGGACTATTGTAAAGCTGGCATTCACTAACTGCTATGTATGTCTTCAAAAACCGGTGTTTATAAATAAACCGTAAACGTCAGCTGAACGAAAATGTAATGTCATGTCAGTCGTCATGTCATGTCATTGTCAATTTTATTATGCGGTGATCGGTGATAATGACGACTTTTCTCGATTTAAAGTAAATAATGTTTTATTTTCGTAAAGAACGCCGTAAGAAAAATTATTTCTGAGTATAAAAGTAACTGGAGGATACCATTTCATCTACCTCATTTCTCAATTGACTGAATATTTATCGATACAGTTTTGGTAGAGGTTATATTTTAGTTTCTGGAAGTAGTTGAAGAGTATATTTACACGAAATGTTTTGCTGGGGCAATTCCACGCACCACGAATTGTGTATAGAAACATCTCAGAACACAGATTTGGTAAGTAATATAATTAATAATATTTACTGCACTACTGACTCCTCATGTAACCTTTAACTGGTCACCTATTGAATTACAATACAATGAACTTTTCTAGAAGTATTGTTAACCTCTACTACAGTGTTTTTGTATGCAATTTTTAGAAGATGTTATGAAATAGATCCTGATATCAATATAGATCATAAGGTAACATGATTTGTTTTTTTTTTAGATATATTGTGATTCATAAAAATATTTGAAAATAGTGTGACCGTAGTGACTTAACCTACTATTAGCAACACATTTATTTTTTTTGGAAATTGCTGTGTTTTTATATTCCTCATAAATGATAATGCATCTGGCAAATTTTTGTAAACAATCCTGTTTTTGTGCAAATTTTACACTAAAACAACAGATTGACTGGATATATTGGGCCACTCAAACTCTTATTTCAGTATCCGGTATTTGAAAATACGGCTAATGTTCATTACCATCATATGTTTTCAGGTATTAAAACCAACTTTCTCAAAATGGTCAGAAAGCAATCATGTGCAGACAGTGACGGCAGGTGAATTCCATGCCCTTTACCTCACCAGCAATGGCCATTTATATTCATGTGGAAATAATGATGTTGGACAACTGGGCAGGCATACTAGCTCTCTTGATGGATCCTATCCCGGTGAGTTTTAAATAAACATAGTGATTTTATTACTGACAAACTAACCGAGTCACGGCTAAGGTGGTACGGCCATGTAATGCAAAGATTCGAAGACAGTGTTAAAAAGTGCCTTTCCACGGCTGCGCATGAAGGAGGGAGAGGTTTCTCTTTTCAATATGCAACTGAAATTTTGCCGAGACTTCATGAAATGTCTCCTGACTAAAGTATTTTGCGCCTGACCTGTGGCCTGTCATATCATATTACAATCACATTCATTTTTGTTTTTATTTTCAGCTCTAGTGGAAGCATTCAAAGGCTGCACAATATCAGCAATATCATGCGGCATGCAGCACTCCATGGCCCTGGACGAATGGGGACAGCCATTCAGCTGGGGCTCGGATATATTAGGACAACTTGGGAGTAACCTAGGCTCACATACCCAGGACAAACCTAAGATAGTGAAGTCTTTGGCTACGAGAAATGTTATACAGATTGCGTGCGGATCTTATCATTCTTTAGCTTTGACAAATAGTAAGTATGGGGATTGACAGTTCAAAATATTCTTCCGTAAGCAATTTTGCTAACAAGCAAGTATAGGGACTTATCGTCCCTTGCCTGCTTACATACAGGCACATCTCAAAATTTACCTCAATATTAAATTAAATTTTATTATTTTTAATTAACACTGAATCTCGAATTGAATGATCATTGAGATGAGGTCGTAAAGCAGGCAAGGGACGTTAAGTGCCGTAGAAAATTTTTCCTCTCTTGTGACTACACGCAACTTTGGCGCTGAACCTCAAAACATGGGAGGTAAATAAGCTCCAAGTTCCCTTTTCTCTAGTAAGGCTCGACTCCAGCGGGATAATGATAATTGTACCTATACTTACATAATAAAATCGTCCTTTCATGTCTAACAACAACAACAGTTCATTTTAGTCATTCGATTTTGAACCGTATTTCTTATAATAGAAATGCGTTTTTGTTGTTTGTTTTTAAGTATGATGGCAAATATGTTACCGCTATGGACTAAAGTGTTCACAATTAAGCTTCAGATTAAAATTTTAGATGGTGACATATACGCGTGGGGTGCTAACACATACGGCCAATGCGGCCTAGGAACTGTGACGAATAAAGAGCTAACGCCTCAACACATCGCGTCGTTGCAAGGTGTACCCATCGCCATGATTGCTTGTGGTAGCAATCACACTTTCGCTTTGACTAAGTAAGTATTCAAAAGTCATATATCACCCCAATTACAAGACAAAAACTTATAGTCACCACACAGGGTTTCTCGTACTAAACTGGTACAGGAGTGCCACTGGTTATTTTATTTTCGTCGAGGTTACGTCCTGAGGGGCGATTATTGAATTTAGATCGCTCGATTTCGTCACTCGAAAATCGGTAACAAAACGGCGAAATGCTAATTTTTGAAATACAAGTGATAGAAATTTGGAATCGAGTGGTACCACTCGTTTTTAATTCTATTAGTAGACTTTAAATGCCTAGTAGTGGAGATATTATTGAAAGAAATACACGAAATCGAGTGGTCGAAATTCAAAAATCGGCCCCCTGTACTCATGTAAATAAATGTATGGCTTTTCGCAAACGCTTCATATGATATATTCGCTTCACCTAATATCTGTTTGCTCCCTTAACATCAAACTTTACTAGCCTCAATATATAATTTATCTTTTATCCCTTTCAAATACATTTTAAGTCTAAATGACAGATAAAGAAAAACGATTAATAGCTAATTGAGGTTTGTAGCGCGTTAATGAATAAAGCCATTAGCCTGTATCAAAAGTTAAGTTAACACTTCTTTTAATATGTAGTTATTTTTTGACATCGACTGCATAATATGTAATGCGTTGCGTATCATAACGATATTATCTATTTGCGGCTGTTTCACGAGTCAATGTCCTGTTTGCGGTTTTGTAAACAATAATCAATATTGAACAGATAATTTAAGTTGTGGCAAGAACTTTTTGTGGGAATAAACCTCATAAGTTTTAGTTATGTTAATAGTTATATGCAACCTTAAAATACTACCGCAGCACTACACACCTATATCAGCTGTCAAAGACAGTCTTAGGGTGGTATTTCATCTGTCCAATGTCATTGCGTGTCATTCTCTCATTAAGCAAAATGTGAGACGCAATACACATTGGAAAAAGAAATCGGACAGGTGGAATACCACCCTTAGACATTACCCATATCTCTTCAAAAATGAACAAGATTGCTGTCTAGATAATGCTGTTTTATTATATCTTTACTTATATAAATGTGATATTTTAGATCAGGAGCAGTGTACGGATGGGGGAAAAACTCACACGGCCAGCTAGGTCTACAGGATAGAGACAACAGATGTTATCCGACACACTTGAAAGTATTACGGAATTCTAAAGTACGTACACAGATCGTTTACCTAACTATTACATTGATTATAATTGTTAATTATTAAATTGACTATACATTTTAGGTATGTCACATAGCGTGCGGGGAAGATTTTACGGTGTTTTTAACGTTAGAAGGCGGTGTGTTTACATGCGGCACTGGAGAATACGGTCAGACGGGGCACGGAGCTACTAAAAACGAACTAGTGCCTAGAAAGGTAAGGTTTTTTAGTATTAGAGAATGGCTGAAGAATATTTCGTTTAAAAAAAATAGCTGTACTTGTTTTAGGTTCGTTTGTTTTGTTCTGTTTGTTTTTATTCCTTGATGAATTGCCAACTAACTGTAAGGATCCTAATTCCTAGGTTATCCGTATTTGATTTATGAAAGTCAATACATTTATGAAACGCCTTAGGTATCCGGCGATAATCTGAAGAAAATGTTTACTCTACTACTGAATTATTTAATATTTAGACTTATTGAACAATAACTTCACTCTAAGGTTAATAACACCTTCGCTTTCAACATCGATCGTATAGTATTTTTTTGTTTATTCGTGACTCAACGCATTTTTTCCACCAGGTCATGGAACTCATGGGCAGCACAGTGACTCAGATCGCATGTGGGCGGCGGCACTTACTATGCCGCGTCGGAGAGCGCATCCTCGCCTGTGGCTACGGAGCTCGCGGTCAGCTCGGCTGTCCTAACTTGTCTCTTGCTCTACTACCCACGCCCGTGCCCTTCACGCCTGGTGATTCACCGGTAACTTAATAAAATGCTAAAAATTGATCATTGGTCGACCTTACTGCTATGAGATAAGGTCTACCTATGGACTAGGAACTCATGGGCAGCACAGTGACTCAGATCGCATATGGGCGGCAGCACCTGCTATGCCGCGTCGACCTGGTATAGTTACCAGGAACTTGTTATTGATTAATTGTAGATCTTACTACGACGAGATAAGGTCTATCGATGGTCAGTTGAGTTTTACTATTAGTTCATTGATCTTTCGCTACGCATGTTTTGCTCGTAAACTTTATTAACGCTAAAATTATTTGTCTCTTAAAGTGGTAGTGTTTGCGTTTAAAAATTACCTTAGTACTTTCTGTTATCTGGTCACATTAATTATTTTCAATAGGTACTTTTAGTTTTACCACTTAACTGAGATGGTTGGTGAGGTAGGTACACGGTGGTTTTCTACTAGGTGGTTTCTACGCTTGGTACTTCATTTAATGTATAGCTTACTCAATTCAATATAAATCATTTAAGCCCTTGACTACTGTAGTCGACCATAACAATATCTCATCACCCATCTTTGTTACAAAAGATAAAGAGATTAATTTAAATATCTTCTTTGACACAGAATAACAGTCCAGTCAGAAGTAAGGTAAATTTATATTACAAACGTAGACAAGCACATATAAATCCTTAGCATTACGACTTGAGCGTGCGGCGTCCATATCAAACAAATGAAAATGTAAGCGAGTGGCCTAACTGGCGTACGCTTCACAGAGCACTTTACCGCTTGCCGCTATGCTGGACGCACGCCAATCAGGCCGTACAGTCAGCAGCAGAAGTTGCTAAGCGGGCGTGGTATCCAAAATTACCTTGACACGCTCTTATTCTCTTAATAATAAAGTCGCGTCAAAATCATTTTGAACACCTCGCCTTAGTATTTTCTGCTACTGACTGTACTCTTATACTCCAAAAACTGTAGTTGAGTAAACAATTGCTACATCACAAACACGATTGTTATAATTATTTAATTCCGTTTGCTTTCATTTATTTACATAGTTTATAATTATTATTTCACGAGTTTCTAATTTCATCCGTAGCATAATTCGTTAGATATAAGTTGTGCTTTTTTATGAGTTTGGTCTCCGAAAGCTGACTGTTATATCCTTGGTTTTGATGATCCTTTATTAAATTAATACCCAGATATTAAACCCACTCTATAAGTAGCATTAAATAAAACTACACACAACTTTTTTCTATAATACAGTTTTGCAGTAAAATTACATTTTTTGTCCGATTTCGTTGGCCAAATGTATATGTACGAATATGTAGCATAGTGTGTAAATTTATTCAAGCTATATTTTATCAAAATATTTAAATTAATAGTGAAATGTAAAATTTCTTTAGACAATGAAGAAACAGAAGTTGGAAAGTGCCGCAGCGACCTCCATACAGACTGTTGAGTTCTTTTTTCAAAGTCAAAAATACAGCTGTCACAAAATTATCTGAGTGTAGTTTAAGGTGTAATTGCGATTTCAACTGCAAGCGGCAGCGCTCTGCTCAATTAGAAGTTAAACAAGTGTTGCATCCCACGAAGTATGTGACTTCAAAAATTAAATAAATATATAATAACAACTTTAAATGTCAATATCAACCAATATTCCAGCAAAATAACGCTGATATATTTTTGACTACAAAGATCTACAAAGAACGGTACAAACGGTATTTTTTGTATTTGGATTTAAAAACACCGTTTAATATAGTAATCAACTGAGAATGATTTCCAAATAAGGTCAGATTATATTTCCCTCACACCACATGACCTTATGATGTATTTATTTCAGTATTTTGTTCCCATTCATTGATATTTCAAAATAAACATGTATATTTTTACCAAAATTAACCGCGATTTTGCCTCAGATGATTTTGTGGCGCCATAAATGCGTACGTTATGTTGGTCATTCTATAAGTCATTACATATCTATCACAAAATAGTTTTAGCTACTGTAGAAGACTCATATATGATAGACAATGCCGTGCACTAGCTGTGACAATGTGAAAGGTCTATGGTCATACATTTATTAAATAATACTGACTATGGTTTTGTTTTCTAAAAACCTGAGCACAATTTGTATTCACATGTGTATTCACATTCACAGCTCAGAATGCATTGTCCATGCATATGTGAATATAAGGGCTTTAGTCAAATAGCTGCTCATGCAATCATTAATTCTAACATTCATTTTCATTGTAACTGCACTTGTAGTATTTATACAAAAGTACTGAATTAATAGATGTGTAAGTTACCCGGGGGACGTCACATATCTTTACTATTTCATATTTAGTGAATCTCAAATTCATTTCCCGAATCGCGCCGCTAGGGGAAATAGCTGCATACCTAACGTTAAAATGCCCATGCAGTATCAGCATTGTGTCACCATTGACATAAAGCTGATATTACCTGTATAAAGATACTGTGTTTATATTAGACCAGTATGTATGTATAATTTTATAACGTCACTACATGTCACGTTAGCGTCCTTTTCGTGACGTTTTTTAAAGCTTTAATTCCTGAGCGCTGGTTCTGGAGCGTTATTTGACTTAGCACGTCTATTAATTCAATTATTTACTTATTTATGTCTTTATACAAGCATCGTGTCCTTAATTAAAGTCTGGGCAACCATTTTCATAGCAAGAAATAGGCACCAAATAAAAATATCGCTCAAAAGCTCTTGAAGGGCCTTTTATATATTTTTGAATTTGCTGCCTTATGGAAACGAAAATGGTTAACCAGACTACTCCCTTTTATACAACCTAATCCTCTATTCCAGTTCTCACAAGACCTGTTTAGAGGTCCAATGAAAGTGTACGCCGGGGGTGACCACAGCTTTCTAGTGGTGAATGGCGACAAGTCGCTGGGCACGGACTTTAGGGTCCCGGACCATAATAAGCAGGTGCTGACGTTGAATTTGCCTAAACTGGCAGCTTGTGAGATGTTTAAGGATGAAGATGTAGTTAATCAAGTAAGTTTATGTATTCGTTGGTATTTGTAGGTCAAATCCTGATAGCTACATTACAACCGAAAGTTTGATTGGATTAATATTTGGCGTGTTTATGAAAAACCAGTGAGATTGCAATAATATATTATGATAAATTTAAAAGTAGAAAAATTACTGTCTTGCGTGAGACTTGAACTCACGGCCTTTGGATAGATACTCCAGCGCTCTGCCATCTGAGCCACCAAGACCTCATCCATAGCCAGCAAATCTTTCCACCATATTATGGGTCAAGGGGACCCCTAGGCGCCATCTATTTCAAGTCTCACCCAAGACAGTAATTTTTCCACTTTTAAATTTATTCCCAGCTTAATAGCATCGTTCGTAGATATATCTGCTTGTTAAAAATAAAAAATAAAATATGATGATAACATCGAGATGATCTGATGACGGGGATCAAAAGATCTAGGCGATAAAACAACTCAATCTCATTGAGGTTCTATTTTTTAGAATCGTCTTGATTGTTAAGAGAAAAGTACAGTCGGCGAAAAACTTTGTATTAAATATAAAATTACACACACACAAGTTAGCACAGATTGATTATACCGTTTCCGTTCCGTCGGGAATAATAAGTAAATAACAGTAACAATGATTATTTGTTCCGTACACTGAGAAAACAATATTTAACACATTCATTGCCACTAAGTGCTACAGGTAACGCTTCTAGCGCGAAGCGACATCTTTGCCGTATGGAGCGCGTAGTCGCTACGAAGTGTGTACCTGACAGTCGGGTTCTGGGCGCTGAATGTGTTAAACATAAATTCGATATTTTCTTCTAGGAATTGATGGCGTACTTAGAAACGGTGTTCGGCGCAGCGGCCTGTATCAACGGCTCTTTCCTGCTAGCCGATAATAACCACTATGGCTGTAATAAGAAGGTCCACGGGGTAGATCTAAAGAAAGCGGAGGAAGCCTTCACGCTTATAAGCAGGATTGAGAACTCTTCCATTAAAGAGCTGGTAAGATATTTCTTTTTATTTTTGCTTTTTGTTTACTGGTTATTATTAAATTAAGAGTTATAACGCCAAATTTTATACATATATTCGAAAAGCTGACGTGAATAAAATGAACTATAGTTCGTTTTTTTATCATTAGAAAGAACTTGCAAGAAGGTAAGCGATCTTGACATGTCTTTTAATTGAAAAACGCTTTTTAAAAATCAAAAACTATTACTTATGAAAGCAGAAGCATATAAATGATCGTATTAGATTCATAATTGTTAAATACTTTCCGTAACTTATTTTTAAAAATTTTCAATAAAAAGACACATCCAGATTGTTTACCTTATTTCTAATGCCAAAAAAAACGAACTAAGTATATACAAATAATCAACTGTTGCATGAGACGTCCTATCATATTCCTATGTGTAAAGTAAAAACATTTTGACAGTTTACTTTCTGTGGCTTTTGGTAAATTCGTTCTCGTACACACTGGTTGATTCTCCAAAGCCAACTTTAGAGAACCATCCTGTATGCACAAATTCAATTAGTGCATAAGTAAATTGTGACTTCTCTTTGCTAACCCTATATCGCCTATGTGGGAAGCAAGGGGCTTCACTATAATAATCTCTATATAGAATATATTTGGAGATCACACGCGGTACGTTGTTTGTAATTTTGTAGCGATATTGCAGATATTCAGTCACTTGACCGAGAGCGTAATAAAGAAGATCAAAGTTTCACCTCCAGACGCCGAGGCTCTTAGACTATTCATGATTCTACCGCTGTACCATGAGATGAGGAACCCTAGGCGGCATACGGAACTACAGGTACTGTTGAATCATTGACGTATAATATCTAAGGACGGGCTAATGGGGCACCAAAAATTGTACTAGTTCAGTGGTGTTACTCACACAATCCAGCCAATCGTGCACTCTAACGCAACTAGTTGCGACCAATAGCGCGCGTAATACGAACTCGTCAACCAATCGCGTGCGTGATGCGAATTCATCAACCAATCGCGTTGTAGCGGTTTCACACCGCTGTACTGGCCCCTGTCATGCCTCATTCTTATTGCCCGTAAAGCCAGTCCCTAGATATCTATGTCAATGTGTTGAATAGGCCCCGTGCATGAACTATAGGGGGCAGCATAGGAGCCGTCAGATTTTTGGCGCGAGGCGTAAATGTGTCGTTTATGCTTCCGATGTAGCCCACAAGATGGCAGAACCTACTATGAACAAGGAAACGTACTGACGAGAACGGTAGATGGTAGCACTTGCTGTGGCAATGTGCATGTGCACATATGTTTCCGATTCAGGCCGCAAGATGGCAGACCATCCAACGCGCACGGTCCCTATACAACTGAACAGTTTTGTTAGCCTGTCATTTTGACATCTAGCATAGAATGAGGTAAACTGAAAGAAGTTTGGAAAAAGATTTTATAATTAACACATTGTGTTCATAAAAAACTCGTCTTTCGTAAAAGGAGTCGTAGAACCACGAATATAAAATAAATAAATAAATAAATAAATAAATAAATATTATAGGACATTCTTACACAGATTGACTAAGTCCCACAGTAAGCTCAAGAAGGCTTGTATTGTGGGTACTCAGACAACGATATATATAATATACAAATACTTAAATACATAGAAAACACCCATGACTCAGGAACAAATATCTGTATCATCATACAAATAAATGCCCTTACTGGGATTCGAACCCAGGACCATCGGCTTCGCAGGCAGGGTCACTACCCACTAGGCCAGACCGGTCGTCAAAAGTAAAAGTAAAGCCTGACCAGTAATATATGATCATTGTCAAGAGGGCGCTGTTATTCTCATGTATAGGGTGACTGTTGTGACAGGGTAAATGCATCCCTTGTGGTAAAATTGTCTTATCTCCTTATTCGTATAACTTACAATGCCTTTATTAAATTTAACTGCTTGTAAGAATCACGCATGATAAACGGCACTATTGTAAATTAATAGCGCCATATATATTGTATATCGACAGGGCCCGTTTGCAGAAGCGTTCAACAAACTATCCATATACCCGCAACGCATCGTCAATCTGTGGTGGGAACAAGAGAGCAATGATTACTTCGAGATGCTTGTCGATATCTTCAAGAGCGTCATCGTTTATGAGCTGATGCAACCTAGTGTTAGAGCGAATAAGGTACGTTTTTGCGTGGCACATGGTATATTGAACTGTGTTTAAGCCTTTATAAGGCAGAGGAAATATGTTTCCCACATCATTTTGAACCTTAGTGCAAAGTGATAGGGTTATTTTTGCGTAAATTCTGACAGCCTTAGGCCTTATACAGGGCTCAAAGTAAACAGCGTCAGCCTAGTCAAATTATCAAAACTGAATCATGATGTATTCTTGAACTGTGTACGTCTACTATGCTAACATATGTCATTCTGAATGACTTTTACTATGAAACCAAACCCGAAATCGTAATTTTTCTTTCTGTCCTATTGAAAACATCAATATCGGATCGGCTGAAATGTATAAAAAAAATTTGGGCTTTTTTTGCATTTAACCCTTTTATTTAGTCCGTAGCGACAACATACTTGCCATCATACTTAAAACAAAAACGCATCTCTACTCTTCTATTCTTAAATTACGGTTCTAAATCGAATGACTAGAAAGGAATGTCAAATGGTTAAAGGGTTAAATCCAAAATTTAACCTGTTATTTTTGTATTTCAGAAACTTTACTTCAGTCACAGCCTAGTTCAAATTTTAAACACGTTGTCTTCCCTCAACAAAATCAACTTTTCCAACCCGAAGAAACCAAAGATACCTGCCGAATGCTTCTACATCGAAGATCTATCAAACTATGTCGATATTGCTACGGACTATATCAATTGGTTGGCGGATCAGGAAGTAAGTATAATTGCCACATTAAGTTTGAGTTAAGACCAAGAATAGTCTGCAGAGATTTTGACAGCACACGTGCAGGTGCTATTTTATACGTCAAACTTTGTATAAATAACACTAGCACTGTGCGCACCCGAGCTGCATTCATCGCCATTGTTAGTAGCTTGGCACTATTTCCAGGGCTAGATTCTTATAGTAAGTCAAGTGCAAGTCTTGGGCAGTTGTGTAAAAGTCTGACAACCCTACTGTGATCTTTTTTTTTTTCTGTGATCTTGTGTGGTGTCGGCATTAACGCAAACAAATCAATGGCGCCGGTCCACACTTTTTAAACTGCTAATACCATATTTACATTTCCAGTCATCATCACCTCACATGTGCAACTACGCGTTCCTCTTCGACGTCCAATGCAAGTCCCTCCTCCTAAAGATCGACCAGCAACTCCAGATGCAGATGGCCGTGACGCGGGCCGCCACACAAATATTCACCAGAATATTCATGGATCCCGGCTATGAGTTCCAAAGAGACCAGTTTCTAAATCTAACGGTGTCTAGGAACCATATAGTGAGAGATACGATGCTGCAAATCAGTAACCATGATAGCTCGCAGTTGAAGAAACCACTAAAAGTAAGTGCAATTTGGTTTATGATCACTAGACAATTTATGGATCCTGGCTATGAGTTCCAGAGAGACCAGTTTCTAAATCTAACGGTGTCGAGGAATCATATAGTGAGGGATACTATGCTGCAAATCAGTAATCATGACAGCTCGCAGTTGAAGAAACCACTAAAAGTAAGTGCAATTTGGTTTATGATCACTAGACAATTTATGGATCCTGGCTATGAGTTCCAGAGAGACCAGTTTCTAAATCTAACGGTGTCAAGGAATCATATAGTGAGGGATACTATGCTGCAAATCAGTAATCATGACAGCTCGCAGTTGAAGAAACCACTAAAAGTAAGTGCAATTTGGTTTATGATCACTAGACAATTTATGGATCCTGGCTATGAGTTCCAGAGAGACCAGTTTCTAAATCTAACGGTGTCGAGGAATCATATAGTGAGGGATACTATGCTGCAAATCAGTAATCATGACAGCTCGCAGTTGAAGAAACTACTAAAAGTAAGTGCAATTTGGTTTATGATCACTAGACAATTTATGGATCCTGGCTATGAGTTCCAGAGAGACCAGTTTCTAAATCTAACGGTGTCGAGGAATCATATAGTGAGGGATACTATGCTGCAAATCAGTAATCATGACAGCTCGCAGTTGAAGAAACCACTAAAAGTAAGTGCAATTTGGTTTATGATCACTAGACAATTTATGGATCCTGGCTATGAGTTCCAGAGAGACCAGTTTCTAAATCTAACGGTGTCGAGGAATCATATAGTGAGGGATACTATGCTGCAAATCAGTAATCATGACAGCTCGCAGTTGAAGAAACCACTTAAAGTAAGTGCAATTTGGTTTATGATCACTAGACAATTTATGGATCCCGGCTATGAGTTCCAAAGATACCAGTTTCTAAATCTAACGGTGTCGAGAAACCATATAGTGAGGGATACTATGCTGCAAATCAGTAATCATGACAGCTCGCAGTTGAAGAAACCACTAAAAGTAAGTGCAATTTGGTTTATGATCACTAGACAATTTATGGATCCTGGCTATGAGTTCCAAAGAGACCAGTTTCTAAATCTAACGGTGTCGAGAAACCATATAGTGAGAGATACTATGCTGCAAATCAGTAATCATGACAGCTCGCAGTTGAAGAAACCATTAAAAGTAAGTGCAATTTGTTTTACAAACACTCGAATATTCATGGATTCCGGATATGAATTCCTAAGATTCCTATTTCTCAATCGTGGACGTGACATCTCGCCGGCAGAAAAAATACCTCGAAGTCCCAAAGATGAGATATTGCACGCACGATTCCGAAAACGTCTGGGACATAGAAGTTGTTGACATTGTTTATGGCTGGGAGTGGAGGAGTTAAACAATAATGGAATATGTATTTTTTTTTACTCACACGGAACAATAGTGTTTTCAAAATTTGGGTGGCATGCGCGGAGCCGAAGCCAACACGTAGAAGCCCCTTTGACAATGAAATTTTGAAGGCTACACCGAATGGATCGGGTCATGGGATACACATAGGCGGCTCCCGCCAGGGTGTAAAGGCTATTGGGAGTTGATGGAATTTAAAATGTACTAGGACCTAGTAAATTTTTATACTAGGCTATTGGGTGAAAGCGACGGACTGAATACTGGGCTGGGCTGTGTCTTAACTGGGTACCAAATGTGCCGATATTAAATAATCTTTTACGGGAGTTTTGCGGTCGTGGTTGCCGCTCCCGTATTGGCTTATACTGCCATGAAAAACGTTGTCGCCCTGCCTGACACTGTTTGTATAGTCTGCAATAGACTGAGAGGCCTATGAATTAAATAATCTTTTGGTATACATTTCGTTTTAGGTAGAATTCGTAGGCGAGGAAGCAGAAGACGCCGGCGGCGTTAAAAAGGAGTTCTTCTTATTGCTGCTGAAGGAAATATTCGACCCCGTCTACGGCATGTTCAAGCAGTCCGAAGAAACTAACATGATATGGTTTTCCAATAACCCTTTTGAAGATGACGTTATGTACTATTTGATAGGTAAGACGTGGTATATATGTTGGCGGCCGATCGTAGGATCAGGCAGATCGTGAAATTCCTAGGCATATCGTGGAACGTGATAATCTCTATCTCGTAGTCTGAGTCCACGGCTCCTATTTCGGGACACCGTTGGGAACCGTCAACGCAAAATTTGTTAATAATTGTAACAACTCCCTTCCAGGTGCTATCTACGGTCTGGCCATATACAACTCCATAATAATCTACGTGCCGTTCCCGCTGGTGTTGTACAAGAAGATCCTTGGCGAGTCCATCATGCTGGACGACCTGTCCGACCTCTATCCCACGCTGGCCAACAGTCTCAAGAGCCTACTGGAATATCCCGATGAGGATGTGGAAGACGTGAGTACTATACGGTCTGGCCATCTACAACTCAATAATAATCTACGTGCCGATCCCGCTGGTGTTGTACAAGAAGATCCTTGGCGAGTCCATCCTGCTGGACGACCTGTCCGACCTCTATCCCACGGTGGCCAATAGTCTCAAGAGCCTACTGGAATATCCCGATGAGGATGTGGAAGACGTGAGTACTATACGGTCTGGCCATCTACAACTCCATAATAATCTACGTGCCGATCCCGCTGGTGTTGTACAAGAAGATCCTTGGCGAGTCCATCCTGCTGGACGACCTGTGCGACCTCTATCCCACGCTGGCCAATAGTCTCAAGAGCCTACTGGAATATCCTGATGAGGATGTGGAAGACGTGAGTACTATACGGTCTGGCCATCTACAACTCCATAATAATCTACGTGCCGTTCCCGCTGGTGTTGTACAAGAAGATCCTGGGCGAGTCCATTATGCTGGACGATCTTTCCGACCTCTATCCCACGGTGGCCAATAGTCTCAAGAGCCTACTGGAATATCCCGATGAGGATGTGGAAGACGTGAGTACTATACGGTCTGGCCATCTACAACTCCATAATAATCTACGTGCCGATCCCGCTGGTGTTGTACAAGAAGATCCTTGGCGAGTCCATCCTGCTGGACGACCTGTCCGACCTCTATCCCACGCTGGCCAATAGTCTCAAGAGCCTACTGGAATATCCTGATGAGGATGTGGAAGACGTGAGTACTATACGGTCTGGCCATCTACAACTCCATAATAATCTACGTGCCGTTCCCGCTGGTGTTGTACAAGAAGATCCTGGGCGAGTCCATTATGCTGGACGATCTTTCCGACCTCTATCCCACGCTGGCCAATAGTCTCAAGAACCTACTGGTATATCCTGATGAGGATGTGGAAGACGTGAGTACTATACGTTCTGGCCATCTACAACTCCATAATAATCTACGTGCCGTTCCCGCTGGTGTTGTACAAGAAGATCCTGGGCGAGTCCATTATGCTGGACGATCTTTCCGACCTCTATCCCACGCTGGCCAATAGTCTCAAGAACCTACTGGTATATCCTGATGAGGATGTGGAAGACGTGAGTACTATACGGTCTGGCCATCTACAACTCCATAATAATGTACGTGCCGTTCCCGCTGGTGTTGTATAAGAAGATCCTTGGCGAGCCCATCATGCTGGACGATCTTTCCGACCTCTATCCCACGCTGGCCAATAGTCTCAAGAGCCTACTGGAATATCCTGATGAGGATGTGGAAGACGTAAGTACTGTAATTGCTTTAACCATATGAAGGGAATATATTTCCCACAATGATTTTGAACTTTATTTCATAGTAATAGGGTTCAATTTAGCCTAATTTCTGTCACCCTTATGGCCGTTCAAGGGATTTCACATCGAACGGCATTTTTTGGCTCGAGTCAAAGGAATTTGAACCTTGTAAACTACGATATACTCGTATAAGAAGTTTGTTTTTCATAAATTATCATTTGCTCCTTAACGCTGCTTAATAGACCTCAATTTTTACAGGTATTCAGCCTATGCTTCGCCGTGAACACGGTAGTGTTCGACCAAATTCAAGTTCACCCTCTGAAAGAGAACGGCGAAAACATATCGGTCACTCACGAGAACAAAGCCGAATACGTGGAGCTGTACGTCGACTTTCTACTCAACAAATCCGTCGAGAATCAGTTCAAGGCATTCAATCAGGGCTTTCAGAAGGTATGTGTACCGTAAATAGATGGAAAATGGTGACTGCACTCACGAGAATAAAGCTAACGTGGAGCTGTACGTCGACTTTCTACTCAACAAGTCTGTCGAGAATCAGTTCAAGGCGTTCAATCAGGGCTTTCAGAAGGTATTTGTACTGTGTAGTGTGTACTGTCCATGGATGGAAAATGGTGAAAACATATCGGTCACTCACGAGAATAAAGCCGAATACGTGGAGCTGTACGTCGACTTTCTGCTCAACAAGTCCGTCGAGAATCAGTTCAAAGCGTTCAATCAGGGCTTTCAGAAGGTATGTGTATTGTGTGAAAATTAATAACAATGGTGAAAATTACCCTTTGCGGGCTAATAACGGCGTAACCATCAACTGAAGTTAGTAAACCTTATAAAATATTCTGTACTTTTTAACTATTACTACTTATTCTGTGATTTCTCTAGTTATTATTAAACCCAGTATTTTTTCCTTCAGGTGTGCGGCGGCAGGATAATAAAGTTGTTCAGGTCCCACGAGCTCATGTCCGTGGTGATCGGCAACGAGGAGTACGACTGGGACCAGTTCGAGGCCAACTGCGAGTACAAGAACGGGTACTCGCACACCGACCAGCAGGCCAGGTGAGGTTATAGTAGGCGAAATACGAATGATGAAAGAGTTAAATTATACAAACCATACAGACGCCACATTGTGAATCCATTAATAAGCACCACTTGCACCATTCCACTATCCCAGGTTTAACCGGTTATACCTGGAGTTATCATGGATACCAGTACAATTGACACTGAGTTAACGGTTTAACCGCTTAACCTCGGGTTAAAGGGATGAAGTGGCCCTAAGACGTCAAGGTGCATTGTCAAAGATGACATACTGACCGATTTATAATTTATTTGCAATGTTTTCTGTTGTAGATGGTTTTGGGAAGTGTTCCATGAGCTGTCCTTGGAAGATAAGAAGAAGTTCCTACTATTCTTGACTGGTAGCGACCGAGTTCCCATACAAGGCATGAGAGATATCAAAGTAAGTATAAAGTATCCTAGACGTTATAATATAGGTACTATATATAACTGATATCAGATTAGACGTGGTGTGGCTTTTGCACGGATCCTATGGTGGTATTCCACCTGTCCAATTTCTTTGTCCAATGTCAGTGCGTCTCATTCTCTCAAGAAGAAAAATGTGACACGGTATACACATTGGACAAAGAAATTGGATAGGTGGAATACCACCCTCAAGTATCGAAAAAGGATTTAAGTAAAAAAAGTGTTATCCTCTTAAACAGACTTAAGTTCACCACTGCACTTACGCCATTTTGTTTGTATGGTTTTTTGTTTTGTAAGAAGTACGGAACCCTCCATTGTGAGTAGTCTTACACGCACTTGGCCGGTTTTTATATTTAAGGTAAAATTGCAGAATTCACCGCCTCGTGCGAGATTCGACTTCGTAATCAATTGTGTCGACGAGTCAGCCATTTTAAATCGTGAATTGTTTAACAGATCCGAATCCAGCCAGTAGCCGACGACAGATACTTCCCTGTAGCCCACACCTGCTTCAACCTGCTCGATCTGCCACGGTACAAGACCAAAGAGCGCCTCAAATACCATCTCCTCCAAGCCATCCAGCAGACGCAAGGCTTCTCCCTCGTCTGATATTGGTTAAAATCAAGTGAATCAACCCGAAGAATGCGCTAACGCTCGGAGCGAATTCGTTTCACGCTCACTATGGTACCGTCGAGTAATGGTAACATTCCATTTCTGACCGCAGCTACACTACTGGTACTGAACACGTCGCTGTTATTGTCAATTTCCATACTAAAATGAACAGTAGTGCAGCTGTCGTTGGAAATGGACTGTCACCTTTAGTGGTAAGGTCAAATACCGGCTACAAGCTCTTTCGGGAGCATTCCATGAAATTGTCTACCGTTGTCCCGTACAAACGCGAAGTTTCTGAAGATTTAAAGGTATAATAGTTTCCTTTTCTATGACAAATGGTCAAAAATATGCACAGAAAAATAAACTCTTTAAACTCTTGCGTTTCTTTTGTACCATCGCCGACACTGTTAATGGACCGGTGGCCTTATGCCTTTTGTAATAAGGTCCACCGATGTACAGTTAGGAGTGTTGCTAATTGTGTGACAGAAGGTGTAAAGCTATTCCTTTCTGACCGCATACAAATACGAGAGTTCACGCCCTATGACGGTCTTCTCTGCAATACATTTTATATGACCTTACCGTAAAAAAATTACAGTCTATGCTTCCAGCGTCAGCGTCGAACGAATTCGCTCAGAGCGGTTTTTTGCAGTTAAATTAGAGTGTCGGAAGGTAACGCAGTTGCAAATGCCGTTTTGAATAAGTTTTATATAATTTTTGTAATTTTATTGTTTTTAGACTAATGGTAACATTCCATTTCTGACCGCAGCTGCACTACTGGTACTGAACGCGTCGGTGTTATTGTCAATTTCCATAGTAAAATGAACAGTAGTGCAGCTGTCGTTGGAAATGGACTGTCACCTTAAAGGTACCACATTGTCGCCAGTGAACACGATATGTGTTACGCTATGCAGTGTCATGTAAACTGAACTTAGAAGAAATAAACGATATTTTATTGTATCTACATACTCCTTTTTCACTACCGACAAAGCGGTACCTTTTTTTGCAAATCAGTCATTTATGTTTTCGGTAGAATATATTTTTATACCCAAGAATTTTTTATTTTATATAATTAATTATACATACTTTGTTCGGTTTCCTTCCGATGCCAATTGCAAAGGAACAATAAATGTTTAAATGTACGTAACGTGAGAACAATCATTTCGGTTATATTGAGATTAAGGTGTAATATTAGAGAGCGTTCCATACAAATTCAGCAGGAAACTTCAGTTTCGACACGCAATAACATAATATTGTCTGTTTGTATGTTTTGTTTGATAAAATAAATAATAATTGTTATTTGATGAGTGAATGGAATGTTATTGTTGCGTTATACCTGAAGGGCTAGCGTACGTGGGCAATTTTTTGTGGCCGAGACATGATAATTCTGACATCTTACTGTATTAAGTAGGAGAATAGCGTAAAAATTGTCACATCGATTTTGCCATTCTTATGCCACTATGTCGGTTGTTAATAAAGACAATAAAAAAACCGAAAACGGTCGTGTGCTTAAGGATAATTCAAGAGTATTGCTTTTTGATATCAATTTCGAGAATTGCTTCATTAAAATACTTACACATCAGAGAAAAATGCTGATGGTTCTGCAGTTATGGTCCTAGAACCTCTATACACGGTGTAACATGAGGAAACCGAATAATTTTAACAGCGTATTCCTGATCATACTCGTATTTAGAGACAAAAATGTCATAAACTTTTTTGAAATTCGCCTGGTTTCAGAGATAATATTGATTTAAAAATAAACAAGTTTTTGTTGTTACATAGTGTAAAAGGCCTTTTTGATGGTAATGTTGCTACTACGGGACGTAGTCTAAATATCCTTATTGATAGATGTCAAAAAGTGACAAGTAACACTTTGCAAAAAGAAGGTTATACGAAAAAAAAATGTAAAAATCAATTTTAAGTAATAAGTTTACCAATAACATTTATTTTTTATGTCCAAATAATTTCAAAAAATTGAAAAAACCAAAACAAAAAAAAAATTTTTGGCGAAATTGACCTAAACTCATAGGTATTACATTTTTTCCTTCTTTTGACCTCACAAATGCGTGGTTAAAATTATTCGGTTTCCTCATGTTACACCGTGTATAGCGGCCACCATCCTATCACATCGATTTTGCCATTCTTATGCCACTATGTCGGTTGTTAATAAAGACAATAAAAAAACCGAAAACGGTCGTGTGCTTAAGGATAATTCAAGAGTATTGCTTTTTGATATCAATTTCGAGAATTGCTTCATTAAAATACTTACACATCAGAGAAAAATGCTGATGGTTCTGCAGTTATGGTCCTAGAACCTCTATACACGGTGTAACATGAGGAAACCGAATAATTTTAACAGCGTATTCCTGATCATACTCGTATTTAGAGACAAAAATGTCATAAACTTTTTTGAAATTCGCCTGGTTTCAGAGATAATATTGATTTAAAAATAAACAAGTTTTTGTTGTTACATAGTGTAAAAGGCCTTTTTGATGGTAATGTTGCTACTACGGGACGTAGTCTAAATATCCTTATTGATAGATGTCAAAAAGTGACAAGTAACACTTTGCAAAAAGAAGGTTATACGAAAAAAAAATGTAAAAATCAATTTTAAGTAATAAGTTTACCAATAACATTTATTTTTTATGTCCAAATAATTTCAAAAAATTGAAAAAACCAAAACAAAAAAAAAATTTTTGGCGAAATTGACCTAAACTCATAGGTATTACATTTTTTCCTTCTTTTGACCTCACAAATGCGTGGTTAAAATTATTCGGTTTCCTCATGTTACACCGTGTATAGCGGCCACCATCCTATTACTAGTACTCCTCCCTCCTGGCTTCGTTCTCCTCAGTGCCGAGTATTACTAGTACTAAATATCTCTAATGAAATTTAAAACATTGCTTAATGAAATTCCTTTTGTTTTAAAACAATAATTTCATTTCTAATATGATTGATTAAAATTCGACATGCTATTTTTTGTACGGTAGGAGGTATAAAGGAGAATAATAACCGACAGAGTGGTACCATTTTAGTATGGAACGATATTATATTCATGCTGGTCCTTTCTTAATTAAAATTTGAAGAGTCCATGGAAATTTTAACTGTATTTCTCATTTGTATAAGTTACTTATCCCAAATTGACTTTTTTCATATTTAAAAATAATACAACGCACGCGAAAGACGTCCGTTAACTTTAAAACACATTTACCATGGACCCTTCAATTGTAAACATACATAATAAAGGGGCCCACTGATTAACAGTCCGCCGGACGGTATCGGCCTGTCAGTTGTTCGGAACTGTCAAAATTTTGTTCTGACAGGCCGATACCGTCCGGCGGACTGTTAATCAGTGGGCCCCTTAAAACACTGCTGATATGTAGAATTGTGTAGCTTGGATTGTTAAATTGGTGGATCAACTAGTTCTTGTCATTTTTCTGTCAGTCGGGATCTAAAAATTAACACTTATTTAATTAAATAAATACGTTACGCATTCTACTCACACGCTTAAAGACCTATGGAAGCTCATGGCTAACACAAAAAATAATGTGTGAATTAAAATTCTCTAATACCATGTTATTTTTAATTGATCCAAGAGATGTCACCGTGATAACGTGGCAAGTAAAAGTTGATCCAGCCAAATAGACGTAGCCTTAACAAATGCGCAGGTAGTGGGCACTCGGTACCGCTGTGATATTATGGGTATACCACATTGGTGGCAGTTTTGTTTGCTGGCGCTTCGGGCAATCAATTTCTAACTATTTCTTATCATAGTATTTTGTTCAGCTGTTTAGCTCGTGAGGCACACTTAGCGCTAAAATCGCAAGACAAAATGCAGGGTGCGGAAAATTAATATGTAAATCGGCACCAGATTTGCGCGTAGTCCTAGAGTCAAAAATATTTGTAGGTAAGCCGGAGCTAATATGGCTTTCATTTTCACGTGGGAAAATTTACTGTCTAAAAGTTTGACTCGCCGGTGGGAGTTGAATTCCTTCTATTCCTTAGATGCTGTACCACTGTCCTTGAAGTTTTATTTTAAAAATTTTGTATTAATAAAATTCAACTCCCTGAATCTATGACTCCCTTTACCTCTTTTTAGTGTTCCGTACAAAACTTTGTTCACAGAACACTTATGTGATCGCTTCGGGCTTGTTTTCGTTTGTTAACAAAAAATAATATGAGTTTTGTAGAAATATTTGATGGAATCGAAGCGCCATTGTTATTGTTGCTCCCATTATTGTATTTTTGTACACAGTTAATGTTGTACATATTTCAGAATATTCAGATTGTTCAGCTATTTTCGCGATCGTTTTAAAGCATTTATTAGCACCTCAGCTTAGCTGAAGCGGCGTGGTTTGTACACTATGTAATATAATTATAATATAATATTTTCATACAAAGACTGAAGTTTTTTTTCAAGTGCGACAATTCCTTATATGGGGTCTTTATTCACTAACGATACAATTTTGCGGATTTCAAATTACAATAAAGAATCTAGCAACGGCAACTATAACGGCAAGATGCTAGAGTCAGATCAAGAAAAGTCTGCAGCGGATTTGATAGACCACGCAGTGCACGTGTTATTTTAAACGTCAAACTTCTATATTTCTTTTATCTGACGTATAAATAACATTTGTTTACACTGCGTGGGCTATCAAATCCGCTGCAGACTTTTCTTGGACCGACTCTAGTGTCCACCGACTTTCGAAACCGATCGCACTCACTGTAGCCGTAATTAAAGTACATTTGACCCTTATTCACGATGTCGACCTCTGCTCGTTGATCCATACAAAAAATGAAACCATAACTATTCGATCGTATCAATATCATATTTGTACATTCAGAAAGAACCTGTTATGTCAAGCGTAACGTAGATACGATCCACTCGAAGAAACTATCCAACGGCATCAAGATTACGAACTCTAATCATTTGTACCTTTGTTGTAGGTAATAGCGGAGTCAGTTATGAAGTTGACCCAAAAAATTTTTATTAAGCTATGAGCTTCATCACATATGATCTTCGAGCAACACGGAAGGGAGGCGGCATTCGCACTATTTCCCCTCTGCCGAGGTACAAGATTAGCGCGTCAATCTAATCTAGCGCGGGTAATAAAACTAGTTGCACTTGGATTTTTCACTAGACTGAGTCCAGACGCGCGCATGAACACTGCTGCACAAAAATGCCTGTTTGCTCGGTTTTTTGTTATAAAAAGAGTTCGGGGACGTCAAATTTACAAAAAGAAAGTGTTACATTTCACATGTAATATTTTTTTTTACATATCATACGTTTAATTACATTTAAATACAATTATTATATTTTAGTCTCAAGTAATTGTTGGATTTATCGATTTTGCTCGCTCAGTACAAATTGCGGATCGGTCGAGCGACAAATCCGACTTCTCATCTCTCAGAATACAATGACATACTTCAACGGAAATGTGTTAGTGTGCGTGTTGTGACACTAGTCACTCGTCCGTACACAAAAAGAGATCGAGGTTTGCAAGATTTGTCTTTGACGTGTGTCATTTTGTATGTATTTGTGTCGTCATTACAGAGGGCCTACCGCGAACCACGTTCGACGTGTTGCCTCCCTGTCACACTTACGTATGAATTTACAAGTGCCAAGTGGCAACACGTCGAACGTGGTTCGCGGTAGGGCCTCTGATTGGATTTTGTATGTAAGTGTGTGAGAAGTGCCACTGTGTGCACCTTCCCCCCGCGAAAAATGGCAGAAAGATTTGTACGGTGAGATATCGCTTGGGCCCCTCCCTTCCGACGTGTCGGAAGCCGGTGTTGCTCGAAGCATATGATCTTTGAGTAATTTTAAGCATTTCAAGCCTGGGAGGCAATAAGGGGAGGGGGGGTACAAAGATGGCCGCCACCCGTCATCATTCAAAAAAATCTGTTCTGGTCCTGGTGGCTACTAGGGCAAGTTTGGTATCATTTTCGTATAAACCGGAGACGTAGAATTCATTGCTGATATTTGTTTTTTTCAGCTTCGTAGTAATTTTACAAGAAAAACGTAAAAAGATGAAAATTTAGGATGGAGGTTTTTGCTTTGAGAGCTAATAACTTTTGTATAGTGGCCAAAAATATCATATAAAAAATACTATAATAAATATTCTGTTATAGGTATCATAACAGCTATGTATATTTGTCATACTAATATAGGTTGCAAGTATGACTTGGTGACAAACCAACGAAGCCCCGCCTCGCGGGGCTTCTATGGTTTGTCACCAAGTCATACTTGCAACCTATATTAGTATGACAAATATACATAGCTGTTATGATTTCTAAATGTAAGCTCTCAGCATAATAGTTATTTGTTTTACAAGGGGGCAAAGTTGTTGTTTAACCGCTCGTGCTAATATTGATACCCGATCAAGCGAAAGATTTCAAAATTGAACCACGAGCGTAGTGAGTGGTTCGAAAAATGGAATCTTGAGCGTTGTAAGAATTCAAAGAACGAGGGTTAAACAAAATTTGCCGCCGAGTGAAACACAGAATTTTCACCACACCAACCTGAAGCAAATATTAAATGTAAAATATCAAACAAAATCAAACCAAATCAAATCCAAATGAATGTTATGTGCAGGTTGAAGTTACTTATTAAAAACAACAAGTAAGTACCTATAAAATTACTTAAAGTGAGTTATAGCATGAAAATTATCGTGAAAATAAATATTTTGCCTCTTCCTAAGTAGTACAATTTCTCTCATAAATAGTGTTTTAATATTATCAGCAAAAATAAGAGCGCTATTTTATTAGAATAATTTCATTTATAATAGTTATTTCTCGGACCCAATTTTGGACCCGGGTATATCCTTAAACTACGTTCAAAAGAGAGGTATGGGCACTGTGAATGTCATCTCGCTTTGTGTGGTAAGGCACAGCACAGCGGTGTCATTCCAGTCTATCCGAGCAGAGCCCAACTGGGGAAGTACGTACTTACCTCCACCTTACAGAAAACACCGGTCAAATAACACTAGGCCCCACTCAAATCGTTGCAAGTGCATTAAAATTAAAGTGCATAAAATTATTATGAATTATTATGATGAATTATGTCTGGATGAAAGTATTTTATTCGTCATCATAAAATCTAGCAAAGTAAGCATACCTACGTAGATACTCGTACCCGATCATTTTGTAAGATAAACGACGGTCCGCAAGATAAACGAAAGTCCAACTACCCGCGCTGCGGTCATTTAATAATTTTTTCACCATCTTTTTGCAGTAGGATATTACTCAACCTGTATATGTTTAGAAGCTGCATGAATTGCGCTTTATTATAGTATTTTTTGTATGATACTTTTGACCACTATACAAAAGTTATTATTAGCTCTCAAAGCAAAAACCTCCATCCCAAATTTTAATCTTTTTACGTTTTTCTTGCAAAATTACTATGAAACTGAAAAAAAACAAATATCAGCAATGAATTCCACGTCTTCGGTTTATACGAAAATGATACCAAACTTGCCCTAGTAGCCACCAAGACCAGAACAGATTTTTTTGAATGATGACGGGTGGCGACCATCTTTGTACCCCGCCCTCCTCGACTAGACGCACGCTTCTTATCGCCTCCGAGGCTAGAAATGCTTAGAATTACTCAGAGATCATATGTGATGAAGCTCATAGCTTAATAAAAAAATTTTGGGTCATATATGGCAGCGATCCGTAACTGACTCCAGTATAACTATATGTTAGATAATTATATTATATAAGTAAGCAATTGTAATGGTAGTTGTACAGTCGCCCTCAGATATATCGGAGCGGTAAAGGTGTTCACAATATCTGAACACACACTCTAACGCCCTGACAATAGAGGCGTGTTCAGATATTTGTGAGCACCTTGGCCGCTCCGATACATCTGATGGCGACTGTAATAGCGACGAAAAGATATTGAATAACTTCGAATACTTCGATGCATCGCTAATAATGTAGCTCTCCAAACGCAACGGTGCATTTCTCTGTGGAGTTCACAGCACATTATTTGCTTCGTAAAGCTATTGTAGGTGGTACCTTACATTAAAGTACAGGAAAATAAGAATAGATGTTCGAAATATTTTATTTCTTAAAAATATACATCATGAAATACCAAATAAATAATTCAGTAAGGTAATTTCAACAAATTATATACAAAATATTTTGTAATCTCATTCAATGACTAGGTAGTATACATTTTAGCTTAGCCAGCCAAACGATTCTTATAATAATCCGATTGCTATGTTAATTGGCGAAGCACGGTTTCAATTCAATAATTTTAATAGGTACTACTTTGTAATAAAAAAAAAACAAGAATTATGTACATTTGGTATTAATAAGCATTTTAAAAGATTTGTTTTACTTTCGTATTTTCAAATAAGCCGCACATTACATCGAAATCATCGTTTAAATATTAATACGTAGGTCAATGTGGTTAATAAATTTAAACTTATATGCTAATTAATGATACATGATTACAATTTAATTCAGATTACAATGTAATCCAATTGCGTACATGCGTCAAGACTTTATACGTAAAGTCAATACAAGTACTTACGCTACTTCTTGTCGTGATCTTCTTTGAGAATCAATGATTTGTTAGGTATATGGGTCTCTGTTAGTTTGTTACCTAGCCTCTCAGCCCCTATGAAGTTTAAGACACGTTTTGGCTTAGGTAACAATTTCAGGTAAGAAGGTACTAAGTGGTAAGTACCTACCGTTTTTTAGTACACAAACTTCAGTGGTATTACTAAGTTGTCATGATCGTAATGATATTGTGAAATAAGGCGCACTTTCGCTTGTCACGGATGAAATACAGATTACATTACTATTATCGTAGTCTTCTGCCTTATGAGATATGTTAGTAACTATGATTCTAATAAGAAGATCGGCCCGAATGGTCCTCGTAGTGCTGCGTGCCCGGGGGCACGCGGTAACCGGGGTAGCTCTGGTTAAGGGCGTGCTGCGCAAAGAAGCTAGTGTAGTCTCTTTTGACCTGTAACAGAGTCGAAAATAGCTTGAGGCTTTAAGATATTTTGCGGAATTTTATTAGGAGTAGGAATATCGTATCGGAGCAAACAAGGCGTAAGTATAATATCTGAATATATGACTATATTGCTAAAAATGTAAAGCTCGTGTTCGGATGTTTTTTAAGCAGCCGTTATAGATATATTTGTTGGTGAATTTACTGCTTAATTTATTGGCTTTTTATGTGAATAAATGGTCTTAAAAATAACTACGGTAGTCAAGGTCTTTGTCCTTTCAATTTGATTAAAATCTACTTGTAATTGATTTCATTGTCTAACTAAATTAAAAAGGAATATTAAATATAAGATGTCAATTTTTGACTCACAATTTATTAACTTGTAGACTAGTTACAATCTTAATACTATACAAAATGTAAGTAGGTATTTCTAATTAAATACGACCTAAGACTACCTTAGGCATAATTATTAGCTAAATCAAGAGTCATGCACCGATCCAAAAGTCCTACGACGCAAAGCTAAAAGTATAGAAATGACGGTCACAGTATGTCTGATTATATCCGTTACGTGATGTCGAGTGATAGAAACCGGGCATAAACCAAAAAAGTTTAAAGATCGAATCTCTTCGCTCTCTATCGCTTTTTCCCTAAGAGATAGAGATGAAAAACTGAGTTCGATCTTGGAACTATGGTATTTCCCTTGCAACTAACTAAGTGTGTCCGCGCACTACGAATACGAACTAACTAACAATAAGTCATAAGTGCCGAAATTAGTTAATAGAAAATGACGGTGTCAATCTGAAACGACGAAATGGATAGGCGAGGAAGAAACTACCTTGCTGAACACTGGACACTCCAACGAGTGCATTCACTATGGTAGGAACTATTATATAGGTATCAACATTTATTCTATAAATAATAGTTACGTACAGGGCCTTACGTTGCATGTTATAGGTAAGACTTCGAAAACAGAGTTTTTCGCAGTAGAAAATATCTACGAGTACAGTTCGATGTTTTAATATCTCAATAATTTGAGAGAATTATTCGAATATTGACTTTAACGAACCTACAAACAGCAACACTCCTAACTGTAGGTACCTACATCGATGGACCATATTAATAAAAAAAGGCATAAGATCCACCGATGTAACCAATGTTAACAGTTTGGGCAATTGTACCTACCTATATATGTTGTCGTTACAATATTTTTTTATCAAAAACATCAATATGAACAAATAATCTACAGGCAAGGCAGTTTGTTTCAGGCCTATATTAACCGCAATACCAATTGGCGACTGTTGTCACATTGCTATAACTTCCATGCTTGTTCAGGCCCAGCGCTATTGAAAGGAATGCATTATACATCAGTCGCCATTTGGTACTGCGTCTACTATAGTCTGTGCGGAACGAGAAGAGTCGTGAAATGTATGGGATCCAATACATTCTACGACTCTTCTCTTTCCGCACAGCCTATAGTTATAGAGCACATCATCTAAGGCTGACACCGTCTGTTATCGAGAGACAGACACACGGCAAGCGCCGACACTTACGAAAGGTATAAAGCTTGTATAGCTCCTACACCTCGTTCTTGGCGATAAGCTCGGCAAGTGAATATTGCCGGAGCTAAAATGAAAACAATGCGTTCAATCTGTACAGCTGTGTTAGTAACTTTAAAAGGAAAATGTACAGTATTTTAGTTTGTACAGCATAATTATTTGATTTGTTTTGTTTGTAAGAAAGGAGTGAGTGCTGAGGACACGAAAGACAGAGGAGAATGGAAGAGAAAAACATGTTGTACCGACCCCCCATAACGTGGGATAAGGCCAGGGGAAAGAAGAAGAAGAAGACAGCATCAAAAACTGGAACTTTTTTTAACCCTTTTCCAGGCCGCACCAATCGCCAAGGATTTCCCAAAAAATCCAAATATATTCGTATCAATCCAGCTTTGACGATTCATTTGATGATAAGTCACTCTTGTAAGTCAGTCAAGTTGAAATTCTAATGGCGCGTAAGTGAAAAAGGGTTAAATAATGCGTACCATTTTATATTGCCCCTAGGTACATGTTAAATTGTTTGTTCTATTTCAGCATTTATTTAGAGTTTTGAAATTAGTATGTTAAGGTCATTGGTATTATGTATTGTAGGAAATATCATATATACAGCATGCAACACGTTAATCCACCGTGACCGGTACATGTACAGTAGATAAGTATATAATCAAAAAGTTCACTTCGTTATAAGTATCGCTCTAGATACAAACATTGTTAAAGATGCCCATACAACCATTTCCAGTCGCCGTTACGACGCGGTGTAGACACATCTTGTGTCGACACCGTCTGTTTCGGTCACAATTCCAGTCGCAGAGTCGTCGCCGTGTCGACACAGTTACCAGAAATGGGGAAGGGTCGACACATGACACAAAGTGACATAAAGTGTGGTCGCCGTGTGCACACATTCAAAATCATTCGTTCATTCGTTCATTTTGTTCCTGTCAAATGGAAACTGTCAGATGGAAAAATAGTTAAATAAAAATAAGTGACATTAATACGCCATCTCTAAAACGGATTACAAGACGTAATTATATATTGTTTGCATTTATATTACAATAGGACTTAAATTATTATGGGGAATTAAACTGCTCGAGTGATTTGATAAACTAAGTGTAATATAATCAACGCGCCACCACATTGTTTTAGTTTAGCCGGAAATGAAATTGTTTACTTCTCAGTGCTTGTGTTCATAAATATATTATTTGATGCATTTTTAGTACTTCGATGCGTATACTATACTTAAATAACAGAAATAACGCTTTACATACTACGAAACTTGTTAATTATGATGTATAAATATGGTTTAAGGCTGAGAAATATTGCAGTCACAAAGTAGTCGCAAATGTTTCGACTTTGTGTCGACTCTGTGTAGACACATGACACGCGCTGTCAAAAGTAATAACAAAGTTACTGGATTTGCAAAATGGCTCCTTGTGTTCATTTGTTTTCAGATATTCTCAAAGTGTAAAAATGACGTGGTCAGAGATGGGACTTAATAGATTAACTGTTTATTTGACTAATTAATGGAATAAAAAAAGTTAATCCTCAAATTTTAATCACGATTAGTTTAGTCGACCTAACATAGATTGAAATTGAATTAATCTGAACATTAATCGAATAAATTATCGATTAAATCTCGGTTGGAAGTTGACAGGGGGCCATTTTTGTACGTAAAAATAATAGAAATGTCTTGCATGCCAAACACTTTGTCATAAAAGTCGAGATGGGTGTCGTTTTATAGGTTTTGGGGGGCGCAGATTTCGAAAACGATAACCATTTTCGATTCCAAAATGGCGGCCATGCACTATGTCATAAAAGTCGTCATGGATGTCGTTTTATGGGTTTTAGGGGGCCCCGATTTAGAAAATGATGACCATTTTGAAATCCAAAATGGCGGCCATGCACTATGTCATAAAAGTCGTCAGAGGTGTCGTTTTATAGGTTTTAGGAGGCGCAGATTTCAAAAATGATGACCATTTTGGATTCCAAGATGGCGGCCATGCACTATGTCATAAAAGTCGTCATGGGTGTCGTTTTATAGGTTTTAGGGGGCCCCGATTTAGAAAATGATGACCATTTTGAAATCCAAAATGGCGGCCATGCACTATGTAATAAAAGTCTCCATGGGTGTCGTTTTATAGGTTTTGGGGGGCGCAGATTTAGAAAATGATGACCATTTTGGATTCCAAAATGGTGGCCATGCACTATGCCATAAAAGTCGTCATGGATGTCGTTTTATGGGTTTTAGGGGGCCCCGATTTAGAAAATGATGACCATTTTGAAATCCAAAATGGCGGCCATGCACTATGTCATAAAAGTCGTCAGAGGTGTCGTTTTATAGGTTTTAGGGGGCCCCGATTTAGAAAATGATGACCATTTTGAAATCCAAAATGGCGGCCATGCACTATGTAATAAAAGTCGTCATGGGTGTCGTTTTATAGGTTTTGGGGGGCGCAGATTTAGAAAATGATGACCATTTTGGATTCCAAAATGGTGGCCATGCACTATGTCATAAAAGTCGTCATGGATGTCGTTTTATGGGTTTTAGGGGGCCCCGATTTAGAAAATGATGACCATTTTGAAATCCAAAATGGCGGCCATGCACTATGTCATAAAAGTCGTCAGAGGTGTCGTTTTATAGGTTTTAGGAGGTGCAGATTTCAAAAATGATGACCATTTTGGATTCCAAGATGGCGGCCATGCACTATGTCATAAAAGTCGTCATGGGTGTCGTTTTATAGGTTTTAGGGGGCCCCGATTTAGAAAATGATGACCATTTTGAAATCCAAAATGGCGGCCATGCACTATGTAATAAAAGTCGTCATGAGTGTCGTTTTATAGGTTTTGGGGGGCGCAGATTTAGAAAATGATGACCATTTTGGATTCCAAAATGGTGGCCATGCACTATGTCATAAAAGTCGTCATGGGTGTCGTTTTATAGGTTTTAAGGGGCGCAGATTTCGAAAACGATGACCAATTTGGATTCCAAGATGGCGGCCATGCACTATGTCATAAAAGTCGTCATGGATGTCGTTTTATAGGTTTTAGGGGGCCCCGATTTAGAAAATGATGACCATTTTGAAATCCAAAATGGCGGCCATGCAGTATGTCATTAAAGTCGTCATGGCTGTCGTTTTATAGGTTTTAGGGAGCGCAGATTTCGAAAATAATAACTATTTTGGAATCCAAGATGGCGGCCATGCAGTATGTTAAAAGTCGACATGGATGTCGTTTTGTTGGTCATGGTCATCATTTTCGAAATCTGCTCTTCCTAACACCTATAAATCAACATCTATGACGGCTTATATGACAAAGTGCACGACAGACATCTTGGAATCCAAAATGGTCATCATTTTCGAATTCTGCACTCCCTAAAACCTATAAAACGATATCCATGACGACTTTTATGACAAAGTGCACGGCACACATCTTGGATTCCAAACTGGTCATCATTTTCGAAATCGGCACTTCCTAAAACCTATAAAACGATATTCATGACGACTTTTATGACAAAATACGTAGCGGCCATCTTGGATTATAAAATGATCATCGTTTTCGAATTCTGCACTCCCTAAAACCTATAAATCGACATCCGTGACGACGCAAGTTATCTTTATTTTCAGATCTAACAAATTGCTACAGAATACAAAGGACAAAAAAAGAAGCGAGGAGGTAATGAAACAAGCAAAAATACAGATGATTCCTCGACGCAATAGGATGCTTCTTAAATTGTGTCCAGATTTTTTTGTCATAAAAGTTTTTATTTTTCACGTATTACTCTCACAAGTTCCGTGACATTTCGACCTTGTAATTTTTTAAATAAATGTTTTTGTTTATCTGTGAGGATCTCACTAGAATAATATAATCAAGGTATGTTTATATTTGATGATTAAAATAGTAACGCAAAAAAAAAAAAATATTTGTGTCTTGTATTCCTGCCGAAGACTTTTATTTTTCCTTTTCCTTCTACACAAGTTTGGTCAAGTAATAAGAATTTAGGGCTCTCAATTTTATTTTGACTTCTACAACAGTAAAGCTACGAGGCCATGTTTGGTATCGTTTTCGTATAAATTCGCAGTACCAAATTTAGTTATGGTATCACATTGACACCATTCCAAAGTAAAAACATATAAACTTACTTTCTTTTAAACTCCTCTTCACGCTTAAACTGCTGAACAGTTTTAATTTAAATTTGGTACACATATATTTTGAGTCCCGAGACAGGACATAATAAGTTATCTCAAAAATCATCCTTCAAAGGTGTGAAATGAGGTGTAGGGAGGAATTTAGAATTGACTTCTTGAAGTTAATACTGTTTAAGTTTAGGTTTGAAGTCATGTTTTTTTTATCATTTTTAACTAAATCAAAGATGTAGACCATCCCAAATTTAATATAAATCGGTTCAGCGGTTATTGATTTCCCGTACAAATTTCCACGCCACTTTTCACACCTTCAAAATATGATTTTGGTTATAAGATCTATCCTATGTCCTGTTCCGGGACGCAAACTATTTCTATACCAAATTTCAACGAAATCGGTTCGGCGGTTAAGCGTCAAGAGGAGTTTAAAAAAAACCGACCAAGTGCGAGTAGGACTCGCGTATTAAGGGTTCCGTACATTAAGTCCGACTCGCGCTTGACTGCACATTTCTAATAGGTTTTCCTGTCATCTATAGGTAAAGAACTATTTTGTGTATTCAGACAGACAGACATACAGACGCACGAGTGATCCTATAAAGATTCCGTTTTTTGCTTTTGAGGTACGGAACCCTAAAAAGATTTTTTTAATTTTGTGGAATGGTTTCAATGTGATACCTTAAATGGATTCAGCAACCCAGATTTATACGAAAACGATACCATACACGGCCTAGCACCTTCACTGATGTAGATATATCAAGATAAAATTGAGAGCCCTAAATAAACTTTCAAGAGCGGATATCTCAAAAACTATTCAACATATTGAAAAAGTTGACTGAATAAACTTGTAACAAATTAAATTAACTTTCATTTTGTATAAGTGGCCATGTCGCTAAGATGCATAGTTTCCGAGATATAATCGAAAAACCGGAAAATGGGACATTCAAAGCCCCCTCTCTTCCCCCCGCTCAAGGGCTACGGCCGGGGACTTTTGATATGTTCACCTCCTAACTTGTCCAAACCAAGTTACAGAGTCAAAAATTGTGTTCCGAGCATTTCCCTCTACAACTTTTTTGAGCATTCGTTGGCTGACCTAAGTAGCTTATTGCATTTCTTTAAAAACTTTTCTGTAAAAGGTTGACGGGTGTTGGGTGTTTATATGGTTTTGGTCGATTATTATCATTTGCATCGCCCATGATGACTTACTAGAATTACTTACGAGCACACGAGACACTAATAGTAGTTTGACAAACCTTGGTTTTCAAGAGGTATTTTATATTGACATTTGCTGTCACAAATTTGCTGTCAGATTTAGTCGCAAACCGCACGCAAAGTGCACACAAATGTGTCGACACCTTGTTACGGAAAAGTGTACACACGGCGACGACACTTTGTTTCGAAACAATTCTAGACACATTGTGTGGACTCTGTTACGACACATCTGACATTTAGTTACCACTTTGATGATTCTGCGACTGGAATGGTTATATGGGTGCCTTAATTTAAAGGTAAAACATTTTCTCGTGTCATTTTTTCCATCGTAGGTAGCTACTAGTAAAGTTCCTTTAACATTGTAAATGAATAAATAGGTACAGCAAGTTGTCCTGCCTCAAAACCAATTAGATTTATTTTTAGGAGCCGTTAAACTTGGATCTAGATTATTATAAATAAAACTGACTTAACAAAATTTCAAGTTACCGCAAATAACGAAATTAAACTTTTTTTAGTAATGAAAATAACTACAACTTTTTAGTAAAAATATAACGTCCATAACTTTTAAATCAACAATGCCCTTTAAGTATCTTACTAATCTTAACTTGACCTTTAGGTAACTATTAATTGTGTTCTAATCAAATTGAAATGAAATGTCCAATATTAGATTGCTACCGTCCTGCAATCCTTACTTCACCAATCGTTATTCAGTTAATTAGTAATGATATAAAATATTGTATGCTTTAATTATTTAATATAGGTAAGTAAAACAAGTTTTAAATAATCCGTACATTTTGCCTTCATAACAAATTTACAGTCAACGCAGTGGACACGTGACACGTTATAGAAAATAATCAGTACGAAATATCAACCACGTCCAATTAGCAAGGCTAGCCGTGTAATAATTATTGCCACAGATTAATTAACCGGCAAAACATGGCGCATGTTATACAGGATGTAATCGTTAAGTGTGGCCAGGCGATAATTCCGTAAATATAACAGATATCAGAAAACTTCAAATTGATATCGAAAGTGCGTTGCCCAATGAGTAAAATTACATTTATAACATTTTTAAATAAAAGCAGAAATATCCTAAACATTAACTTCAAACCCTCCCATACATTTAGTACGACGACTCACCCCTCAAAGAACGTCGGTTTCGTAAGAGATAAAACTGCTTGAGATTCGTTATTTGTAGTCATAGTAATTATTTCATAAACGATATTTTATTACAGTTTATGATCACAAATAATGAATTTCAAGCAGTTTTATCTCTAACGAAACCGACGTTCTTTGAGGGGTGAGTCGTAGTCACGTACTAAATGTATGGGAGGGTTTGAAGTTAATGTTTGGGATATTTCTGCTTTTATTTAAAAAAAGTTATAAATGTAATTTTACTCATTGGGTAACGCACTTTCGATATCAATTGGAAGTTTTCTGATATCTGTTATATTTACGCAATTATCACCTGGCCACACTTAACGATTACACCCTGTATATACCTACTTAGTTATGTGTGTGTCCCGCCAATAGGCAATATGGACATATGAGTATTGAGATTCAGGGTTCGCGTAATAGGTACTTACGTCTAGACGAAACCATTAAATGTCACAAAGTTAGAACAAGGACTTGGTTATAAATGTGGTTATGCTGTAATTAATATTTTTGTAGGTAGTTAGGAATACTGACATGTGACCGGCAACAACAAGAACATGTAAGATGAATAGTTGCGATTCTCAAATTGGCATACAGGAAATCAGCAATTTAACGATAAAATTGTGCCCCTCCACACCTAGATTCGGACCAAGCTAAATCTGCATGACAAAAGTTTAGCAGTCATCATTAATATCAGATTTCTATAAAAAATCATGTTTATAATGACACTACCTTACTTTAATAAGTCAGTGTAGAAGTTAGCTTAGACGGACTCAATACGGCTCATATGTTGCAATTTTCTTGTTAAAGTTAGAAAGTGGCACTGGAAACTAAGTTCAAACACGGTCCAGCGCAACGTCAGCTATCCTATAGTTAGACTAGTTAGTGCTGGTATGTTTTAAGTGAGTGTACCTTGCGAGGTCTGCAGGCGGGACCCTTGGCGAGTTGGAGCCGCGCCTCATTCTCGGCAGCGACTGCCTCGCGCACCGACTGGGGCGGCCACTTCTGATCGCCTCTCATGTTGACACCTCCTACATATTCAAAAAGAGTTAGCACAATTACTAATGAAGAATACTGTTTCAATGTATAGCCAGAGCGGTAGATACGCTGTACACCTTTTAACTACCGACGTTTGATATACACGACGCGAGTAAAATACAAAGTGAAATTATTGTAGGTCTCTGAGTGACACCTTCGTCAATTAGGTAATCTAAAACTCATCAAAACTGGTATAGTGTTTCGATAGCTCACTTAGTTGGTATAAAGTATATAAATTTTAGAATTGCCAAACTAATTTTGCATACCTATGTATGACATACTGATTGACGTTCAAATATTAAATTAAAATGTGCCATGGCACCTGCAATTGACTTCAAATCAAACTTTACCACAAGCTTTGAAATTCAATAATATGCGGACTGTATACCTAATTGAACCGTGCTTATAAGTAAGAACAATACACAATTACACACGCGTTGTTGGTCTTACTAATCTAAATCTGAACTCATTCAAGTGATTAAATAATAAATAAATATTTTAGGACATTCTTACACAGATTGACTAAGTCCCACAGTAAGCTCAAGAAGGCTTGTGTTGTGGGTACTCAGACAACGATATATATAATATACAAATACATACTTAAATACATAGAAAACACCCATGACTCAGGAACAAATATCTGTATCATCATACAAATAAATGCCCTTACTGGGATTCGAACCCAGGACCATCGGCTTCGCAGGCAGGGTCACTACCCACTAGGCCAGACCGGTCGTCGAGCTGATTATTTGTTAATTTTACTGATTGCAATAATAGGTACAAACAAAAACGGAAACATCAACTGATATTAATTATAACGCAATTAGTCATATCTCCAGGCGTCGGTACACTCAGCCGAACAATAATAATTTAATTTTAGCATTGCATATTTGAACCATTCACGAGATACAACACCGAATATTGGATTATGCTGCGGTTGTTCGTTACTCACTACAGAGTGGCCACAAAATGATATTCAGGGTTACTTATCACGATGAAATAGCACAAATTTGGGGCTATAAGCAGTGACAAGGGATAATGTATTTATGTATGTATTTCTAGCGTGGGTTAGTCTTGAAACTTATCGTGACAATTAGCCGTAAAAGTCTTCAAGTCAGTATACATTACATACTTATAAAGCTCTGACAATATGAGTAGCTCGCAGACTTCCAACGGCTCTTAAATTAGACATTACGTAATACTAAATACCTATTTAATGTAAATATCAAATACAGGTATTACTCGTCTTTAATTAGGTAATTTTGAAGTTTACATGTATTTCGTTATGTTTTCCCGTATTGGTTGCACCTGCATGTCATCTAAAGCTTGATGGTCGTTTGGCATTATACTGCTGAATCGTTATTGTTTGTACATATACCTACGTAGGATGTGTAGTCCTTACATCTAAAGCGCGCCTAATTGTATTGTCTTTTAAAAAACAATCTATATTGAATATAAATAATAATTATAATCGACTCTACTTTTCACTCTATCTGCGCAAACGGTTTTTAGTTTTCTAGTAGCTGTATTATATAACTAGATATAATGAAAATTCCTTATCAGAAATCGACTAAATACCAATACTGCATATCGGATACCGAAGTGTATCAAACTTGTCGACATGTGTAACGCATAAGGTAGTTTCCCTATCATTCGTACTTTTCAAAGGGCTGTTGACAACTTCACCATTACAAGGAAAACTTTCCTCGTGTGAATGCATTCAATGGATCTGTGCATGGTTTCATATACATATGTTGTAGGTACAACCTAGATGGGAACCCGAGATAGTTGTAGCTATGGAATATTAGAACTAATTCCTAAATATATGTAGGTAATAATGTCTTCGATTATGACGATAGTTACTCATGAAATAAAACTATTTTTAACGGATTACTTTTGTATGTCGCGTCAACTTAAAATTCACCCCGAAGTTTCGAAGCCTTTACAGCGTCCGTGTAAGAGACTGAGAAAAAATATATTCGCCTTTGTCAATATGCTCACGCTTCCTCCATGGCATGCCAGGAGCAAAAGGCAGGGAGCATAATATTATCAGGAAAACGCCAATCACTCAATATAGTCAACCGGCAACCTTCAAATCAAGAGTGAACAGGCACCTTCTGGGCGAGCTCGCTCCATCGTAGGCCACGTCTACGCCTCGGCTAGTCTGTGGTCATGAGTAAGACCATTCATAAAAAAAAAAAATGTTTAATAAGCCTCTGGTTCTCTCTGTTTGGCAGCAAGCTTATTAAGTAATAGTAACTCGAC
Organism: Cydia fagiglandana; assembly: GCF_963556715.1. Lineage (NCBI taxonomy): Eukaryota > Metazoa > Arthropoda > Insecta > Lepidoptera > Tortricidae > Cydia > Cydia fagiglandana. The sequence continues at coordinate 17,608,846 of NC_085936.1, read as the reverse complement.
TTTCAGCTTTACTATGTAACAAAATAACAACGGAATCCTAATTTAATAATCAACGAATGAATTGTTAAACAAAGGGCATTCCCTTTAATACTAAGAAGCTTTAACACCTTAGATTAAGGTTTCCACTTTACTTAATTCCTTGCGATAAATTTGGAAATAATAAAATTGTCGACTGAATTTGTAGATAGGTACGGTGTATCTCGTTGGAATTTATAATAACTTGCTAAAATCACTTCCGAATGTTCTGAGAGTAGGTAATATGAATTAATTATATTTCAGGAATTCGTAATATAAAATGTCCGTGTAATGCCACGACGTTGGCAAACAAGCGTAATGCTTTTTGTTGTTCTAATTGAAAACGGTCTCCGTGACCGTTTGTACGTTTGCAACTATATTAATTATTTTTACCTCCGAAATATCTGAAAACGACACCCACGATAGCTACTACTCATTCGATAATTTTTCTTAGACGTTTTATGTGCAAGGCACTAGGTGGCTGGGAGAAAAATGTCCAACGCAGCCGAGTCCGGCATGCTGCCGGATACCGGGCCGGCAGTAGGTATCCATTGAGGATTACCTCCACCTCTGACAAAAAAAAATAGCAGCAACACTGGAACACTTCTTCTCCATTCAAAACAGAACGGAAATAAGGCCTCAGCACTTTCTCTCTGTCCCTACTTTATCTAGTTTTATCCCAGTTGCATTCTTAGTTACTTCTTCCAAGTCCACTATACACAATCTAAACTTAATTTTAAAGCGCTCCTATATCTTTTCTACACATAAACGCCGTCAGCTCTAAAGGTAATGGAATCTTTTACGTCCGTCACTTCCCTAAACCGTCAACGCGGTTTAAAGCAAAAATAAAGTGCACGAGCGCGACTTTACAGACAATATAGCTACCGCAGACTGTATGTTACATAGCCGAATGAAGCTTGTAAAGTAGTTTACGCGATTTGGAATAGCGCGTGTAAAGATTTAATTGACATTTTGCTGAAATAATTTAAAGCGACGACCGTGTGTAGTGACCCTGCCTGTGAAGCCGATGGCCCTGGGTTCAAATCCCGGTAAGGGCATTTATTTGTGTGATGTAAACAGATATCTGTTCCTGAGTCATGGGTGTTTTCTATGTATATAAGTACGTATTTTATATCGTCGCCTAGCACCCATAGTACAAGCTTTGCTTAGTTTGGGACTAGGTTGATCTGTGTAATATGTGTAAGATATTTATTTATTTATAATTATTTATTTTATCATAAAATATTTAGTCTCGTCTCTTTTGGTACCTACTGCTGGTAGTTTTTCAATACAAGCTGTTCATTGAAGTTGTTTAGATCGTCGCAAATTGAATGATTTTCTATTCTAGTATTAAACTCTATTAATTTCGAGTTGGTCTTGCGCACATGTACTTTTTTATTGCTATGTACGAGTATTTATGATATACCTACACGGTCCCTAATAAAATTGCAAACTCGTGATCATAAAACCCTCGTACAAGAGGGGTCGGACAAACTATTTGAGTCTCGTTACAGGCTAATTAGTAGAGATGCAACGGATAGTTGTTTGGCCTGATACCGGATACCGGATATTCGGCCTTAACATCGGCCGGATATCCGTTATCCGCCGCCGAATATTCGGCCAGCGGAACTATACCTGCATTTCGGTTTGTCAGGTGCGCATTCTGCAGGTTTGACCTGGCCGCGTAGCCAAGATGCCAATCGCTTACGCTCCGTAGCGATCGAAACGCAACTGTCACTGTCGCGCTAATATGGAAGAGTGATAGAGAGACATAATGCTTTTCGTTGTCGAAGCGATAGCGATTGTAACCTTGGCTAGGCCGGCTGTTTCCTAGTAAACGTTCGCGCGGACTCATTTCTAGGTACGAAATGAGTGCGCGTATAAGTCAGTGGAATGATTAAATTGTTTTAAAATAATAAACAAGTACCTACGATTATGACCGTGTCTGTTTCTTAAATCCAATTGGTTTTCTCCGAAATCAAACAATGTTACTATCCGGTATCCGGCCGGATAGTAAAATAATGGCCGGATAGGCCTGATACCGGATAGTAACCGGATATCCGGTGCATCTCTACTAATTAGTACGTAATTAAACCAACATCGAACCTTTGAAAGTCGCTGTGGCAGGTTGGCTAGCAAAGACTGGCGGTGGCTTCTGATGCACAGGGGGCTGCTGACGAAGCGTGATGGTCGTCGGCGGGGGCTCGAACTGCCTCTGCGGGGACTGGTACTCGTACTGCGGGGGGTACTCCGGCGGGGAGTACTGCGGCGGGGCGTACTCGGGCTGCGAGTACTGTTGTTGCTGGTACTGCTGCTGCTGCTGCTGTGGCTGAGAGTACTGTTGCTGGGGCGAGTACTGCGGCTGTTGTTGTGGGTACGCCTGGGAAATGGTGTTGAATTAGTTTTAATCGCAATGATTATTTACGGCCGATTTCCTTGTTCATTCAAAATGCAAATGTAAGGTTTACACTTTTGATTAAAGCAAGAGAAAAAATCTCGACTCCAGTTATTTTTAACCCTTATATAATGATATTATAATAAAATCTAGCGTCTGATAGCCTTAGCTTCATATAACGGGTTGGCTTAAAGTAATGAGAATTTTCGTTTTCGGAAATATAAAAAAAAAGACAATAGCTGTGGGTTTTCGAAATTTTACAGTGACAAACAAGAGCATATTTTAAATTACAAGAAAACATTATATATACTATAACATCTCCCACATCCGATTTCTCATAACTGTGTTCAAACCCTCTGCGTCATGCTTTGGACAACGTTTTATTTACATTCCATAACTGTTTTATTGCCGTTAATTTTAATTATTTCGGCATATTAGCTTGTTATCTATATCATGCCATCATTCACAATTGCTAACTGATTAACATTTTCATGAAATCTGCAACTGATTGATATTTAGAGAAAATTGTTTATGTATCATATTTTGGTAAAATGTATGCAATGACGTTTTTAACTGGTTTTAGGCTCTCGCGGAAAAACGACTAAACGTTTCCAACCCTAGAATATCCCCAAGACTTAAATCAATCGAAGAATTTTGGCAAATATTATATACTCTGATATGTATATTGCGATAGTAGGCAAAAATATTATAGAATAAAATAAATTTTACCGTGTAATTACAAAACGATCAGTCAGAGAGTACTTGGTAGTTTGTCCAAAGTGAAAAGCAAACGGTCAGAAGCATGTTACGTAAACTAACACAAGGGAGGCCAATTACTTCATTCTTGAATTTGGTTCTAATGTTGGATATTGCATAGTTCTTCAATATAACATCCAGAAATCCATGGCCATTGTCTTTTTGTCTTTATGTCCGAAAACAAAAATTCTCATTACTTTAAGCCAACCCGTTACATGAGTATTTGGATCTTCTTAAATACCTAAGTATTTCGCTTCAACTGTTTATTAATAGAATATAATTTGAATGATTAGATATTTTATTCAAAGCGTGCACCAAAATAATATGCCATAAAGCTAGTAAGCGTTATAAAGACCATCCATTAAGCAACCCTATGAATTCACACGCACGCGATACCCATACCCACCGAGTCCAAAATATTCAAATATAATATACAATCTCATCTAATTAGTATGCACAGCGCAGCTCTCAATCCATACAGAAACAAAACCACTCCAAATAAGCACGTTCATGACGAGAATCTCAACAACAGAATTCGAATCCATGAAAACATGACGAGAACTAAAAGCTATTGACGAACTTTTGTTATACGAGTATAAAACCACTCGGTTACCGGTTAATATGTAGATACAATGTTAATTAAGTTCAGGTAGGGTAAGAGAAACATTTATTTGGAATTTCCATACTGTCTTACCCCTTCCAAAATCAACTATATTACTCTTACCCCACCTGATCTTACAATTGTTTTTAGGTTGTCAGATATTAGTGGTGACAAAAATTAAGTTGCTGTTACCTGTGGAGAGAGGGGGGCTGGCACAGGGGCCCAACGGGAGTTAGGCTGTTTGTAAGGGGCCGCGGCCGGGGACGGCGGGCCTTGTCGGTACGCCGGGGCCGGTGACGCGCTCACACCGGGCCCGAAGGGGATCAGCTTACTTAACCCTGTCGGCTCTTGGCGTCTGCCGTCGCAGTACGCCGGCTGATTCTGCTGGGGGCTATGCTGCTGCTGGTATTGGGGCGGCTGCTGGTACTGGGGTTGCTGTTGGTACTGCTCGTGGTAGTGAGGGCTATTATGGTATTGGGGCTTGGGTGGGGTTTGGTACTGCGGCCCGGAGGGGGAGTGCTGTGCGTTGTACGCGGGATTCTGCTGTAGGGATTTAAAAAGTTACTAGTACCCACACCTTGGGAGAAGCGTCACTTTATGAACAAGTTACTCGGTATAATTAAGACTATGAAAATAGGCTTAGATACCGCTGTGGTACAAGATAAATATATAATTAAGAAACTAGAAAATGTTTCTATAGAAAGTAAAGGGAGTTGATAAAGTGACGTAAGTTTATAAATGTTTATCTATGTACAATATCATACGTAAATAAATAATTTTGTTATGCATGCTGTCATCGTTCCCGCCACCACACTCATTCCTAAGTGCACTTAATTTTATGCATTCACTCTACTCTCTCACAGCGCTGCAATATTTTACGTATTGTCTCAAACATGCTTAATAACTCTTTAACTGGACATTTTTAAACTTTATTTTGCAAATGATTAGTTAGTGTGTAATATTGCAGTAGGTATATTATAATCATATTATTATAACGTGCGATGAATATAGTAGGATAAACCGATCAGCATCCAGCGCTTATACTAGAAGGTAGAGAATTATAAAATACATAACCCCGACCTCATTCATAATGCAAAAATATATACATTGTGGCATTCCGTTGTCCGTAAGCGTGTTTATTAAAATTATAGAAGGCGGTAAAACACAATAATCCCGTTTACATTTAAAATTAGCAGACCTGACAAACGCGCCGCGAATTCGCTAAGGGTAGTATTCCACCTGTCCAATTTCTTAGTCCAATGTCATTGCGTATCACTCTCTTATTAAGCAAAATGTGTGACGCAATACACAACGGACAAAGATCAGACAGGCAGATGCGTTCGGACAGATGGAATACCACGCTTGTGCGAAAAGCTCACTATTTGTTGAGTATTAAATTTGCAGTGCGTGAACGAATCGCGAACGCACCTTAAGGGTTCAAATCGGAACGGGGTTAGTAGGTTTGAACTCTGTCTCTCGAATACAATGGGGTGATAGTCACCTGTTGCTGGTGGTGTGGTTGGTGGTAGCCGTTAGTTTCGGGCACTGGCGGCCACACTACTTTCTTCTGACCTGAAACAAAAGTAATAATACATTTAATATTGACACCTTAACACGTTTTTTTATAATTATTTGATTGGAAAAATTACTGAAAGATGAGATTCCACGTTTCTGCCTAGTGTTTTACATATAGCCTCAGTAGGTAAATGTAATAATTGTGTTATAGTAGATTGTTAACCAAGGGTTGAAAGGCACCCATTTCTGTCGAGGTAGTTTGGCGCTCGAACGCAGTGAGAGCGCCAATAGTCCGAGACAGAAATGGTGCCTTTCACCCGAGTTAAACACTCTACTATTCATATCGAATGCGAGGAAACCAAACAAGACAAGGCATTTTCGCAAAATCAGTAATGGAAGTACCTAATAGATCTACGGCCATGATTTATTTTCCTTAGGACTTACTTGCAATCGGAGACTTTACATGTGTGAAGATTAATAACCCCTAGCGAAAATCATTTAGATTGCAATATTTAAAAAAACACACATTTTTTAACAAACTGCAGTAATTTTAAAATGATTTGTTCATTATAGTATGAAAATCAGCGGGATTGCCTCTTACTTTTTAATTTTATACTTTTTCGTTCTAAAAGCCGCAACAGACTACCGGACCACACCGCGACCTTGGTGCGCCGCACCACGTAATAACATAATAAAAGTATTTTAAATATTAAATAACAATTTAATTAATAATATAAGTAATTTTTATCTTGTATTTTATTTTATTTTCATGAATATAGTGCTAAATAACTTTAAAATCAATTTAATATCGTACAAACGTTTAAATGTGGCTGTATAAGATTCTGCCTTTGCTCATTTACGCAAGTGTAAGGTTTAAAAAAATATTTTTGGTGTATTCCTTTTGGTTCCCGCCTTATGAAATCGAGTAAATAGAATTCAACGAAATAAATCAAGAATAATTTGTTTTTAACAATTCACATAATTTTTTTATATAAAAAGGATCAACGTGGGATTAGTAAAATTAAACAATTACCAATTTTTCCAGGCGAGGAAATAAAGACACTATTTTTCCATTTTGTTTCCACCCAGTAGTTCGTGGGACGGGGACGCAGAGGAGTACACCACTTTTCTGCACTAGAGCATACACGTTATCACTTTCTGCGCACCTTTTAGAACAACAACGACCCACTTTCAGAGCATGAGATATGAAAAATTATTTGCACACTCACACACAGCTACGAGTATGAAAGGTCGAGATAAGAGTGAATGATTCAGAAATTCTAATTTTGCGTTCATGAAATAGTGTGTTGCGGACATAATGATGTGTAGAAAATGACAAATACATTTTTCAAGTAGGTATTTAGATTTTTTTGTGACTTCCTGGTTACAATAGCGTTTTTAATCTTATTTTAACAGATTTACTGTTTTCACGCTACTTAAATCAGTCAACGGGAGAAGAATCGCGGAATTCTTTTGCAACAATATTGCTTTGTTAATCCACGCGATTTTCTAATTTATCTCCGTTACTTTAATCTCTGTTCATAAAAATAGTTCTTGAGATATATCTTTAGAAACAATCTCAATGCGATGGTATCTGGGTACCGTCGCCCACACTGTTAACTGTACATCTGTGGACCTTATGCCTTTTGTAATAAGGTCCACCGATGTACAGGTAGGAGTGTTGCTGTTTACATTGCGGTATTCAACACTTTAAACTTATTATGAGACATTTCGTGTTAAATTAGTTCGGCCGCCAACCGCTTGGCCTGGGGCCAGGTCTGGAGAAAAAATAAAGAAATTCTAAGAAGCTACGTCTCATATGTAATACATGTTAATTACATGTCATTGATCGGGTACTAGAAAGATATCAATGATGTCGTTACGTTGTTTAAATGATTACGAAATTTAAAAAGCTAAACAAGGGCTTAAATTGCCCCCCTGTATCTTGCCAGGCGTGGCTCGCTCCGCGATTTCGTCGCTTTGCAACAGGTAGCTACAAGTATATCCGTCCCCCACCAATTTTGGTGGCTAACCATCATGTCATGGCATGTCAATGCCATACTGATGGTAGCCGTACTTGTAGCTAAAAGTTCATCCGTTCCACCCCAATTTGGGGAAAGCCATAAGCCACGCGTGGCGCTTGTCGCCACCTAGCGGGCATATATCTGCCCTAATCGTAACAGATGCGTTTTGTTAGAAAGTGAATCTTCTGTACCTAATACTATTATTTATTCTGTGACCTTGCCTATAAGTTATTATAATAATACAAATTAACTACAACCCTTAGTATATATATAAGTAATAGGTAATCAGTCACCTTGTAGAACACTTGAATCTTTTAATGGAAATATTTTAATCCAAATTGAAATGGCTTAATTATTAAACCAGATGTCCATAATTATTAACTACGTTTTAATGATGGAAATTAATGTGAGTTGGTTGGTTAAGACAAGTTTAAGCTTTGTAGAAATGCCAACCAAATGGCGACTACAATATAAACGATTTAGTCGATTTATTTGGAGTTAGTTCTTGTGATTACCTACCAATAAGACTGCTGAGAAATAACGAAACTGTTTTTCGATTAGGAATACTGTTTCGGTCGTAGAACTACGTTTAAACCAATAACATGAGTTGCCCGGTATGTAGCAAAAACTTTGCGTAGTGGCGAAACGACAATGCACTAACTATACTTAAGAGCCCTTCAACGTGCACACTAGCGCCACTGCTAAATAATCGTGATTATTTAAATTTGACGACAGGTATTTAAAAATGGGGGCCGCTACGGACTGTATTGTGTATTTAAGTACCTTTTGAATACATCAAACTAGTTTTTAAATTGCTGGATTCATCGATCTAGGAACTCAAAACAAAAACGGCCGTTTTTACTTTGGACGCATAGATTGACAAATCCAGCAACATAAAAACTAGTTTGATGTATTCAAAAGGTACTTAAATACACAATACAGTCCGTAGCGGCCTCCTTTTTTAAATATCTTTCGTGAAATTTAAATAATCACGATAATTTAGTAGTGGCGCTAGTGTGCACGTTAAGAATAAGAATAAGAATAGTTTATTGCTCACATATTGATCTTGAAGGGCTCTTAAGCATTGAACGGATTAACGTTTCCAAGTCAGGCAAAGCCGATATCCTACCCCGGAAAATCGAACTAAGGAAGGGTTATCATTTTAGCAGTATGTATTCGTATGTATATTAGGAAGTGGGTATGTTTATGTCGTGTGTCGCCGTAGCGTCAAAACTATTGAACCGAGTTGTGTCAATCGATTCGTTTTTATCGATACGCGGGTGACTTAGTGTACAGTTAAGGTATTAATAGACACGGAAAAAGTGCCAAATATGCACCTACACACTACCTTAATGTACGTATACGTTTGTATTAGTTAGACATTTTGACGTATCACGAAATCTTCAATAAAAAATTCAACTAATAAACATTCAGTACATTAAACCCGAGTAAATACCTACGCTTTTAATAAGCCCGGGTCCACAGACAAAACATCCTCCAGACTGAGCATAGTCGCGCTACCCCCTCTGCCACGCATACGGTAGTTTTACTCGCATGTTTGAGTCAAAAGTGTCTTTTTGTGACGTCCGTGTCTTTGAACGGACCAATCACGGCACGGGACTTCGCTTACCTCGCCCCGCGCACCTCCGCATTTTTGGCATCATCGGTTGCATGAAATAATTGCTCTAAACTCGGTCTAGAGGATTCCTAGTCTATGCCCTAGAATATGAATATGAATATGCGAACCTATGCATAGAAAATGTGACATGACAGGTACATGACATAGACAGAGAGAGACGTAGTTATTAATGAAGACATCACATGTCTGAAAATTTAAATATTTACAAAAAATATTTAGCAAGTTTACGATACGAAATATTACTTAACTATTTGTTATTTACCAGTAGTCTGTTCGAGATCCTGAAAACGGTGAAAACAAAAGATACTATACTCCTAAAAATACGTGTGATACGTCATTAGATTCGGCATGATGTTTAGAAAAATGTATTCGAAGGGTGTATTAGCACACAAAAAATATCAAAAGTTCTAAACAAAAAAAGGGCGGAAAAAGTAGTTATTTTTTATTACCCCAATATCTGAAAAAGTATTAATATTTAAGAAACCAAAATTAATATTAGAAAGAGGAGGATATTTCCAATCAAACATTCCATACTTGCAAAACTGTATCTCCATTATTAATACTTTTTATTCAACGCTGAACACAGCCCTCCGCGCCTCATTTTAGAGAAACGCGCGCGGCGTGAAAAAACGATTACGTAACATTAAACATAATTTTAAAGGTATTAAATATTCATTGAAATTTTTAAAAAAAATATGGTGTATTTAAAGCATGTCAACACATGCAATACTTGTAGAAATTTATCTTAAAAATATTTTTTCAACAAGTTAGGCAATTGTTAATGAACAAAATTTTATCGAAATCCCTTCTTTATTGAAAACGAAAATAAAATGTATAAATAACTATTGTAAAATTTTCTCGCTTTCTAGAACCCTTCTCATACATATACATGCTTAATAAGATCACATTATAAAAGTTTTCATAATAGTAGAGTTTCGTATCTTTGCCTGCGCTACCTATTTTCGCCTAGTTTTACATAAGTTGCCATTAACAAAATGTTTCTAATGTAAGCCTTACATATAACTGCTAACTACAAAGTATTTTTTACGGGTGTCAAGATTCTTCGAACATTCTGCGGCTAACTTCACACAGTTGTCCTTTAGTGAGGTTTTTTCGAGACGTCGACCACACGTTTTTTTAAACCAGTGTTTTAACTTCAGTTTTAAATGGTTATACGGACCCAGTAATGGTATACTTTTTACATGATTATATCCTATAACTATTTCTTTTTCATATGAAACTATTATTTAATGGCTAGCTTACGTTGAGAAGTCACAATTGGATAAAACATTGGTGAGGGTACTTTGCGTCCATCTTGTTGCCAAATTTCGCCTACCCCTAGGGTTGACAAATTTTTTGTACCACATTCATTGGTGGATGACATTACTTGTTCCTAAATTTAAATATTTTCTTATGTTTGGTTATTTTAGTTTACGCTATATGCAAATGTTTATTTCTACTCTTACCGATATTGAATAGGTACCAAATGGGTATTTTTATGTCTCACTTTGTGTAAATAAGGTTGATTTGATGTCGATTACGATAATAACAACAATTTTGCAACAATTAAACAATTTTGTTAAAAATAATTATTTTTTAACTTATAAACCATTACTCCCCTTTATTTGGCATGTCGGTTAATTTTTGGCAGCCCTAGCTTCATTATAGAAAATGTATGAAAACAACTTCAAACTGTTACCAAACTTCGCCTACTACCCCGTTTTTTAAATATATACCTAGTCTGGTGTAGTTAAGGTTCATAGCATAATAGCACATTCCAAGGAGATACGACTTAACATGTGTAAGTCACAGAAAAGTAAGTATTAGCGGCAAGGCATGCCATAGGCGAAGTTTGGTAAAAATACCCAAACATCGCCTATTGCCTTTGGGGCCATTTATTACCAACTTAACCAATGAAAATCAAAGTTTTAGTGGTGTGTACTGATAGTCAGGAATACTAAAAAACGTTTTTTCGCCTTAACGGATTAAAATGCGTTCAAATTTGAGAGATTTTTTGGGAAAAGTGTCAAAACCCAGGCGAAGCTACGAAACTCTACTACGTCACAGTATGACATATACGCTAACGTCTACGTAATTTACTTTCTGTACAACTCACTCGCACTAATGCGAGTACGCACGAGACGCATAGAAAGTAAGTTACGTTCTCAATAGCGTTTATGACACTGCTAAACAAGTTTGGCACTGTCATAAAAAAGTTGTCTGTCATAAACAAGTTATCCCTTAAATTGGCAACGTGACTCACGTGACACGTTGACTTTGAAAAAATACTGAACTTGATTTAAAAGTTTGTTTGTAGAATTTTTACTGGCAACTCGTCAATTGTATTATATTTTATAGTAGAAAAAATAAATAACACTTGCAACACTGAGTTATAACTGTCAGTGCCAAAATGAGTTCGCGAAGGAAACACTTGCCGGCAACTTCGGAAAGTTATACTAACTTTTTGAAGTTTTTGGTGTGCTGATTTTACTTGACATGTGTGGAATTTAATTTAGAAATATTAATCTTTACGAATAATTACACGATCACTTGTTTCCTTCTTAATTCAAAAGTCAGGCAAACGAAACATTTGTATGTACCACAGGAGTACCGTTGCCAATTACATAGAAAATTGCGAACGGGTACTACGAGTTCCATCGCCAACTTGTCCGAAATATACTTTTGTTTATTAATTGCATGGTTTTGTGAATTTTTGTTTATTTTTGGGCATGAATACAGTATTGTTGTGTTTCTTTGTCGACAGTGCTTAAAACTAGCACGACCGCACAAAATCTTGGCTTTGGTTCCTACACCTTAATATGCATGTTCGGATGATGGGTCGGATTCTGAAGATGAATCAAACTTACTAAAATCTCATGAACTGTCAGATCAAGGCATAAGCTCTGATCCACCATCCATCAATTCTTCACTAGAGAGGTTAAACATACTAGGAAGCAGCTCAGACGAAGTAGATTCTGATAACGAAAATGCACTAACTACTGCACCGCTTTCCCACCTATGCACCGAAGTTTTGCCATCTCCTGTTTCGATATATAATGCTTTATCACCATCAGTACAATCAATACAAAAACAACACGCCTTTTTCACCAAAAATAGAGTTTTAATACACTTCTTTTATAAAGATTTCATAGTAATAAAAGTGCATTTTTCTTTAATTTGTTGTTTTACTAAGCTCTTGGTAACGGTACACACAAGGCACATTCACCAGACAGGGTATTTCACTGGTTAGTTGGCACTGTGACACGTGTGGTACATAGGTTTTCAGGAAATCTGAAAAACCTGGATTTTTTAAACTATTTTTCCAGGGCAGCTTGGACTATGTCTAGTCACTTTTATCAGTTAAAACTACATTATTTGTAACTTTTATGTCTTGCCAATTTAAGGGTTAAAGCCACATAGGTCCTTCCGAGTTTCAAATTTTCTCTCTCTCTCTCTCTCTTTGCGTTGAAAGGTAAACAAGAAATGAAAAATAAAAAACCGGCCAAGTGCGAGTCGGACTCGCACACGAAGGGTTCCGTACCATTATCTAAAAAAACGGTCACCCATCCAAGTACTGACCCCACCCGACGTTGCTTAACTTCGGTCAAAAATGACGTTTGTTGTATGGGAGCCCCACTTAAATCTTTATTTTATTATGTTTTTAGTATTTGTTGTTATAGCGGCAACAGAAATACGTCAACTGTGAAAATATCAGCTGTCTAGCTATCACGGTTCGTGAGATACAGCCTGGTGACGGACGGACGGACGGACGGACGGACAGCGGAGTCTTAGTAATAGGATCCCGTTTTACCCTTTGGGTACGGAACCCTAAAAACAAAATTTCCTAAAGAAACTCCTATGAAACAAACAAAATTTAAAAAGACATCAACGCGTGCCGACTGAACCTCATTCACTTTGATTACTATACAACACCTTATCTTAAGTACCTACTATTTAAGACTAATGCCTTGAGCATAATAACGAGGACCATCAGCATTCATCAAATCGCGCCGCACCGCGGTCACAACGAGATCGCTTACATAGGACACTTCTATGGGCATCAAAGGATTGATTGAGCCGCCTCGCGCCGCGTCCCGCCGTTTCGCTTCGGGATCGCGCGATGTTCGCCTACATAAGACGCTGCGTAAGCAAGATCCATATTTATTAAAAAACTTTCAACTTTCAAGATTCTTTCAGATTCTGTCAAACAACATCCCATTTGACAGTATCTGTCAACAATAATACTTAAGTAATTTTATTTTGTACTTAACCATGACAAAATATGATCTTACACTAAATTTGACAAAAAAACTGTCAAATTTGACAGTTTGACAGATCATGTCAATATACACTGGGACACTATAACATGTCACTTTGTACCAAATATTCCCATACGAAACCCAAAAAGTCGCCCAAAAATATATAAGCACAGCGATCACTGGGGCTGCAAGTGCGTTGCCGGCCCTTAAGATGAGAAATGCAGTCTACAAAAAATTACCCAACATTGACATTTAGTACTAAACTATGACAAAATATAATACTTTACACTAAATTTGACAAAAACGAACAAATTTGACAGTTTGACAGATTATGTCAATATACATTATGCCATGTCACTTTGTACTAAATATTACCATACACATAAATGCATGTATATAAGTAGCGTACACGAAGAGAGGCCTATAGGTCAGCAGTGGGCGACTGAAAGCGAAAATGATGATGATGATGATTACCATATAATTACCTATTCTATTCTATTCTATTCAATAATAATATTTAATAAATTTTATTTTGTACTTAACCATGACAAAATATGATCTTACACTAAATTTGACAAAAACTGTCAAATTTGACAGTTTGACAGATCATGTCAATATACACTGGGACACTGTAACATGTCCCTTTGTACCAAATATTCCCATACGAAACCCAAAAACTCGCCCAAAAATACATACGCACAGCGATCACTGGGGCTGCAAGTGCGTTGCCGGCCCTTAAGATGAGAAATGCAGTCTACAAAAAATTACCCAACATTGACATTTAGTACTAAACTATGACAAAATATAATACTCTACACTAAATTTGACAAAAAAAAACAAATTTGACAGTTTGACAGATTATGTCAATATACATTATGCCATGTCACTTTGTACTAAATATTACCATACACATAAATGCATGTATATAAGTGGCGTACACGAAGAGAGGCCTATAGGTCAGCAGTGGGCGACTGAAAGCGAAAATGATGATGATGATGATTACCATATAATTACCTATTCTATTCAATAATAATATTTAGGTAATTTTATTTTGTACTTAACCATGACAAAAAATGATCTTACACTAAATTTGACAAAAACTGTCAAATTTGACAGTTTGACAGATCATGTCAATATACACTGGGACACTGTAACATGTCCCTTTGTACCAAATATTCCCATACGAAACCCAAAAACTCGCCCAAAAATACATAAGCACAGCGATCACTGGGGCTGCAAGTGCGTTGCCGGCCCTTAAGATGAGAAATGCAGTCTACAAAAAATTACCCAACATTGACATTTAGTACTAAACTATGACAAAATATAATACTTTACACTAAATTTGACAAAAAAAAACAAATTTGACAGTTTGACAGATTATGTCAATATACATTATGCCATGTCACTTACTAAATATTACCATTACCATACACATAAATGCATGTATATAAGTGGCGTACACGAAGAGAGGCCTATACTCAGCAGTGGGCGACTGGATGATGATGATGATGATGATGATGATGATGATGATGATGATGATGATGATGATGATGATTACCATATAAATCATGACCCGAACTTACTAACCCAAAATTACAAAAAAAAAATTAATCTATGTAAAACGGTCAAGTGCGAGTCGGATTTCAATATATCCATACAAAAAAGTCATCAGCGCCTGATGGAGTTAATAGCAAAGTTTTTTCGTAAATTCGTACCTTCAGAACGATATATCTCGAAAACGGTAAGAGATAAACCAAAATGGACTTCAGTTTTGAGCTGTCGTTAGTACAATGTACTAAACGATTAATGCATTTCCGTATACATAGACCTTTTTTGGGACCGATTTGGACAAAAAAAAATCAAAAAATGAAAAATAAAAATTTGACCCGGGTCTAAAATCTTTATTTTTAGAGCTAGAGAGATGAAAAAAAAACCGTTTCTGTAAAATTTTAATATCTTTTGTTCAACCCCAAATCCAACCATATAGTCTTGTAACTTTAATTAAAAAAATAATAATTTTGGTCAAAAATCACGTTTGTTGTATGGGAGCCCCATTTAAATCTTTATTTTATTCTGTTTTTAGTATTTGTTGTTATAGCGGCAACAGAAATACATAATCTGTGAAAATTTCAACTGTCTAGCTATCACGGTTCGTGAGATACAGCCTGGTGACAGACGGACGGACGGACGGACGGACGGACGGACAGCGAAGTCTTAGTAATAGGGTCCCGTTTTACCCTTTGGGTACGGAACCCTAAAAAGTACTAGTTACTTTTGTAGAATACATATATTGCCTGGGCTATAACCAAGTACTTGCCCCGAAGTTTGCGAATTATGCCTTACTGCCCGATTCGAACTTTAAGATACGTCAATTAATAGATCTAGAAACGATATGGATTAGATGTGTCAAGTGCCAGAAGAGACGTTTTTGTTTGAAGAAACGTCACATTTGACACTGACATATCTAATACATATCATTTCTAGATCTATTAATTGACGCATCTTAAAGTTCCCGCCCGCAACTTGCGAACTTCGCTGTTCGCGGTAGGCGCTCTGGTTTCAATATGCAATTCTTGGGGATAGGTTGGTAAGTGAACTCTGTAATTTTATTCTAAGTGTAATTTATTGTACAAGCATGTGGGTAAGATTAATGAACTAGTAAGTTTACACGCGTGGTTCGTATGTACCTAGTAAATTAGTCTTAGGATATTAAAAGTTTTAATTTTGATAAATCTCGTACAATATCAGATTATCTTCTCCTAGCAGCCTTCTCTTAATTGTTGTTCCTTGTGAAGTTCAACGGTTTCTCAAACTTTGCAGGTAACTTAGTACTTAGTTGTACTTTGTTTTCAATTTCAGTCCAGGCTTTGTTTGCGTTCGTAGAATAATAGTGATCCGATTATCAAAGTAGTCTTATCGACCTTAAACTAAATGTTCAGTTGGGTACTTTATTCTATATAATTGTTTATATTTGACCTAGAGTCCGTCTAAGTTTACTTTTAATCCAGTAACTTTGTCGAATTTTGTAACCTGACTCTTTTGCGTCAAATCCGGTAGTTCTGATTTTTTGCAGGCATGTTTATGATGTTGGCCCAATGAATAATCCAAGTTTGTGACCTCGAGCGCTGAACGCAACTTTGTCCAAAATCGAATAAACCGCAATTTTTTTTAGATTTGGGCGATTATAACCCTAAAGTACTAGTTTTTGATAGTAACTTCCTAGGGCGTTTTTAAAGTAGACTAAATTTGCTACAATAAGACACTAGAATTGTCTCTGTACATTTAATATTTTCCGAGATAAAGCCTTTCAAAATTTTATAATTTTACATCAGTTCTTAGGTATAATATAGGGGTTAGGTAAGTAATTTATATGGAATTCATCACCGCCACGTTCTTCTAAATATTTATTTTCCAAAAAAAAAAAATATTTTTAGCAAAATAGGCACTCATACATTTTTTTATGAAAAATAAATAGTTTGTAGAACGTGGCGGTGATGAATTCCATATAAATTACATACATAACCCTTATATTATAGCTAAGAACTGATGTAAAATTATAAAATTTGAAAGGCTTTATCTCGGAAAATATTAGATGTACAGAGACAATTCTAGTGTCTTATTGTAGCAAATTTAGTCTACTTTAAAAACGCCCTAGGAAGTTACTATCAAAAACTAGTACTTTAGGGTTATAATCGCCTAAACCTAAAAAAATTGCGGTTTATTCGAATTTTGACAAAGTTGCGTTCGGCGCTCGAGGTCACAAACTTGGATTATTCATTGGGCCAACATCATAAACATGCCTGCAAAAAATCAGAACTACCGGATTTGACGCAAACGCAAAATGTATAATTTTACTGTATTATTTGCACTGACTTGAATATAACAAAGTGAGGGAACGTCATTATAAAACTTAATTACATTTTTTATTAAACAAAAACGCACTAGATAAAACGGGTTGCTCTCCGGCCGCTTGTAACTCGTGCGGTTTTGAATTCAACAATAAAATAATATTAATAATGTAATCTACAAAGCGCAGTCGGCAGTACAAAATTAAAGTCACTTGGTGGAAACAACAACAAACACTAGAATTATGATTATGACCTTACTGTTTATTAATTCAGGTCTTAATTACCTACATATGTGAGGTATTAATCAAACACGATTAAAAAAACAGATCAGATGAATTATTGATGCACTTCACAGAGAGTATTGACGTTAATGTATTAGGCTATACGATAATATTAAAAACAGGGAGTCAACTCACTGTATTATACAGGCACACGGCCGCCGTCCACTCAGGAGACTGACTACTTGGCTCAGGAGCCAGGTGTGCACAAAATATCTATCGCATATTACTCGTATATTTCGAGATGGCGCATTTTTAGGCCGCAGCCGCGGTTCGCGCGATGACGGACTCGCCGAAAATTGGACACACCTCCCACGGTGACTTGCATGTTGCAACGTTAGTCACGAAGATATTTACATGTTTAGGACCGCTGAAGTGGGACTAGGTCGATTATTATACCTAGTTAGCATTTATCAATGTCGATGAGAAAAGTCTGAATCAATGGAACTATTTGTAATACCAATTTATATTAAAGAGCGTTCGTCGTATGTTTGGAACTGGAGTCTACTATGTCAGAAAGAGCAAGGATGATGATGACAAACATAAATAAATTTGTCGGGTACATGTACCCTTTTATTTATTCGTAATGTTCGCGAACTTTTACTAACAAAGATCGGCTACATCAGCCACTTGCGAACACACCAGCGACAGTAACGGAGTTGACAGCAGTCGCCGTATCAATATTATTTTTTATAACAATAATAGTGAATATATCACCAGGTTAAGAGTTTATTGGTCGCTTTGTCGTACCTACATTATTATCAGTCATAGTTTCTTTTCTCGTCAGTTTAATATCTTTCGACATTCAAATACTTACGACGTTGGAACCGGCAGCGTTATGGCATGGATATATGTATTTCAAAGCCACTACCTAAGGTTGTCTGCGCCTTGAACTACATTTCAGAATCAGGATCACGATTGACAACTGTGATGTGTTTGTACGAATACCTACCTTGTCAAGGTAAGAATTTATGACTGGAATAATAATGGAGTTTGTAAAGGCGGTTTCTCTACCTCTACAAACAAAATAAATAAGAAACTGGGCTTAGATCAAAGACGAATTTCCCTTGGGGTCAATTTTTGAAGAGGGTGTTTTTTCGACATTTGTATGTTAATTTTTTATTTTTGAAAAATCTGATTTATAATCATCGTTTTAGGAAGGGTTCTTAACAACAAAAAATATACTGTAGGAGGCACCTCTGTACTTTTTATAGTTAGCTAGATATGGACGTTTAAAGATCGACATTTGTATGACACTATTTAGCCATTTTTAAGGCGCTTTTGACATGTATACGGCATTTTTTCGACATTATATGGCAGTATCAACATGTATATGCCACTATTTATTATTTTTGTTGCATTTATAAGACCCTGACGACATATGTATAACACCTTCTCGACATCTGTATGGCACTATGTCGACATTTGTATGCCACAATCGACATTTATACGATCAAAATAGCCGTATAAATGTCGCCATACAAATGTCGCGACATGTCGCCAATAATATTTTTTAGCGATATTTCCTACACAATACAACAGATTCACTTATTTATTTTACTATATATTTTAACACTATATTTGCAACTATTATTATAAAAGAAATATTTTTATTCCAACTATGTACCAACGTATTCAGCGTCCATACAAATGTCGTTGTAGTCGTACCAAAATATATCGGAAGAGATTTTTATCTGTTTTTAAATAAATTAAACTGTTTCCGGGTTTACATTTGATGTCAATCGATGCCCAACTAACCGCACTATTGCGTTGTAAATTTAATCTAACCGTTATTTAATAGACAAAGAAGATTATAGGGGGTATATTTAAGTCATAACAAAACAGGTGCCGCGCGGGACAGCGATAAAAATGCTTCCCTTGTTTTATTAAATAACGCATTAATTTATCAATATGATTAAATCAATTTTCTAGAGAATGCTCTTTATAGAAATACAAAGTTATTTATAATACGTTGCCTACATCCAAAGTTATGATTTTTTTATTGCGCGATGCCGCCACTGGGACACGCGAAAAACGGCAAATTTCGCCGTTTTTGCAACTTCAAATGCGATTTTGTCAGGACCAAATAATATTTTTGGTACAGTTGTGCATGATTTTTAAAGCTTATAATACACTGAATGAAAATATATACATACCCAGTCTTTTAGTCCTATGGACTTCGAGTTTTAGCCGTGGGACAGCAAAAAATGCCTATTTGAAAATTGACCCCTTGACACTTGACCTGCTAATACAATATTTTGTCTTGACACTTAAGCCCCGTTTACACGATGCGAGAACTAACGTGCATATACAATGAATTTAGTTAGTGTACCCAATACGAAAATCGCATGCAAGTTCTTGATCCGTGTAAATAGGGCTTTATAACATAATTTTGAAAGTGCATTTACTTCGAAGGACTGAATTATTGACCGGAGTCCCTAAATTTTATTTATTTATTTATTTTTAAACTTTATTGCACATATAAAAAGTACAACAGGCGGACTTAATGCCGTTATAGGCATTCTCTACCAGTCAACCATAGGGCGAAACAGAAAAGCGTCCAAGTGGGTGCAGTGAGAAATAAACAGAAAAAAACGTAACTTTAGAGCGAAGTAAAATATCAACATTCTAAATACTTACCAATCAATTTAAATAAAATAAAATTAAAAATTTTATCAACTCTTACCATAAAACACATATATTATTTATTAAAACCATAAATATGTAATATTAAACATACTAACCTAATTAAAACTACCTATAAAACTAAAATCAATACCTAAAAAAATAATAATACATATTTGGCTAGCTCACCAGGTCCGATCCCTGTGCACCGGTTCCCATAAGGCTGGCTGCGTTCCCCCTTTGGATGGCTATGCCGATCCGTTGGGCGAGGAACGACCCAGTCCTACGGTTTCCGGTGACCTCGATGATTTTTTTAGAGACCTGCATAATTAGTTTGTGAGCGCTTGGACAGCACGGTTCCAGAGTTTCGGCTGCAAACGCCGCAAATATATGCCGGTCAGTGAGAGAAATATATATGCGACATTTTTCCGCCTCAGCAGCAATTTAATTTTCAAATTTAAACTGTTGTGAGACATACTAACATTGAATAATTGTACGGTTTAGACTCACTTGTTCTAAAGTCACTCGCGCGACATGTTTTGGAGAGCCTAGGTCTCCTTTGTCAAGCACTAACAGTGCGAGCAGCGTTCACGACGACTGCCGTGTATCGTGTGTATAAATTTAATTTTCATTATTTTGAATCCTATTAAAAATAATATTCGTTAGTAATTTTGCTTGCACCTTTTCTGCAACGAAATTTTTTTATATAACAAAAATTACCGTTTTAATAACAACAACTTATTCTACGTTTATAGACATTATTATTTGTGTAAATATCAAGACAACAGGTGTGTATTGTGCGCGGAACAATGCTTTCGTTTTTCGCCAAGCGAGTTGGATGTTTGCCTGAAACCTGACTAATATATGTTGTCATACGATATATCCGTGCAAGTGTATTAACCTGACAAGACACCAATCTACACGATAGTACCATATATCTTTACAATGAACTACAGTGAAACAACCGTTTAAAGGAAATATCCAAATGCCCTTGAATCTTTGACGTTCCATATTTACCATAAATTTCGAAGTCTTTTTATACCTATTATACTTTTTGGTGCGCGTGTATGATAACTTGGATTCAGTAATGATAAACTCCAATAGACCGAAAGACTTCGTTACAAGACAACGTTGATTCCTACTGACCTACTAACTGTATTAGTCCAATTAATCGCTAAGACGCAGGTATGCATTTAAGATTAGGATGTAAACCTTGCCAGAATGGAACCTTAAAAGATTGAAACATACGGTGTAGAATCAACTGGCATATTGAGAAAGGTTAATTTATTCAGTTCGATTATGGAGCATCTTATTGTAATCATGATTGCAATTACTTTGGTCGTTCAGGCGTGTGATGCACATAATTGTAACGGGCTACATAACATAGCCATGTTGCCGCAGACCGGTATAATTTGTTGTTATCTTGTTTAAGCTAATTATCTTGCCGGCAAGCGATACTCTTAGCTCCGGAACATTAACAGCTCAAAAATAAAATGTCACAAGCGGCGAAAAATTCTGTATGAAAACCGCTACTTGTACGCTTGACCAAAAGCTTTAGCTATTTCAAGCGGCTCGTAATTTAAACTGGTTAATAATGAGCGCTCACATCGTTTCCGTTTTTTTGTAGGTTCAATACATTTAATTTTTAAGTAGTGTCATCAAAATAAATTATTAATGCATGAGCAACCTACAACACTACAACGAAATTGATATGTTGTTGAGAATATTACAATTTATTTAAAATGTTGTCTTCAGTCGGCCTTTCATGCTATCAACACAGACTATCAACAGTATCCAATGTTTTAGTGTACCGGTAGGTAAATATCAATTTGTCAAGGAACATTTTTTTCAACGGCTTCTTAAAATAAGACATTGATTCATGAAGTGTGACTCGGCACAAGAATAACACATCGGAAATAGATGGTTACGTCAATGAAGAACACTTCATTATTTTTAAATGAACAGTTTTTACGATTCGTTGAATGTTCACCTGGTTGCTAGGTCTTAAATCTTGGCTCTAGAATGTTAACAGCGTGTCTATAAAGATATTTATAAAAACCAAGGCTGCTAGTGTCGTATATTATCACTGCGGTTTAATAGATTCGGCCAATTTTCAATCAATATTTAAGCGTGCGGTTGTTTTATGCTATGCGATACACGCAGCTTTGAGCGAATGGGTTAACAGAATGTATGAATTATGACAATACGCTTACCGCGTAAAATAATCTAATGTAAAATGACATTTTTCCTACATTTAGTTGTTTACATGCGTTCAACGCTGCGTTTATCACACAAAATAACCGCTCGCTTTATACAGATTTATCTTTAAATAAATACAGCACAAAAACAAATAACACGTAAATTTAAACGTACCTTGACGGTTTTATCAAGTTTTGACAATTCATAGCACATTTTTTGGCATAAAAACAAATTGACATGGTATCTAAATTAGTAAAACACAGCTATTTAACATTAATTTTATCACTCCGGTGTCTACAATGGGTACAACACGTTTTTTTTATTCTCACATCTTTAAAGCAAAACATGCACAGCGCGAGTCGAAGTAAAAAAATAATCTTTACCGATAATAACTGCCTCAGGCATCTCGGTAGTCGTTATTCCCTCGTTGTCGTTCGCTAACTACCAGAAACAGCACCAGATACAAACACGTTATTTGTAAAAATACGTTGTCTGCCAAATCCTTCCCACCAAACTACACGATCGTCACCAGTTCGTGGCCAAATCACAACTTGACATTTGTACAAAGGAAGGTCTGGGACGCAGAATATTCGGACGTTAAACCCTAACAAGAATAGTATTCATTCATTAATAGAGTTCAGTGATTCATTAAGAGACACGATCGATGCTTTCATCTTGCGTGCTATCAGCCGTAGTGATCGAGACGCGTGGCCCTCGATGTGTAACTAAAGGTGATCTACGATTAAAATCTCAATTGACCATGCTAGTCATTGAGTATTTTAGTACATAACCACTTCATCGTTTTCAATAGGGTTATTAATGTTATTATAATTAAAGTGATTGAAGACTTAGATATGGCGCTAGAATGACTACTTAATAAGATTTAGATGTCTTCTACCAGCTTTGTATTTTAAAACTTTGAGATGGTTACATTACCATTTCAAACTCGAAACATTTTTCCGATTTTTCATTTGTCAATTTTTAGGGTTCCAAAGGGTAAAACGGGACCCTATTACTAACACTCCGCTATGCGTCCGTCCGTCCGTCTGTCTGTCTGTCACGAGGCTGTAACTCAAGAACCGTGATAGCTAGACAGTTGAAATTTACAGATGATGTATTTCTGTTGCCGCTATAACAACAATTACAAAAAAAAATATATATAATAAATATTTAAGTGGGGCTCCCATACAACAACCGTAATTTTTTTGCCGTTTTCTGCGTTATGGTACCTACGAAATCCTTCGTGCGCGAGTCCGACTCGTAATTGCCCGATTTTTTATTTTAGTTTTGACTAGTGGTTCTTTGTTATTATTTTGTTCTTTCACAGGACAATAGTATTAACTGTAGCGCTGTGTAATTTTTGAAACAAATAAAAAATGTTTTATAAATGTTTCTTGAGTACACGTTCGGATGAGCATAATAATTAATAATGTAACTAACATGAATACCTACCTGTTTGAATGGTAAATTGGTCATGTCATCACTGATGAACGTCAGCTTTCTTTATTTATACTATTTATTAAACTCGATGGGTACGCTGACAGATGTCATCTCAGTACATTTTTGCGACAATTGGCGTTTTTAGGATATAAATTAAATAGAGATGACGCCTAGCTGTTAGCGTGCCCATCGAGTTTGAAAAATACTGTAGAAGTTTAATTTTTTGATATATGTTTAGAAAATGTCTCCATGCTAATGTAACGATGTTTTTCAGTGTGCAATGAACCATATACCTTTGCCTTCCTCTGGCTTCATAAAGTGTGTGTGTATATGTCCGTTAGCGTTAAGCAGTCCATCCCAACAGTGGGCAGATACCATGCGTTCCGGCGGCCAGAAGGAGTCGAAGCGGCGTGTTGCATGTACTTTTACTATCTTTATAGCTTGTTCACGGGTTGCAAATATCTCTGGCAAAGCAGGAGTGGTTAGTAAAGCATTAATAAGCTTAGAATAAATTTAAAAGTGGAAAATTTACTGTTTTCTGAAATTAAAAAAGCGTTAATAAGCTGAATAAAAATCGATTAGTAAAACAATTTTTTTACGTCATTCCGGTACTTTTTTCGATCGGCATTTATCAATGTACGATTGTCAATTTGATTAGGGCACCAGGAGTGCGATTCAATTACGCTATAGGTAATCTAAGTGCCTACCGCGAACCACGTTCGACGTGTTGCCCCCCTGTCAAACTTACGTACGAATTTACAAGTGCGATAGAGAGGCAACACGTCGAACGTGGTTCGCGGTAAGCCCTCTGTGGTTACCATGTCTTGACACAAGTCGCCCAATTTCATACATCAAGTGCGGCTTCACGCCAGTCGAGCCAGTCGTGGCAAAACTGGCTGATTGAGGCAAGCCAAGCCGGATGGTTAGATAACAAGCGGCTCCAATTTGCCTGCGACAGGTATGTAACCCTCATGAGGCCAGGTGACGTCATCTTTTTTAGACTTTTGTCTTTAATGAAACTCTATGTAATATATGTCACTGAGCCTAACGAGGATACTACACGGTGTAACATGAGGAAACCGAATAATTTTAACAGCGTATTCCTGACCATATTTTGAGACAAAAATGTTCTATAAACTTTTTTGAAATTCGCCTAGTTTCAGAGATAATATTAATTTAAAAAAAACAAGTCAAGTAGTGTAAAAAGCCTTTTTGGGACGTAGCCTAAATATCCTTATTGATAGATGTCAAAAAGTGACAAGTAACACTTTGCAAAAAGTAGGTTTTACGAAAAAAAATGTTAAAATCAATTTTAAGTGGCAAGTTTACCAATAACATTTATTGTTTATGTACAAATACATTAAAAATATTGAAAAAAACAAAACAAAAATTTTTTTTTTGGTGAAATTGACCTAAACTCATATTAAATTTTTTCCTTCTTTTTGGCCTCAGAAATGCGTGGTTAAAATTATCCGGTTTCCTCATGTTACACCGTGTATAGCCAGCTAATAAACAAACTGTTGATGTGCTCACCGGGGTTCCTGCGGCCGCGCTCCTCCTCTTCGAGCATGCGCAGCACGGCGGAGTGCGCCAGGTTGCCCGGCTTGTCGGTGCTCGGGTTGCTGAAGTCAATCCTACAACAAATGCAACCATTTAAATGTCACAACAAACCCAACAACCAGGCCAAGTGCGAGTCGGACTCGCGCACGAAGGGTCCCGTACCATTAAACGGCAAAAAAATCACGTTTGTTGTATGGGCCACACTATATTTATTTTATTTAGTTTTTAGTATTTGTTGTTATAGCGTCAACAGAAACACACTATCTGTGAAAATTTTAATCTATCACGGTTCTTGAGATACAGCCTGGTGATAGACAGACGGACGGACAGCGGAGTCTTAGTAATAGGGTCCCGTTTTTACCTTTTGGTTATGGAACTTGGAACGGTACCCTAAAAATTACGGGACATTAGGAAATTTTACTTAAGAATTTTAAAGCTAAAATAAAAGTTAATTTAGAAACTATAAATGAATCTCTCATAAGTGATCATCATTTCACCCGAAAAAAATAACGGCTCTACAGATCTGCCCTAAAGATCTACATCATCTAACATTTTTTAGGGTTCCGTACCCAAAGGGTAAAACGGGACCCTATTAAGACTTCGCTGTCCGTCCGTCCGTCTGTCCGTCTGTCTGTCACCAGGCTGTATCTCACGAACCGTGATAGCTAGACAGTTGAAATTTTCACAGATGATGTATTTCTATTGCCGCTATAACAACAAATACTAAAAACAGAATAAAATAAAGATTTAAGTGGGGCTCCCATACAGCAAACGTGATTTTTGACCAAAGTTAAGCAACGTCGGGCGTGGTCAGTACTTGGATGGGTGACCGTTTTCTTTTTGCATTTTTTCCGTTTTTTTTGCTTTATGGTACGGAACCCTTCGTGCGCGAGTCCGACTCGCACTTGCCCGGTTTTTTTAAAGTATAAATTATAACCGGATCCGATTTGGTAGGTAGATAGTTCTATAGGACTTGCTCTTTTAATGATAGGTACTTAACCAGAGCTGTGAATATTGTGGCTTACGGAAAGAAAAAATCAATGAAACTTTGTTCCATATCTCGGAAAATCGTTTTCAATATTTCTCGATGACCCAGATTTATGCATTATCGGAGTTGGAGGCTTAATTCCAATGTCAAATGAAACAAGATTCCCCTTCACAGGTTACACAATACCTTCTTTACGTGTCTTGTTATCGACAAGGAAAATCTAGGAATAAATATAATATTGTTATGACGCAACAGATCACTTTCTTTCGTTTTTTAGGGTTCCGTACCCAAAGGGTAAAACGGGACCCTATTACTAAGACTTCGCTGTCCGTCCGTCCGTCCGTCTGTCACCAGGCTATATCTCACGAATCGTGATAGCTAGACAGTTGAAATTTTCACAGATGATGTATTTCTGTTGCCGCTATAACAACAAATACTAAAAACAGAATAAAATAAAGATTTAAATGGGGCTCCCATACAACAAACGTGATTTTTGACCAAAGTTAAGCAACGTCGGGAGTGGTCAGTACTTGGATGGGTGACCGTTTTTTTTTTTACTTTTTTTTGTTTTTTTTTTTTTGCATTATGGTACGGAACCCTTCGTGCGCGAGTCCGACTCGCACTTGCCCGGTTTTTTTTTTTGCTTTGATTTATTGGTCTTTATTTATTTGTAAATATTTTTTTCCAGGTACCTTAATATAGACAGGAGATAGGGGAACCATAGATGTTACTTATTTAGAAGCGCGGCGCGCTCATTCTTTCTTCCGTGTATCTAGTCCATGTATCAATTAACCAATGATCAAAATTATATTACATTTCTTCATGTTGTTTACGTGTTTCAGCGAAAAGAGTAGTCATCAAGAAAAGATTTAGTGTAAAGTTTTTGTTTGGTTGCACTATGTTTTTGTTTGTAGCAAATAGCAGAGGGTTGTATTAAAGACAACAAAGCGATGCAAACTTCTATATACTTTTAATCTAAATATATCTTTATGGCGAAAGTTAAAATATATCTTTATACCATTACGAGTATAATCTAAACACCGTTTTGGGTCTTCGAGCGAATATCTTCGATATAAAGTGGAAATTGCATACATTACCTGATATGACGACACGGTTACAAGGAATTAGGTTAATAACTTGTCACCAACATCAAGCAAAAGTCTATTTCAATATCATATATCACGTGTAACTATTATCCAATTAGCTCTACGTTTAGAACTGGTGTTTCACTAGTAGGTCAATATGTGGCCCAACAAATCGATACAAGATTCAAGTCCTCTGGTTAATTAGCAATAAGTCAGTTCTGGACACTTTTGGAATAAAACTAACAGCGGCCGTAATTGTGGCCAGTTCTTTTAAAATAAACGTTACATACAACCAAGTGTTTGGTTTTTAATTACGATAATTAGGTATCAAAATTAAGTTGATTACCTTACATATTATTTTATTCTGGTGTGCCGAAAAAATACTTTTTTTTGTATCTGCTAAAAATAAGACGTCATCTAGAACATTAAAAAAACTTGAAAATTCAAAGTTCAAAACAATGGCAAAGTGATGATGATGATTCATAAGAGCTGGCACGAGTCACTAAACTATCAATATTTCTATAGACAATAGGTACCAACACTAGTGAATCAATCTCTACTATTTAATTATATTATATGCTTACATACGTTCATAATGCAAAAAAGATGTATAAGAGCCATCTTCAAAATGAAACAAATGGAATCCTGTAAGCCAGTAATGCAAAAGAATAAATTGTTATCACTACCATCCTTGTACATATATGAAATGGCTCTTTTTGTTCGCCTCAATGAAACTCATTTTAAAAAAAACTGTGATATGATAAGTTACAATGACCGTATATCTAGACAGCGCAATCTACTATTTTTGCCAAAAACCTGCCTCAAACAAACAGCTAGAAGTTCATTTTATATGTGTATAAAAATATTTAATAGGTTGCCAGCTGACATAAAAGACCTTCCAATCAACAAGTTTAAAAAGAAATTATTTTTATGGCTTAATGACATGTGTTTTTATTCCATACATGAATACTTTGATTATGAAATGGAATAGAAATAGGAATTTGAAATTGTAAATAATGAATTGCATGACTTTTCTAATGTTAATAATTAATCTGACATGTTATTTCTAATATTTTTTATGTTATAATTTTATGTTAGTGCGACTATACTTTAAATTTTGCATGCTACACCAAGCAGGGTATGGTTGAACTAATTAATATGTTATTGTACACCTTTGTAAACCCATATTCAGCAAATAAATAAATAAATACAAATACGCCGAGGAGCCTTGTATATAATTTGGTAGAGATGATTCATACCGGTTTGTTTTTAATTAGCGATTGTCATTGAGCTAATATTACATACGCGACTGCCCGATTACACACGGTAATTTCGACAATACTGCCGTGTCACGCCTAAATCCGTTAACTCGAGTTACATGAGTTACGGATAACCAGTCTAAATCGTCTTAAAAATCATTAAAGATCTATTATAGGTATGTTGACATGTTTGCAATTAAATTATTTTTACTGAAACAGCAATGTATTTTCGTAATGGATTAACTTATATTAAAAATAGATTAATTTACTTTCGTTAGGTACTTAGGTTTTTATGTAATTTGTAAGTACTTATAACATCTATTTTCGTAATAAAAATTTTCATCCACCAAAATCCTTGCAAGACCATCAATACATACATATATTATTTTTGTTAAACGAATACAAGAATAATAATTGCTTTAAACTAGTTTTTTATTTAATCTAATTATACGATTTTTCCTATATGCAAATTGCTTAAAAATATTATATTTCCACCAATTTGCAATAAAATAGTTTTCTATTCTTGCGATCACTTTCACAAAGTGTTAGATGTTTTTACAAAGCACTAGAAGATAGTCACATAGGTTGTCAATGTAGCTGCTTTGCGGTGGGAACGCAACGCAAAAACCTCACGTGAAACAAAGCAGAGGTGATTGGGTTTCCCTATTCTGTATATAGAAGTTGATTTTACGTCGTTCATTTTTACTATGAAGACTGAGTTAGCACCTCTATAGTTCGTTTTTTTAGCATTAAAAAGAAGGTAACCTATCTTGACATGTCTTTTAATTGAAAAACGTTTTTTAAAAATCAGTAACGATTACTTATGAAAGCAAAAGAATATAAATGATCCTATTAGATTTATATTTTTTACATATTTGCCGTGACTTATTTTTGAAACGTGTTTTTCAATAAAAAGACACATCAATACCTTATTTCTAATGCTAAAAAAATTAACTATAAGTAGTAATGATTCCGTGTATGCCTTAAAATTAATACGACTAGCGACTGTATCGTCAATATCATTGAAAGTGTAATCGCACGAATTAACTCGTTTTTGACAGAATCCAAGTTTTTCATTTTAATTAAGTTAATCCAGTTGACACAACTTGCAGCTTCACACTTTTTTGTTGATTGAGCTCAAAACAAAGCATTTATGAAGTTAAACTCTTATATTTATTAATTTGAAAAAGTTTGTTTAGAAGATAACAGACTATTAAAACTTCGCAACGCTTTTGCAGTTGTTCCCAGTAACTGTATTAAGAAAGTACACTAATTATTTAAATTCTAACGAAGCCAGAAGTTTTTTCCAATTATTTATTTATACTGATCATTCTTTTCCTCGATTCCGCGTTGCAATGCGTCTAATCATTACATTAATTTATGTTGTTACGTAAAAATAAATGTATAGTTTTGCACAAACTAGTTATTTGGTTTTTATTCACTGTAACGTAAAATGTATCCAATCCAATGTATTTTTTCAAGACGACTATACACGGCATTACAAAAAAACAAAAAAGTAATTATACATGAAAATGTCTTTAAATACAAAGGTATTTAAAGACATTTTCATGTATAGGTAGGTACAGAGTAGAGTGCAGATTTGTTCATTGTAAATTTCAATACAGTATAAAACCTTTACATAATACCGTAAGCATACTATATACAGAAGGCACCAACATTCTACGATTTCCCACACTCTAATCATTGGGAAGTAAGTTCCGCAGTGATAAACCACGCATGTGAATCTACCAGTTACGTCTGCAGGAAACAGTTTTTGCTTCTCCACCTAATTGAAATGTAAGCATTGAAGCATACACACAACTATAATTGACTGATGAGAACTACCGTCCTACAGTTTATTATTAATTGCTTCGCTTTAAAGATTGCGCAAAGAGGGACATGATTGCCTTCCATATAGACCACCAAGACTAGGAGAAGCTCGCAGAGCAGCGGACGGAATGGCGCAAACGTGTTGTGGAGGGTCGCAAGTTTTGTGATGAGACTTGGTTCGCCGCACTCGCTGACAAGAGGCAAAGACGACGACAAGGTGTCTCAATACCGGTTTCCGCAAACTTCTCTTGTCAGACCTGTGGTAGACCATGTCGATCTCGCATCGGTCTATTTAGCCACCAAAAACGGTGTTACATCATAAATCGTCTGATATAGACGAAAAGGCCTATGATTATTATAGGTACCATTTGATTGCTTTTATCACGAATTTATTTTTAGAGCTCAAAAGAAAACCTTAGCGTGCTAAAACTCATTCAATGTTAATCTATTTCACTTAATGATTTTACTGTTTACTAATTGATAAGTAATTATAACATGATATTTAAAAAATGTAGAGAATGAAAGACTACTCATTTGTAGTTTAAAAGTATTGTGCGATTTAAAAAATAAGATCACATACCGTAGATAGCTTTATAATATGTGCAGAATTTTCTCTTGACCCATTTTTACTTGTTATAAATACTTTTATCTTTTTACTTATGTGACATTTTATCATTCTTATAACCGTAACCCCATCCATTGCTGATAACAATAGAATTCATACTGTAACATGACCCTTTCTGGGATATAAAGCCAGTAGGGCTTAATGTTTGAATTTATATCAGTCAAGAAATTACATAGTTGCTGGACAATCTTATAACTTTGATCAAATAAGTTGTAACCAAGCCTAGGTACTATTAAAAATAAGTCAGCGTTAAGATATATAGGTGTGTAAGTAATAAAAAACCGTGAATGTCAATATCGACTCAATAATTGGATACGAGGTTTTGAAGATCAGCAACGAGTGACACTGACTATTTAGTGATAGATGTATTAGTAAGTGTACTAGGTGCGTAGCCAACGTGCGAACCGTTAACTCTCCGTAGCGTATCGTAGTCATCTCTCTCTATCATTCTTCCACACTAGTAATTGCGACAGTGACTTTTGCGTTTCGTTCGCTAGCTACGGAGCGTCAACGATTGCACGTTGGCTACGCACCCTGATAATTTATGGTATCATGGAAACCGACTGTACAGGAATCGTAAAATGGTAAAGTTATTAATTTGCGTACAGACACATTATCGTTTACGTCAAGAGACTGCCCATTAAAGTTAATGTCCCAAGGCATGCAATAGTAAATCTTACTAGAAAGTCATAATAATAACATATCGTTGCCGTCTGTTACTAAAATTATATATACTCTTCTATTATTTACATATGTAATGTAAAATTAGACATTTACATTATGCAATGTTTCAAATTATGAATAATCATAAAATATGGCAAATATCTTGTTTTCAGATTAACTTAAAGGGTATGAAGATTGGTCCTGATCGGATTCAAAATCACAAATTATTTTGACAAATTATTATTGTTAATATTATACAGAAGCCTATGACTTGTCGCAATAATAATTTATTGCAAAACTAAAAGAATTCATTGGAAGCATTGGCGGTCAAATACGGATATCCGAAGGCCTTTTAATTATTTATTCTTTTTGCAGGCTATACTCAGAATAAGGAAGTCATATCTCATTTATAGGTACCTAACATATGGTGCCTAAGCGTAAGTGACATTCGGCTATCCTTAGGCCTGAGTTACACTTGTATGTTTTACTTACGTAAGTAGGGACACGGCTATACTACAGAATGAGAGATGAATATCGTTATCTCATTCTAACAAATAGCTTTGTCCCTACTTACGTAAGTAAAACTTACAAGTGTAACTCAGGCCTTACAGTACCTACACGACCGTTTGTGCCTTATCTCACTTATGTAATCAGCAGCCATATAAAGAAATCGAGTTTACGCTCACCTTACGTACACCTTTAAGGCAATGATCGAGCGTCAATGCCAGAATACAAGTAATATCTGTTTACACACTTTACTTACATTTGCCGTCATGATATAATAGGACATTAATTGAAAAAGAAACAACATATATTTTATTACGAGAGATATCTGATCTGTTGAGTTTGGGTCCTAATGTAGCGTAATTTATATTACTTTACATCATTCATATGTAATAAAATAAATTGTATTGAGTAAGCATGTAACACCTATTAAATTAAAAATAAATTTAAGAATAAATAAATTAGATTTGGTGATTTCAGATTCTATAAGTATTTAAAAAAACTTCATTAAGTAAACTTCTTAACGGTCATCGCAATAAACAATCCAGTACACAAAGCCATTACTGTCTTATCATTAAATTGTGTTTTTTTACATTTACTTCCCAAATTACCTTTTACTTTATGAGCTACCTTCACGTATGTTTTTTCCATCGGTCATATTTGATATAGAAGCCTTTTTGTATGGCGTTACTAAAGCAATATCTAGGTAGGTATTTACAATGTCTTAAAAATGCAGGAGAAGATCGGATGTTAGCTTATAGAACTATAATCGGAAGAATAAACATGTCTAAATTTTAACTATAGTTAAAAGTAGGTAATAAAATAAATTCAAAGTTAAGACCAAAAATGTTCCGACTAGTTAAGTAAATTGAAACTCCCAGTACCATAAAAATAAGTTTGATTTTTATTTTAACTCGGCGAACTTAAAAATCAAATATGTTTAATGTCATATCATTTAACCAAAATAATAAAATTGATTAACTTACCCATTCGTTTCAATGATTGTGGTCATGTTGACAGCGGACTAATAAGCAATTAATTCAATGCGCTCAACACCGAAATATTTATAGAGACAACAATGAACGCAGACTGATTTATCCCTATGACTGTCTCGATTTTTTGCCAAAAGATGACTCAGGGTGAACGCGCAAAGGGTAAATTTTATGACCGAATTTTAATAATGCGCCAACAAATTAAGTATCTAATTTTGAATCTAGGGTTTTATATTTTAACGAACAGAAAAAAAAAATTGCTGGAAAATATTTGATGCTTAGGTTTTTTTTATATTAACCGAATGTAAGCGCCAGGCCGCACGCGCCGCGCCGCGAATCGCAACTGCCGGCGCTCGCGCACCTCTTCCTAGTTTGCTTATCTTGATTTTTTCTTTTTTGTCTTTTCACGGCAGAAAACTGATCGCTGATTAGCCATCCGGCAGACACTGGTAATTAGCACAAATGCTCTGCTTCTCTGAAGATATGCAAATTATGGTGTTACCAATTAGCAGAGTATATATTATAAGTATTGCGTGGTATGTCGAGAATAATATACCATAACAATAATGATTTGTATTTATTGTTTAAACCGAATGTTAAATTAGAAATTGTAATATGATAAAGGAACATACTCCTACGAACATTCTATTTAATTATTAAAAGTAGGTATATATTAAAAAAAATTTTTTTAAATATTATTCATAGTAAATATTTATTATATTTAACATATACATTTTTAAACATTTGGCAGTATAAGGTAGGCATGTAAAACTTTATATTTAGAAAGCCTTATTTATGTGCAGCTAAAATAACTTGCAACCGATACCAATGCACTTTGAGGATTTATTCCCACCGTTTGATAAGCGCATCGTTTCGGACTAAGTACCTACTATAAGCGGCCTCAAGAGACGCAGCAACAATGATTTAAGGGGCCCACTGATTAACAGTCCGCCGGGCCTGTCAGTTAGAACAAAATTTTGACAGTTCCGTACAACTGACAGGCCGATACCGTCCGGCGGACTGTTAATCAGTGGGCCCCTTTAATGGAATGCACATTTATTCTGGTTAGGCCGAGGTAATACGCTCGATCCTCACAGGGAAAAACAAACCAGTGTTCCTTTAAACGCCTGTACGATAGCCAAACAAACCTGTAGTTCCACAACGAAGGCCGCAAAAATATCTGCTTCGATCTTATTTGTACGGCCATAAGAGCGTGTCACATATTTTTGCGGCCTTCAAAGAGTAAAATACTATTGCAGGTAGTGAATAGAATCAGGCGTTACTTTGCGGAAATCTTTGAGGTGTTCTTTGCTTTGGGTTAGCACTGATTGACTAGAACGTTATCTTTTACGCGGATTAGCAAAGTAATATTTTGGTTTTAATTACTATTGTAGGTGTCTGTACATATACTCTTGGAGTGCTGGCTTGAGCAGGCATTGCATTTATTTTAGCGTCGCTTTGATGGGATGCCTGCAACGGAATGCCGGTGAGTGCAGTCTATATTTCAGCCGCGTAAATGTCAGTGGCCCGGTAGAGTTCCAATATTGAACGGTCAACGGCATTCAAAATCGGCCCAACCCGGTTTATCTTCGGCTAAGTGTTTCAATGGAGTATTGTATAGTGGGTGTTTTTGGTTTGATGTAATTATGGATAAAATATAAATAATTATATTCATTAAAACTGTTCTAGAACATGATATTTTATCTAGTATCACAAAACTAGTACTTAAATTTAACCGTCAGGTGACATCCAAAACTGACTAATCACTAAAAAAGAATTAAACAATAATCAATGTTATATAGATATTAATATGGTTCACTATGGCTATTAACTTGTGGTAGTCATTAGTGAGTTTTCATTGTCACCTGACGAAATTTAAAATTTGTTTTTCATAACTAAGAATATGGGTAACCGATTAACCGACACCTTATAATTCAAAAAATATTAAAAAATTGAAAAAAAAATTAAAATATACTCTATCAATTAAACTAATTTCATAAAAACTTTAAAATTGTATTTATGTTTATTACCAGGTATAGGTGTAAATATTACATTGAGATTTAGTTTATCTCGAGCCCGAAATAGATATCCTTCCTGCATTGATAGAAAACTCCAATCGATACTTAAATACTGTATTTACGTGACTTTTCGTAGCATCTGTCATCCCGATGTATTCTTTTCGTTTGGCGTTCGTCGATGTACGATTGTCTTCTTGGCTAGCCTTTCTTTTTTTTGCCACTGCATTTTCGGCACTACCCAGTGCACCAAACTAATGAGCTTGACTAAAATTGCACTCAGAAAAAACAAAAGTACGAAAATACTTTTGAACTAAACTTATATTCTTAATTCTGTAATCTCGATTTCTCAGTAAATGCGAAATTTATTTACACACTGGTTGCCGTCTTTCGCTCGGATTGTTTACAATTCTTTTTCATCAAAGTAGCCGTTTGTTTTATTTTAAAAGTACCTCAGACTGTTTTAATTTATTCACAAAGAGACTAGTGAATTTTAATAAATGTGAAGCATAAAATTCGGTACTGTTTTTCTCTTGTTTCATTTATTCTGTTGTATGACCAGGTGATGTAAGATATACGCGGGCAAGAGAAACGAATGTAGGACATTTACATTTTATTTTATTTTATTTTGCTCTACAATTATTATATTTTAAATCAATAGGTAACATACATTATGTAACACATTGATTCGTGAATTGTCTTTTAACTCATTTGCGACTACACAAACTTTTTGGAACCTATCATTTTTTAATGCTGTAGAGCTACAGTAGAAAATCTAATCTAACACCTTAACCCAGGTTCAATGGTCGCAAATTTTACAAAATAATTAATTAGCTGTCACTATGCTATGTTTGCCTTTCCTTTCGTTTTGATGTTATGCGTTAGGATACCATTATCCTTAATCCCTACCATTTAGTTTTTATTTAGGAATTATTCCATGAAGTGTCTTCTCGGATATGTTTAAGGCCTCGGATAAAACTTGGAAAACTTAGCACAATGTTTTTTTCTGCGTAAATAGTCTGATTTACTACAGACATGTAAACAACCGGAAATAGGTACTAGTACTTGTTTAAGACCTTTAACTATTTATATATTTTTAACTGGCGATAAGTACCGAATTTAGAAGTGATGGCTTGTCTTTATGGACAACACATATTACAAGCGATTATGTTGAATTTTTTACAAACAATAGCCGCCAGGACACTGTGCTATTCGTATTTTATGCCGGCGACAGCAGCTCACGACAAATGGGTTAACTAAATCAGTTTGCGGATCCTAAAGACTAACGAATTTAGAACCTTGATGAATGCTGATGTCTATGTCCTACTTACATTTATAAAATTAATACGTTACCAAATACGTAGAAACTATATAGTCTGTTAAAAGTCTGTTAAAATACCTACGGATTTAAAAATAAATTTTAAATTTATCTCACATCTCATATTGAGAAGACTCAAGAACCTCTATCTCTTTACAATAATAATAATGGCAATTTGATCGCCATTCCTTGTTAAGGCCGCCGGAAGACGCTGGATGCGGGTCGCTTCCAACCGGTACGAATGGGGAGGCCTATGTTCAGCAGTCTTATGGCTGAGATGATGATGATGATGATGATAATCGCCATTCCATCAATTACATACATGTTATATATGGAATTTGCCTCCACCAGTTTTTATTGTACCTATTTATAAGTATTACTAGTTACTAGTATAACCAATACCATAATCATACCAAGATGATGGTGAGATAAGATGAAAAATAATTAGTATTATAATAAAACATGCTGTACGGAGAATCACCTATGTGTTTTGTCTTTTTTGCATTGTTAGAACACGTCAATCCTTCGAATTGGACTGGTGCCCATTAGGGGAAACACTAATGATGGAACATTCCAGACACTTAAAAGTTATTTTTTAAAGTACGATGAGTCTCTACTTTGCTACCTTATCTTATTTTATATTCGTTAGTAAACGCAATACAGGACGATGTAAACGCTTGAACTTATTTGGCTAATGTTTGTTTTGAAGTATTCGCGATTGCTCAAACGCGGATGCGGTTTTTAGCGACAGTTAAATTGGAAAAGTTACCCGGAAAATTGGGAAAGTATAGATATAGGAATAACCTAAAATCATTTCATAGATATGAAATTAATTTACGTTTGTGTATGAAATAATCGTGAAAATATGCATAGTAAACATAATGTAATCTTACACTTCATGTTGAATATTAAAAAAAACTGTTGTGTTGTGTGTGATTTAGATTTTGAGTTTGGGTTAAATTTTATGACAAAATATTATTTTACATGCACACTATGCTGACTGTAGTATAAATACATTATTTAAAGTAAAAAAATATTACAATCCATTTATTAAAGGATATACTTCCAAGTATATCCTTTATGTAAAACGACTCATTAAATAATTATAGTCTGTATCTATAGGTATTTATATAAAAGTAAACAAAATCTACCCTCAATTGGCTCCTTAAGCCAGTTGAGGGTAGTTGAAAACATTACATGATCAAATAATGTAGATTGAAGTCAGGTCGTTAAGTGACAGATTCAGGTGGTTTTGTATTTGGTTGATTAACCAATACATTTTATAACTAGCCGAAAATTTACAAATTATTTGTAAATTTTTAAATAAGAAAATAGGCACGTTCACTGGTGTTCCAAACACTTTCAACTTTGCGTGTCCTAAACCTAATTATACTTAAACAACAAAAGAAAAGTTTTTATGGACATGGACAAACGAGCTTTGTTAAAGTTTTTAATGCGTGGAAATTCTTCTTTTTATTTTAAATGTTTGTTGGTTCAAATACTAACTGGGTCATATAGGTATGTAATATTTTTATTTTGTATGAGGCACATACGAGTCCTGATTTTAGTAACCAGAAATACTCAACACATGTCGCTCGTTTGACATGATTTCTAATGTCTAAAATATAATCCTAGTCAATTTACTTATAAATACATTTATGAATATTTATGTTCCTGCAAAGTACAACCATGCGTAGGTACTTAACGCAGTTGTTTAAATTAAATAAAATACCGCGTGTTTATAAAATTATAGGCATAATTTTCTCAATTTTAATTGGCCTCATATGGAACAATGCGTCAAAGATACATACCAACCTCAAAAACTTTTACAAATAGAGATATACCTCTTTCAAAAATATTCGCCACACATTAAAGATTTTGAAAAGTTGAATGGATTTGAAGAGTTTAGTGGGTTCTTTTTATAAAACCTCATCAAATGTGATGACGCGTACGAGTAAACATATCTGCCATTATTGACAATCTCGCTAGATTACAAATATTCCGCGTTATGTGTCAGTAGAATAAACAGTTATTATTGTTGAGTATACTAGTGATTTCACCACTTAATGTCAGCCCTTTGATATATTTTAAATAGATATGACCTAATCCATCTGTGGAACGTGAATGAATCCGTCTGGATGACTCAGGTAATGCGTTTATTGGCCCAAGTCTAAAGTCATGCTGAGTTTCATAAATACTTGAACTAAATTAAAGGGGTAATATAATATTCACATAGTTTATGTACCACCATCCATTTAACTAAATATTTGTTGTTCTTTTCAAAGATACATTCATTTAGGGAATCATAATGTTATTTCGGCATTTATTTTTATTTATAAGTAGGTAGGTACCTACAATTGCATACTCGATAGAATCTGAGATATATTTTATACTCGCATATTCTATTTATTAAAGCACTAAGTATTGACCTTGACCTTGTATTGTTTATAAAATGAGGACATATTTATGGATGAATGAATTTTAACTTTAACAACATTTTCTAACTATTAATTGTACCTATCAGAGCCTCATAGTCCTAAACAGAATTGATACATTTATAAGTGCATCTTGCTAACTTTAAAAGAGCACAGTCATTTATGCTTGTAAGCGGAAATCAGTAATATAAATTAATACACAAACATCTCTTTGCTACAATTAAACTTTATGAACTGAGATTAATGTTAGAAATAGTTAGCTTAACCTTTTACCAGGCTAAGGGATAAAAATTTCCAACATACAGCACTTCAAACATATTTGTGTATATCTCATGGCCAGATCTGAGAATTGATCATTCCATTATGTAGCAATAATTTCCCTAAATGAACGGTTGGCCAAATCATGTAAAAGTCAAACCTAACCTCACCATATCGTTGAACATTACCTCCAACGATTCAAAGACAGCGCAGCGTAGCGTAATTTCAAGTATCCGACAAAACGCTTAGATGAGAAGAGGTTATAGGGTAAGACCACCAGTGAATGAACACTTAAGCAATTATCCAAGTTTGAAAAATCATTGCTCAGCATTCATTAAAAATTAAAATAATTAACTGCAATTTAATCAATCCTCATTTAATAAATAAGAAAGTAATTTCTGCGATTTTTAATTACTTTCATAGTTTTTGAGTTATACCAGAATTTACCAAAAACTACCCAAAAACCTAATGAATGAACATAAAAACTAGTGAATGAACACCGAAAAATCCAGTGAATGAACATTATTTAACTTTTTTTAATTAGCATAATAAAATCATTTTTATCACAAACACCGTTTCCGGCTCTATTTTAATAGGTATAGCGATAGCGTTTATATCTTTTTATCCCTCCATATTGACTTCGAATCGATTAGAATGTAATAAAATGATGGTTATTCACCAATAACATAGAAACCCGTTACATATTAAAATGAAAATATAAAATCAACCATTAAAACAAGAACCAACTTGCATATTTTGATGAAAAGGGGTCATGATCACCAAATAATGCTTAAAATAATAAACTTGTCACTGCAATGTTCGTGGTTACACTGTTCATACATAGAATTAGTAGAAATCCAATAAATAAACAAGCCAAATTTTGTATTGTTCATACATAGGCGTGACAAATCTAGTAAATGGACTATAGAAATTTGGTTTGTTCCAATACTGGCTAAATGAATCAGAATCGTTTTCTATGCAGAATCACAAAAAACAAGCTCAATACGATTGCGTTTACATATACATTTGGGGAAAAAATGAAATCTACGCGACACCAGTAAATGAACACACTGTTCATTTACTGGTTTCAGAACATTTGATGAGCCAGTAATGGAACTATAAAAAATAAAGACTTAATCGCATAATACGCCGACAAAGTGTACATAAATAGAAGGTTCAACTCTTAATCTAACCAAATAACTAAACTTTGTACTGGTAAAAATTAAATAAGCACTTCATATGTTGGTCCAAACGTACACTGTTCTTATCTGGGATCTAATATTTTCATACAAAACTTCAAATCCAGAAACACGTAAACTTCAAACGCCAGTCACATCCTAACTTGTCGAAGATAAATTTGTTACGGGTTGTCATTGCATAGGAAATAGAGTTGTTAATAAGAAAAAAAATAAGATAAGTGGAAGAAATTGCTATATTTCTTATTTTAGACGAAAAACGTGATTTTGTTCATTCACTGGGGGGTGTTCATTCACTGGAGGGTTTACCCTAACTAAAAAAAAAACCGGCCAAGTGTCAGTCGAACTCGCGCACGAAAGTTTCTGTACCATTTAGCAAAAAAACGGAAAAACATCACATTTGTTAGGGGGCGCCACAAGCCTTCAGTAAGAAGTGCATATACTTGGAAAATTTGACTAATGTCGCTGTGGCCCGGTGGCCGAGTGGTTCAGGCACCTGCCGCGATAGCAGAGGACGCTGGTTCGATTCCAGCCTGAGGCACTGGAGGCCTTGGTCACTTTTTCTTTGTATATGACATTTATTTCAGTTTATCACATTTGTTGTATAGGAGCCTCACTTAAATATTTATTTTTATTTTGGTTTTAGTATTTGTTGCGGCAACAGAAATATATCGTCTGTGAAAATTTCAACTGTCTAGCTATCACGGTTCATGAGATACAGCCTGGTGACAGACAGACGGATAGCGGAGTCTTAGTAATAGGGCCCCGTTTTACCCTTTGGGTACGGAACCCTAAAAAAACAAATGAATACTCACCCGACGCCTCCATTGTCGAGGTTGGAGAGGTGCTTGTTGAGCGTCTCCTGGATGTTCCTCTGCGAGTACAGCCCGATGGGCGAGTTAAACTGCTTGTGCACTATCTTCGGGCCGGTAGCCATCTTGGTCGTTCGTTCAACGCTGGAATGTCAAAAATACCTACATTTATTTATATGCTATTATATATTAATTATTTAATATGGCTGTCGACTTGCGGAAAAT
Organism: Cydia fagiglandana; assembly: GCF_963556715.1. Lineage (NCBI taxonomy): Eukaryota > Metazoa > Arthropoda > Insecta > Lepidoptera > Tortricidae > Cydia > Cydia fagiglandana. The sequence continues at coordinate 17,567,487 of NC_085936.1, read as the reverse complement.
GTCCAATAAATTTTATGCAAGCTCACATAAACTATCAATATCTGGGAGCTTTGCTCGGAAAACATATAGAAACTGAAAAATGCGCATTTCGATTTATTGCCCCCGAAAACTTATAGCAAATTTCATCGAAATCGTTACAGCCGTTTCCGAGATTCCCGAAATATATATATATATATATATATATATATATAGATATATCATCATCATCATCATCATCATCTCAGCCATAAGACGTCCACTGCTGAACATAGGCCTCCCCCTTTTGGGGGGTGTATGCCATAATCGCCACGCTTGGCAGGCGGGTTGGCGATCGCAGTCAAGTACACCGAATTTGAGGGACGCTGCTGCCCGTCCACCGGTGGTCTTGGACGTAGTTTAAGGACATACCCGGGTCCGGGATATATATATATATATATATATATAAATAAACATACATATAAATAAATAAACAAGAATTGCTCATTTAAAGGTATTAGATATTTATTGAAACGATTTTAATAAACCTTTCAATCTACTTATAAATATAAAATATATCTGTAGGTATAGTTTCCTATAGCCAAATTTCTTTTTTATCAAACCTATAAGTATATAGGTACTATCCCATTGTTATATTATCAACAAATTCCAAAATTAGAACAGGAAATAAAAATGCAAAATTAAAATAAGTGTTCAATGTTTTATCAATTAATCTATTATTCAAAATATCCATCTGAAACCTTCGTCTCCGCTCAAGACATTTAATTCCTTTGTAACGTCAAGGTAAAACATCAGTAAGTACTTAAAATTAGGTATACCTACAATTTTTATCCTCATGAGATAATTTTATTAGCCTCGTCTCGTAAGATTCGCGCCGCGGGGCTGGCAGGCTTACCGTCTTATTGCGTTTTTATTACTCCCACCATCCCCTGCGACGACGACTATCATATATTATTTTTCCCGAATTATGTGCGACAGACACGGCAGCTTGGAGCAAATAAGTTTTCAATATTAGCGTCTTTACACAGAGCAATATTGAAGACAAATGGTCAGAGATATTGTATACACAAAGGCCATTTCTACGTATACTATTCTAAATCTACCTGTATTGCTCTTAAACTACCCTCGTAGATTTCCGCATTTTTATAAACAGTAGCTGAAATTTTTCAGTTTTCTGTTAAACTTAAACCGGAAATAAAATAAGCTGTAGCGCGCATGCCGTAAATAAAATAATCTCCAAGCCTCCAACATATATGACATTTCTCTCGGCAAACTGCATTCCACTTAGTAAATGCAAAGCAAACACGACTTCACATTCGAAATTTTGCAGGTGAAAAAATTTAATAACAGAAAATAGGTACTACATTTTAACTTACATTATAAAATTTATAAAAACATAAAATTGCATAATTATTTATTTAAACCCAGAGATAAAATCACCCAAATGAATGCATTTACTTTTAGTTCTCTTAATGACACCTATAATCTATGTATATTATCATGAGAAATTTAAAGATTCTAAAGTATGTTTATCTATCATTAGAGTCATTAGTCATGTCTTGGACGTAATAGCGCCTTACTTAGCCGTAATTTATAATATTTCAATTTCACAAGGAGTCTTTCCAGATCTTATGAAATATAGCAAAGTCATACCTCTTTTTAAATCGGGTGATTCGAGTGATATGGCTAATTACCGTCCAATATCAATACTTCCTGTACTAAGTAAAGTTTTTGAAAAGTTAATGTTAAATGATCTACTGGGTCACTTCAACAGACATACTTTACTCACAAGCAATCAGTTTGGTTTCACAAAGGGCCGTTCCACGACCGATGCTGCTTCGGTACTTATTAAACATATTTATGATATTTGGGAAAATTCTTGTGATGCAATTGGCATATTTTGTGATCTTTCTAAAGCATTTGATTGTGTGGATCATGGAACGCTCATTTTGAAATTAAAACACTATGGTCTGTCAGTAAATGCCCTAAACTTTATGTCTTCTTACCTTAGCAACAGAACACAAACAGTTGTTGTAAACAAAACCCGGTCTAGCGGTACTGTAGTCCAATTAGGAGTGCCACAAGGTTCTATTTTGGGTCCATTCCTGTTTTTGGTTTATATAAATGATTTGCCATGTGTAGTAGAAAATCTTTGTGAAATTGTTCTTTTTGCTGATGACACATCATTACTTTTTAAGGTTAATCGTAAATCTACCGATTACAGTCTAATTAACAGCACACTCGTTAATGTACTAAACTGGTTTACTATGAACAATTTGCTTCTTAATGCTAAGAAAACTAAATGCATTCGATTTTCTTTGCCGAATGTTAAACCAGTCGATACTAAGATACTTTTGAATAATGAATGCTTAGAGATGGTAGATAAAGCACTGTTTCTTGGTTTAACATTGGACAAAAATCTACAATGGAGTCCTCATATAAGAACACTAGCAAACAAATTAAGTTCGGCCGCTTACGCTGTGAGGAGAATTAGACAATTGACTAATGTTGAGACAGCTCGCCTTGTTTATTATAGTTATTTTCATAGTGTAATGTCATATGGTATTCTGGTTTGGGGCAAAGCAGCTGACATACAGACTATATTTGTCTTACAAAAGAGAGCCATTCGTTCTATATATAATTTAAGGGTGCGAGAATCATTAAGAGAACTTTTTAAAGAAATTAATATTTTAACTGTAGCTTCCCAATACATATATGATAGTATTATTTATGTTGTTAAGAATCTAGACTCCTTCACTAAGAATTCTGATGTCCATAACTATAATACTAGAAATAAAAATAAGCTTGCTATCAGAAAGTTTCGTGTTCGTAAAGTACAGAAGTCATTCGTTGGGCAATGCATTCATTTTTATAACAAGTTACCTGAGGATGCTTTAAGATTACCCTTTCCAGCTCTTAAGAATTACTTAAAAAAGTCATTGATGTTGAAGGCTTATTACAGAGTCGAGGACTACTTGACAGACAAACATGCATGGTCCAAACCAGAAACTGTAATAACGACAAGTAGCAATTAAAAACATTGTATTATGTGTAGAGTTAAAGGTGACTCAGCTCAGGTAAGAAAGCACATCAAATTGTATGAAAGCATCTCATAACAATCAGTTAGATTCATATAATATGTATTCTCATTTCTTTTATTGATTTTATTTTCTTTTCCTTTTGTAAGATTTGATTTGTTTTCTGAAAGAGCTACGTATTTGTGATTTCATGTACATATATGTTTATTTTTTTATATCAAATTCTATAAAGTTATGTACTCACTGAGTATAATTGCATGAATTCTATAGTAATTTAAATTGTATTTTTCTTAATTACTCGTAATGCATGTTAATTATAAGATGTAATAATGTTTTGAAAAGATGTGTCCCGCCGAGTTTGTTGCCGGTCCCATATTGGGATACCCTCCTCCAATTGAGGGGGGATTTAAATCTTCTCGGGGCAGAGGTGTACGGTTGGAGCCGGTAAATTTATTTGACGTTCATAAGCGCATTGTAATATGCCTACTTGAATAAACTATTTTTTATCTTTATCTTATCTCTATCCCCACCAAAAGTAAATGGACTTTGCTCTTGGACAACACCATTAAGTGACGTGCAACTACTGATGAAAGCCATAAAATGATAGCATGTTAGACTATTTTGTCTTGTCTTCATATTATATCCAAATGAAATGACAAGTCAATAAATTAATAACTAGTACCTATTTAATATCAAAGATTATTGAAAAAGAGGCGTACTGTCAAATTCAATTTTTGTAGTCACAGTCAATTTACTGCCATCTTTTTTTCTTCATCTTCGACAGTTGATTAAAACTTTTAGAACGCCATTTGACTTTGATTCTTATTATTTCACTGATATGTGTTAAATATCAAAAAGTGTCGCCATCTACTCGAGAATAGGCCGGAATGGTGCCACCATTTCGAATGATGGCGATTTACCCTAACTATAAAATTTACTATGACCATAACACTCTATTCTCTTTGCTAATATGCAATGAAAGCTAATGTATTCGAGCTAATATTCACTATAGTGGTCTCCAAGTACATTACAGTGGCTGAATAGTGACATTGAACATGGCATTGGTATTGATGAACATGGGCATTGATAGGGTATCAAAATATTGACCATCAATCCGTTACCAGTGTTATCACCTGTAAGTATATCATCTCCACTTTAACCCATCGCATTAAAGTGGGCTGCTAACAGCGTGTAGATAGTTTGAACTGTTTATTTGTGTACGCGGCTTAGACGACTATTGCAAAATGTGCGGAAGCTTCGGGCAGTCATTTTGTGTAACACGCTTAGCAAAATAAACCGGGGTTGTTGCCAATAGATATGAAACAACAGAAAATAGGATTTTGTTGGTATTTTTCTTTATCTTTAGTGTGATGCTAATTTGTGTGTAAATAAATTAAAATTTTATGAAAATTTAGTATATTTTCGTCGTGAATACATTATTTGACGCACGGAGATCGAGATGGTGTGTGTTTAAACCTCAATGGTACCGAAGCCACGGAACAAGTTTTAAACAGTTCTTTTTTTTTTTTTTATTATGAATGGGCTTACTCATGGCCACAGACTAGCCGAGGCGTAGATGATGCCTAGATAAATAAATTTAGTATGAAGCGAACTTTGAAGACTGCCCGATTCGAACTTTAAGATACGTCAAATATTACGATACGATATGGATTAGATACGTCAGTGTGAATATGACGGTTCTTCAAACAAAAACGTCACTTTTGGGTCTGACATATCTAATCCATATCGTATCTCCGTAATATTTGACGTAACTTAAAGTTCGAATCGGACAGTCTATATTACCTACACATTAAATATATCATTTTGCAGTCAGTCTGGATGTTCGAATGAAAAAAAACTTCCATATCTTCCCAAGAGTAATCACTGTTAATTTTTTGATGTGTTAGGTACCTACTAAGTAGATTATATCTATTATGTATAATGGCTCCGATAAAAAAAAAACTCTGAATCGACACAAATCATATCATGAAGCCCACTCGATCAAAGTTTTGGGCCCGATTCGGATTATTGAATAAACATCTATTAGACATCACCAAGATACGATAACCTGTCAAATTTGACATTTGTGCGATTCTGGAAATACGCTTGAACGATTTCCACAGGATATGACTTAGAGATCCGGCTATTTTTAGTTTGCCCACAACAGCAATATTATTCACATCTAATAGATATCTTACTCTATCTAACGTAAAAGTGACATTGGTTGCGCGAATTACGCTACAAAAGAGAACTAGTTGATATCTAAACTATAACGTATCTAGAATGGATCTAGTACGTGTCGTCTCTTGTGAATATCTTGAAGTTCGAACACGACAGTTGATCTTGTTTGTGCACTGAGAATCGTGTCTTTATGCACCCCGCTCGAACTTGTCGGTGAGCGTAAAATACACTGAAAGTCGTACCAACGTTGTATCATAACAAGGTCAAAACTTAAACAAAGTATTAAAACAGAATCGGCCTAGCATTTTTGCTCAAACTCAAAACGGAAACGATGCGCGCTCGCTAGGTCAACTGTCAATGCATATTATGATTAATAGTTGTACTGTGTATATATACTATAATAAAATTGATAGTGTTTATATGCGTAAAAAAAAACAAAATTTTTTAAGCGTAAGTAATTGTTAAAAAATAGCATCATTAAGACGACTTGCGTCCAAGTGTCGTCAGCAAGTCGTCAGTCTCATTTGAGCGAGTTCATCGAACGTTTGTTTGTTTTCGATATGTCCTCATTAGTATACTGTTTTCACAGACACGCTGTGAACATTTGACGCATTTATTTGAGAGAATGTCTGCACGTAGGTGTACGAAAAACAGTGTGCTATAATGCTCTTCGGAAGATGCGATATAATACGTAGACGACGCAGAGATTATCTATTTTTGTTCTGGACGCCTTGCTGGCATACGTACGAAATATTTGCCAGTCAAAGTGGCTACTTTTGTTATAAGAGCGCGTTCATCTTTGAATTATACCTATCGTCTGTTACACCTTGAAGAAAACATTGTTAAAATAAAAATAGGTCGTGAAAAGTAAACAATGATTATCCTTGGACCAGGACAGATGGAAACCAGATTTTCTAATAGCCGTGAGGCCAGCGAAGTCGTTTTCTAGAGGAACAAGGTTAACAATACCGTCATCAAGGTTGAAAATAATTCCTGCGAGTAATTCGGAGCAGTTTATACGGCGTACAGGAATAACTCTTAAGCTATTTATACATCGCGTTCATGACATGCAGTCTCTAGATGTAAATTTATAATGATGACAGGTATACGTTAAGCTTAGAATATATTTAATTAATTTTTATTTTTATTTAATTTTAGGTATACGTTATATTATACTCGACATAGTTTACAGTTATTTGAATCCACATAAGCATTATGTTATAATAACAAACAAGCTTTCCTGTCGCTTCTACAAGAAGGGGTTAAGGTGACTTCACAACGTGACGTTCAAACATGGCCGGCTGGAGCATGTTTATGCGGAACTATAGACGCTGGCGCAGCATTAAGTATTATGCGCGAAAACGTAACGACTTATTTCAGTGTAGTGAAGTCACGGCTAAAGTATTTTTGTAACAGAACACCTGTAGTTAGTCATGAATGTCGAGGTCGCTAGGTGATTAGCGATGGAAAAACGAAACGAAGCATTTATTAGTGCTGTAGTTTTAATGAAGCGGCGAATAGAGCGGGTACCTTGTGCGGCGGTCAGGTTCGTGCGAGCGGCTTGGGCGCCTGTCTCTTACTGAAGCGGGGATCGCCGCCCACGGCGCGCGCTCTAGACCGCACCTGCAATATTTCGTGAATTGCCGATTGTGTATAGAAAAATCAGAAAAATGATAGAGAGTAATAATGAGTTATCAAATCATAAACATTTGTTTTTTTCTGATACGTCATTTAAAAGTGAAACAGATCCAATTTGAATTAAATAAGCAGGTACGTATGTCAAAACGTGGACATAATAAATCGAATCATAAAGTTCCTTCTCCTCATGTTTCTAACTATATCCACATGTTTTATTCACATAATGTTTATACAAGTGAGTTTCTCTCTACATTTTTATACCTAGTCATTTTCCTTTTCATAAAAATCTAGTAAAATAATTCATACGGTGCGTTACTTTATTTGTATAAGGTAATATTTCTAGACTTACCTCGAGTAAAGAGAAATGAAATGGATTTATAAGTAAATTAAATAGTCTATGCACTTTTAAACTGAACGTCACAAATACAGGTATCCAAAACTTTTAAAAATACACTGGTATGTTGAAATCGCGACTCCCCGACCACGAATGAGAACCGGCGTCCACTATCGCGAGAAATTTGATTAAGTTTACACCAACCCGACTATTTTTAGTTTGCCCACAACAGCAATAACCTGGACGCCTATAGCGGCTTCTGAAGGATCTCGTTCAATGACTCTTAAATCGTGACTAGTGTATTTTGGCGGCATAAGAAGCTTATTGTTGTCATGTGAAGGGCACTTTGAAGAAGAGATGGGTTGAGTGTCTATGCATTCTTGGCCTTGGTTATTGAAGAGGAAAATTAATGTCTGCCGTTATTTGTTGTGTCATCATATTATTAAACAAGCTAAGCGTAAACAATATCGCTTAAAAGGGATTCTGTTTTCCACATTTCCCTTAGTTTTCGTGCACTTAACTTAATGTATTGGATTAAAACTAAAACTGCTTTAAAAATGGATTATATTTGTTCGGTTTAACAACACGAAATAGTTTGAATACGTTAAATGTTAGGGATGGAAATCAAACGCTATAGTTACGAGAATACTTTTCATTACACTCCGTGCATTCCACAGGTAGAAGGTATTTTTTGCTAAATTATATTTAGGTACAGTCGCCTTCGCCTTCGCGCGCATAGCGCATATATTGGAGCGACCAAGGCGCAGGGACAGGAACCGGTTACCTTAACCGGGGTTTTTCATAGGGTTATTTTAAAAGTGTTTATAAAAACCCCTACCATAACGGTAACCGTTTAATAAGGTAACACTTTGATTCGGTAACCGTATCAGATCAAGTTAACCTCTGTTACCGGTAACCGAAATAAAAACCCAGTCTATTCAGTTACCTCATTATGAGGTTTTTGACCAGTTCAAACGATTGTAATCTTTACGCACACTTAAATTCAACTTATTATTGAATGGCATGGGCGGTCTATGAAGCCTCCAGCACAAACAAGTTTTTTTGCCGTTCCTTTGTTTATCTTTATACCTACCTGTGTGGTGTGTTATTATTATAAATCATATTATATTATAAATAAAATACTTAAAATAAATAAAGTAAATAAAATAACTAAAATAAATAAAGTGAATAAATTAAATAAGTTAAATAAATTAATAAATTAAATAGAAAAAAAAATAAATAAATTAAATAAAATTAAATAAATTAAATAAATTAAATAAATTAAATAAATTAAATAAATTAAATAAATTAAATAAATTAAACAAATTATATAAATTAAATAAATTAAATAAATTAAATAAATTAAATAAATTAAATAAATTAAATAAATTAAATAAATTAAATAAATTAAATAAATTAAATAAATTAAATAAATTAAATAAATTAAATAAATTAAATAAATTAGATAAATTAAATAAATTTAAATAAATTTAAATAAATTGAATAAATTAAATAAACTGAATAAATTGAATAAATTAAATAAACTGAATAAATTGAATAAATTAAATATATTAAATGTATTAAATAAATTAAACTTATTAAATAAATTAAATAAATATCATCATCATCATCTCAGCCATAAGACGTCCACTGCTGAACATAGGCCTCCCCCTTGGACCTCCATTCGTACCGGTTGGAAGCCACCCGCATCCAGCGTCTTCCGGCGGCTTTAACAAGGTCGTCCGTCCATCTTGTGGGTTGTAAATAAATATAATTAATTATTAATTATTGTATCAATGCAAATAAATAATTTCTGATTTCTGATTTTTACATTAATTGAATAAATTAAACAAATAAAGTCAATAAAATCAACAAAATATAAATAAAGTAAATAATATAAACTATTTTTTAGTATTTTTTTAGTTCTACATCTACATCATTAAAACTACTTTAAATGTAGCAAACCAGTAAGCAACCGATAATAAAGGTTACCATAACTGAATGAAAACCTGTTAAAAACCCATAACAAAAACCCTATCGCGATGGGGTTTTGAGATTAACTCGGTTAAAGGTTAGGGTTACCGTTTCAATAAGCTTACCATTACAGTCAGGTAACAGTATGATAGGGTTACCGAATGATAAGGTAACCGAATCGATTGGGTTACCGAATTGATAGGATTAAGCGTAAAGAGGGGTTTTCCGGTCCTTGCCAAGGCGTTCACAAATATCTGAATTTTTGAGCACCTTGTCCGCTCCAACTAACATACCTGGTGTCGACTGTGTACGTTTATTCGATAAATGGCAGAGACAAAAGGAAAATCTTTTTAAAAATAAAGGAATGTCTCCTTTAAGTAAAACGAGCCAGCTTAAGGATTTAAGGTAGTTTCCCTCCAGGGCCCGACTTATATTTCCACACTGTATATTGTACATACATGATTATGGCCATGACTTAGGAACAAAATACGAGTATCTGTGCTGATCACACTAATATATGCCCTTACTGGGATTGGAACCCAAGACCATCGACTTCACAAGTAGGGTCACTATAGGTCATCAAAGCTTTATGATATCCTAATGCATTAAAATGAATAATGTTAATTTTAGTCGGTTGCATCAACTTGATACTACAAGTACTGTGACAGGTGGCTTCACGGTCGCTACGATGCATTACACGATGGCGGGCGGCTGTGATGTATGTATTGCAGGAGGCCAATTCCCGAATGGAAACATGACAGTTAGTATTAAGGCGGGATTCCACCAGTGTGCGGCACAAGCATTTTTGTATTGAATATGCTCGTGCCGCACATCTGGTGGAATCCCGCCTATAGAATGGAATAATTGGGGTTACGAATTTACGATATTTTGCGAAAAAAATACTTGACCGAGATGAAGACCCATTTTTATAAAATATATGTATCTTAGTTTCTGATTGTTACCAAATCGTGAAATACAAATCTTCAGCGTAACTAGTAGTACGATTCCAGGCTGGATCTGAACTCTGAATCTGCTGAATCTCACAAAAGTCGCAAACAGACAATAAATCGATAATTCTGATTATTCCACTTTATATCGCAGAGTTCTGTATTTGACAGATTGACGGGCGCGTTTGTCGCAAGACGCAACGGCAGATGCTACCCAGGCTAGACTTACAGCAAAGAGAATAGAGTGTATAGAGAGTTATTGTCACGGTAAATTATGTAGCCACAGTAAATACTGCCATCTTTCGACAGAAGATTAAAACTTTTAGAACGCCATTTGACTTTGATCCTTATTATTTCATTGATTTGTGTTAAATTTGTTAAATATCAAAAAGTGTCGCCATTTTTTCGAGACTAGGCCAAAGGTATGGCGCCATCGTTAGAAAATATTACCTACCTACACCATACCTTTGGCCTAGTCTCGAGTCTAGAGTTACTTACCTATAGGTAATGAATAATGAATAACGAACATGTGCACAAGCCATGTTTTAAAATGACTTTGAATAAATAACAGTATTGCTAACATTGTTGTTTTAAAATACAACATTGTCGGTTACTACGGTGTGCTGGTGTTTGAATTTGAAAGAATACCGCGACGTAAAAGTTATGCATTTTTGATGAAACTTCGTTAAGAAGAATATTGTGATGATACAGTGTATTTTGTAGGTAAGTATAACTAGTAACTGGTAACATTTTTGTAAATATTACATGTAGTTGTGAATTTATAAATTTGTACATTTTGTATTCAGTTAGTATGCGGTACCTGAATATTATTTTTAAATTGAATTTATGTATGAAACAAAAACGCACGTGTCCTACGACTTGATCATTAATTGAAAATTTATTGTATACACGTACTAAAAATATACCCCAAAAACAATTTAATAAAGGAGATTATCTATTAAATATAACAGCATACTTTAGGGCGTTATAGCAGCCGAGTGCGAAGCCCCGAGGGCGTATTTAAATGCATTGAGCATGATCGCAATTTGCTCGACATTAGCGCCAATAACACCGCACGAAGGCGCTCCGACACCCACGATAGATAAATATTGAAAATACATAAAAATACATTGCTGGTTGAAACATTGCCTCTTTAAATAAACCTAAGTATATCTGTAGGTCCGACTATGAATATTAAACACATTAAAGCCTAGAATTCTAATTAAGTACATAAAATCGACTTGTTAATAGGCTGTGATAGACCGACAGACAGACATACGAGTGGTCCTATAAGGGTTCCGTTTTTTTCTTTTGAGGTACGGAACCCTAAAAAGTGATGATCTGATGATTTACTGTAAACAACAGTCCTGATTAACAGTTTTAATTCACTTGTATTAATATATTTCTTAAACGTGTCTTAAATTCGTGAAAGCTACTCTACCTTAGATTATCGAAGATTACCAAAGTGCACAACTAAAATGAGTAAAATCTTTAGACTACAGTTGCCTCCAGAAACTCGCGAACTAAATTGACATGAGTTTGACAAATAAAATGATACCAGGAATAGCAAAGAAAAAATAGTCAGGGGTATATGTCGATAAAATGATATCGATAAGTAAGATGCACTTACTACCCATGTGATAATTATAAAGGGGTCACAAACGATTTCGATTTGTATGAATGTGACGCGAAAAGTGGTGTTGAATCATTTGTAAGATTGTGACGTTACCAATCAAATCAGGAGGTGCAGATGTGAAACTGACAAGTTTCAATGCTAAGACGAAACAGGATCTGAGTTTTAAATATTTTATTTAAATATACCCATCTCGCTAACGGAAGCGGCTCCTAAAACTAATGCGATAAGGACAAGGCGAAAATTATCTGTGCCGGACCGTTTCGCTTTTTTGGCTAATTGATATCAGTTTTGAATACTACGCCTCTCATTGCGGCATAGTCAATGAGGCCATTTTGGCCATTTTTGAAAGGCTCTAGCGCCTTAAAAAACAAAAATATCAAAAAAAGCAAAACGGTCCGACACAGATATTGACAATATTAATCTGTGTTGAAAAAATCATTGCTCTAGCATCAAAACCCACGGAGGAAACAGTCGAGGACGTTTGTATGGAGATATGACCACTCCTGTTGGCTCTTAATATGCAGGTTTGGGGGCAAGTTGTTTATATCAAGAGCTCGCGGATGTCGCCATAAATCTAAAATTAGTGATTTAATTTTGTACAATGTGACCTGTAGATGAGATTGATCGATAATTAGGATTGTTCATTTTTTTTCAAATGTTCTATTTCGAAAACCATTTCGAGATATAAGGTTTTTAAACAGTTTCCGACATTTGCTGCGATATAATAATTGAGGATTGAAGATATTTCAACAAATATCCTTATGACCTTAGTTTGACCTTCTCCTGGGCTGAATGTAAAGTCATTGCATAATAAAATTTATCGAACCATAGTAAATAAATCCGTCACTCACGTATTGTCAAAGTTATCATTGTCATCGATTGTCATAACAAAATTTTTAATTTTTTTCTGCGCTTCTTTGTTACAATTTGATTTATAATTAATACCTAAACAGTAGATTTCATTGCTTAATAATATATCAAAAACCTTGTTCCTATGTGTGGGAATGATTCACAAAAATAATAGTTCGAATCCACGAAGACCTACGACGTGAAAGATGGTGCCGTGAATTAAACTTGGAATACCTACCTACTTCACGTGTTACACACAGTATTGCTGTGAGAATCACGTCGATGTAAGTATAAAATTAATATTAATTTACTACAATTAAGTATTTAAAAGCTCACTTTATTGGTAGGGTCATGGTACAGTGAAACCTGGTTAATTGGCACCTGGATAAATGGAAAACCTCAATAATTGCAACCAAAAGTCCGGTCCCGGTCCCTTGAGACCAAAAGGCCTCTATAATTGAAATTTTGGAACCTCTATAATTGCAATTTAGATTTTAGTGCTTTTCGCAATTTTGCCTCTGTAATTGACCACATCGCAACTAAGACCTCTATAATTGACACTGTGCTAAAAAATCCGTTATTTTTGCTCTTCTTTTTACCTCCATTATTGAAACGAGTCTTACTTATTACCTCTGTAATTGAAATAATGTAGTTGTAGACAGCAGAAACAATATGTATTAATAGCAATGATCATTTTATTTATATCTTCATCCCGAATTCAATTTATTTATTGGGTATCTATCACAGCCTGTAGTAGGTGAAATACTTTTAATTCAATCAAAAACAAAGTATGCCTTTTACATTCTAATAAAACTTTCTTCTACAATTCAAGGGATTTCTTTCAAACCCAAATAATTAATAAGAAAATAAAGTAGTAATTAATGTAGTGTAAAAGAACAAGTATAGACATAAGCAATATAGAGACCAAAAACCCAGAACGTAAGCGTGTAAATCTTTCTTTCTACTTTCAAAGGTTATTTGCACCTCCATAAAAGAAATTTGTCAGAACGCAACCTCTATTAATGAGGACCTCTATAATTGACACAACGATTTTTTGAACCTCGTTAATTGACATGACCTGCTTAAATGAAAAACCTGGTTAATTGACCAAAAATGGCCGGTCCCTTGAGATTGCAATTATCCAGGTTCCACTGTATCTATTTATTTTCTGTGGTAATGTAGCCAGAGTATCTAAAGGCAAACCGTTAAACAGAGATGGTGCCTACTAGAAAGAAGGAATATACAAGAATACATAGCCATACTCAAAATTCAGCCTGAAACTGCTTTAAAAAGATATAATTTCTAATTTCCAGGTACATGTTGCAGTTCAAGCTGCTGATATCATGGTGGACAAGACTTAATAAAGAGTTGTGAATAATAAAACATGTTTTTGTTTACCTACTTTTTTATTAATTTGGGAAATATGTTATATATGTTTCCAAAAAAAATAGTAACTTTACATTAAATGTATGTTTATCATGTTCTGCACGAGCATCTGACAATGATGGCTTCTTGTTGACCATCCAGAAGAGAAGTGTATGGTTTGTTATTTACTCTGTTCCCAGGCATTATTTACGGTCGTAAAGTATTACGACGATTAATAATTAATATGACGTTCGTTTCAATACAAAATGCTCAACTTTGTTCTGGGCCCAAGTGCAGTTACATATCTCACAGCTGTATCTAAATAGGAATCACGATGACCTGAAATAATAGGATATAATTAGCAAAATTGGCATGTTCCTAATATAGTAGTATAAGTATGTAGTACAATATCCAAACAATGGTGACAAGCCGGTAGAAAGCACCCACTGGGTGCTAAGCTACCTTTAGCAATGGACGCTTGTAACGATTTTATGAATCCAATCTTCTTACAAATCCAATCAGTTAAAATATAAGTATATGATGTAGGTAACTTACATTTGTATTTTTGCTCCCTTGATTTCAGCCAAGTTATGGTTGGAGTTGGATGCTATATGGATACATACTCCAATAAAACTAAGTTATATTATATAACTTAGGCAGATTTCTGGAATCAGCTTTCTCAAATTTATAGCGTAGGTATTTTGAAATTAATGATTCAAAATAAACGAGTTTTCCATTCCAGACCATAGAGTTATATATTTGACAGAGGGAATGTCACTTAAGACAAACTGTGACCCTGCAATGGCGGACGGTTTGAAAGTGTGCGTGTAGACGAGTGATACCATGTAACACAAATTCTCCCCTAATGGTGAAACAATTATTTTCAATGTCGTCCTTGTTTTAAAATATTAAAATAGTACAGTTTTACGTTAGACGATAAAAAAGTGTCTACCTAACTGATTTTATAGGTCTTCAAAATGCGCATTGTTGCACAATTACTTTGTGCAAATATTATTTTCAATACCTAATGATATTTAACTTGTAACATATCTGGTTTTAAATAAAAAATAAATATAAGGTAAATGTACTAGTGCTCGACATGTTAATGCCCAATAGATGACACCTTGCTGTCACCTCTATTGACAATGACTTAAGTTTCAAGATGACATGTACTGGACTGGGACCGCGTCGAGCACCATGAGTATGTTTACCTTACATAACAAATAAACGTTAGCTATCAAAAATTATTCATGTAAACGTCTTTAATTTCCTTATTATCGGGAAATTACCATACCGATCTAGTTTGAAATGCAAAATCAATAATATAGCTATTTAGCTCAATGTCCTAAATGATCTCTTATACAGGGTGATTCAGGAGACGTGAGCAGGACTAAGACTGCGCCTTTTGTAAATTATAAGCAACTGTTTCGTATCAGTATTAGTAAAATTAACGTTAATTTTCTACTCGTGTTGAAAAAAAAAATGTATAAATTTATTTACGACATGCATGGTCACCCTAAAATTAGAATACTAAACTACTGATATTCTGTGTCAAATTGAATGTCATCACTGTCATCACGGTCTGGTTACTTTTGAAAACTCGTATCTCACTCAAGTTTGACAGTTTATTTCTTCGTAATCAAATGCTGTCATTACGGTTAAAGAGGTTTTATGGTTATTAATTGGGTCTTGTAGGGTAACCATGATTGTAGATAATTAAATTTGCCCTCACCAAAAAGTTAAAAAATAGGAAAAATTGTGGTTGTTTCACCTAAATACGACGGTGATCGGTCAATTATCAGTTACTGAGTGTGCAGGATTAGTCCTGCTCACGTCTCATGAATCACCCTGTATACATAATGATTTAATAAGAGGGGCATCAATTACCCTACTTTCGGGAAATTACCCTATTCAACTTCCTGGTCACACTCCTGTTTCGCATTTATAAACAATGAAATATGGAGATTTTATGTACAATACCATGATAATTGATAAAAATAGCTATGAAAAGTTATTCCGTCACTTTTTTTCTTACGATCGGTACAATTCTTGCAGGATTTAACTACACATCCCGGCATATTTTACATTTTTCTTGGACAAATTTACTTCACTGACGTTTTGATCCGTCTGACGGCAAATTGGTGGATGAGGGCATTGAGATAACTGTCAATGTGTGTGTGTCATGCGTAAATACTAGGAAATTGGTGGATGATGGAATCACAGTTTTTGTCTTAGCAAAACTACGTCCGTAGTATTGTAGGTCCATGTTCCAGACGATTGTTATTTATAGAAACACGTGACACTGACATTGTCGACAGGTGACATTACAATCAATTGACAATGACAACTATTTTTTTAATGCTTGTTGTTGCTTGTGCATTATCCTAATCAGCCGACGACATGTAATTTACGAGAAGTCGTATCTCATATTTTCAATAAATTATAAATATTCAACCGAGCCACGAATTACTAAATCATTCAAATTGGTATCTTAAATTAACCTATATTTTCAGAAAATAAAATAAAAATGGGGGTCTAAAAAAAATGAACAATCCTAATTAAAGTTAGACCAAGAAAAGTCTGCAGCGATTTTGATGGCCCACTCAGTGAACCTGTTATTTAATACGTCATAATTTCATAGAATTTTGACGTTTAAAATAATACTTGCACTGCGTGGGCTATTAAAATCGCTGCAGACTTTTTTTGGTCTAACTGTATTTAAATTCTGACCTAATTGTCAACTTGAATGTCCAGTTTAGGGACTGGTCTTCTTTACAATCGAAGCAATAGGGATCACCGAGACGATTTAATTTTTACGTCCACACCACACAAAATAAATGAGAAATTTTATCTTATTTCCCCGTCTGGGTCGGCCTTATTTGTATTTAGAGCCAAAATGACTGTTTCTATGTTATCACCTACAACTTGTTACTCTAGCTGTAAGTTTTCCTAACAAATAAAATAAAATAAATATAAGAAAATATTTATTTAATTACCTACAATATGTTTATCCAATATTCTTGTATCTATTACTATAAAAATGCACAATTTTCGAAATACCAATTCATCATCATCATCATCATCATCTCAGCCATAAGACGTCCACTGCTGAACATAGGCCTCCCCCTTGGACCTCCATACCAATACCAATTAACATTTGTAAAATAATTTAAATTACTTAAAGATACATTTTAACTGACCGCGCAACAGTAGCGCCGCTAGCGGTGAATTCTCGCGATATTCTCTAATTCAAACTTTTTAGAAAATATCGATATAAACAGCACTGGCCAAACTGTGGTATCATTTGTGCACATTGACCTGTCAATTTAGTTCGCGAGATTCTGGAGGCAACCTTAGCGCCGCGATTCGGAAAATGAATTAGAGATTCACTAGATATGAAATAGTGAAGAAATGTGACGTTCCACGGAAGGTACCTTATGGCAGCCGGCGCTTACGTCGCATAGCGCCGCAATAATATTGGAGCGGCGTTAATAATAGCGTAAGCGCCAACCGCCATAAGGTACCTTTACCCGTGGGACGTCACATATCTTTACTATATCGTATCTAGTTAATCTCTAATTCATTTCCCGAATCGCGCCTTAGTTTTTGATGGATGACGAGTGAATATCGCAACTACGCACGTGCTAACTCTTAACTTGATCGTACTTCACAGGGTTTACGAAAACGTACTTACACTTAAAACTTTTACAACAAACCTCGACAAGAGCTCGGCATTATATTTTTATTCCTTCTCAACAATATCATACTAAATATATGGTTGGTAAGTGGACAAATGTGGTGGGTTCCTGGAATAAACCTAAAGACAGAGTTGTCTGTATGATCACAAATCCACGTAAATCCGCCCGGTATAAAGTATATGTAAATTTGCTTATTTTGTTGATAAAGTATAAATATAATAATGATACTCATTTCATTAATAAAAGTCATTGACGTACATTTGACGTTACAATATAACCTGTGTAAAAATATAAAAAGTTGTCTCTACATATAGAAAAAGT
Source organism: Cydia fagiglandana (assembly GCF_963556715.1). NCBI lineage: Eukaryota > Metazoa > Arthropoda > Insecta > Lepidoptera > Tortricidae > Cydia > Cydia fagiglandana. The sequence continues at coordinate 17,549,530 of NC_085936.1, read as the reverse complement.
TCTACCAAAAGTTGATCTTATTTAGGATAATACAACCTCAAATTACACGTCAAGTTCAATACTGTCACTGTCACAATCTTTTTACCAACAAATCAACTTCAGTTCAAATCGTTTTACAAGTTTTTTTATAATAGGTATTTTTAAAAATAACAGATGAGTTTACTGGACCTACCCACGGAAATCGGAACATTAATATTCACGTATTTGGATATCAAGTCAAAAATAAATGTTTACAGTATAAATGAGTTGAAAGAGTTTTTTGCACCATGTCTGATGAGAAAAGTAAATATATCCAGGAGTATCGTCGCCTCAGTAAATACATTGAGTTCTAGTGTTCTTCAAGATTTTGCGGTTAATATCCAGGAACTAAATCTGAGTGGTATTCAAGATCTTACAGCAGATAAGTTAACTCCATACTTACAAAGATGTACTAATTTAAAAACCTTGGATGTGACCTTTACCAGGATATTTCTATCGGATGTGGAACACATTTGTTGCAATAGTTTAAAGAATATTAGTATAAATTATTTCAAATGGCCTAGGAAACATGCCAATAATGATGAAGTTTGGAAAAAGGTTTCGGACATATTTAAAAGACAAAAGTTTGAATATGTACATTTTGTTGTGTTGGAGTTTTATGACTCTGAATCTCCTCTCAAATTCATGGAAGATATCCCTATGACTAAATATTTTAAAATTACTCTCGCTGATAACTACAGAGATTATTCAGAAACCGATGAATATTATGAATCAGTTAATGTTGAAGAGAGCATTGACATAAATTTCGAACGTCTATGTTACATTTTTCGTGATTGTAGAGTATCTCATAAAACTGCAAGAAGTCTAAAAGGCGTATCAAATTTGAACTATAAAAAGATAGAATACATTTTTATCATGTATTTAGAAACAATTTACATTTATGTATCTCCAATTTTCAGTGGGATGTTTTCACTTTGTTGCTCTGATCTTACTATTAATATCTATGCGCATCTACCTTTGGATTTCATCTTAGACGGGAACATAATATTCCTAGCTTGGAACAAAGATATAACAGTGTTTAATGAGGATTTTTTCAAAAATGTATTAAACGAATTAACGGATTATTTTCCCACCTATTTTTGTATGCATACTAAGTTGCCTATGAACATTACTGCAGCGCCCAGCCATTGGTATTGCATAGATTCATGTGACACGTTTAATGAAATTCTAGATGACTTGCCAGAAAATGTTACTTTGACAGATTTCTGTAGGAAAGGCTCAGTTGTTCGATGGAATCGGCTTGTAACACTTAAATCAGAACTCAAAAGTTTGAAGAACATAACGTTTTTAAGTTTAAGCAATATTTGTGCAAAAGGCGACTTCTTCGCTCACATTTTCTTACAATGTAAAAGACTGTATACTATTGACGTGTACATTGAGAACCGTGGCCGTCCAAGCTCATATTCTAGTTGTACACTGTCTCTGTTTAACTCAATGCATCTGACAAAATGCTTGAAGAACCTGAAGTTAACATTAGAAGACATAGAATACGGGATGGTGTTCGACTCAATCAGTCAATGTCCTTCTTTGGAGAACGTACATATATGCGAGTACCAACGTGTTTTAGCAGACTACGAGGCGGACGAAGATAACGTGTCTTTACTTATAGAGAAATGCTGCAATTTGTACAGTCTATTCATTGAGGCGGACATGGATCCAGAGGCGTTGACTATGCTGATGGGTGCTTTGAGGAATGCCGCGCAGAATCTTGAGAAAGACCACTTATGTGTTGAAGTGTGTGATTGCTACGGAGGATGGAATCCATTCGCAGATGTTTTTAACCCCAGCCCGCTACGAATAACGGAATGAACTGTCGGTAGGTATGTTGATATTTTTTGTTTAGATTCGTAATTTGTTATTTAGCTGTTTAGTAAGTATGATGATTTGTTAAAAAATGTAGTATTTTTAAATTTACTAAAAACCATATTAGCATTTTGTAACAATAAAATAATTCATTTCAAACGTGAGTTTAATCCTTCACTAACACCTAATAAATTTTGTTTTTCGCTCTCAACTCTTATAATCACGGAACATATAAAGAGTCTTATAATGCATGCTATGGTTGATATTTATACATCATATTGTGTGAAATTAATTTCAATAATGTCTATATCCAGAGAAAAAAATCGGGCAAGTGCGAGTCGGACTCGCGCACGAAGGGTTCCGTACCATAAAGCAAAAAAAAAAACGGGCAAGTGCGAGTCGGACTCGCGCACGAAGGGTTCCGTACCATAATGAAAAAAAACAAAAACAAAAAAAAGCAAAAAAAAAAACGGTCACCCATCCAAGTACTGACCCCTCCCGACGTTGCTTAACTTTGGTCAAAAATCACGTTCGTTGTATGGGAGCCCCATTTAAATCTTTATTTTATTCTGTTTTTAGTATTTGTTGTCATAGCGGCAACAGAAATACATCATCTGTGAAAATTTCAACTGTCTGGCTATCACGGTTCGTGAGATACAGCCTGGTGACAGACGGACGGACGGACGGACGGACGGACGGACGGACAGCGAAGTCTTAGTAATAGGGTCCCGTTTTACCCTTTGGGTACGGAACCCTAAAAACGGAAAAAAATGCAAAAAGAAAACGGCCACCCATCCAAGTACTGACCACGCCCGATGTTGCTTAACTTTGGTCAAAAATCACGTTTGCTGTATGGGAGCCCCACTTAAATCGTTATTCTGTTTTTAGTATTTGTTGTTATAGCGGCAACAGAAATACATCATCTGTTAAAATTTCAACTGTCTAGCTATCACGGTTCGTGAGATACAGCCTGGTGACACACAGACGGACAGACGGACGGACGGACAGCGAAGTCTTAGTAATAGGGTCCCGTTTTACCCTTTGGGTAAGTACGGAACCCTAAAAATGGGAACTACGAAACTGGTGAGGTGGACAAAATGACCTGCACGCGCGCTTTTTCTCTTAAACAATAAACTTGTGTTCAGTTTATTTTGAAGACTCGCCCGCTTACCAACTTCTGCTGCAGACTGAAAGGATATAAAATATATAAAGAAAGTTAAGTTTAACAACTGAGTCCGTGTAACATGCCTAGTTATCTATCTTTTCCTGATAATCAAGTGTTATATTACGTCTTAGAAGTTACCCTGTAAATAATACAGGTATACTAAAATTGCTAGACTTCAGAATGGATAAAGGTGCCTTCTGCCTTACTTGATGTTTTACTACGTTAAATTGTCGACCCAAAACAAATAACAAGGTTTCTCCGCTGATTACCTACAGCTACTTAATAAAAACAGAAAAAATATTTCGCGACACAACTTTTCAATGCTCGTATCATTTGTTCCAAAACTAAACGTCAGTTATGAGTTACGAGTAGGTAATAAGAATATTTTTAGAGTAACTTTTCGGCCTTGGCCTAGGTTATAAATTTTGGAATTAATATCAATAAAAGCATATCTCCCTAATAAAATAACTGAACGGATCATACAAAAAATTGGAAGTTGAAGGGATATCGACTCGGAGTAATTAGCAATGGAGCCGCCATTAACAGGCGTTCCCCTCTGTCGAAAATAGGCGGCCAATGGTCAACCATATGTATGGACTGACGTTTATCTGACATGACGTACCTATATATTTGATGTGCCCCTCCCCCGCAAAAAACCGCAGACTATTTTGTACCGAAAATTTTAGACATGGCGTCTCCGTTGGTTATATCTTCTAAGGATATCGAGTGTCCGGTATAGGATATCCCAGCAGTGGGATGATGCGGGAAAATTATAATAAAACTATACAGTATGTTGGCAATTTTTTATATTTCAACTCATCAATTGCACTATAATATCTATACAAAATTAACATAGTTTTACTACATTTAGTATACCTAATTTTCCCGACATGAAAATATAACATTAGCATTTTGTTTTGACAAGTGACGGCGAGTATTATTTTAATATTAGTAGTACCTACGAACGAAGCAGTTTTACATTTACCCAGCTCATGAAATGTACAACTCTTCGCAAGAAAATATATATATTTTGTTATTACAAACTATGAGAGCGATCAACGGATGAAACTTAAACTAAAATACAGTCTTAATACAACATTGACTAGAGTAACAACGGTATCTACTATGACATTTATGAAAACCAATAAAGTTTATAGTGATGAAATAATTACTATGTGGAACTTTTAATACTACCCGTAACAAAAACACTGGAATTAGGACACAGAAGTCGGCTCCATAACTAACAACAATAAAATTATCTGATTATTATGTATATGTACATAAACTTACGAAGTATTTGAATAACATTTAAAAATTGATAGGTATTTAATATTTGACACGTAGAATGTTTGTCGTAGGTAAATATTTCCTTATCGATAGTAGGGGTGTGTGGAGGGGGTATCTATAGCTAGAACGGATATGTCGCTTAATCCTGTTGCCTGTTGTCCTCCTCCGCGCTAGCCTTCACTTCCTTGGGCAGAGTTGACTGAAATATAAAACATTTATTTAATCAACTTTTTTCATGTCACGAAAAGAATAAATTTTGTACGTAAGCCAAAGATGGCAGCAGACGACGTCCAAATTGCTAAGTATCGCAAAACTAGTAAAAGACATTTCTACCAAACTAGTCTGGGTGTCTGGCGACCTACGAACAGGCGCATTTTTTGCGCAAAAACTCAGCCTCACTGTGCAGAGGGGGAACGCGGCCAGTGTCCTGGGAACAATGCCTCAGGCTAATGTAGGCTTAGACTTATGAATCTTATGATCATTTCTATATTTACATGTCAGATAAATAAATACATATTGAATTATGTACTAAGAAATAGTACGTACTTCGAAGGGCAGCAAGAACATGTTGTTATCAGATCGACGGCCAAATCGTAGGCGCATGGAGGGGGCGCGGGCCGAGCGGTCCTGCTCCTGTAATGGGAAACTATAATTAGCACAGAATAAATAATAGTACTAAGTACAGAAGACTCACTCTCTAACAAAACGCGTCTGTTACGATCAGCACAGATATGGCCGCTAGGTGGCGACAGCGCCACGCGCGGCTGGCAAACCCCAAAATTGGGGCCGAACGGATGTAATTTTAGCTACCTGTAGCATAGCGACGAAATCGCGGAGTGAGACACGCCTGTAATTAGTGCCATTATGAACATGCATCACGCTACTAACTCACATTTATAGACGGGTCTATCGCGAATTTATTTTATTACCTTTATTTACCGACGTTACAACTTGGCAAAAAAGAGTAGAAATTAAAAAGTGGCAATACTGTAGTGTCGTCCCGTTTTCTTATACAAATTGGTTTGAAAGGGACGACACTACAGTGTTGCCACTTTTAAATTTCTACTCTTTTTTGCCAAGCTGTACGACACAGGTTTCACTGGTCGTGGTCCCGAGACTGGTGTAGTGGTCGTGATTGGCGATAGACCCGTCTATAAATGTGAGTTAATACCTATGTGTTCAAAACGCGAACGTTTTAAATATTATAAAGCATCACACTTCATGACTTCAAACAGGTTACTTTTTTGAGAGCTAAGGGTGCATCCAGACCGCAGTTAACTTCTGTGGCAACACTATGCAACAGTAACTATACAGGTAAGTTACCTAATGTTAACTGCTGTGTAGTTGCACCTTTATGCAGCTAATGTTTTTTGTTTGTTACCTACTGCTGTTGTTTTGTCACTTTTTCATGTCAGCCGGGAGAACAGATGTGACGTGAAACTAAGTAACATAGCATCTAAGAGCATTTTAGTTAAAGTAGGGTTACTTTATGTAAGGAAACTTAAAGTTTGCGAGGACCATCAAATTTGTTCATGACCATCAAATTTATTTTAGTCTGCAATTTAAGAATGTTTATGATACATAAGAATTTCTGACCCAAACTAAATTGCGTACTCGGATTCCAAAATCATAAAGTAACATATAAATCACTATTACATTTATTTAACTGGTACCTAGTGTAATCATGAAATATATGAAAACGGGAAAAATATAAAAAAAAGCATAATTTGACTTAAACAATCTAGTCCTTTTAAAATTGGAAAACAACGTTATGTCTGATTGTTGTTAACGTATTTCAACTTGTACGTCCAGATTATCTTGTAATATTTCAAATGGAACTGGGAATATAATTCCTTCGAAATCCTCCACCTCCCCAACCTGCTCATATTGTATTCGCCTTACATAAATCAGTTTGAAAATTTTCTAACGCTATTCTCCGTGGAGTCTACCATTTTCTGTATAGGTAGCTAAGCATTACACAACCAAGCGAAGAATAGGGAGTAGAGAGTAATTTCTCTGTAAAAATAACATTCACTAGTTACGATTGGTTCATAAATATGGGCAAGCGCGACAATATTTACTTTTTCCTATCAAGGATTTTCAGTACCACATTACGGTACGGTACGTCTGATGAACCATCATAGTTATAATTTAGGCCCGAGCTGGTCAAAGTAACTACCACGAACCGGAAAACGCAAAAGGATAAGACCCAAGACGGTCTGATAATCTAGTTAAGATGGCAGATTGAAGATCCCTGGGGAGATATGTCCACTTTCTAGCAGTGGACGTCTTTGGCTGATATGATGATTATGATGGCCATTGTAGAACGTTAAGTTAATAGGGTCACTTGCACCATTCCACTAACCCGGGGTTAACCGGTCAAACCTGGAGTTACCATGGTTACCAGTACAATTTGATACTAGGTTAACGGTTTAACCTCTTAACCCCAGGCCAGGTTAGTGGGATGGTGCAAGTGGACCTTAGGGGATAACAAAAAAACAACTTCATTTCAGCATCCGTAACAAACTTACTTCCACAAAAGTAATACTCAGTAATAGGCATGAGGAGATTGAGCAGGTTAACTCTACTCTATATTTTAACTTTTTATGAACATTACATAGGTACATATATATTTGGTGTGCATACTTATTACATTTCTAAAGGAAAAGTTTTGGGTATGATTCTCGTAGCATTAGTAATCTAATCAAACTTAGAAAGTGAAATGGAAATGGAATGATTTGCAATAAAACTAGCGAGTCCTCGTAAAAGTGTCACTAGTGGCTTGTTAGAGGGCTCGTCGCGAGTTTTACGCCACATCAACATTTTACGAGACCTGTATCCTCGATACGGAACATCGATCCACGTGGATTTTGAACAACACAGAAAATAAAACAAGGATATTAAAGTACACAAAGATACGAGTATCATAATGACACGACGTCTCATATATGCGATTCGTTTTCATTATGATATTTATGATTCATTATCTGAGCAAGCGAAAGTTTTGTAAACGTTTATGTGACACATAATTAGAAAATTTACAAAATAATATACAGTGAAATCAAAATAACAGAAGAACAATTCTGTTTAAACAATTTGATAAGGTTTTGATCTCACAGAGCGGTAAACTGGCGAAAACTATAAATACCTATTTACTTTTGTTGTACTGTACTATTTTTTAGATTCAATTTCGATCTAAACACTACAGAGAATATCGGCGCGATTCGGGAAATTTATTAGAGATTCACTAGATATGAAATAGTAAAGATAATATAAGTATGTAGTATATGATAGTAAGGTAATAGTAAAGATAGTAGTAGATGATAGTAAGGTAATAGTAGATTCTTTACTATTTCATCTCTAGTGAATCTCTAATTCATTTCCCGAATCGCGCCGTTTATATGATTAACAATATGTGACAAGTATTCAGTGATTATTTAAAAATATGTCTATTAGAGAAATAAATATGTACCTCTTGTGGGAAAATATGTGGCACGGCGTGTTCCTCGGAGCGGCGGCCGAAGCGCAGGCGCACCGGCGTGCGGATCTCGCGCAGGGACAGAAGCTCCTCCATCTCGTCCAGCTGCGACAAACTTTTGGTTGATTATGATGTCCTGGTACCAAGACTCCTTTGAAATGTTCGAGTTTGAAAGGCTTACACAAAATCTTCCCAGGAAATATAGGGTCATTTGCGTCGTTTACCGTCCAGTGCCTGTTTCCTTCACTATGTAGCGTAGTTGCTACAGAATTGCGTATAATTTGAATATATGTCTTGATATTCAAAATATGCGTATAATTTAAATATATACCTGTATATATTTAATGATACACAATTCTTTGTAGCAACTACGCCAAGTGGACGGAAATAAGCATTGGACGGTAAACTGATGACCCTACTTTAGAAGCACTTCACGGGCTGTCCCGTACAAACGCATTTTATTTCCTGTGTTATTGCTTTTTTTGGCATTTAAAGCAGGTGATTATTTTTCTGTGCATATTTTTCTCCATTTGTCATAGAAAAGGAAACTCTTATACCTGCAAATCTTCAGAAAATTCGTGTTTGTACGGGACAAATAGTAGACAATTTCATGGAATGCTACTTTAGTCATTGCCGCCATTTGTATGTTACGTATAATCAGATATATGTAATTAAGAATAATTTACTAGATTTTGATTAATCAATTTTGCGGTCAGTCACAAACTCACCGGTGTGTGGGTGAAGGGAAGAGACCCTTTGATCTTACCCAGCTTCAAATCGCTTGCCACATTTTCTTACTTGAAAAACTCTCTCATATCATAGCTAAATATAATGATACGCAACAAGAGAATCCTGGACATTATCTATGATACTATTAATTTACAAAACAATTAACCAGTGAAACTGACACGTCAAAATTAGTTCAATTGATTATTGGATGATAATTAATTTAATTAATCTCTTTGCGTTTGACGTAACACAGCGGTTTTTAAATACATATCGTTGCTTATCATGAACAGTGGTACAACTAAAAATGAAATGCTATTGCATTTAATATTCTATCTTTTACTGGTAAGATTTAAAGTCAAATGGCATTTCATTTTGTTTTGTGTCACTATTCATGATAAGCGTCGATATAGGTATTATGTCTGCTTTGATTATAGCACCGTTTTGTTACTAAGTCAAAATTGGAAATATATAAAAGTAGTCCAAAAGAAGAGATAATACATAATACGGCTTAATAAACCCGAATATTTTAAAATATTTAAAACAAGTGCTAGTAATTTTTTGATTGAAATGGTTCGACAATGCTCGTAGTGCTATGTCGTAGGTGATAACATGAATTTTCCAGTGTGTAGCGAAAATGCGTTACAAAGACGTAACGGCAATGCTGAATACATTAATTGTCGTCCATTCCAATTTAACTAAAATTACTAAATACAAGTATACTATTGGGCCTCTTATCCAATGACTGGCTTCTTCACCTTCAATTTAAGGCAAGCACTAATCTCCTGACTGTGGTTAGGCACCTAGTTTAATGGGCCAATCATTACTTCTGGACATGCATTCAGCACCAATTTATTCGACTCACAGCTACATTTAAGTTTCAGCGTGCGAGTATAATTTTACTCATGACTTATCCTATGCAACAATTGGCCCTTTGTTCAAAACATTGTGGCAGGTTGAATTTTGACCTATACCCTTAAATTGACTAAGTTCAACAATAAAGCAACCCAAATCATAAAGGCTTTATGCCGTACCTACGAAATAATATTACCAGACGCAGCCTGCGGTTATGGCTTACCGAGCATGAAAGGCCACAAGTAATATGATTTCTGATGAATTATCATCATGTTCAATTTAATTCAATTAATTTTACTGTAAACTCACGTTTTAGTTACAGTAAAACTAAAGAACTCACTTAAATGGTACTTTTACAAAAACAAAATTATGGTACTACATAAAGAACGAAAATGAAAAGGGTAAAACCATAAAAAAAGATGTAACTTTAACAAATAATAAAAAAGATTAGATTATAGACGGTTACTCATTAAATACATTTCCGCAAACATTAGTTTACTCTATAGTAAGTAATTCACAAGTATTATTAGTTAGCGAGACGCCAAGCGAGACGAGCAAGTCAATAGAATGTTGTTTCCATTACCACTACATTTACTTCGGTTACTTTGTCATTTACTAATTACATATGTAGTGCATGTTTTCCTTCGTATTTTTTCGGAAACGTTCGTATTTTTCATGCTAATTCAATCAACCTCAGTACTTTTTGTACCAACATTGGCCGAAATAGCGAGACACCTTCGTACGTTTCCGTGAAAATACGAAGGAAAATAATTATGCACTACATCTGTACCTTACTTATCTCCTAATGGATTGCTTTCAACACAATTTCTCGCAATTATACCAATTTGTTTGCGTTGAATTTATAATGCATACATATTCGACTTCAAACGTATTGCAATGCAGAAAATCCCGTATAAATCTGCCCACAATCGTATTATTACAAAAATCCGTCAGAATGTTGGGTAAATCCATTCAGCAGTACGAGGGTCTTGTTTATAAGTTGGTAGCAAATGGAGCAAACAATTGAACCGCTTTCAGGGAGCTTTAGCGAAAGGACGTGTAACGCTTTGGGGGTAAATTTAGAATATTTTTTTAGTAATGATGTTAGATTGAAATTGAGCCTATATTAGACGCAAAAAAAATTTAAACGTAAAATTATTTAACTTTTAACGTAAAATACGTTTAAGCGCAACTCACTGTTAATTAGTTTAATCGTAAGTTCATTAAGGTTTAGATTAAAGGCCCGATTCGGATTTGAAATAGACATCTATTAGATATCTTTTAGACATCACCAAGATACGATAACGATATGTGTAAGATCTAACCTGTCAAATTTGACATTTGCGCGATTCTGGAGATACTCTTGAACGATTTCCACAGGATATGACTTAGAGATCCAATTCACATCTAATAGATATCTTACTCTATCTAACGTAAAAGTGACATTGGTTGCCCGAATTGCGCTGCAAAAGAGAACTAGTTGATATCTAAACTATAACGTATCTAGAAATGGATCTAGTACGTATCGTCTCTTGTGAATATCTTGAAGTTCGAATACGGAAGTAAGACCAACTTAATTCAACCACTGATGAGTGCGAACATTATCTGTTGCGAAATTTTTAATGCTTTCCGTGGGTTGCGGTTACAATACGGAGCAGCAGCTATTAGTAATCTAACGGTCCTTCAAAGAGCGCAAAACAAGCTAATAAAAACATTATTTAATTACAGTTATTTAACACCAACTCGAAAGATCTATAAAGAATTAAAAATAATGAAATTTACTCAATCATATGTATATTATACGTGTCTATTGGTCCGCAAAATTCTTCATAAGACTATACACTCACATATAGGCTTTACACAAAAACATCACGTACAAAGAATTAAATTACGAAACGCTGATCACCTAATCTTACGGCCAGCAAGGACAAAATATGGTAAAAGAAGTATAATTTATGAAGGTGCCCAACTTTATAACAAGTTACCAAAAGATATCAAGGAATCGAAATCCATAGCTAGCTTCAAAAAACATCTAAAATTGTATGTAGTAAATAATGTAATAATTAAATGATTTTGTGCATGTATATTTGTTAAGCAAATAATATGCACGTATAATTCAAATAAATTATAATTCGATAAAAAAAAAAATTAGGGTGATAAAATCTAAATATTTTGAAATGTACAATATCCGTAAAAAAAAAAAAATCACGCACGTAATCTTAATATCTAATATACTATATAGCATAAATCAACCAAATCTTATTATGTATGTCTTATAAACTTATAATTGCAAAATATTCATAGTAAATAACTAATACAAACTATACTATTAAACAACATACTAAAATAAACAAACAACAATAAACTAAAATGTTAAATGCAATTATCTTATTTACTTATTTTTATTGCATAACAACATACCAAAATAAATATAAAAAACAATAAACTAAAATTATAAATGCAAAATAACCTTAATTACCTATTTGTTAATTGCATAAAATTATATACTTACATCAGTAAAAGAACAATGTATAAAGATAAAAATTAAATAATAATTAAAAACGTCAAAAAATAAATATTGCAAATAATTGTAATCTGTAAGCTATTTCTAACAAATACTAATACTCTGTGACTTGCGTTATTATACCCAATTGACTTCTCCACGCCAACCTGCTTCGTAGCTCGCCGACATTCGTCAGGCGACTAGTTCCCTTTGACCCGCTGACGGACGCATGATTGGTAAACCAGTATAAAGCGACTCACTATTCCCAATAATTGCGCTAAGTCGGAAGTCACACTTATATTTGACGGCGTAAACTCGCACGCGCTTGGTAAGCGTCGGGAATGCACCATATTTAACCGCACGAGTTAAGCTATCCGAGCCGGTTAGTAACGTATTTTTACCCACTTTGTAACCAAACTAATGTTTTGTACTTAATAATTACTTATTTATTTTATATTGTCTGCACGTTAGTCCTAAGATATACCTACTATAAAAATTGTATTCTCAAGTAAGCGAATTTTGTAAATTCTTTTTGAGAATAAAGTTCTTAAACCATAAACCATACCGCTGCATGCTGGTTGCGGGCTCACACCCCGAAATTTTGGTACAATGTTAATTAAAAATCCCGCTAAAGTGTCTTGGGTTTCTGTAATTCTAAACTTTCAGTAGTCTTCTAGCTTTGAGATATCAAGTTTGTTACAATAGACATATTCTTAGGTAGGTGACTTTGAAACTTCTCTGTGAAATGATACAAGTTCTACCCTTAATACATGTTGTAAAACCGATGGTAACTTGGAAACTGGGCTTTTAGAGCAGTACCTATCTTTTGGTTTAAGTTTAGCTAAATTCCCTTAAGGTATATTCTACTCTCTACTAGTTTACTAGCATTGAAGAGTTGTTATGCTACTCACTGGTGCTTGAGGTGGCATGTCGGGATCCGAACGTCGGCCGAAGCGCAGGCGGCGTGAAGGCGAGCGCACGGACTTGCGCGCGAGCGCGTGCCCGCCCAGCGCATCGTGTTGTGCAAGCAGTGCGTAGAGTCCACCTAGCGCCTCCCAGCCGCTCGCACTTTCTGCTGCTGCTGATGCTGGCAACAAAATATTAAGTATATTATTCCCCAATCCCAATTATCAATTATTAAGCCCAATCCGCATTGGGGACTGTAGCCCAAGCCCTCTCGCGCATGAGAGGAGGCCTGTGCTCAGCTCTCTTGCGCGAGAGGTTTATCTCGCGTTAATAATATACTTATACGTCTAAGTATATTATTAACGCGAGATAAATAATTCATCTAGCACTGACTATTCCCGGAGTGAACAGGCGGAGTAACTAATAAGACAATAAAAATAAACCCATAGTCTATAAATTTGTACCTATCCAGGTTGAGCAAGTTAAATGTATATAATATATATTCCAGACGTTGCACTACTCTAACCCCAGGCAAAATAAACTGTTATATTTTCTGTAATTAACATCGGCTAATAGTTAGGTAAATATATCATGGTATTGATGGTAGTTGTTGTTCATAAATCGGAATAAGACCGAAAAATATTCATAAATATTTCTAAACTGTTGATATATACATAAATAATTTACCGACAAACACTCAATAAATAACTATATAGTCTCCCGCATCAAACGCTTCTACCCAATAACCATTAAACTTATGATTCTATTTATATTTCAAATCGAAATTATATTCAGTGAAATGGGTTGCTGTTTTCCAGTATTCTCAGTAGGGTTCAGCACAAAGGCAAATGTGGCAGTTTCTCAAATATAATACCGCGAGGCTCACGCAAAGTGCCGGGTTTGTTTATATTCCTTATGCTAGGTTAATTAACTATGATACTATGGGATACCTAAGTACTACATTTTGCTTTCACCAACGACACCGCATATGACCAGCAGAAAACAATAATTTCATCTGGATTAAAAATTGTTCTCTGCATATTCCTTATTGGAATAAGCCTAACGAGCCTAAAAACAATAGGATTGTGAGGTTTTGGTACTTTACCTCTTGAGTGCCACTTTTGTCATATTTAACGCGCACGCCAACATTTTTGGTAATATAAATAACCTATTAGCAAATATGCGTTCTCGGTATACCATCCACGACTCTCGAAGCCTAAATTTTTTGGCATTCAAGTTGTGCACGAGCTTCTACCACGACTATGTGAGGTTGCGCAGTAGCGCGAGAATCTGCTCATAGTAGTGCTCGTCCGGCGCTGCCTAATCGAGAATAAGAGTGACATTCCATTTCCAACTGCAGCTGCAATACTGTTCATTTTACTATGGAAACGCGTCCCTGTCATTGTCAATTTCCATAGAAAATGAACAGTATTGCAGCTGCAGTTGGAAATGGAATGTCACTTTTTGGCATAATAATACAACAAATTGTTATGCAACTACATAAAAGATCTACATAACTGTCAAATATTCTACCTTTCACTCGGTCTATTCAAACAGGATATATTGATTATGCAGATCGTCATGAGCCTACATAATAATTCATTGCGTGTAACATATAGGGGTTAACTGACGGACGCCGACCGCCGATATTCGTCACCCTTCAGAGAGATGTATGCGACCACTTCGTTTGAATGAAATGGGGACATGTATTGCGAAAGTTCAAGTAATTTTTCTTTCATAATAGTGTGGGGTCCTTTGTATGCAAATAAACGTTTCATGGTTATCAATTTCCTTTTGGTTAAATCTGTCAAATAAAAAATATATCGACACTGGTTTTAGGTATATGGCGAAATTCCGAGGTAACTAAAAACGAAAAAAAAAACGAATATTGGACTCTGTATCTAATTTCAGTGCATAAGTTAATTAATACAAAAGAAAGACCAAGTTATTATTTAAGTAAAGTACATTAAAATGCAACAAATCTCAAATGACAGATAAAGGTACACATTACATAAATAGGTACCAAAGATTGTTAATTAGTCAATCAAAGCAATTATTGGTTAAAGCGTCCAAATACATCATCAAATGTTAAGTTTTCTTATTAAACAATAGATGGAGTAAAGTAACTGAACTGATCTCGTAAGTTTTATTGGTGAAGGGCTTTGGGGAACGAAAACAAAAGTTATTGAGTCAACTATGTAGGCATGTGCGCTTGTTAAAACTTCCTCGCGAATCTCGAGTATGATACTACTCACACAACACATGAACTAACTATTAATCTATTGAAACAACTAAATAGTCTCAAATGCATATGTGAACTTCAAAACTGAATCAATTAAATATCTAGGTACCGTTCTTTAAAGCAATTTTAACCTATTTAACTGCTAGGATTAGCAAGCAATTTTCCAATCGACCCAAGCTACTGGAAGTGAATTTATTTACTTAGTTAAATACTATCGGATAAGATAAGTTAGGCCTTATAAAATATAGTTTTACAGGACTTATAGTCCGTTTTTTTTAGCATTAGAAAGAACTTCGCAAAAGTAAGCTTGAGGTTCTAAATCCGGCACTTGTAGCGGTAATAATTTGAAGTAAATTATATGTATTGACCATGCTACATTAGATAATTCAATAATTATTAACAATTAACGAGCCTGATAAAAACTGCACGCTTGCTTCTGTGGAGTTCTTTCTAATGCTAAAAAAACGAACTAAAGGCGACAGATGGCACATTTCAGACATTTTTAACTTTTATAGTGTTAAGTAATATTTAATAAGGCTTAACATAAGTAGTCCGGTATTCGAATTAATGCCTACTTTGGACGTTGGATCAATTCTTACGATTACAACCCTGTTATTTTTGTGTAAGGTAAGGATTATAACGATAGTTTGTGAACAGCTTCGCCGTCAGGTTTAGTGTTGTTATAGAGGTTAGTAGATATGGGTAAGATGAAGGATGAAGGCAGGCAGTGAGCCGTGCAGGGCCTTCAATCCGAAATGATGAACATTGTTTACAGAAGCGACCTCATGTTACATCGTTATTTTGGCTGGGATGAAGAAAAAAGATCGTATGTAAAACAAAATACAAATATCTTCCTCTTATAAACACAAATAGACATTGTCTCGATACCAATACCTTTACAAGGTCCTTGTAAAATACATAAGTTATAAGACCGATATTACAAAATAAAATGTTTATCCGTTTTCCTTAATTGAACGCAATTAAAATTTGCTACCAATATTTTTTTTTGTTTTTAATTTTAATTTTCATTTCTTTGACGTAATTTTTAGATTTTGACGGTGATATCACCAGATCATATAAATCTAAGGCGCATTAAAGCGGTTGTATGTTTGTGCGTGCTGCGTGGTCACTGGTCATATCCATAAAGATAATTTAAATGTATATATCTATAATAACGAATAGCCGTAAAAACTAAAGGTAGTCGTCATGTTTTCTATTTAAATTAAATTAAGTAACATCTACATTTCCACAAATGCAATCCGCAAAGCTATCTTAGAATAAGTAGTCTTTGTTCTCACGGAAGCAAAGTTTAAATTTCCACTCCACCCTTCGCCTTTAACACAATTACAACAATGCCAGTTATTTGCAAGAACACGCAAAAGCAGTCGAAGTTTCCGAGTATTGCGTCTGTGAACATCATTAATTACAAACATTTCTGCTGCAATTTGTACTCACTACCCTTGTGTCAACTTACCTACGTGTGTTCAACTTGAATTTGCTTAGAGACTACAATTGAAGGGATGTTTACAAAAACAACATAACTGCTTAGAGCGGTTGACACTTTTTTAAGAACATTGTTTATCGTTTCAGGTGTTAACCAGTGTAGTCAGTTATGTTGATTTTGTAAACATACCTTCAATTTAACTTCAAATCTTGCTTGTGTTCATTTGTTTCGATTTGGTCTAACTAGTTACTGTAACTAATGCCAACTATGTAGAAGCACAGAATAAATAATAGTACTAGGTACAGAAGACTCACTCTCTAACAGTCTAACTAAACGCGCCTGTTACGATCAGCACAGATATGGCCGCTAGGTGGCGACAGCGCCACGCGCGGCTTATGGCTTTCCCAAAAATTGGCTACCTGTACTACCAATTATGAATTATTAATTTTTTGATGTACTTTTAGCTACCTGTAGCAAAGCGATGAAATCGCGGAGTGAGCCACGCCTGGTGGAAGTAACAAAATCATCATAAAACATATAATTCGTGTTTAAATTGACGTTATAGAGCGACCACTTAAATGCGCCGTATGCCTGCCGCCCGCACCTTCCCCGCCACCCAGTCGTCCTTCCCTGTCGCCCCCGTACCGCGCAGACGAGGACTCATTTAAGTAGTCGGTCTATAGACAATTTTCATTTAAATGTCCTGTAATAGTTAGTGTCAATGTCACATTTTTACACCAAGAATATATCCAGCATTGCTTTGCTAAATCCCGCGACTCAACTGAGTGTTGTCCGTGACTAAGGAAATTTTAAATGTATCCTGCTCGAGTTTTGCTTACATTCTCGTAGCTCGAAATATACTTTTCTTTTTCCTCTGAATGAACTAAATTCTCTTTTGTTTTTCTATAGTATTTATATAAAAATGGCGCTAGGCGCCAAGATATGATAGGTATTGACGTATAATTTTGCAATTCCCAAGTTATAATTACTCGTAATAAGGTAGTTACAAAACTTTCTGTTAATCTACTACCATTGTTAAAACTTTATCCGAGGTGACGATTGCCTTTATAGATATTCAGCTTTTATTCGTTAGGAACAATGATGCGATTAATAAAACGTTCCTTGGGGCATTAACTGTCTTTGATTCTTAATAGAATATGCAAATTAAACCATTGTTTTAGCTAAATACGCTTGTTTCGTTTTGGATTAATTGCTGAAGTTTCAGACAGTGATTAAATATTAAAATTAATATTGCTTCCTAAATAATTTAAAAGGGACATTAATATTTTTTCACCACACCAGCTCGAAAAGGCTTACTTAGCACTTCAAAAACGGATAGCAAAGTTGCACTTTGCTATCAGTAGTTCACACGTGAGGCAAAGTAATCAAATGCAAATTTTGAGTTGTTTTCTTATGTTTGCTGGTAGAATTGACTTTTAAATGTTGATTTTGGATTATAAATATTTAATAACATTCATTTGAATTTGATTTGGTTTGATTTTGTTTGATATTTTACATTTAATATTTGCTTCGGGTTGGTGTTGGTGAAAAATTTTGTGCTTAACCCTCGCAACGCTCAAGATTCCATTTTTTGAACCACTCGTTACGCTCGTGATTTAATTTTGAAATCTTTCACTTGCTCGGTCAATCAATATCAATATTAGCACGAGCGGTTAAACAACAACTTTGCTCCCTTGTAAAACAAAACTATAATAATTCTAAAGTTATACTCGTGCGTTGTGTATTTTCAATATTGGAAAGTGCACCAAAATAGCTGAAGGAGAATAAAATTGATGCTACCAGAAGGGATCCCGAGTTTTCTAAACGTCAAGGAGTTTTACCGAAGTAAGTAAATAAAGTAAGTATGGGATGTTATACCTACATGCCATCACAATACTAAGAAATTGACTTTATTGATAATAACTAACCAGTAACACGTATATAACTTCGCTATATTAAATTGAACGGAACTTTATACAGGATATTACAAATTATATTAATATTTCTGGGTGCGTAGACAAGATGCCAATCTTTCACGCTCCATAGCGCAGCGTAGTTATCTCTCTCTTTCACTCTTCCATATTAGTGTGACAGAGCCAGTTGAGTTTGGTTCGCTATCGTATCTATACGCATTACCCAGGAGACACGTGCAGTCGTGCACGCCGGTGCGTAATCGTGACAGTTCCATAGCAACTGGAAACACAATACTACAGTCATTTACAGCGATGTCTAAGTAGGTACCAAAAAGAATAGATAGTAATAGAGCGGTCCTGTCATTGTAAATTTTGTAGTCACAGTACATTTACTGCCATCTATCGACACACGACTAAAACTCAAAATGAAAACGTATAAAATTATCAAAAAAATGTAGATATATGGTTAAATGATTTTATTATTTTTATATCATTTTGATCCATGTTCATCACTGATATCTATCTGTTAAAATTGTTAAATATGAAACGGTGTGTCGTCACGCCATCTAGCCGAGGATAGGCTAAAGATGTGTGCGGCATCTATCCGAGAATGACTTTTTCTTGATTTCCGAGGCACGTTTTTTCCTTAGACTTTATTCATCTTATACGAAGTTACATATGTCTTTGGTAGGTACCAAAATACTACAAAGGTTGTATCTGTATATACCCAGGAATGAAACACTCATACTTATGTAAATGAAAATAAATGCTTTTGGGATGAAGTGCCGACGAAACATGTTGAACATCTCATGGACACAACGTTGCACAAATGTGTCTGAATTTTAGCTGAGCTTCATTATCAGCAACCCACGTGATATGCAATATAAGTTATGAAATGCTTAAATAACAATAATAGGTACCGTAAAATGGGGTGAGTTGGGTGAAATTTGACTTTCAAACCTCGATAAAATTTTATTTATACATGTGAAAACTGAATGGTGTATATAATAAGTGGTTCGGACGTTTGTATTTTATTTTGAGTAGTTCCATTTCATAACTTTGACGATAAAGAGGAAAACCCACCTCGCCCCGCAGTGCCTCGTATTTGGGGTGAGAGGGTTTTTCATACAAAGGTGATTTTGGAAGATTGTTGGATCGATTTTTTTTTATTATGCGTATTACTATAGCCCCATTTTAAATTACAATACATTATTTTTGTAGCAGTAGCCTTAAAATCCCTTCTCACCCCCCTCTCAAACCTTCTCTCCCCATTCATTACCCAACTCTCCCCGCGAAACCTACTCACCCCGTTTTACGGTAGTTAACAATGAAATTCCTAACTAGCCCTAGAGGTTTCTATACTGTTTATTAAAGAAACAAGCTCTTGTAGCCGCAACCAAGTGGATAATTTAATGCAAGAATTACAATTTCATATTCTAAAGTTTTCGCGGTGGCAGCGTTTAAAATACACTTATCAAAATATACTCGTATACGTAAAGTAACGTAAAGCTGCATAAAAATAATAAGTTGGTATGCATGGTTGGCATGGTACCATGTCCATATTTAATAGGTAGTCTTAGCGCCACTTGCACCATCCCACTGAATCGGGGTTAACCGGTTAAACCGTTAACCCAGTGACAAATTGTATTGGTAACCATGATAACTCCAGGTTGGGTTAGGTTATATTTCATTGAATGGTTTGTTTATATTGTTCATAATTTCAACTGACGGGGACTTTATGCTAGCCCTTATCACATTACCAGTGATTGGACTAATCATCGCAAAACGCTAATTAAAACTAGAGAGTGCGACGAAAAGGGACCTAGATCTTAATTCCTTTGATATATCCTCATACCTCTAGTCTAGACGATGCTTTAAATATTAAAGGTGTAAGTATTAAATATTTTAAGTATGGAAGTGTTAAAAGAAATAGTGTTAATTAGCGTTTTTGCGATGATTAGTCCGATAACAGCACATTACCTACACTCATCGCAGTTTATCTTAAGGTTTCGAAAGCAGATTTGACATTCCGTATTCGGTATATAGGAGTTTCTAAAACAGACTTTGATTTCTTTTTAGGAAATCCGGTTTCCAAACAAGACGAATAATTCCGTTTTCTCTACTGGTTTCGAAAATTTGGTTTCGAAAGTGGCCGAAAGGTAAACATTATATAATTTATACCAACAAAATCGCTCAATGTTCATATAGCGCTGGCACTTACGTACCTGTTGCGTCACAGACGGTCACAGACCACTAATCCTATAAGTAGGAAGATGCAGATTATAATGAGATACGTGATTCTTAGCCAACGGGAAGATTGACTTAGCGTGTCATGTGGTTTCGGTTAAATCTACGCAATCCTGATGGCTTAATTGTGACTTCCAGGACAGCTTGATGGCTGTGGTGTTGAAAGATACATCTATAGACGCAAATCTAGTGAGTCAAGGTCGCCGTATATAGGATTTTAGATGCGCTCAAATTCTTATTAAACAGGTACATATACACTAAATACTTACACTTTTATAAATGCGCATAATATTCTATCATCATCATCATCATCATAACTTAAGAGCTTTGCTCTTGTCGGTGGAGTTGCCAATAATTTATTTCTTGTGCCAGTCTTTTAATTTCCTCATACGACGCATTATTTTTTATTTGGCTGAGATAAGTGATTCTAGTACTTCTATTTTTTTGTATGTGTAGATATTTTTTACCTTGATAGTATACTTGTACAAAATTCAAATCTCACATCCATAAATTCGAGTTAGGTAAAGTTATTTGATCATAAGTTATACTTATGTTAGTGAGCAAATATCCCAGAAGTTAATGTTAAAACTTACTAAGTTAGCTTTATTTTATAGCGACTACAAGTGCCTACTTGTTTGTTTTTGCGTAAAGTGACGCAAACACGTTTTAGACGCTAAATAGCTGTGAATGAATGAACACTTTGCCTAGATGGGCACATTTTCCTGGGCACTTTACTCAAATTAGGGTTCATGAGACACCTGTGTTATACGTTACCGTAAAATGGGGTGAGTTGGGTGAAATTTGACTTTCAAACCTCGATAAAATTTTATTTTTACATGTGAAAACTGAATGGTGTATATAATAAGTGGTTCGGACGTTTGTATTTTATTTTGGGTAGTTCCAATTTCATAACTTTGACGATAAAGAGGAAAACCCACCTCACCCCGTAGTGCCTCGTATTTGGGGTGAGAGGGTTATTCATACAAAGGTGATTTTGGAAGATTGTTGGATCGATTTTTTTTTATTATGCGTATTACTATAGCCCCATTTTAAATTGGAATACATTATTTTTGTAGCAGTAGCCTTAAAATCCCTTCTCACCCCCCTCTCAAATCTTCTCTCCCCATTCATAACCCAACTCTCCCCGTGAAACCTACTCACCCCGTTTTACGGTATAGGTACCTACGTAATCTTACTAAAAAATATGTATAAAAAAATAAAAACCTACTTCTATAAAATATATATTACGAGTATCATCACAGTAGGTACCTAAATAATTTATGTTTTCGAATAAATTACGTTCTGAATTCTTAAAGATTATACTCACTGTTCAAAACTTTACACTTAAGTGTTCTTATAAGGCGAATAGAATTATGAGAACATTAATAAACATGATACTCTGTACTTGGTAGGTATTTTAGAAAGTACCTACCTGCCTATTTATCTAATACCTAGTAAAGTTATGCGTTTAAAATGTCTACAAAATAGGTATAAAGTTATTGGAGTATCAAATACAAAATAGCTTAGTACATATAAAGAAAATATTCAGGGTCATTCTGTATTGGAAACAAATGAATCTTTATGTCCTTACAGTCACACGACTCCACTGGCGTGGTCACCTGGAGAGGATGGGGGAGGATCGTGCTGTGAGAGGAGCGTATGTGGGGCACCCGGGCGGAAAACGTCCGTCTAGACTGCCCAGATACCGTACCGTAACCCCAAAAAGACCTGTCCGCCCTCGGATTACGTAAATGGCGTGAAGTGGCGCAGAATAGACCAGAGTGGCGCTATCTTGTGTAAGAGGCCAAGATCCTCTTTGGGTCACTGAGCCAGTGACGTATGTACTTACAGTCATACTGAGGGGCGAGCGCCTGTGCGGTGGAGCCGGGCAACCTGCAGAGTGCAGCCAGCGCGCACGCCGCTACCACCACAATGAAGCTTCGGGACATGTCTGCAACAAACACATTGATAAGTTCATGATATCATTGGCATTAGGTACTTAATTGACCACTTGGAAGTCTGGCCCAGCGGTCTATGAAATCTCTCTGGGCTACCGTCCCGATCAGTAGTAGACTTCATCTAATCGCACCGGCTATGAACAGTATGAAGTGTACGTATATCCCTAACGAAGTTTTCTTAAGAGTGTTTTTAAATACGACTTTTAAAGGATGGGCAATGTTACACATCTCTGGGTGGGATAGCAAACGTCTTTAAAGTGTCATTCTATGGAACTTGCTAATATGTAAACAAACCGCCATATTGAAATTGTCTCTGAATGATGAATTTATTCAGTTAGACCCAGAAAAGTCTGCAGCGATTTTAATAGCCCACGCAGAGCAAGTGTTATTTTAAACGTCAAACTTCTATTATATTATGATGTATTAATAACACTTGAATTGCGTGGACTATCAAAATCGCTGCAGACTTTTCTTGGTCTAACCAAGTCTAACTCTAGTGACTTGTTTACATAGTTAGCAAGTTCCATAGAATGACACTTTAGTTTATGGTACGCGATTAACATCGTGATTGCTGTTTGTTTGATTACCACACAAGTGATGGCAAAAAAATATGTTTAGCTGAGCTTCGCTTCAAAGTGCTGCGCCGTAGCTCTGAGTATATTAATCATCATCATCATCATCTCAGCCATAAGACGTCCACTGCTGAACATAGGCATAATCGCCACGCTTGGCAGGCGGGTTGGCGATCGCAGTCGAGTACACCGAATTTGAGGGACGCTGCTGCCCGTCCACCGGTGGTCTTGGACGTAGTTTAAGGACATACCCGGGTTCCGAGAATATTATCTATCAGGCCAATTCGAACGTATATCAAAATGATATTTGAGTCATGTTATTTATGAGCAAAATGCACGATAACTGAATGCAATCAGTTAGATGTAATTCTGATATCAGTATAATTAGGTATCTATTCAGATTTTAATTACTTGCATGTACTCGTAATCTGATGCATATCAATGCATCATAGGAGTAGTTAGAGGTATCAGTGTTTCGCACAACTATATTGATATCGGTGGAAGAGGAATTCAACAATTGTGTTAAAAAATCGAATAAGTAAAAACTTGTAAGTCTCCACGCCCTTTCTCTGCCATGCAATATTTACTTATCCATTTACATTCGCTAGCTACCGTAAAATGGGGTGAGTTGGGTGAAATTTGACTTTCAAACCTCGATAAAATTTTATTTTTACATGTGAAATCTGAATGGTGTATATAATAAATGGTTCGGACGTTTGTATTTTAGTTTGAAATTTATTTTGGGTAGTTCCATTTCATAACTTTGACGTTAAAGAGGAAAACCTACCTCACCCCGTAGTGCCTCGTAGGTATTTGGGGTGAGAAGGTTTTTCATACAAAGGTGATTTTGGAAGATTGTTGGATCGATTTTTTTTTATTATGCCTATAGCCCCATTTTAAATTGGAATACATTATTTTTGTAGCAGTAGCCTTAAAATCGCTTCTCACCCCCCTCTCAAACCTTCTCTCCTCTTTCATAACCCACTTCTCCCCGCTAAACCTACTCACCACGTTTTACGGTATCTAATTTTAAGGCGGTCTAACCAACTCTTCAATGGGTACTCATAAATGTGATCATAAATACAAATTTTGTACTATAGGACAAAAAAAGGCATTATAATAATATTTACACCAGAATGGAGACATGAAACCCTTCAAATGGCAATAAAAAATACTCTTCTGAATATGTCGTACAGGAAGCCAGACGTAACGTGATGATTTCATGAAAGACGGATATATAGAATACCCACTTCCAAACAAACAAGACAAATCCATTATCAAATCCAGTTTTTCGTTACATAATGTTTTATTACCTAGATCAATGGCTCAGATGAAATATATCAAAAATAAATTGAGAATTTCTTTTATACAACGCTATTTTTAGACACCTTGTCTTGATACGTAACTCTCGTCTTATATCATTGTCAATTCTTAGTTATATCTAATTGTTATATATAATTATTTCTTCAATAAATTAATTAAAACACCTAAATAGTCGTATAAACGAAATTGTGAGTACGTAGTGGTGGAATAAAAAGGGATGAAAACGCTAGTGGTATCAAGTAAATTTATTTCACATAAAAAATAATAATAATTCAGCCTATAGGTATACGTCCCATTGCTGGGTTCTGGGCTCCTCTCGTGCACTAGAGGGCTTGGGCTATAAACCCCACGCTGGCCCAATGCGGGTTGGAGACTTCAAATACACCTTTGAACTTCCTTCCTTCACCGAAAAACTACTGGTATATAATATCAACAGTCAAATATCTAATGTCTCGTCTAAACTTAGCACCGATTTAAACAAATCAAAAATGAAGGAGTGTCATTATAAACGTACTATTTTCACAAAAAAATTACATTAATCATGGCATTGTCACACCTTGTTATTGCAAATGCCATGTGTAGCCTAGCTTGGGCCAACCCTAATGTAGTAAGGTCCAGTATCGGCCAGGGTATCACCATTGAGATCCATACAATTAATCATTTTAATCTTTAATTTGGCACACCTACTAAATTCATCGCACTAAGTACATAAACACAGTTGATCACGAGATTGGCCTAAATATTAGAGTTTAGTTCTCGGACTTGGTATTTCCATCGTACCGTACTTGTCTTGGCGAATTCATCTTTGTTGAACTTTTAAGCCTCTTTCATTTCAAAGGGAAAAACAAAAATAACTCGCCAAGTTTGCTCTTATTTTATTTATAAGTCGTATTTTACTTTAAGTATCCACAGTACCAACGCTTCCGCCTACGAGATTACAAGTGCGATGTAACTTTTCGCTTGAAGAGTTTTGTGTGTGAGCATTTAAGAAGTTGAATTGCATTGACATTTGCCAGACACGCTCCTTT
Source organism: Cydia fagiglandana (assembly GCF_963556715.1). Classification (NCBI taxonomy): domain Eukaryota; kingdom Metazoa; phylum Arthropoda; class Insecta; order Lepidoptera; family Tortricidae; genus Cydia; species Cydia fagiglandana. The sequence goes on along the minus strand of NC_085936.1, from coordinate 17,524,041 downwards.
TAACGAGTTAAAAATAGAAGCGTCATGCAAGGGTGTCCTGTCAGCTCGGCACCGCCATTGACAAGCGTCGCGCCGACACGTCGCACGCGTCGTGATAAGCGTGATTGATCGCTTCACTATTGACACAGAAAATAGCAGTACGTAACGCTTGCATGTTATGCCTATGAATTAATGAATGGAATACTTTATTTTAGGCAACTAGTGGCCCATAGATGAATACCTTAAAAGTTAAAACTATCATACATCTTTAATATAAACAAAATAAAAACAATTATAAACTAAAATTAAAACTACATAAAGCTACAATTAAAATAACTACTAAACTAAAATAACCTATAAATAAAAATAACCTATAAATAAAAAACTGGCTCCAGTTCAGTGCCTTGGGGCAGGGTGCCAAGAAGGCTGGCGGCATTGCCGCGCTGGACGGCAATACCAATGCGTTGCGCAAGGTATGAGCCAGCCCTCTTGTCACCCGTCGCCTCCACGAGGCGCTTCGCCAGCTCGGCGAATATGCCGTGGGCGCCAGAGCCCCAGGGCCCTAATGTTTCCACCCCAAACGGCTCAAACATGCAGCCAGAATCAATGGCTGCATATTTGCGCCGCTTGAGGTGTTCAGCCGCGTTGGCGGCCGCACCAGCTCTGTTAGATGTTCCTGGAAGATGGGACTGCGCAAGGGTGTCCACGCATGTGGCATCCCAAACCAAAGGCCGTCCCATCTTCCAGGGAACGAGGGTCATGCCGTCCGGTCTTTTCCCGTCATCGCGGGCCAAACCAGACGGTTCCAGAACCGCCGGCACCCCAGCCGTGACAAGAGCTCGGCGGAGGATGTCGTTTAGGCTCGCGTGTCGTGAAAGACGGCCGACACTTCTCGCACAAGATAGACCGTGGACACCAAAACGCGTCACGATTGCACCGCACTGGCACAGATGAGGAGCCACACAAGCCACCCCCAAGCGCAAACACAAAGAAGTCCTGAAGGTGTTCGTAGAGAGAAGTGTGCCCAGGTTCTTTGATGGCAGGGCCTGCAACCATGAGCCTGATTCCCATTTCGTCGCAGCAAGGAGACGAGCGCGCTCTGTGGTGCTGGTTGACGTTTCGTACAGATTATCCCGTACCAGCAGACAGAGCGGCTCGTCCCATTGGTGTTGCGAATGGCGGGTGATGGGCAAGTCCGCGTTAGGGCAGGCCGTTTTCCAGTTGTCGATAGCCTCCGGCAGGAAAGGGACGTCCAAATTTATAAGGGGGTCAGTTTTTAGGATTTTTCGGAACAGTTTTTCAATGTTATGCGCTGATGAAAGAAAAGCAGGAAGAGCGACAGCAGAAGTTTGTCGTATCCCAATACCACCGTGCCTAATGGGCAGGGAGGCTTGGGACCACTGGGAGTTGTCAAAGGTAATGTTAAAAATGGACGATACTGTAAGTTTTATTTCTTGGTCTAATATTTCCAAAAGGTTGGGATATTTCCAAAAATGACTACAACGCAGGACATAAGTAAATTTGGGGACAAACAAACAAAATTTAATTATGGTGTAGGCCATGTGAGGGTTAATTGTGAGCAAACGGTCCGAATAGTTTTTAAAATTTTGAAGCTGATTATTAATGTAATTCGGGAAGGCTTCGTCCAGGATCGGTGAACCTAGGAGGTAAAGTGAACTTTCATCCAAAACTTTGATGCCAGGAGCTAAGGTGCTGAATTTTGAAACAATATATTTTAAAACTGCAAACCTCGTCATGGTTGCGATGCAACCCGGCAGTGTGTTCCCCTATCAACGCTTGCATATAATGCATAATCCCTATCATCGGCTTTGGTAGACCTGTGAACTTGCGACATGAATAAGAAACTTATATTACAAAGTTATATTAATACTAAACTTGAACTTAGTAAAACTTTACACCAATAAACAGTCTCTCTACAATTCACTCCGTTTCGCCTTGAAGAGTATATGTCATCGTATGGCTTGGCAAATTGGAATCTTATACCTACTTGACATTTGTACTTCCCGCTAATAATATCATTGAATCAGAATAAGTTCCTACCTAAGTAAAAATACTTTTTAATTGTATAGGTTCAATCAATTTATCGAAATTGAATCCTTACGCATATACTTCTGAACAACCTTCTGGTAATTTTGAAGACTTAAGTAGATTACTGAGCTACATAACTGTGGGATTGATATTCAGAATTAGAAAAAAAAGTGAGTGGGCGTAGTATTAACTTTTTATGAGGAACAGTTGATTTGATTTTCATGGTTACTTCACTATATAAAAACATTCTACAGGTTTAATAAGGCCATCTTCACTAATTTACTAACACCTATAAATAAAATGCTATCATATCGCAAAAATCGTTAAATTTTCGAAGTTAAATTTGCTAAATATTCATTAGAGCAAACGCGTTTTTTTTTTTACGAAAACCAATTTTTTTCTATACTTTTGAAAAAAAAATCATCTTGTAGGAGCCATTAGGTTAGGTTAGATCGGTGAGCTTTCTGAAAATTCAACAGTTTTCAATAAAAGCCAATGAAACATCGCACAACTAATGTTTCAAAGTTACGATAGGCCCCTAACCAAATAAAAGAGTTCAATAAGAGAATATTTGTGCACAATATTCGATTTTCTATGTACTGTGGCGGTCGCAGTAGGGGCCGGAATGCAGACATTAGCCTACTTGTTGATCCCCGTTTACCTAATAGCGACAGCTTAAGGGCCTCTAAATCTAAGGGATAGTGTTTATGACCTTTTTGGGCCAAGTAATTAGGTCAGTGTATCTATTGCCCTGTGACGTGTTGCTTTTGACCTAGTGTTGACATTTTAATACCTTTTAGGTCGAGCACCCAGTTTGATGGTATTGTAAAAATAACTTTTTGTAAGTTACGTGAGTTTTTTTAATTCAAAAACAGATTGTGCATAGTTTCTATAGCAGGCAGCGCTTGCTATTATAGAAACTATGCGGCCTTGGTCGTCCGATCCAAAAAAATATATTAAAAAAGGTGTCGGAACCTGATAGGTTTCTCGGGGGACCACAGAGCGGGCTTCTTCTTTGCACAGAGGTTGAGTCTGGTGGTGCAGAGAGGTAACGCCACCAGCATTCTGGGGTCTATGTCGGAAGCAAGGAATTTGGGGGAGGTTTTTTATATTCAGATGTATTTTAGTTTTAGTCCCTTAGGTTGTAAGGTTTAGTTTTAAGTTTAGGTTTAGTTAAGGTATTAATTTTATCTTCCTTTTTGTTTGTGTAGTTTATGTATTTTTGATTAATAAATAAACTGGCATATATCAAACAGAATGGGAAAATAAGATTATAATTAAAAGTAATAATTATCTAACTTGCTGACAGAATTTCACTCTAACCAATTCCGAAATGCGGCATGTTTGAAATAAGAGCATATTTCCCCAAGCAGAAAAAAGGATATGTTTTGCGCTTGCCCGGTCAACGACAAGAACACGAATGAAAACTGATAAATACAATAAATTTCTTTGAAATAAAATATCACAAGGTTTCTTAGAATCATATATTGGTAGGTTTGTATCCCTTCATGTCGTATTAGATTCACCCTTGTATTACTTTCGTTTTTATCATGAAAGACATGAAAGTAAAGCACTTATGTTATACATCATGACATCATTTCTGTAAATACATCTGAGATCACAGCAAACTACTAGAACTTTAAATCCTATTTCCACAGACCTGGAGTCAAAGTTTAACAAGTTTAAGAGCAATTAAGTATACCATCAGCACCTGGGAAATAACGGTACAGACTTATACGTATACCGCACAAGTAGCCCCAGTTAGCCTCAAATGCAATACGAACTAAAAGGCACTGCCGCAAGTTTTAATTGAGATCGGCTATTAAAGGTGTGCTCGGACGATCGTGGGCTAATTTGGTTTACTAATTTGAATAACAAACTTGTACTGGATAACTAGGCACTGTCTCGTTACAACTGCTAAAAACTACCTTTGCGTATCTCGAAATTACAGGTGTTATGTTGCTCTTTTATAATGAGTTTGCATGGTATGGGGTTTCTTTATCTTTGTTCATTAAGTTTCAGTACATTTCGTATGTTTTTATTTTGCAACTACAAATATGCGCTTACTCGTAGAATTTGTTTTTATACTGCTGGAATGTAATTAAGGAGTATTTGACTAGGGGCAAGTGGGAACAAAATGTTAGACTCAATTTTTCTCGAAACCTGAAATATCATTATTAATTTTAGAGACTTGAATTTTATTTTTGTCTCATTCAAGTTTGCTACATTTTCAATTCGTGATAATTTTATTACATTTTCATTTTTTCCATGGACCGTCTTCCACAATCAAAGACGAATGGTCAGACGAATTCCTATATTCCAAACGTGAGCACAGTCAGTAATAAATAATTTTTAAGAAAAAAAAACCGACTTCCATGGGGGCCGATGAAAGATTATTGTAGATGGTACACTATGTAGAAAAGGAGGTAAAACCACCCACTTTTCTACTAGTATTTCGCTTCTGTATAATGGCTCCTCTACAGGATGGGCCAACGCCGGCCACTCCAAGGGACGCAGCCATGCGGTAGAATGAGATAGCAATATCACTTGCTCCCTCTAACGCATAAATGCGTCCCTTGGAGTGGCCGGCGTTGGCCCATCGTGAAGAGGAGCCATGAGGGTCGTAGTTCTAGCCTAACCTAACCCACTCCTCAGATAGCAGTTCGGTTCTGTGCGGATCGCAGTTCAAACCAAATCAATCCCACTTTTCAAGTAGCATTTCGTTTCTGTAAGGCTCGCAGTTATAACCTAACCTAATCCTTGTTCGGTTCTGTGAGGATCGCAGTTCAAACCTAACCTAACCCACTTAATGGCGCATGCCGTGCGGTGTACGGGGGTTTAAGCGGGAGGGGCTAGTAAGATTGGCATCATCGTACTTTATACCTACATTAATTTTATGTTAGGTAATCATAGTTGTTTATTTAGTTAAGGTATCATAGTGGTTTTCTGGATCAAGGTCCGGGTCCGGATCCGGGTCTGAGTCCGGGTCCGAGTCCGGGTCCGGGTCCGAGTCCGAGTCCGAGTCCGGGTCCGTGTCCGGGTCCGAGACCGGGTCCGAGTCCGGGTCCGAGTCCGGTTCCGAGTCCGAGTCCGAATCCGGGTCCGAGTCCAGGTCCGGGTCCAAACCGGATCCGGGTATGAGTCCGAGTCCGGGTTCCAGTCCAAGTCAAAATCGAAATTCGTAATCACCAAACGTGTACCATGCGTCATTGAAGAGTTCTGTTCTGGTCATCATCAGCAGTTCCACTTCATCAAATGCGACAGTTTTTAATGTAAATGCTTGATTTTATGATGAAAATACAAAAAAATCTATACGTATGCCTTTAATATTTGAGGAGTTCCCTCGATTCCTTATGGATCCCATCATCAGAACTCGAACTTGACAAAAATGTAGCTTAAAAACTTAACTTGCTTAACGAACATAACGAAAAGGAAAAATCGCCAAACGTGAACTATGCGTCGTTTAAGAGTTCTGTTCTGATCATCATCAGCAGTTCCACTTCATCAAATGCAACAGTTTTTAATGAAAATGCTTAATTTTCTAATGTAAATACAAAAATCTCTATACGCATGCCTTTAAGATTTGAGGAGTTCCCTTGATTCCTCATGGATCCCATCATCAGAACTCGAGCTTGACAAAAATGTGGCTTAAAAACTTAACTTGCTTAACAAACATAACGACGAGGACAAATCGCCAACCGTGAACTATGCGTCGTTGAAGAGTTCTGTTCTGATCATCATCAGCAGTTCCACTTCATCAAATGCAACAGTTTTTAATGAAAATGCTTGATTTTCTGATGCAAATACAAAAATCTCTATACGCATGCCTTTAAGATTTGAGGAGTTCCCTTGATTCCTCATGGATCCCATCATCAGAACTCGAGCTTGACAAAAATGTGGCTTAAAAACTTAACTTGCTTAACAAAAATAACGAAGAGGACAAATCGCCAACCGTGAACTATGCGTCGTTAAAGAGTTCCGTTCTGATCATCATCAGCAGTTCCACTTCATCAAATGTCACTTTTTTGGGTGTATATGCTTGATTTGTTGATAAAAACCCAAAAATCACTATATGTATGCCTTTAAGATTTGAGGAGTTCCCTCGATTCCTCATGGATCCCATCATCAGAACTGGGTTTTGACAAAAACGGGACCAATCTGTATGCATATACATTCAATCAAAAAAAGAATTTTCAAAATCGATCTAGTAATGACGGAGATATGGAGTAACAAACATAAAAAAAAATAAAAAAAAAACAAAAATAAAAAAAATAAAAAAAAACATACAACCGAATTGATAACCTCCTTCCTTGAGATTTGGAAGTCGGTTAAAAAATAACAATAGACTTCTCGTTTTAAATGACTTTCATATCAGTAAAAGCAACGCCAACGGCCTTGGCGGTCGGACCTTTGTAAAGAGCTAAATTGATTGAGTTGGGTCTTAAGGGACTTCGCGAAACCCTTATGAAAACTGCACGTCAATAGTCGCGTGAACGCGTGAGTGGTCAGTTCTGGCCACCAGTGTAACGTGATCTCGATCGTAGCACCTAAACATATTCATAGAGCGATTTTAGACTCGCCCGCCAGGAACACCTCAACGCTTGCTTGGCACGCGAATACATTGTTGGTCATCATAATTCGAGCCATCAATCAATGAGCTTTCAACGTTTCTTATGCGGCTAAGCTTGAGGCGTGGTGTATTGCTTTCTTTGTGATAAGAACCCTCCCTACCCTTACTTAATCTATTCAAGACTTTGTGAAAAATAATAATGATGCTGTCTATTGCTGGATAGAACAGCATCGCACGAGCTCATTATAGCATAGGACTACAATTACAATGTTGTTATACGAATAACGTACTGTAGGTAACGAAAATAGTATTAGAAATATACATAATACCTATAGGTAGTGGTCATCGTAGAGTAGGTATTTTATATGGGTTGTTTGTCGACCCTTTAGCAATTAAAACTGCGTGTTTCGGAATATTCATAGAAACCTATATTAAGTAGGCTGCCTTAAGCCGTTACGAAAGTTTGGTAAAAATATTGATATTCATAATGGCCTGACGCGTTGGTTACGTTATTTTATTTCACTTACAATTTTGAACTCTAAGTGCAAAAATGCGGTTAAAAGTGTATTCAAACTGATATTTTTTTCCGTCTAAGTCACGAACGACTAAACGTAGAAGTAACTGATATGAGCGCTCGTATTCTTATACTAAATTACGTAGGTAGAATGAAAGCATCAGCGTAGTGGTGTATGCGTTTCAGCAACAGGGAAGTAAGTAGGAGCTCTGTATGTGTGACAAGACCATAAGCAATATCACAAGTGGTAGACTACTAATAGTCTGGACAAAGTTCTGAAGGGCGTACGACCGATCATACGACAGCTAGACCGGTAATGTTACAATAAATATTTATAGAAATGTTTTTGGTGTGATTCATCTTCAAAATAACTCAGGTCAATCTTAAAATGGAAATCGCGTATGTTTCGATATGATGTTAACATTACTTTGTTGTCAATTTGTCCACTTTTTGATTTTTGCGCTCGAACACAACTCTATAAAACTGTACGAGTAACCTATGTACGTCTCTTACGTTTATCTTAAGTATGTTTTTGGTAGATAGTTTTGATACATTACATTTTCTAAACTGTTATATTCATTTTAAAGTAAATTTTACAAGCATCTTTACTCATTAGGCTTTAGAAAATCAAAACCTGGTTTAAAACCTGGTTTGTCAATTGCAACTAGGTAATACTTATAAGATTTAATAGAATACCGTCTAGCAAGTTCGCTAAAAACAGGCTTAGGTACCTACTTAAGCTTACATTAATCCTAAAATATAATGTAGCTTACATTAATCCTAAAATATTTACTGAAATTCTATTAGTAAAATAAAAATAAGTAACATCTTTGCCCCTGGCTAGATCGTAATAAATCCTATTTATTATGTAGGTGTCAAGTCGTTCCTAATTTTTACAACCCAATAAACATGCATACAAGATTAAACAATAAGCTGGCACTGTATTCCCGAAGCCTACTGAACGCGTGATTCTTTCCTTTAAGATTTTGGCATCTTAAATAATATACGAGTATGTAGAATGTAACACATCTTCGATTTACCAAAGTTGTTTAGTGCTAGCTACTACGTTGTTTATGGTGGTGACAAATTCAATTTAAAATTTAGAGATATTTTTAAATTCTTAGAATATCTCGCACCAATATACAGTGTGTGTCTGCCCATGGGGCTTTAAATGCCCAGGGCTCGATTCTACTCGCTAAACTGAGCTACTTTTACTATGGCACCCCGAAATCCCGAAATTTCTTTTACTTTTTCATACATTTTGGCTGATTAGATGTCGACGTTTTCTATGGAAAAGCCAAAATTTTTCCCCCATTTTTTGGTTGGTCCCATAATAGTAAAAGTAGCTCAGTTTAGCGAGTAAAATCAAGCCCTGGATTTAAAGCCCCATGGTCAGACACACCATGTATAACTACCAGTGAGATGCACTGACGAATAATAACAAAATAAGATCAGTTTGGGATCAATTTTTCAGTTAAATTTTTCTGGTTCTTGAGACCTGGCCAAATGTTCGCCGGTCGACAGAGGCGATGCAGGCATTAGGTACTAGGAATATACCTATGGAATCCATTTACTTTCAAAATTTTACGTTCCACGCCACTCGTAAATTACCATAGCCAGAACGAAACATTTTTGCCTGGAAATTCATCCTTTTAAATATTTTTCCTTGTGAAAAATGCGAGTCATAAAATGCTAAAGCTTGCCACACACGGCAAATTAATATCTGAGTACAATACACCTGGTAATCGGCCACGAATTAGACAGCTAGCTACTAATGCAGGCTGGTTTTATGCTAAGCCGAATTAGAGAAAGAAAACCGAGATAATTACATTTTAAAAAGAACGCCCTAAGTTCTTTCTAGACATTGTACAAAACTTTTATTTATGCTATTAAGTAATTAATCAATTTACATCGTTTGACCATTAGGTAATCAATAAAAAAATACTATAAAGTTTCCCATGTCAATAATGTTGTTACTGGAAATTAAATTGAATATCTTAGCTTTCACTTTATTAGATTTCAGATTTTGTGTAAGTATTTGATACGAGTATATGTAGGTACTTATTAAGTCCCCACGTAAGGTAATAATTGTAGATTTGATTGAAAATATACAATGACTTCCATTCAAGCGTAACCTTTAACCTTTAACCCTTGGTACGAAAGTATTAAATACGACGCAATGCATTATATTTGAAAAAATATGATATTTTATCGTATTTTAAAAGGCACGTAATAATGATAGATACAAATCAAACGTCTAATATAAGGTATTTTCTTGACATATACATACCAAGTGGCGGGAAAGAGGGGAGGCCTTTGTCCAGAGCAGTGGGACACACTAATAGGCTAACGAAAAAAAAACAACGGGTTGCACTCCGGGAGTGCCGACAGAAGTGAAAACTCAATGACTAGTCCGAAATGTCTGCAGCACTATGTATAATTGACCCATCCTCCTTTCTATTGAAAAACTTTAGTCCCGAAATTGCTGGCCAGTGAGCTTAAATTTGTAGCGTTAATTGTTTAAAATTCGAATAGAAATGGTAAACTTACCTTGCAGACCTCGCATCTAAATATATTTGGTCATGATATTTTGAGTTTTATTCAACGGTACTAGAGTTCACTTTTATTAGCGATTTCATCAAGATGTAGCTTTATTAAATTATATTTGAGTGATATAAAGTTAGAATGTAACTGTGAGATCCTCGTATTTCAGCCCGTACAAGATTAGAACATTGAGCTTTATTGCTATATAAAAGTCCAGTTTTAAATAATTGACCTGATTATGATACGTTATGACTGTGTGCGTTCTTTGGTGAATAACATTGTCCGTGACACATGATTTCAGCGTTACGTTACGCGTTACGCTGTATCGAGTTTATCATTTTTTCCTCACCTCAAAAAGTGCTCAGCGCCGCTAAAGAAGTTTTCACTTCAAAAATCATACCAAGACCTGTTTCCGTTTACAGTATTAAAAAAATCGGCCAAGTGCGAGTCGGACTCACGCACGAAGGGTACCATTACGCAAAAAAAACGGAAAAAAAAAATCACGTTTGCTGTATATTTAGAAGCCCCACTTAAATATTTCTTATATTCTGTTTTTGGTATTTGTTGTTATATCGGCAACAGAAATACATCATCTGTGGAAATTTCTATTGTCTAGCTAACACGGTTTACTAGATATAGCCTGGTGACAGACAGACGGACAGTGGAGTCTTAGTAATAAGGTCCCGGTCTTACCCTTTGGGCACGGAACCCTAAAAAGTAGAGTAAAAGTTGACAGGCGCTTGAATTCGCGTACAAAATTATTTCCTAACCAGTGAGTGTAACATTACCAGACGAAAGTGAATGAACATTTTACCAAGAACGTATTGTGAACACTTTAATTACGGCGTCTCGCGTCGTTTCTAAACCCATTGTTAATACGATAAAGCGAAGTGTATCAGTGCCTTAAACTTTTGTATTAATTAATATTTTAAAATTTAATTAACTTAATTGTATTATCCAAAGTTCATTCACACCTACCCATTTACAAGGGAAATTGTTAAGTAGGCTACTTACTAAATATTATGTTGTTAATATTAGGTTGTATTACTAAATTATAATGCCAGGATTTAAAATTTGGAGTAATTACCCGACGTACACTCTTTTATCCCCTTGAGGATATAAATATCCATTAAGAAGTAATGTATTAGGTACCATTAAAAAATCATGTATCCATAGAATATAAGAAAACAAACATTAATTGCGTATATAGAGTTAGACCAAGAATAGTCTGCAGCGATTTTGAGAGCCCACGCAGTGCAAGTGTCATTTTAAACGTCAAACTCCTATGAAATTATGATGTATAAATATCACTTGCACTGCGTGAGCTATCAAAATCGCTGCACACTTTTCTTGGTCTAACAATAGTTATTCGTGATTACTATTTATTAACGTTTAGTATCATTTTGTTCTTCATAAGTAAATTTTTGATGGATGTTTTTGTTTACCCTTCATGGCAATGTTTTAATTAACAAACTAAAATAGATGTTATTACTTATGTGCCATTTTTTTCACCAATGAGATGGACAAACATCAAGGGCGCAACTAAGTGCTCGGTTTACGAATGTACCCGGAAAGCTGCAATCCGCGACGAATGGCGCCGTATTAGCAAGATCATCACTCATCGAGATTCACAATGATGACCACGACCACTCTGGCAAGAATTTACCAACTAAGAAGAAGATTTTATTTAATAGCCTAGTTGTTTTATACGAAACTTGAAAAAAGGAAACAGACTGAGAAGTTCAGATCGTTATACGGTAGGTAAGCCACATAGGTAATAAAAGTTAGTATATTGAAGCTCATTAGAGCAAGCGGTGCATTATCATTGCTGGCGCGCGGGCGACTCAGGTTCGCAGATAAACCGCTGTATAGCAACCTCGAGATACTTGTCAACTATGATGGTGCTAAATGCCAATTATGAATGGTAATACTCTTAATAAACCCTGTCTTTTACGACTAATTGATTTAAAATAATATAAGAATCAGAAATGAGTCACGGTCTCTCATCTGCAGTTGACACATCGCTCCTTAATAAATGATACCTAGGCGTGACGTCACGCTTCGCTTTGATAACACTTTGTGAAATATATAACGTTTAGGTAAGAATTTAAAAAAAAAGTAATGTAAGCAATATGATGATCCATTTGTTTATTTTTTTTTTCAAGTAAAAAAACTTTAAACTTCGAGGTCTTGTAAATGTAATTTAATCATTTTGTTTTTTTTTTTTATAATATATTGAAATATCTCTTACCTGTTACATAAATCGGATACATAATAAAGCTCAAAATTGTCAACGTCCCTATTATTATAACGTACTTACTTATAGTGGTTTTCTAGAGCTAAATCTATTCGTACTCTGTAACCAAAGCCAAGCCACGGCTGCCTCAGGAGACTCTTTACTATCTCCGTAAAGGGATCTCCGAGATTAGCATCTCGTGTAAACTTAACCGGCTGTAGCCTGAATTGACCGGAGCCAGGATTTAAATCTTAAATGTCCCTTACCTTGGAATAAACTTTTAAGGGACCCACAGTTTACCAGTTGGTCGGACGATATCAGCCTGTCAGTTGTTCGGAACTGTCATCTTTTGAGAATAACTGACAGACTGATATCGTCCGGTGAACTGGTAATCTGTGGGCCCCTTTAGATTTGTATGTCGAAATTATACTCTAAAGTGAAACTGAGAGAGTTTCATACCTATGAGATACATGATTAATTAAGTTTATTGTAAATTAAATGATAACAATATACTTACCCCCTTATTCATAAATGTCTACTAAAGTTGACAAGCCGATAATAATCGCTTGTCCCTTTCCGACGTATTTGTATAAAGGAAAGGGACATATGATTATTATCGGCTTGTAAACTTTAGTAAATATTATGAATAAGGGGGTAAGTGTACATTAAAATGTGGTCCATATCAGAGTTAATTTTGCCGCCAAGGAAAGCAATTAATCACTTATCTAGCAACTGCAAAATTCATATTTTTTTTCCATCTGCCATAAAAAAATGTGATACATTATTCTAAGCAACGTAAATAAATCAATTTAAAATACGGCTGACCTATGACATAGCCTTTTATGTAGCATCCTCCATATTCCGCCGGTTATTACCCTTCTTAAACAAACTTCTAAAGTTTACTTTCGGAAAACGTCTGAAGAAAAGAAAAAGCTCTATAAAGCTCTTTTAAGCTGTTCCAAATTATTTTGTGTTTTAATACCATAAAAATGAATTTATTTTAGTTTCATCAATGATAAACAAAGGCTGTTTTGGGAAAGTACTACCTACTTCTACCAGAGAGAAAGAGTTAAAAATGTATCAGACAAGTAATAATGTAAAAAAAAAATGTCATTGAGGTGGTTGGCATCTTGCCGATGCAAATGCGAAATGAGAGCAGTATTATAATTATAATTTTATTTTATTTTTTATTATAATTTTGTTACACTGTTGAAGATCTATCCAATTTTAAATTAATCAGCAATTAGCAATTTTTTTATCGTTTTTAATCCGCTTGTGCTTATTGGTTTTGTTTTCATCTGGACACATGATGAGCGATAGAAAAGCATTTAAATAAATATCTATAAAAGACAACAAAACTATGTGATTTGAACATCTAACCAATTAGTAAGTAATTGATACGAAAGGCCACTTCATATTGGTCGAATAAACACAGTGTATGTGACGTTCGACCTTTATCCTTTTAAATATAAAGTTCTAAAGTTACAAATAATATTAATTACAATACAATTACAAGTTCTTAAATTCTCAGAAACGGAACACTAACAGTTATGCTAGACTTACATTTAGCGATAATACTAGTAATTACTATACACAAAACTATCTCACAATTTTTTCCAAATGATTCACGATGCCAAATAACGTAAGTCGAAACCTCTAAACCTAATATTGGGAGTAAGCTAAGGTTTGTCCCATATTATTGACATTTATTTGACGGCAGGCCGGTCGGGTTAATTCATTGCTAGTCTTTGATCCGTGGACCGTTAAATTGACACATGTTGCGCGGCAGTGTGCATATAAGTACTTTATATTGTGATATTGTTACAATAACATGAGATGAATTCGACGCGCTATAACATCCAGTTTTATAGCTTTGCATATTGTTGCTTTTAAATGTTACATAGGTATTCAATACAAAATGCTTACCAGTAGTGCCGCATACGTGTGGAATCCCGCCTTTATACGTGATATGCTAGGTGGGCCCCGTACAAATACGTGTGATTTAGTTTGTTTTGAGTATTTGGCGTTTTAAATTGTTAATTTTTATTTTGAAATTAAGTACCTACTACCTCATCAAGCGATGAAGGGCGCTCATTTCTGACGAGGTAGTTTTGCGCTCGAACGCAGTGAGACTGAAATGGTGTCTTTCACAGTCAGTCTTGGAGTATGGAAAACAAGAAAATTGCTATTTTCACTAGTCAATTTTGTTTATCAACAATTGAATAAAGCAAATATAGCAATCCATTTAAGTTTTTTCATAGCTTAGGTACCTATATATCAATAAATATACTTTAATTAAAAGTGACCACAGCAGTTAATTGCTCTGGTAGCTTAGCGGAGTCCCTCAAGAATCATATGCATTGCATTGCATATTCCGATTAAGTCACCTTCAAAGCCGCTAGCACCTTGAGATGCTAAATAATCTTGATACTTGAGCGCCCTCGCTTGATTACTTACCTTACTTGGTTGCACACACATAGGCGGTTAACATGTGACTAGCCGTTATGATCTAAGGATTCTAACATACCGCATATTAGATTGTAATCTGAATATTTAGTAGCATAGCTGAACTATGAATATACTGCTTTTGCTTTTAAAGGCAGTGAAAATGTTGGCTATTCTTTAGGTCTACGCCGCCTGAAAAATTTACATTGTTTTTTATCAAAAATGTATTCGGTCCCTACTAGCAATGCACGCACGAGAACTTTCCAAAGTTGCGAAACTTTCCACGTGAGAAATTCTCGGTAACTTCTGAGAATGTTCTCGAGAACGAGAATTTATTTATTTATCGTAGTTTATACCATGAATATTCACGATAGTTTAGGTGTAGTCCTTACCCCCAGAAAATTCCGACTTTTGGACGTCCGCTTCCGGTCAGAAAAATGTATGACGGCCCGGCCAAACGGTCAGACTAAGGTGGGGGGTGCTCGACCAAATGTCATAGAGGGACCCCGGCAGTTTTTGACGCCGCCATTTTTTTTCAATATGGCCGACTTTTTTTTTAACTTTTTTAATTTTGTCCTAGCGCGCTAAAATTTTGGTCACGGAATCTCGGGGTCCCCTAGATACCTATGAAAATTTTTTTTTTGGAAAAATGGTCCAATTGCGGGAAAACTGGCCACTTTTATTTTGTATGGCAACTTTTAAACGGTGCGTGATAGGTGGGGTTTGCTCGACCAAATGTCATAGAGGGCCCCAAGACAAAATAATCTGCATTAAAAAAAAATCAAAATGGCCGACTTTTTTTTTAATTTTTTCAAGTTGGTCCGAGCGCGCTGAGATTTGGCATGGCGGGAGATAGAGGCCTCTAGATTCTAATGAAACGAAAAAAAATTTTGGAAAATATTGTCGAAAGTCGAAATGTTCTCTGATATACAGTGAGAATTTAAGCAACTTATTGGTAAATTTATCACATCAACAAAATAGCTAACTGTAATAGACAATAATATATGCATAATAACATTTAGTTTTAAAATATGCCTATTTAAACTTTATTTCAAGTATATTCTCTTGTTTAAACAATAATTTCCATGTTGCAGGAATGTTCTGAGAACATTCTCGAGAACGTTTCCGCTTTTTGGGAATGTTCTGCAATTTGTACATTGCTAGTCCCTACTCGGTTAAATGTATCAACGTATGTACAGCTTGGCAAAAAAGAGTAGAAATTAAAAAGTGGCAACACTGTAGTGTCGTCCCGTTTTCTTATATAAATTGGTTTGAAACGGACGACACTACAGTGTTGCCACTTTTTAATTTCTACTCTTTTTTGCCAAGCTGTAGGTATGTATTTTAATAGCAACTCTTTGCCAAGTTTTCTTTTAACTGTCAAAGAAAACGTGCCAGCATTATCCTCAGTCAAAATCACCAAGCATAAACTCAAACACTCGGATGTCTATAACTATCAATAGTTAATACCTTATTAGGAAACTCAATGCACAGACAATACACATTTACTGAGGTGGAAATTATTATAGAACATTACACACGAATTAACGCAGCATTAAGTGTCTCTACATATTTATTATTTCACCTATTTCAACACAGTGACAATGAACACCTGACACTGTAAATTTTCTGTCATTTGGTTCAATAAGTAACGACGGTACTCGTATATAGCATAAAAATTTACTTGTTGGACCAGAATTGTACAGAGAATTGTCAATATGTCACCGTGGTAAAACAGGGGCCTGGCACTAAAATGTATGTAGTTACTAAGGTCTACCGTTTAATTGAGGCGCTTGTTAAGAAGCTATTATGGTCAGCAACGGACTGATTGAAGTATTGTATTAATATAAGTTAAGTAAGTAAAAATTGAATCTATATACACCGTGTTTTTATTGAATTCCGTTAACTTCGGGGTATGGTTAAGTACGTTTAAGAGAACTAAATGGCATAGTTAATTTAAAAAAAAATTTATTTGCTTAAAAAAAAAAAATAAGTTTAAAAAGTAATTAAATGTAGCATGTAGCGTTGTTGTAAGACGGGCATTACATTTAACTCAACCAAACAATTGAAATCTGTGACATATCAATGTCATTTCGAACATCGATCGACCGAGATTGTACTTAAGTTTAGTAGCAAATGTATGAACTCATTCTAAACACTAATCAATATGTAAACCGGCCCTAAGGCAAGTGTACACGCTTGTAGAGGCCTTATAGGAAAAAAATAAAATAATGATTATCTCCGAAATGGAGTTAATTAGAATATCGGTGTCTTTGAGAAAGTTACTTGATTTAAGCTCAGGAATGCACCCTTGAAATTAACGGAAAACAAAAAAAACACGGAGTATAAATTAGTTTTAGCTCCAAAACCCAGCGACCTTCTGCTAGAGAATCACCGCAGAACTTCTATACTCGTACATATCGCCTGAGATAAGTGGTAGATCTAAAACACTAACACCTTTATTTCCTATTTTAATACTTCTTTAATGTTTGCCAAAAACATTATAAACTTATATTTCATCTTCCTACGGATATTTACAATTAAATTAACCTTTTATATGACGTTTTCAATTAATTAAGAGTTGTTCTATTTCATAAAGGGTTGATTAAAAAGCTTGCAAACACCTGGGTGGGTCGTTTGTCTTCCTTGACGCCGGCCGGACAAACTTTCTGTTAGTTTACTTGGTAGCTATCACTTTTATACACCCATCAACCATCGGGACTCGTTGGTCGACAAAATAATTTGAAATTGGAATGTTGATTGTAGGAGTAAAGAAATCACGGCGTTTCGTGCATTTTTACAAGCTTTCACCTGACCGTTGTCTGTCTGTGTGTAATCAAATCTTGCAAGTTAAATTTGATCCACTTCCCGGTGACAATGCAATATTATGGTGTCATCGAGCTGATTTGATGATGGAGACAGGAGGTGACCATAGGAACTCTGTGATGAAACCTAATTGTGTTGGGGGTTTTTAGAATTGTCTCGATGAGTATTAATTGTTTGTCATAAGAAAAGTACAGTCAGCGATAAAATCTTGTACCAAAAATGAAATTTTTACCAAAAAACTTATTACTAATTGCGTCTAAATTTCGGTGCCCTAAGTTAATGTGTAAACTGCAGATTGAGTTCTATGCACGTTTCTCAGCTATGTGTAGAGTATACACGTGGAATGCTTTGACTTGTGTGTTTAACGCTCGACGTGCACTGTGTCAAGAGTCATGCGACGTTGCATCTTCGCGAGCTGACATCGTAGGTGGCTCCACTCAACTCATCCCTATTATATACCAAATTACGCGCATTGTAACACTACTTTAAGCTGTGCTAATACTCAGCATACTTAGGTAGGTATAATTTGATTTCAAGCTAACATGGTTAATATCCCGTATTCATTTGTGTTTGTTACTTCTCGATGTTTCGGCAGCATTGCACAGGCCATCTTATAGGTAGCTGACTATATACCGGGTGTGGCCTGTAATATGAGCAAAAAATTAAACTGTAGGCTGTACTCCTCATACTGACTAACATTTGTTCAGCGACTTTTAAAAATAACTTGTGGTTTGATTTTTAATACACTTTAAAGTTTATTTTAAGACGCAATGTATTGCGAATTTTGTTTTGTTAAAGGCGTGACAAGCAACGTCAATCACAATGATATGGCGTCGCGACGGCGTCCATTGAAGATAATATTTACTTTGTACGAAAAATAGGGAGTCTAAATAATACATAATTTTTAAAAATTGTAGAGTAAAAGTGTCACCGTTTGAGGAGTACAATCTAATCTATGTTTTAATTATTTGCTCATGTTACAGGCCACATCCGGTATAATATGTAACTGACGTGCAAATATAGGTAAATACATGATAAATATCCGGTTTTCAATAGGATTTAAGTATAATTCGATTTCAATATTCGTAAGAACCATTAAGTACTGACCAAGTAATTATATGTTTTGTTAGTCATTAGACTCATTAGGTAATCAATTTTTAATTATTGTGCATTCTCACAAATATGCCCGAGAGCAATCTCGTTGTGGTCACACATTACCCTCTCGGTCGCAGCGCAACCGACAACCAGCCCCAGCTTTGATAGAACAATAGGTTTTGCTACTGCACCGACCGCAATCCTACTTCAATAGCATTTCGAGTTTGTAGGACGACTGCCGGGTAGCTACTTGTATGCGAATAATCAGTGTGCTAAGTTGAAATTCCAAATAATTTGCTGCAAGTAAAAGGTTTTTGAACTTTGTTTTCGAAACTGTCTTATTTTTATTTTAATAATCTCCCATTGCAGTGCAGAATTTACGATATAAGCTGAAAAGAAACATCATTTATTTTTCATTGATTTCAGCCATATTTAAAAATAAAAGGTGTTTTATTATTCAATAAACCTCAACAACCCTTAATATCGCTTTAGTGATTTTTCCTGTCCGTGTGTGCTTTATCTTTTTTCGTCGGAAAATATCTGATAATCTGTATATTTTATAATAATGCTCAATCTGTTATTCACGCAGAATTGTAATCTCTTTTCTTTTGAATGTTTTGTTTAAATATAAATCCTGCGCGCGGTAAGCGAAATTCACTTTATTCTCCATTTGTACTTACGTAAGCTGAATAAATAATAAACAGGCTAAGTTCCCAGTAATATTGTCGTATCACGCTCGTACCATCCCTACCCTACCCTTACCCTTATTTCTTTCTTTTTCATTTAAACATTTAACTTCTTCTTTACCCTTAACTTTTTCTTATTATATCCTCATGTTTTTTTTTTGTTTTTTTGGCGGTAGGCCTCAACACATTTGTTATCTGATTTTCTTCTTATTAGTTTTAAGTTAGTGATAAGTTAGGTCCCCACCGAAAATCAGCGCTGCGGCTTACCGTCGTAGCATTACGCTGAGTGGGGGTCCTATTTAACGTCTATGTCTCTATATTAATTTGTAATTTAAGTTGTTGGTTTGACGTAAATAAACGTATTTTCTTTCTTTCTTTCTTTTCTTTTATTTTTGTAAAACGAACAAAATGTAAGCCGCTTTAATTTTGTAAAACAAATATAGTAGCAGTAGGGGAGAGCGGGCCTAAACGTGCCGGAGGTAAGTTGATCCGATGGGTATAGGAGCGCAAGTAAACCATGGAGCGATTTGTATGATGTTTGTCGCGAAAGTCAGACCACTATGCGGTTGCAGGAGCCGTTTTCGTTGCTTCCATTATAGTAGAATAGTAGTTATGGAAAATAAATCAAAAACGAGGGCACAACGAACCCCACGGAACATTTTTGCTTTGGATTTTTTTACTATCTGTTGATAGTACACAACAAATTATCATATATTTCGACGAACTGCAAAATACTCTTTTAGCGTGTGTGAACTGAGATTTAAATATTTGACGGATTAGTTATAAATTTTAGCAACGGAACAACCCGCCCCATAGCGGGGTTAGTTGTTCCGTTCCGACCTATCTCATAAAAAAAATTCTGGTAAAAAAACTGTTTAACGATGCACAAAATAATATCGCTACTCAGAAACGCAAATAATCATTATTTAATATAGCGCAACCCACATACCTTATTCACACTGTTTTCATAGATCAAATTTGTATTTTATGAAAATCGGCACGTTTAACCCCGCTCTCTCCTAGTACGTACCGCATAAAAACTGAGACTACTTTAGTAACCCTCCCAATGATAAGCCTTAAATACATACATCTAAGCAACTGTCGTTGTCGGACACCCCTTCTGTAACAAAACCTCAGACCGCGACCTCATGCCGCCGGGGCTCTCGGCAGTTTTGAGGCGCCCTGAGTTTAGTTTAATTACTTCTAAACTGCCTGATTTACACCAATGGTAAGGTTTAGCATCCACCAGAACGTATACAAATAACTTGCTTCGAGGAACATAGTACCTAAAAACAAAAACTAATGCAATCACATACTTGCTTGTAAATGTTAAATTTAATCTAATAATAATTCAAATTGAATAAGTTGATCGTTTTTTTTATTTCTTATTATACATGTTGACACACCTGTTATAAATATGCGTACGCGTAAAAATCGTCGTATACCTACTCACAACTACGTTAAACTACGTTTGTGAAATTAGTGGTGAATAATTTGCACAAAAAGTACCTACTCAAATCCTCAAAGTAGGTATTATTACCCATACGAAAGCAGGTAAAAGCAAATATGTTGACGGAAAAGAGATGTAATGAACCTCTTTCACGAAGGAAGTGAAAACGTGAAAAAGTACGGCTCACCGATCGCCAACCGGCCGGGCCACAGTACAGGGACACGTATGACCGTCCCCTAATGAAATGAAATGAAATGAAATTTTTTATTTCAGGCAACTAGTGGCCCATACAATTACCTTACCTTAAAACTAGCGTACATATTATAAAAATATAATGTAATGTATAATATAATATTTCACTGCTGGTCGTTCGCAAATAAGCCACATCAATCTATCGTATGATTTGGGACAGTTAAGTATATAACAATGGACAATGGGGTTGGCAAAAGTCAAAGGTTTGCATAGATGGCGCCGTTATAGCTTGCCCCCTTTTCTTTGAGATTTGGCTTAAAAGGCTGGCATCCAGGGCATATTATTCAATCAAAAAAATGTGACATAATTCCATGGATTCACAGGGAAAATGATGCTGGCGCAATATGCTAAATACTTCGACCGACCAACCCCGCTAAAACCAATTGTTTTAAATCTCAAATTAACAATTTTACTAACCACTTTCATATAGATCGTCAAAGAAAGTTTCAACACAAAACGAAATGACACTATTTGACTATTACTAGTGACATGTCTGAATATGTTGTAAATATGATTCACTAACATTTACCGAGCGCTGCGCGCGCGAGAGCGCTGGTGGCCTAGCGGTAAGAGCGTGCGACTTGCAATCCGGAGGTCGCGGGTTCAAACCCCGGCTCGTACCAATGAGTTTTTCGGAACTTATGTACGAAATATCATTTGATATTTACCAGTCGCTTTTCGGTGAAGGAAAACATCGTGAGGAAACCTGCATACATCTGCGAAGAAATTCAAAGATGTATGTGAAGTCCCCAATCCGCATTGGGCTAGCGTGGGGACTATAGCCCAAGCCCTCTCGCGCTCGAGAGGAGGCCTGTGCCCAGCAGTGGGACATATATAGGCTGAGATGATGATGATGATGAACATTTACCTCCTTAGGTAGGTACTTTTTGCTACAATAATTTATTAATCGCTTTATTTGTCCTTCTTGCACATTTTCCTCGTAGTGTTTATCATTAATTTTTTCGACCAGCCTGCGCATGTAGGTACATTCGAGATGTACTACTTTATTAACGTCTACTCTGGCGGAGCGGTCACCGTGAAAAAAGGAATACGGATGGGTGACGCAAAACAGCGCACCGGCTTCACACTGAGTAAACATGTCCTTTCATGATATTTCAATTCAAAAGAGAATGTAAATGGTTTTGATCAGAGGTAAGGTAATATACCGAAATCGAAAACAGAAAAATGCCGGTTTGAAATGCAAGCAATGCTCTGTCTTAGGTAGATATTGGACGGTGAAGTAATAAGTATATCACATACCAATAGGTAAAGGTATATAAATAGAAATAGAAATATTTATTTGCCTTAAACATGGTAAATGCGTCCAGATGTCAAATGTAAATTAATTTAGTATCACATGTTTGGCCAAATATGGCATGCAAACTGAAAGCTACTTATTTGTTAGGTACTGTTTACAAAAGCTACTGCTCAAAGTTGATTAATTGTGACATTATCTATGAAAAGGGACCTTATTGTCGATGGCGCTTACGCCATTAAGAACGATGCTTCGATTTGATTACAATGCCGCCCGACGCTGTGCGGCGTAAGCGTCATCGACAATAAGGTCCCTTTTCATAGATAATGCCCCAATTAAGTTCAAATTAAAAAAATGAAAATCGAACCATTGTTGATATTACCACTCGTAATATCATGCAAAGTATAATTTACATTGTTTAATCTTTATTTATTTGGAAGGGTTGCTCATTACACAAAACTAATATTAATAAAATAGTCATTTTAAATTCATTAGAATTAAATTCAATTGTAAAGCAAACTAGGCTTTATAATTAGAAAAAAAAAACAAAGCACAAAAAATCCCACACAAGCCCCTTGTACGAAGATTATAAAATATGAATTGAAAATATCCCTGCTACCGAGCAAAGCACAAAGGTTTGCCATAATTCTTTTGACAGGTAAGTACTTTGACGTGCGCCTCGCGCCGCTGCTCGGTTTCTACCGGGAAATCAACTTTCAATCAAAATATGTAAGTAGTTTTAAATTGGTGGCAGTGCAAAAAGTACTCGTAAAAGGGAAGTTTCCTGATTAGAAGGCAGGAATAATGTATTTTATCCGGTTCAAAGAAATTATGTTTTCCTGTATCGATAACATATAAATTTATTTAAAAAAATATTTTTATATCATTCCCACGGTAGAAAAATGGATGCTAACCCGCGCTAAACTGGGTATTCAAAGTTAGATAAACTGATATTTTAAATATAGTCAGCTAGTAGTAACGGATCAGACTAACGTCGTCGTAAGTGTCTGCCATTCGTGAATAACTTAACAAATAACTAAACAAAAAGAGTTATTTCTTTAAATGTACAACAATTAGACTGTGACAAATACTTTTGAATGCAAACTAGAGATTTATATAATATATTTAGAAAAGTACTCCACTGCTATTGGTGCTGATAGACAGAATCCAAATTTCTTTTCATAATTATGTTTGCAAAAATGACTTGAATCAAAAAGAGTCATGATACTAAATACAAGCAAGTAATCTAATTCCTTGTATTTTAATCTAATTTAATAACTTTAACAGGGACCCGACCTTCTCTTGTTTCTAGATCCCGTGACTTCATACCAAACCAGATTGTTGTTTAATTGTTTCAAGGCGGGTCGAGTATTTGCTAAGTTTCCAAATGAAAGATAAATGAAGAAATATGTTAACTCCTTTATCTAATCATAAATTTTGCAAGACCTTCATCAATCAACGGTTAACTTTAACGTTTTCTTAAGTAACATAACGCTAATTAAGTTTTAACACTGAAACAGCAATCAGCCTTTATCAAATTAACGTTACCTAGTCATATTTGCCATTTCAACTCCGTGTATAATTTCGTAGCGTATGAATTTATTACAAACCCCGAGGTTTAAATTAATGTACCTACTGATGAATGGCAACGCCGAGTCCACCTGTACCTTATTCAGAAGCTAAAATTCAATACTAACATAATACCAATTCAATGCCTACAGTGCGTCTTCCTTGTTCAAATGTAGCTGCGGTTTAGAGGAAAAGAGCACACGTAACCAATGCTTTATGTATTATTAAATGTAAATTCGAAATAAGGTCGTGAAGAGTGAAATGTACCAACATATTTCTCGCTACCAAATTGAAATATGATTTAATAGATTTATTCTGAGTAATTTTGTTATAAATTTGATAGTAATTTCTTCAGACAGGGGTCTAATGTGTGTGATATAGAGTATAAATACAGGCATCTTCAAAATCGATGCCACACATCTACTTCGTGACCTACCAAACCAAACCAAACCAAAACCAAACCAAACCAAACCTCCAGTTTGAGGTAGTAGGTTGGATTCCATTCACATAAAATTCATGCAAGAAATAACTTTTGATATTATATCAGTCCATTTCTATGATGAAAAAAATT